>NC_066585.1:463578657-464260324 GCF_024323335.1 Lathyrus oleraceus | reverse complement strand
CAGCTTGAGTCTTTCCAATGGATTTGTCCCTTTTGGAACTCTTTTCTCCCCAGTTTGAGTCCTTTACTCCCTAGTAAAGTCTCCAGTCGCGTGTCCTGCTCACGCAGCATCAGTTTCCCCTAATTCAAAGTCGTGTCCTGCTCACGCATTTCTTTTTCTTATCCCCATGAGAGTCCTGTTAGAGTCTCTGTTCCTGGTGAGTGTATTACTCCGATGGATCGTCTTTTCTTCTTTGTGGACCAGTATCCCCCACAGAGTTTGTTTCCTTTGCATTCATACATTTGCATCATGAGGTCTCTTAGGGACCAAAATTTGTCTCATTACTGTTATTTAAGCCCATTCTACCGCGTCGAGATGAAGATTTTAACCTTCACTTCTCCGGCTAGAATGACCTTAAATAGGGGCATCTGTAAGACCCCAATTTTTCCCCTAAGATCCCTCATGGCATCATATCATAACATTGCATTGCCTCAAGGATCATTGTGCACCTTGCTTCCTTCCCTGTGGGTGGGATCTTTCTTGAGAGTGCTTCTTGATCACCAAGCATTGCTTGCATTTGTATGTCATTACTTTTCTTTTTATCACTAACCAAAATGTACAAAAATATGTCATTAACCCTTGTTACTTGCAGCTGAAGCATTTGCAGGTCAAGCAATGAAAGGCATTCAGTGAGCAATATATGGTGGTTATTCTTGAGATTTGGGCCCCATGATCATTATCAAGAGTTCATATGAGCTATGATGTCATTTTGAAGCAAAATCCCAAGTGGTAGAGGTCTAAATTTCATCAGGACATTTCCAGGTCATCTGAAGACCCAGAAACTCAACTGCAAAGTCAACTGTGGATTTGGAGGTGGGAAGTGATTAGAAATACTTCATTCATGTTCAAACAAGTCTCATTTTACATTTCAAACACTCACATTGAAGAATTTGAAGTCAAGTCAAAAATTTCCCAAAATGGAAAGTGACCCATAATTTGAAGTTTCCAAAAATGGAAGGGTTTCGGACCAACTTCAACTCAATATTACATCATCAAAAAAGCTTCAAATGAAATTTTGTTGAACATGAAAGTTGTATATCTTTTTCTCTCATTTCCAAAAAGTCCAAGATCATGAGCATCTGATGAACGGTTGAGGAGATATGATCCAATCATTGCCAAGTATGCATGGAACTTCAAATGAGCATAACTTTTGAACCAAAGCTCCAATTTGAGTGGTTCTTTTTGCAATTTTCTTCTCTTGACCTCTAATTTCCAAATCATGCATCACATTACACAAAATCTCATCACATAATCACTTGCTATTCCATGCTTTTTTTGGAGGGAAATTGCAAAATTCAAAAATGGTGCATTGTATGGACTTTCTACCATTGCCATTAAGTTTAAAAGATAATTTTAAGTGAAAATGATGAGGCCAAGGGTACTGTTCACGTGTAAATAGTACATGCACCATGCAAATTTGACTTTTTTGCAAAAAACACCTTATTTCACTTAACCAAGTTAATTATGGATTAGCAAAGTCATTAGGAAAGGATATATATACTCTAATCATAACAGAATTGAAGGAGGTTAATCACAATTCACATTTCTAGATCCAAAATTCTCTCTCCCTCCAAAATTTTCTTCCATTCATAATTCAAATTTTCTTCAAATAACATAGCAATTTTACTTCATATTCTTGTTCCCTAGCTTTGATTTAGTGCAGATCAAGTGTTGTTTTGTTGAATTCGAGCAAGAACTAAGTGAAGCAAGCTCATGAAGATGAAGATGGAATTTCTGTTTTGAGCTAGATCCAGCACCTTTCAAGCTTCAATTGCTTCATCAAACATCATTTCAAGTGTTGTAGAGTAGATTTGGATCAATACAAGCTGTGGATCTTGCAGTTCAAAGGTTCTGCTCTTCAAGAGGTTAATTTTCGATCCTCTTAATCTTGAAATTCATTGCTATATTCTGGTAGATCTTGTTCTCCTGATGATTCTGATCTAAAAATCATGTGAATTGGTGCCTTATTGAGCAAGATACGTGTATTTCAAGTTTGATGCATCAAAATATTTTCTATCGATTCTCTCTTGTTATGTTGATTCATGCTTAGCTATTACTTGATCTTTAATCTCCATTGAAAATGCTTCATGTTGATGTAATTGTTTTGATTTTCTGGAAACGTGTATGAGCTTCATGCTACTGTTCATCGTCTTCATCATGAAGAAGATGAAGTTCATCCATTAGCGATGGACTCTGTTGATTAGCAACGGATTCTGGAGTTTGCCATGTTGTGCTAGGGTTTGGTCATGATTGGTCCACGCGTGCGTCCACATTGCATTTCCATTGGTTTACAACGCTTTGACTTGGCCATGCAAGCATTGACCTGCCACCTATTAAATGAAACGGTGCGTTTCATACGCACTGGCGCGCCATTTTCAAATTCGCCCAGGGATCGATTCCCAGCGAAGGCAATTTTTCAAATTGTTCATGATTTTTAGTGTTTCCCTCCATGAACCATGCCATGCTTCATATTATTTTTTTTATTTTTTTAAATTGTAAAATCCATATCAAATTGAAAATTGATCCAAAAAATACCTGGTTTTTTGCTAATTGATCCTTGAGATGTCTAGTTTTTAATGATGATGCTTTCAAAAGTTGTGCATGGCTGGATTTTATTTGGTGCTATCATATGTGATCATGTGTCTATTTGTGACCTTGCCTTATTCATCTTGTTGTGAAATGCTTGATTTTAATCCAAATGATCTGAAATTTTACATGCTGATTCTAGACACATTGATTGATGTTTTGGTTTTGGTTTGGTATTTTTCTCATTTACCATTTCTGTTTTATGCTTGTGTTAGCATGGTGTGACAATTTGTGTCACACATTTGGTTGTTCTTACTTGTGCAATTTAATTTCCATGCCAAGTGATCTTTGATGCTTCTGATTTTTTGTATGATGATCATGTTAGATGTCTTGAATGTTCATGAATTTTTCCAGAATTATTTGAATCATTTCTGTTTTGATTTGGAATTTTCATTCATGATGTCCATATATGAGCCTTGAAATTGCCTTTGACTTCTTTTGATCATGAAATTCCTTTGATGATTGATTTTGATGTGAGCCTTTTTAGGACTTGTTAATATGTGTTTGAAGTTGCATTGTGTTGAATTTCATCTTCTGTTTTGAATTTTTTCCTCACCTTCGACCCTAGGCTTTGACCTAGTGGTTTGTTGCTTACATGTGAGCTTTGAATTTCAGGTTTAAGCATCCAAATGCCATGGTTAATGATGCTTCATCACTTGAACATTGATATTTGCTTTTGATTACTAACACTTGCTGTTTTGTAGGTTGATGATAACTCATTTGAGTTTGCCTTATGGCTTTTGTGTTGTACATTGGGATTGTCTGTTGGTTATTAACTGTTGTCTGTTTGTCTGAAAGTTGTACTGATTGGTTTAGCTGTTTACACATGTACCTAAGTTGCTTTAAGTTCATTTGAACTTTGCTTTGCTTTGCTTGTGGTTGGCATACCACTTAGGTATAACCCCTAATCTTCATGTAGTCTGGAAGACCTGTCATGTTACTTTGGCAGGAACCTGTCTGAAGCCCTCCTTAAGAGGCCATGTTTTTGTTTGTTTAATTTTTGTGCCAAGCAGGTTAAGTCCTCTTAAGAGGCAATTGGCAGGTAGAAGGGATGTGTAATCCATCCCCTGCTATTCAGTTGTGTCATTCACTTTGCTCACACCATGTGTTGATGCATTGTGAATAAGAACCCAAGATCTTATAGAGTCAACCATATGTGGAGAAGAGTTCCTACATTCTGAACTCCCACACTTTCTATTGTTTAAAGCTCTCCCAGGCCAGGGATAAGAGCTATGAGGCATAACCCTCATCTCCATTTCATCTGCTTCACCCTAACTCTCAATGTTAGGGTTAAGAGCTCAAAACACCCATACAGTATTGGCTTGTTTCTAAAGCCTAACATTGATTGAGCCTATTGATTGTGTATAGTGTGTGCTAACTGATTGCTTGATTGCTTATTTGTTCATTTGTGCATAATTGTTTGTGTGTGCCTTTGTGCATTGTTTTCATCTTTGAGCATTAATTGTATATCATTTCATGATCATTGTTGATATCTTTGTGACACTTTGTTTGTCCATTGAGGAGTCAATTGTAAGTCCATTTATTGGCAGTTGTTTCCTATAATCTGGGAGGAGTTGGGACTAAGACCATTGATTGGCATCCCATTTCCTTGGAGTCGAGTGTAAGACCATTTATTGGCAACTTGTTTCCTCTTGCTTCTTGCATTTGTTTTCTTTGTTTTGTGAGACTAGTATAAGTCCATTGATTGGCATCTGGTATCCATGTTTCTCTTTGTTTTAGGAGATTGGTATAAGTCCATTGATTGGCATCCGGTATCCATTTTGTTTTGTGAGATTGGAATAAGTCCATTGATTGGCATCCGGTATCCATTTACTTTGTTCATCTGTTATTTGCTTGTTGCCTTTTCCAAAGGAATCACTTGGATCATCTATATATGATCTCAAGAGGTGAATATCTAAGAAGTTTTGCATCCCTTAACCTTCACCCTTTTTGTTCTAAACCTCCATTTGCATGTTAACTCAAACCAAAAAAATATTGTGCAAATATTTTCATTTCTTTTCAAACTAGAAACCTAGGCCTTAAGCCTTTGATTTTCAAACTTCATTTTCATAATACTTCTTTTGAATTGAATTCTAATCATACTTTGACCATCTTTTATGAATAATTCTAATTGGTTAATTACACTCATTCAATTGTTTTGTGGCTTTGTCCATTCTTGATAAGTTTTCATACATTAGCCATAGATCTCAATTATCTTAGTGGTTGATGTGAATCTCACCTTTTGTCCTTAGTGATTGAATTGTAAGACTTCCTTGCTTATTATAGGGCATGGTCCCTCACTAGCAAGTTGAAGCTTTTCTCACATGGTGGACTTGTGGTTGTATAGGTTGAGTTTTCTCCCATGGATAATGAAAGACCTTATGGCTTTTGTTTAAAATCAATCCACTCATATTTTGGAAATCTTTTAGCCGAACTACGAGGTTTTGATCCTGTAAAGGTACGTAGGCAATGGTTATCCATCCAAACACAAAAATAATAAAAATTTTATATTCTTTTCTCATCCTCCCAATCAATGTTTGCACAAATAAATATGTTCATAAACAATATCTTTTGCAACAAGTTGTGAAAAGGGTCCCCAAGGAGTACCTAGGATGCATTGGGTGCCTAACACCTTCCCTTTGCATAATTACCCCCTTACCCAGATCTCTGACCTTTCATTAGGTTTCTATGTGTAAAACTTCTTAGGATTTTGTTCACTTTTTAGCCATTCCTTTGGATAAATAAAAGTGCGGTGGCGACTCTATCTTTGTATGCTTTGCTTTTGATTTAGTCAATAAATCATAAAGTGACGAATACACCGCTACATAGGCAACAAGATTGAGTTGCTTTGAGGTCAAATCGAAGAAACTCAGTTCATGATCCTCAAAATTCAAATCCCTGTTATATACTTGGAATTGGAGAAAATTGAGGCCAGATTCGAGCTCCTGAGTATTTTTTCTTTAAATCCATGTCTTTGTTTTTCATTTTGGTGATGGTTGATGATGGACTAGTCCGGTGAGGTCCACCGGAGAAGAAGACCGGAGCCCTAGCTCTGGTAGTGTGTTGTCACACCTCTCAACCACAGGATCCATTCAAAATGTTTTGATCTCAGCCCTTGGTGTAAGAACAAATTCAGTTCTACAATGTATCTCTAAGATTTTGATGATAACAAAGGATGAAACAAAAATGGTACCCTAACGAAATATTTTTAAGTGTGCAAGACTCTAATCAAAATAGTCAGATAGACAATCATCAGATACAGAATCAAGCGTTAAGATACCACTCATAAGATACGCAACCAAAAGCTTTGACTTTGATCAAACGCAAGTGCAAAGCTAAACTAAAGAGGTCAGAAACTCTGAAGTGGAAGAATGACTCTAGAATTTGAAGACGTGCGCTCTGATAAAGTCAAGTAAAGACAAACTCTGAAGACAGTCAGCAACAAGCATCCTCTGAAGTCTCCATCACTCAATGAAGACTCTTACTCTAGGATCTTCTCATTCAGAAAGCTTAAACTTGAAGAAACTCGCTTATGGAAAGAAACTATTTTTAGAAGGATGTTATGGCGCCCCAAATATTACTTTGGAAAGAACACGAAGATTAATGACATTAATCATTCATCAATGCCCAAGATTCTGACATCAACATCACCCAACGGTCTTCTCACTCTCCTATATAAAGGATGGAATGCCACCCAAAGAAGATACCTGAAACACACGAGAATACAATACTTCCGCCAATCATTATTCTTTCTCTCTCGAGCTGCTACTCTAACGTGGGAATATTTCTTGTTCTTATCTTGTGTAATATCTGCTTATTGTTAGAAGCACTATTCATTACTATAACCATACTATATTGCTAAGATATTTCCTCAAGTGACTTGTGAAGTCCGAAAACTTGAGAGGGCTAAAGGATCTTATTCCCTTAGACGGTTGTTTGTGTAATATTTAAAGATTAGTGGATTAATTCCTTTTTTGAAGGCGAAATCACCTTGGCCGGGTGGACTGGAGTAACTTTGAATTTCAAGCGAACCAGTATAAAATTCTGTGTTGATTTCTTTTGTTTCTCCGTGTGTCTCAATTCGAAAAAGTTTTTATTCTTCTAAAACAATTCAAACCCCCCTTCTTATTTTTCTCTACCTTCAATTGGTATCAGAGCTTCGGCTCTGTTATTGATTTTCTAATCAAACACTTAACAATGTAGAGAGATCCAGCATAAGAAAAACACTATGGCCAACACCAATAAAAGAGATAGGTACAATGTTAAACCTCCAATCTTTGATGGAGAAAAATTTGATTACTGGAAAGATAGAATTGAAAGTTTCTTTCTGGGATATGATGTTGATCTGTGGGACATAGTTACTATTGGCTACATACCTCCTGTATCTGACGCTGGCGTTGCCATTGCCAGAAGCAAGATGACAGATGATCAGAAGCACGACTTCAAAAACCATCACAAAGCCAGAACAATACTGCTGAATGCCATTTCCTACAATGAATATGAAAAGATCACCAACAGGGAAACAACTAAAGAAATACTTGACTCCCTGAGGATAACTCACGAAGGAAATTCTCAAGTCAAAGATACAAAGGCTCTGGCTCTAATTCATAAGTACGGAGCCTTCAAGATGGAGGAAGATGAAGCTATAAAGGTAATGTTTTCTAGATTTCAAACTTTAATTGTAGGACTCAAGCTTCTGAACAAAACCTACACAACTGCAGATCATTTCAAAAAGATAGTCAGAAGCTTTCCAAATAAGTGGAGACCCATGGTCACATCATTAAAATTGTCAAAGGATCTGAACAATATCAGCCTTGAAGAACTCGTTAGTTCACTCAGAAGTCACGAGATAGAAATTGAGGAAGATGAGCCTCAAAAGAAGATCAAATATGTAACACTAAAGTCCAGATCTGAAAGACGCAAACCAGAAAGGAACAAAGCCTTCCAAGGTGAAGAGGAAGACAATGACGACTCTGAAAAGGAAGACTCTGACGATGAAGAAGAGTTATCTCTTTTGACCATAAGAGCAAAACAACTCTGAAGAAAAAGGAATAATAACTTCAGAAGACCAAGATCCAAGGGAGATCGCTCAAAATCAACTTCCAGAGGTAAATCTAACAAAGAAATAACATGCTATGAATGTAAGGAAACATGTCATTACAGAAATGAATGTCCAAAGCTGAAGAAGGAAAGCTCCAGAAGAGAAAGTTTCAAGAAAAGCTCCTTCAAGACCAAAAAGGGACTGATGGCCACCTGGGACGACAGTGGATCTGATTCCTCTGAATCAGACTCTGAAGAATAGACAAATGTTGCATTCATGGCTACCACCTCTGGAAACACATCAGATCAAACTCTGACAAAAGAAAGAGACTCCACAAATAAACAATGTTTAAAACTTGAAGAAGCTTTATCTCAAGCCCCACAAACTTCTAACACAATGATATATAAATATGAAAAATCTTTTCAAAAGTTTCTGAAAAATGGGATAGAAAGAAGCAGAATGGCATCCATGATTTATCGAGTCAGTCAGAATAATAAAAGGGGAATAGGGTATGATCCTAGTGGAGATGCAACTTCCAAAGATGACAAAGTCAAATCTCTTTTTTCTTATCACTACACACATGCACAAGCACAACGTTTTGATAATGCTAGTTTAGCGGTAAATTCATAACCATCAAGCTATGGATAAGCTAGACGTCAATAAAACCAGAGTCGCCACCGCACTTTTATTGTTTCCAAGGGAAAAGGGAAAAGTACGAATAAAACCCAAAAATAAGAAGTTTTCAAATCAAAGCTAACAAAATGCCAGAGATTACAGGTAAGGGGGTTGGTTACACAGAGGGAAGGTGTTAGCACCCAAAGTGTCCTAGGTACTCCTAGGGAGCCCTTTTTTGTGCGCATATGTGTTTTTGTAAAAAATGATATTTGCAATAAATAGAATGGGGGGATGAGAAAAGAATCCATTAATTATATTTTTGTGTTTTACAATACCTTTGGACTTATGCGTACATACCAACATAAAAATGAGGGATCAAAACCTCGTAGTTCGTGGTATCAATTTCAAAGTGAGTGCATTGCTTTTAACAAAATTTAAGTTTTGAAAGGCACAAGGGCCTAAAATGGTTTGAATGAGTGTTAATTCTTTTGGGATTTTGAAATTTTAAGTCAAGTATAGTTAAATTTTTTTACAAGTTTGATTAAGAAAAGATTTTTAAAAATGCAATGACATAATGCCAGAGTTTCTAGTTTGCAATAAGGTCAAAGTTTAGAAAACAAACACAAGCAAAAAAGATTTTAAAAAGTGGGAGAGATTTTGAAATTAAAGAAATGGGGAGGAGATGAAGAGACTAATCCTAAGCATAAACTTAAAAGTTGAGAGTTGAAAAGATATGACCAATGGGTTGCAATCCAATAGACAAGAATGTCATATAGAAACCGAAAATTCCCTTGGACTTTAGAATCACACCACAATCTATACACAAACAACAAGTTAAAGAGCAAGGCATCAAATAAAGATAGCCAAATCCAAGCTTAACAACTCCATGATCTTCTTCAAGTTTTGCCCATGTAGCAGGTGACTTCCACGATGGCATAAGTCACAGGTTCAAAATAACAGCTTCACAATGATCATGTTACAAATGAACTTAAATGGATCTTCAATCATGTATCAGATGAAGTTTCAGTTCACAAGCATTTGATCTCATGAAAGTTGGCATTGGCCAAGTCCTTTGCATAGGGAGTGTTGCCTAAATTCTAAGTCCAATTGTCTCAGATCAAACCAACACTCAACCCACTTATCACAAGCATGGATCCTTGAAAGGAAGGAAAAAAGGCCAAGTCTCCATACATTACCATGAAAGAGGGGAGACTTACAATCTCACTAACTAGAATGATATGCCTTTTGTGTCGAAATTTAGCGCTATGTTAAGCAATCGTAATTGGACTTATGTACAAGTCACAACTATTTGAGTTCGGGCAATAGAATTTTGGTGTTAACGCATGTTAGAGACATAGTATGATGAACTATGATCATGAAACATACCACACACAAAAAGAATATGCAAAGTGGGGGACCTAATCTCATCCATACTTATGTTGATTTTGCAATCAATTAGTCTTAGGATATAGAGATATTATAGGTCCATGACATGAATGAATAAAGAAAGGGAATGAGATGAAGAGGGGGGGGGGGGGGGGGGGGGGAATGGATCAAACACAAATTGGACAAAGGAGGAATTTTACCATGTTAAGATCACTCATTCATTTTGGGAGATGGAATGTACATTCCATCAATCCCCTAAATCCAATGATCTTAACCTAACAAATTCAAATCAACCTTGACCAAGGCCCAACAACACAAGTCAAACTCACAAAGTCAATTAAAATGGCTCTACATGATTTATTTGGCATTTAATCAATTAAAAATAATAAAAATAATGCATTAAATTAAATATGGTTGGTCAATTTCCTAAAACCTCATCAAAACACCAAAGAAATGGCCATGAGATTTATCATAGGTCAAAGGACCTTGGAGAAAAAATTTCAGAATTTTTGGAAACTTAAAAGTATATTTAAACAATTAAAAATATTCACAAAATCAATTAAATCATGAAAAACATTAATAATGATCCAAAAAATAATTTTAATTCAGAAAATGAAAGAGGATTTTATTTAAATTTTTTTGGTGAAACTCTCATATTTTTTGGATCAATATTAAATTTAATATGAATTAATGAAAATAAAATAAATATAATGAAAATTAATTAAATCAGAAAAACGTGGACCACTTGATCTCCCTCATTAATTGAGGTGGCAGATCAAGTGGTGGAGAAAGCGCGTTCCATGGTACACGCTAGTTAGTGTGCTACACAACTGGTCATCACAAGCAACGTTCATGATTAAAACATTTTGAATTGATCCAATGGTTCAGAACACATCCAACGCATCGCCGGAGTCAAGTGCCAGTCATCTTCTCCGATGACCCTGGCTGGACTGGTTCTCTCATCACCATCACATAAATAAAAAAAGAGGACATGATCTTAAAGAAAAAATGGCGTAGATCACGAATCTGATCTCAACTTAAACTAGCTCCAAGTATATTGAGAGATACGTGGAGTTAAATTTTGAGGTGTATGAACTGAGTTGCTTCGATTTGACCTCAAAGCAACTCAATCTTCTTGCCTACATTGGAGGGACAATCAAAGAAAAGAAAAATATGGAAAAATACCTTCAATGTTGTGCAGAACTGGATCTCATTTCCTTAAATTCGTGCTTGATCTTGCTTATGGAGCTTGCAGAAGTAGATTAGGAATGGTACAAGGCTTTGGATCCTGGAGTTCTTGAATCTCCAAACAGTGAGATTCAAACTCAAATTTCAAGTGAAATTTATCAGGTTTTCCTTTGAATTGTGAGGGTTTCAATGGTTGGAGGAAAAGCTGGTGTCATACGGTGAACTGGACTTTATTTGGATTTGTAATCGCAATGTCGCGGTTAGCAAGAGTCGCCACCGACTTTTCTTTTATCCCTTAAGGAAAGGTGGAAAAGAACAGGAAAGACCTTAATTTTAAATTCTTAGGTTCGGGAGGTACTTTATACAAAGGGAAGGTATTAGCACCCTTTGTATCCATGGTTATCCATGGGCTCTTAATTGCTTAATCATTTATGTTTTCTTTGTTTGAAAAAAGTGGTTGAGAAATGTATGAAAAATGTTTTGAAAATGAGAATTTAACTTTGTAATGATTCTTGCATGAATGTATACAAAGTGGTTATCTCGTTTAATTTAGAAAATAGTTTAGAAAAATATAACTCGGCAATGATCCTAGTACGGATGTATGCTAAGTGGTGATTTTCCAAAAGAAGACGTTTGAAAGGTGTGAGGTGCGAAAAGTATATTTTTTAGGTTATGAATGGGCAATTAAGGTTATACCTGTCCGAGGTCTTTCCGGGCATCTCCCGTCCTTATGAGGGTAAAACTGTCCTTACTATTGAGAAGTAAGTAGTTTTATCCTTGGGATGTTGAAGGGTCATCGTAGGGTCATCGATTGGTCATTGAAGGCAACAGTTGTGAGGATACCTTAGCATTCGAAGGCACTATCATCATTTAACCGTAGGCTACGCCGAAGGGACATCGAGGGACAAAATCGTATTTTCGAAGGCAACATCTGAGGGACCATGATTTATTTTATGATGATTTAATCGCAGGGCCATTGCTAAGTGTATCCCCACATTCGCGGGACATGACCGTAATACCGTAATATCATAAGGCAGCAAAGAGAGGTCCAAGATCACTTATTTAAAGGTCATATTTTAAAGTCGATTAAGTAATTAAGTCCATACTAAAATCAATGCACTAAAATTAATACATTAAAATTAAGACATTAAAATTAACACATTGAAATTAATTAGGCCACTTAGGGTGAGTCTCCGCAAGGGTATCCCACAAATAAAGTGGAAGACCTAAACAGCAATCTTTTCCTGGGACATATGAACCTTTGCAAAATTCAGCAAACGGGTTAGAATACCAAATCAGGATGCAATCGAGAGTTGCACCAAAGTAATAGGTAAACAAAGCATGGTTATGATAAAACAGCGGCATCCATTACAACAATTCAAAGTATCCAGGCAGACTTAAGTTACATGCAAAGCCTCAAATATATTTATGAATCTCAATTATGATATCACATGTGAATAAAGCGATAATAGTAACGCAAACCTGTTTGCAATTGAGTCGCAACCTTGAATTGGCCGATCGGCTAGAATTGAGCGGAGGTGACCTTGCTGCCGCCGTAAGATTAGATTCGGTAAAAAGGCACACAATAGTTTACGTTGTAGAAACTATTGTGCAAAAAGAATCAACTAAATACCAAAAGGGAATCAGGAATTGCAAAAGAAATAGTGTAGCACTTGTAAAACACAATGCCTAAGCTGCTGGAAAAGAAGAGAAAATGCAAAGGCGAAAACGGCAAAAGAAAAAGAATCTCGGCCCAAAGCTCCCCCTTTTAGGTTTTCAAGGTGGCTATTTATATTGGTGTCATTAGGTCATGCATGCTGCCCAAAAAGGTCTTCAACACGTACGTGGATATAGGGCCCAACGGATCTTCAAGTCTCCGAAGCGTTGCCTGCGCCCACAAAGTAGGGGAATGGTGTGACGTTCGTCACACCATGTGTGACGCCCGTCACAGGGGTGTGCGAGGCGTGACGCTCGTCACAGCCTCTGTGACGCTCGTCACAGATGCCACACCCGTGTTCTTGTACTTTGGGTTGGGCTTTGCTGTTTGGTCCGTTTTCTTTCCTTTTTGTACCCCTTTTCCTCCACTTCCAAATAAACCACTTTCATATTATCACTAGGTGAGCGTGTAGCGAGTAGGCCAATTTGGGTCATTCGCGAGCTGGGCCTTTGTTCCTTTAAGTGTCATAAAATGAGTCGGAGTGCCCTGAAATGTCTTGAAATATTAATGGGCAAATTTTGGGGTATGACAGCTGCCCCTGTTCAATATTCTTGAACCGAGAGAGTAGAATGGTATGTGCACCCTTCGTGGTCTGAAGGTGGAAGATTATTGAACACTAGAATGCCCCGAAAATTTGCGCTTGTCAATTGGTCTTGATGGAGATGGGCTTAAAGATGCCATCCAGGAAGTTTGATGATGGGAGCTTCAGACTGTGTCGTACGTTAGGCCAATTTGAAGACATGGGTGCCACACTGGGTCGTACATTAGGCTGCCGACTTCGCTGGGGAGTCAGAGTATGCTATATACTGCTGGGGATAAGGGATCAGAATGGGTCATACACTGGACCGTATCTGAATACCAGAGTTAGCTGTTCGTTAGGCAGGTGACTTTGATGGGGATGAAAGATCAGACGGATCGTACGCCAGATCGGTTCTGAGTTGCAGAATGAGCCGTCCGTTAGGCTGAATCTGCTTGAAGAGGGAGTAGTCGTATACCAGACTACCATTCAGGAATGTACCTGTCCGAAGGTAGCACCTGAGCAAAGGAGTAGCCGTATACCAGACTACCATTCAGGAATGTACCTGTCCGAAGGTAGCACCTGAGCAAGGGAGTAGCCGTATACCAGACTACCATTCAGGAATGTACCTGTCTGAAGGTAGCACCTGAGTAAGGGAGTAGCCGTATACCAGACTACCATTCAGGAATGTACCTGTCCGAAGGTAGCACCTGAGTAAGGGAGTAGCCGTATACCAGACTACCATTCAGGAATGTACCTGTCCGAAGGTAGCACCTGAGTAAGGGAGTAGCCGTATACCAGACTACCATTCAGGAATGTACCTGTCCGAAGGTAGCACCTGAGTAAGGGAGTAGCCGTATACCAGACTACCATTCAGGAATGTACTTGTCCGAAGGTAGCACCTGAGTAAGGGAGTAGCCGTATACCAGACTACCATTCAGGAATGTACCTGTCCGAAGGTAGCACCTGAGCAAGGGAGTAGCCGTATACTAGACTACCATTCAGAAATGTACCTGTCCGAAGGTAGCATCTGAGGAGATAAAGGTCTAACTTGGTCGTGCATTAGACTGTAATTGAGTTGAAGAAGGTCAGAATGGATCGTACGCTAGATCGTATCTGAGTCGAAGGAGTCATATGTTGAGCTGAATCAGAATGAACCGTATGTTAGGCTGTATCTGTATACGTTGTACTTGCAATAAATGTCTGGGATGGGCTTAAAGATGCCATCGCTAGGAGGATATCGAAGTGTTGTCAGAATGAATGTTCCCATGAATTGCATCTGGAATATGTATCTGAATCTTGTCTGTGATTGATAAAGGCGTCTGCCTGAATGAGCCTTTTACTTTGACTATATCAGGAGGATAATTAATCTGCAAAGAAAGGTTAGCGCTATGCTATGTCATGATGCATGAGATGTTTTATGCTTTCGAAAATAAATGCGAATGTTGTATGCATGCGTATGTGGTGAAACGATGTAATGAATGAGTTATGCGTATGAGAAGTTCTGCTTGGGGACTCTACTGGGGAAAATAAATCCCCATCTACTGATTGGAGATATTCGTGTTGAGGACCCTCTCTCGGCTGGGGGTTCTGATCGATGGTAGAGATATTCAACAGAGCCTGGCTGGGGATGGATGAGATGATCAATCTGTCTGATGATGCCGACCTCCGTTGGGGAATAACTGGCGTTGCCGGGGAATCGAATTAGTAACAGCCTCCTTGGAAAGCATGGTTAGACCTTCTCCTCGATCCTGAAGTCGTGTAGTAATTGCTATTGCTATTTTAGGCATGCATTTTTATAAACATTGGTCATATCCGAGTGCATAAGTCAATTCAAGTTAAATCAATGGACATTTACGCAACCAAAACAGAAAAGTAAAAAACAAAAGCATCTTTTTGGAAATGAAATTGTATTGATGTTGAAAGAGGGCCTATAAACAGGCAATTTATGTACAAGGAGACAGAAATCCTAGTAAGAGGAAATTGTCAAGAAAAAGAGAAAGCTATGCAGAAAAAGTCCTATCGATTCTAATTCCACCACTGTCATTATGTCTTCAAGCATCTCATCTCCTGCCGTCGGATAGAAGTGATTGGCTTGGTCAGTCCCTTGAACTTGGGTGAAAGTTGACTGAGAACGGGACATAGTCATACGTTTTAATCCCTAATTTTTGCCTGGACCGCCTTTTCAGGTTTTCAGTCCACCAGGATACCCTTTTTTGCCCAAGCCACCTTTTCAGGTTTTCGACTTGCCGGGTGTACATTTTTTTTATATATCCCTAATTTTTGCCTGGACCGCCTTTTCAGGTTTTCAGTCCACCAGGATACCCTTTTTTGCCCAAGCCACCTTTTCAGGTTTTCGACTTGCCGGGTGTACATTTTTTTTATATATCCCTAATTTTTGCCCGAACCCTTTCGGTTCGCCGGGATGCCCTTACTTTTGCCTAGATACGTCGATCTAGCGGGTCTCTTTTATGCGTAGTATTTTTTAACTATGTCCGCGTTCACGGGATGTGGGAAGTCTTCACCATCCATTGTAGCGAGTATCATGGCTCCACCCGAGAATACCTTCTTAACTACAAATGGCCCTTCGTATGTGGGGGTCCATTTGCCTCTGGGGTCAGTTTGTGGTAGGATGATGCGTTTGATTACCAAGTCGCCAATTTGATACACTTGTCTCTTGACCTTTTTGTTGAATACCCTGGTCATGCGCTTATGATATATCTGCCCGTGACATACAGCCGCAAGTCTCTTCTCATCCATCAAATTTATCTGATCGAGTCGAGTCTGAATCCATTCGTCCTCGTCTAAGCCCGCCTCTTTCATGATTCTCAGAGAGGGAATCTGGACTTCCACCGGTAAAACAGCTTCCGCTCCGTAGACTAAAGAGAAGGGAGTTGCCCCTGTCGAAGTGCGTACTGAAGTGCGATAACCATGGAGAGCAAATGGTAACATCTCATGCCAATCTTTGTACGTTACTGTCATCTTTTGTATGATCCTCTTGATGTTCTTATTAGCAGCCTCCACGGCGCCATTCATCTTTGGCCGGTACGAAGAGGAGTTATGGTGTTTAATTTTGAACTGCGTGCAGAGTTCAGTAATCATCTTGTTGTTCAGATTAGTACCATTGTCAGTGATAATCCTTTCAGGGATGCCATACCGACAAATAAGGCTATTCTTGACGAACCGTGCCACCACATTCTTGGTGACAGAAGCGAATGAGGCTGCCTCTATCCACTTCGTAAAGTAATCAATAACGACAAGAATAAAGCGATGTCCATTAGAAGCCGTGGGTTTAATCTCTCCAATCATATCGATGCCCCACATTGCAAAGGGCCAAGGAGCTGTTAACACGTTCAATGGAGCAGGGGGCACATGTACTTTGTCCGCATAGACCTGGCACTTGTGACAGGTTCTGGAGTGATGGTGGCAATCAGCTTCCATGGTAGACCAATAATACCCTGATCTCAGGATCTTCTTGGCCATTGTATGTCCACTAGAAGGAGTCCCAAAAATACCATCATGCATGTCTTCCATAATCCTTTCTGCTTCCTTTCTATCCACACAGCAAAGCAGAGTCGAATCATGATTACGTTTGTATAACACTCCATTACTCAGAAAGAATTTAGCGGAGAACTTCCTCAGGAATCTTCTGTCATTGATGGATGCCCCTTCAGGGTATTCCTGAGCTTCTAAATATCTTTTTACGTCGTGGAACCAAGGTTTCTCCTGTACCTCCTCAGTGTTAAGTTCATAACAGTGTGCTGGTTCATCCAATCGTTCAATAGTGATCCTAGGAGCTTCACCGTCCCATCTGACTCTGAACATAGATGACATGGTAGCCAGTGCGTCTGCCAACTGATTCTCTTCTCGTGGAATGTGTTCGAATGTAATCTCCTCGAAGTATGGGATTAATGTCATTACCTGCTCTCGATAAGGAATGAGATTTGGATGTTTAGTATCCCATTCTCCTTTGATCTGACTGATTACCAAGGCCGAATCTCCGTATACACTCAAAAACTTGATTCGCCAATCTATAGCAGCTTTGAGTCCAAAAATACATGCTTCATACTCAGCCATATTATTGGTACAATGAAAACATAGTCTATCTGTGAAAGGCGTATGGTAACCCTCGGGAGAAATGAGTACAACCCCAACACCATGGCCCAATGCATTAGAAGATCCATCAAAGACCATAGTCCATCGGGACCCCCATTCGGGTCCTTCATCTGGTTTAGGTTTTCCACTATCAGTAACAAGCATGACATCCTCATCTGGGAACTCAAAATTCATAGAGTGGTAATCGTCCACCGCTTGATGAGCCAAATGATCAGCTAGCACGCTTCCTTTGATTGCTTTCTGGGTAGTGTACTGGATATCATACTCTGTTAAGATCATCTGCCATCTCGCTATTCTTCCGGAGAGGGCAGGCTTCTCGAACATGTATTTGATGGGATCCATCCTAGAAATCAACAAAGTGGTATGATTCAACATATACTGTCTTAGTCGGCGAGCAGCCCAGGCCAAAGCACAGCAAGTTCTCTCGAGCAGTGAGTATCTTGTTTCACAGTCGGTAAACTTTTTGCTCAGGTAGTATATGGCATGCTCTTTTCGACCAGACTCGTCATGTTGCCCCAATACGCACCCCATTGAATTTTCTAACACGGTCAAATACATGATTAGAGGTCTTCCTTCAACTGGTGGTATCAGAATCGGAGGTTCCTGGAGGTAGTTCTTGATTTTGTCAAAAGCTTCTTGGCACTCGTCATTCCATATCATTTCTTGGTTTTTCCTCAGCAATTTGAAGATGGGTTTGCAGGTAGCGGTCAAGTGGGAGATAAATCGAGCAATGTAGTTCAAGCGTCCCAAGAAACCTCTGACTTCTTTCTTCGTACGGGGGACTGGCATTTCCTGAATAGCTCTCACTTTAGCTGGGTCCACCTCAATTCCTTTACCACTGACAATAAAGCCCAAGAGTTTACCGGATCTTACTCCAAAGGTGCATTTGTTCGGATTCAATCTCAACTTGTACTTCTTCAACCTCTCGAACAGTTTGTATAAATGATCGAGATGTTCTTCTTCAGTATGAGATCTAGCTATCATGTCATCCACATATACTTCTATCTCATGATGAATCATGTCATGGAACAAGACCACCATAGCACGCTGGTATGTTGCCCCGACGTTCTTTAGACCGAACGGCATTACTTTGTAACAGAAAGTGCCCCATTGCGTCACAAACGTGGTTTTCTCCATGTCCTCAGGTGCCATCTTAATCTGATTGTAACCTGAGAAACCATCCATGAATGAGAACAATTTGTGTTGAGCGGTGTTATCTACCAGAACATCAATGTGTGGGAGTGGAAAGTCATCTTTGGGACTCGCTTTATTCAAATCTCTGTAATCCACGCACATTCGCACCTTACCATCTTTCTTTGGCACTGGCACCACATTAGCAACCCATTGAGGATAAGAAGTAACAGCTAAGAAACCGGCATTGAATTGTTTCATAACCTCGGCTTTGATTTTCTCAGACATTTCAGGACGCATGCGGCGAACCTTTTGCTTGACAGGACGGCAGTCTTCCCTCGTAGGCAGCCGATGCACCACTATATCAGTATCCAACCCGGGCATGTCTTCGTAAGACCAAGCGAAAACCTCTACATAGTCATGTAACATCCGAATCAATCTTTCCTTGACACTGCTTTCCAATCCTCCTCCTATTTTGACTTCTCTTCTGTCTACCTCAGTACCCAGATTTACAATTTCGAGGGACTCTTCATGCGACTGTATAGTCCTTTCCTCTTGCAATAACAATCTGGCAAGCTCTCCAGGGACTTCACAATCTTCCTCACTTCCATTTTCGGCTTGGTAGATTGGATTTTCAAAGTCATAATGAACAGTAGCGGAATTATTATCAATAGGATCCAGAGTGAGTACGGATCTGCAATTCGTTACGTGAGTGTGTGTAAGAAAGCATAGCTTGTTTGAAAGACGACAGGAAAAATAAAGAGCGCCACATTTGAATGCGAAAATGTCCATTGATTTATTGAATATGAAAATATGCTTATGATATGCCAAAACCCTTAACAAATTAGCTATTGTGCCCCGGGTATAGACACAATGCTTTAAGAAGTTCAATTAGAATTTGCAATGCTAAATAGACAATAACAATTACTCCTGACTAAAGGAGATCGGGATAGTGTCTTCAGCCTTCCAATTATTGAGTCCGTCGCCAATTGTTGGGTAGATCCAACTATCCAGGGCGCAATCGCTGTCAGCATCTTCTACAACATTGATTTGATCTTTGACCGTCTTCTCAGAGTTGAATCCCAGACCAGCTTTGTCAGACTTGTACGGTACGTTGATCAGTTGACCCCAGCCAGTACAGCCACCATCTTCCACTACAGCTTGAGCATCTTTCAGAGAAATCATAGCAGGAGGAGCACGACCAACCTTGGGCATACAGGGAGTTGGCTTAAGGACAGGATCGGGCGGGGAAACCACTTCAAATGACTGAGTTGGAGTCTCGAAGAATTCACCATCCATTTCGACGTATCTGAAGGTATGCACACTACTGACAATGTATTCTTCTTCCCCACACACAGTGACGATCTTACCCTCTATTGGATACCTTAGCTTTTGATGGAGAGACGAAGCTACAACACCTGCCTCATGAATCCAAGGGCGCCCCAATAGGCAGGAGTAGGCAGGACGAATGTTCATTACATAAAAGGTAGTGTTGAAAACCTGAGGTCCTATCTTGATAGGGAGAACAACTTCGCCGTGGACAACACTCTTTGCACCATCGTAAGCCCGCACCACAATGTCACTAGGCTTCAGTTCAACGCTCTTGCAGTCAAGTTTCTCGAGCACGGCTTTCGGTAACACATTCAAAGAAGAGCCATTATCGATCAGCACATGGGACAGGGTGATCCCTTTACACTCAATGGAGATATGCAGGGCCTTATTATGGTTCTTTCCTGCTGGTGTCAGATCAGCGTCGGAAAATCCTAGGCCATTGTCAACAGCCAAGTGAGCCACATAATGTTCGAACTGATCGACAGATGTTTCCTGAGGCACATGAGCAGTCTTCAAGAATTTTATTAACGCATTGGCATGAGATTCAGAAGATAACAGCAATGATAACATTGAGATCTTAGATGGGGTATGCCCCAACTGCTCTACAACATCAAAGTCACTCTTGCGAATGATTTTCAACACTTCCTCCATTTCTCGTTTGGCAACGTCTTCAGTAGTTTCTGCGACCGGTGTCTCTGACTGAGAAGGGTTGACTGGTTCTTTTCCTCGGTTTTCGGGAACCGGAGGTGAGATCTCTGGAGAGAAGATCCTTCCGCTTCGAGTAACCTTACTAGTCCCAACAATGTCATTAGGATTAGCAGAATTGCCAACTTGCTTTACACCATGGATGTAAACATCACCCCCATAATTCCACGGAATGGCTTTGCTCGAGGAATATGGTACTGGGCCAGGGGTAGTAATGATCAGGGGAGCTACTCTGGGCTCAGCAATAATCTTCACAGGTATTCTGGGAGCAGTTATCTTCACTGGAATCTTGGACCTCGCAATCACAGATACTTCTTCAATAGGGTTTTCTGCCTTAGAAACCCTTTCAAAGAGGATTGTACGATCGTCCATCAGTCGTTGGATACCATTCTTCAATTTCAAACAGTCTTCGGGCCGGAGTATGCAGAGATTGCAATCTTCAGTACAACCTGGAAATAAACCAGCTTGCAATAAATTCCTCTTTATGATCGGGAGAGGAGATGTTAAATCCGCTACAGTAGTGATGAGAGAACCGTCATCGAGAGCATTAACAGCTTTGTCATGATTAGGCATAGGAGCGGTGATGACATTAGGGGTCTCCGGAGGCTCGAACTCAATTTCCCCAGCGTCGATCATGTCCTGAATCTTATTCTTCAACAGCCAACAATCGTTTGTATCATGCCCAGGGCTATCGGAGTGATATGCACACCTGGCATTGGGATTATAACGAGGCGAAGCAGTGTTGACATTTGCAGGAGGACCTCTGAGGGTGATTAGGTTTACCTTCAGCATACTTTGCAGTGCTTGTGCTAAAGTCATATTGAGCTTGGTAAACTGCCTTCTTGGTCTGTCTTGTCTTTGCTGGAAGTTTTGAGCTGGCGGGGCTGCGATCGTCACTGCTCCAATGGCATGGTCACCGATTTTCTTATTATGATTCCTGTGACCATACACAGCATTCGATTCGTTCTTCCCATGGTAGGACTTCTTACTGCTTGTAGAAGTAGCGGCCTGTAATTTTCCACTTCGAATGCCGCTCTCCACCCGTTCACCTGTCAGTATAAGTTCAGTGAAACCTGATGAAGAACTCCCCAGTAGGTGGCTGTAGAATGGGCCAGTCAGGGTACCCATGAACAGGTCTACTAATTCTCGGTCAGTCATAGGGGGTTTGACTCTGCCGGCCAAATCTCTCCATTTCTGAGCATACTCTTTGAAGCTTTCTTTAGATCCCATGGCCATGTTCTGCAACTGTAGCCGAGTAGGTGCTAATTCAGAATTGTACTGGTACTGCTTATAGAAAGCCGTTGCTAAATCAGTCCAGGTGCGGATGTCAGAACTCTCGAGCTGATAATACCATTCCAACTGAGTGCCAGACAGACTTTCTTGGAAGAAGTGGATCCACAGTTTCTTATCAGTGGTATGCGGCTGAATCTTTCTCACATAAGCCCTTAAATGCATCTGAGGACAGGATGCACCATCGTACTTAGTGAAAGTGGGGATTTTGAATTTGCGAGGAATGGTCACATCGGAGACCAGACCCAAACTTTCGAAATCCAGACCAGGTGTCTTCTGACCCTCCATGGCTAGCATGCGTTCTTCCAGCAGTTTGTACTTATCATCTCTTGGAGAGTACTGTTCATTTTCATACTCTTCATCTTCATCCTCAGGGTTGGAGAAATCAGGATTCTCCTCCTCTGAATCAATTTCTGCCCCCTCCTCTGGACCATTCGGGATTCCAAATTTGATTCCCGTAGCCTGTCCTTTACGCCTTCTGCCCGGGTTAATGAAGCTCACAGCTTTCTTGTCCTTCTTCTTTTCGGCCAAAAAAGCCTTCAGTTCCTCCTGCCCCTTGGATAAGCTTAGCATCATCTCCTTGAACTGAGCATTCTGAGTCTGGAGATCTTTGACAGTTTGCTCGAGATCCATTTTTCTGTTTGAAGGAAAACCGTGAGAATACTGATCCTTTTAGAGTACCTGTTATGCAATGTCATGTTATGCTATGCAATGTATGAAATGTTTTCAAGGACTTTTGGAATTTAACTTTGCATAAATCACCAACAAGAGAGAAATGTTTATTGCTACTTTTTTTTTAATCAATGTTCGTTACAAAAGGAATAATAGTAAAATACAATGAAAGCTCAAGTCTCCCAGGGGCGACTTCTTTTTGGGCGAAGATATGCATTGAGTCTTCGTTCCTCGTTAAGCTGACTGGTGAGCTCTAGTACTTTCTTCCTTTCTGTATTGAACTGAGCTTCAAAAGTATCCCTCTCTTCTTTCAACTGGGTCCAGGATCTTTTCAATTCCTCAACATCAGTAGGCATATCTGGGTAAGGAATGATCTGGGAAGTACCTCCTTCGACCTCTGATTCAACAATCAATGGTCCGACTGCAAGATACGGCATGACAAGTTCGCGAGCTCTGGCGCGTACCCATCTAAGATAAGGTTCCATAGGAATAGAATTTTTCTTGCCTAAATTGCTTCTTTTCACCATGCCCCAAGCTCGTACAAACTTTTGACGGAGATTTTGAGGGTCATTGTCATAGTCAAACACTATACCTTGAACAATTATTTCATGCGGACCATCCCTTCGAGCATACCCAAACTGACGTAGGGCTAAGGCAGGATTATAAGTAATACCTCCTCTTATCCCCATGAGGGGTACATTAGGGAATTCTCCACAACGGTCGATGATGATAACATTTTCTCTGAGGTTAGAACACCAACGGATGTCCGAATGAGAGAGTGCCATTATCCTTTGAGACCACTTCAGATTTTGATCATTCTTCAAGATTGATTGAGGAAGGTGCGAAATAAACCACCTAGACAACAAAGGTATGCAACACATGAGAGTCCCTTGCTTCTTCATAGTGCGCGTGTGAAGGGAATGCAAGACATCTCCAAGCAAGGTAGGCACCGGGTTGTGAGTGAGGAATATCTTAATAGCATTCATGTCTATGAATTGATCTGGATTAGGGAATAACACCAAACCATAGATTAGCAATGCTAGAACATCTTCAAAAGCATGGACATTCATCACTTTTAGGAATTCTCGGGCCTTACTTATCAAGAATTTGGCAAGTAAACCTTTAATTCCACTTCTTGTTACCCAATTAGTTTCAATGTCGGACTTTGTCATGTGTAAAGCTGCGGCAACTTCTTCGGCTTTTGGCATCTTTTCTAAACCACTGAAAGGCATTTGATCCAGGATAGGTATCCCATGCAGCTGGGAGAATTCTTCTAATGTGGGTACCAACTGATAATCTGGGAAAGTGAAGCAATGATGCTTAGGATCGAAGAACTGGAATAGGACTCTCATCATATCTTCTTTGAAACCAGTGGTAACCAGATTGAGGAGATGACCATGTTTCTTGTTGAACTGAGCATGATCTGGGAGTTCTGACACCAAATCCTTGAGTTGAGGAGAGATTGTTACAAGATTGATCCGGATAGTCTTCCTGGAAGCCATAACCTGTTCGACAGAGCAAAGCTAAATTCCTAAGTCCTTGAAATGGTTAGTATGATGATGTTATGATGTTATGATGTTATGATGTTATGCAAGCACAAGCATGTCACACAATAATTATTCCTAGGTTTTAAGGCTTGCATGAGTTCCGTAGGTAAGTACCCTCCCCACTGAAGTTTGGTTGGTTCAACCTGTCCTAGAATAGTAACCGGGTTCTAGAAGGATCTCAGATCATCGACCTTTCTTTAGGTCCACTTCAGTGCAACACCAAGTGGCTGACCGAAGCTTCCCTAAAGTCCAATCTCAAAGAGTGTAGTATCGAGTATCAACCAACCTCAGTCGGAACCGAAGCCAGTTATCTCACTACTTTCTAATGGCTAGGATGAGTCAATTAGGGTTCTAAAGGTCTGGTTAATGCTTTGATGACACCACGCGGAAGCCAAATTTTTCCTCAAATAACATGAGGACCATCAGGACAACCAAAGTGTCACATTAACCGTAGCTATCATTTTGACCATTCCAGTATACGCCGGATAGTCGCGATGATCTATTGCTACTTACCTAAGGTACACTAGATCCGGGTGTAGGATCTTTCACTCGAAGCCCCCTTAAAAGGAATAATAAAACATAAATGATTTTTTTTTTTTTTTAAGATGGACCTCTCTTCTTTCCCCAGCAGAGTCGCCAGTTCTGTCATACGGTGAACTGGACTTTATTTGGATTTGTAATCGCAATGTCGCGGTTAGCAAGAGTCGCCACCGACTTTTCTTTTATCCCTTAAGGAAAGGTGGAAAAGAACAGGAAAGACCTTCATTTTAAATTCTTAGGTTCGGGAGGTACTTTATACAAAGGGAAGGTATTAGCACCCTTTGTATCCATGGTTATCCATGGGCTCTTAATTGCTCAATCATTTATGTTTTCTTTGTTTGAAAAAAGTGGTTGAGAAATGTATGAAAAATGTTTTGAAAATGAGAATTTAACTTTGTAATGATTCTTGCATGAATGTATACAAAGTGGTTATCTCGTTTAATTTAGAAAATAGTTTAGAAAAATATAACTCGGCAATGATCCTAGTACGGATGTATGCTAAGTGGTGATTTTCCAAAAGAAGACGTTTGAAAGGTGTGAGGTGCGAAAAGTATATTTTTTAGGTTATGAATGGGCAATTAAGGTTATACCTGTCCGAGGTCTTTCCGGGCATCTCCCGTCCTTATGAGGGTAAAACTGTCCTTACTATTGAGAAGTAAGTAGTTTTATCCTTGGGATGTTGAAGGGTCATCGTAGGGTCATCGATTGGTCATTGAAGGCAACAGTTGTGAGGATACCTTAGCATTCGAAGGGACTATCATCATTTAACCGTAGGCTACGCCGAAGGGACATCGAGGGACAAAATCGTATTTTCGAAGGCAACATCTGAGGGACCATGATTTATTTTATGATGATTTAATCGCAGGGCCATTGCTAAGTGTATCCCCACATTCGCGGGACATGACCGTAATACCGTAATATCATAAGGCAGCAAAGAGAGGTCCAAGATCACTTATTTAAAGGTCATATTTTAAAGTCGATTAAGTAATTAAGTCCATACTAAAATCAATGCACTAAAATTAATACATTAAAATTAAGACATTAAAATTAACACATTGAAATTAATTAGGCCACTTAGGGTGAGTCTCCGCAAGGGTATCCCACAAATAAAGTGGAAGACCTAAACAGCAATCTTTTCCTGGGACATATGAACCTTTGCAAAATTCAGCAAACGGGTTAGAATACCAAATCAGGATGCAATCGAGAGTTGCACCAAAGTAATAGGTAAACAAAGCATGGTTATGATAAAATAGCGGCATCCATTACAACAATTCAAAGTATCCAGGCAGACTTAAGTTACATGCAAAGCCTCAAATATATTTATGAATCTCAATTATGATATCACATGTGAATAAAGCGATAATAGTAACGCAAACCTGTTTGCAATTGAGTCGCAACCTTGAATTGGCCGATCGGCTAGAATTGAGCGGAGGTGACCTTGCTGCCGCCGTAAGATTAGATTCGGTAAAAAGGCACACAATAGTTTACGTTGTAGAAACTATTGTGCAAAAAGAATCAACTAAATACCAAAAGGGAATCAGGAATTGCAAAAGAAATAGTGTAGCACTTGTAAAACACAATGCCTAAGCTGCTGGAAAAGAAGAGAAAATGCAAAGGCGAAAACGGCAAAAGAAAAAGAATCTCGGCCCAAAGCTCCCCCTTTTAGGTTTTCAAGGTGGCTATTTATATTGGTGTCATTAGGTCATGCATGCTGCCCAAAAAGGTCTTCAACACGTACGTGGATATAGGGCCCAACGGATCTTCAAGTCTCCGAAGCGTTGCCTGCGCCCACAAAGTAGGGGAATGGTGTGACGTTCGTCACACCATGTGTGACGCCCGTCACAGGGGTGTGCGAGGCGTGACGCTCGTCACAGCCTCTGTGACGCTCGTCACAGATGCCACACCCGTGTTCTTGTACTTTGGGTTGGGCTTTGCTGTTTGGTCCGTTTTCTTTCCTTTTTGTACCCCTTTTCCTCCACTTCCAAATAAACCACTTTCATATTATCACTAGGTGAGCGTGTAGCGAGTAGGCCAATTTGGGTCATTCGCGAGCTGGGCCTTTGTTCCTTTAAGTGTCATAAAATGAGTCGGAGTGCCCTGAAATGTCTTGAAATATTAATGGGCAAATTTTGGGGTATGACAGCTGGCATGCAAGGTCCTTCAAATTGATGCAAGGGACCTCTATTTATAGCAAAATGTAAGTGATATTTGCACACTTGAAAATGCTTCCAAAATTGGCAATGTGAAGTGCACGCTTGCATGGGCATGTACAGGCCCATGAAGCAATTCAATTAGGTCCAAATGCAAGTGAAATGAAGTCTGAATGAGAATTGGATTACAAGGCAAGAATGTTTGGATGTTTGAAGGATGATTCTTGCCAACTGATACAACCCTGTTCAAGCCATGCGCAGACCACTCAAACCTTGTCCAAAATGAATGAATTTGAACTCTTTGGAAAGGTTAGATCTAGAGGAACAACTCTTACGTTGAACACTTTTCCATTTGGAACTTGTACCATGGTGAATTTTGAGGTGGAAGTTTGGAAATTTCAACATGTCAAAATATTTTCTAAGTGTCAAGCCATATGTTCAATTATTCCACCTTGGCTAAATTTCTATGTGAGCTCCAAATGAGAAAAGTGTCTTCATCAAAGTTGTATCCCTTTCAAAAAACTTCAAAATGGTAGCCAATTTGACATCATTTGGATTTGGGATGAATGAGTTATGCATTTTTGAAGTTGAGGAAAATCACTTGTTCAATGATATTGGTCCAAAATGACCTATAATGTATCCCCATATCACATGCTCATAAAAGTTGATTTATCTCTTCCTCCAAACATAAAAGTTGAATTATACACCTTGAATTTGATTATGAAACTTGGAAATATTTCATCTCATAAAAATTTAGCAAGTTATGGCCTTGGGAAGTTGATTTTCAAATTAGGGTTTAGACAAAATGACCTATAATCTTTCAATATAAAAAATGACTTTCCAAGCAAAACTAGATCTAGACCTCAACATGAAAGTTGTTTGAAATATTATTTAGAGTAACGTTTCTCTTGGAATACGTTTCATATGATGAAAATTGTAGGAGATAGGGTCTAGGGAGACCCAATTTTGATCAAATGAATTCATCTGGCCAACTACCATCAACCAACTTGATAACTTGAAAATCTATTGAATTTTTAGGCTCATGGGAGATCATATATGCATAAGATGATGAAATTTGAAGTGCCCCTTGAAGTATTTGATCAATTGGTGAAGAAGCTTGTTGAAGAAGTCACTCAAGATACCCAGATGAACTAGGGTTTCCAAGGCAATCCAACTCCAAACTCTTGAAGAATGCTTGATCAAAATAACATGTAGAGATCAATGGGACTCATATAAGATGCCTAAAACCATTGTGGATCATTTCTTGGTTGAGATTTTAGCAATGAGGGTCTTAAACCCTAGATGTGAACTTGATAGATCAATGGTGATCATGCCCTACCTACCAAAGAGTTAGACAAATACGAAGACATATTTTTGGTATTTTAGTTAGCATATGATAAAATACAAGGTATGATACAATCACATGGTGCTTGGTGATCTCTCCCAAAATAAACCCAATGAAAGATGGGTAAGGAGGATGTCAAGGTATGATCCCAATGCTAATGCATATGATGAGGTAGCATGAGGGATCTTAGGGTCAAAATTGGGGTCTTACAGCTAGAAAGCCCAAAGTTCTAAGAAACTTTGGGAAAACTAATCACAAAGGACCCAAAAGATTAGGGGTACCAAAGGATAAGATTGTTTATGTTGCAGATATCTTATGCAGCAGAGTTAAGACACCAATCATGGTACCTGGACTCTGGATGCTCGCGACACATGACAGGAAGAAAGTATATGTTCCAAAGCCTGGAACTTAAAGATGCTGGCTTTGTAGGTTTCAGAGGAAATTAGAAAGGAGGAATCAGAGGCTTCAAAACTATTGGTAATGGAACTCTTCCCTCTATATCTGATATTCTCTATGTAGAAGGATTAATGCATAACCTATTATCAATAAGCCAATTAAATGATAATGGTTATGATGTAATCTTCAATTAAAAAACATGTAAAGCAATTAATCAGAATAATGGAACAATTCTATTCAATGGCAAGAGGAAAAACAACATTTACAAAATAAATCTTTCAGATCTAAAAGATCAAAATGTAAAATGCTTGATGTCTGTTCACGAAGAGCAATAGGTATGGCATAGACGGTTGGGCCATATTAGCATGAGAAAACTTTCTCAACTAAATAAACTCGATTTAGTTAGAGGTCTACCTAAGCTGAAGTTTTCTTCAGAAGCTCTATGTGAGGCATGCCAGAAAGGAAAATTTTCTAAAACATCTTTTAAAAAGAAAAATGTTGTTTCCACCTCAAAGCCTCTGGAACTTCTTCACATTTACCTTTTTGGGCCTGTTAAGACAACGTCAGTCAATGGAAAGAAGTATGGACTAGTCATTGTTGATGATTTTAGTCGCTGGACATGGGTAAAATTCCTAAAGCACGAGAGTGAGTCTCACCCTGGATTCACTAGCTTCTGTTCTAAAGTGCAAAATGAATTTGACTCTAAAATTATCAGAGTCAGAAGTGATCATGGTGGAAAATTCGAAAATAAGTTCTTTGAAGAACTATTTAACTCTAATGGAATATCACATGATTTCTCTTGCCCTAGAACTCCACAATAAAATGGAGTTGTAGAAAGGAAGAATATGACACTCCAAGAAATGGCCAAAACCATGATCAATGAAACAAACGTGGCTAAGCACTTTTGGGCTGAAGCAGTAAATACAGCGTGTTATATTCAGAATAGAATCTCTATAAGACCTATTCTGGAAACGACTTCCTATGAACTGTGTAAGAGAAGAAAACCCAACATTTCTTATTTCCATCCTTTTGGGTGCTCTTGTTTTATTCTCAATACTAAAGAACATCTGAACAAGTTTGATTCAAAAGCACAAAAAAGTATTATGTTAGGATACTCAGAACGCTCTAAAGGCTACAAAGTATACAACACAGAAACCAAAATGTGGAATAATTAATACATGTTAGATTTGATGATAAACTTGACCCTAAAAAGTCAAAGCTAGTTGAGAAACTTGCAAATTTGGAGATAACTCTTGCAGGCTCTGACGAAAAGACTAAAGCATCAGAAGAATTTGAGAAACAAAGCTCAGATGTAACTGAAGTTTCAACTATCCAGAAAAGATCAAGAAGTCTTCCTAACATCTCTGATGATTTGATTCTGGGAAACAAGGATGAACCTGTCATAACTAGGTCAACATTCAAAGTATTTGAAGAAACTCCTCTAAGATTAGTATCTCTAATCGAGCCTACTTCCTGTGATGAGGCACTTCAAGACAATGACTGGGTTCTAGCAATGAAAGAAGAACTGGATCAATTCTCAAAGAATGATGTTTGGGATCTTATCCCAAAGCCTAAAGGAACTCATATTATTGGAACATGATGGGTATTCAGAAACAAACTGAACGAAAAAGAAGAAGTAGTCAGAAACAAAGCACGACTGGTGGCACAAGGTTACAATCAATAAGAAGGAATTAACTACAATAAAACCTTTGCTCCAGTCGCCATGTTAGAATCTATTCGCTTACTAGTTTCGATTGCTGTAAATCATTCCATCAAAATATATTAGATGGATGTCAAGAGCGCATTCCTTAATGGTTATATATCAGAAGAAGTGTATGTCAATCAAACTCCAAGTTTTGAAAATTCTTGTAGGTGCTTAATTGGCTGCATTATATGGTAAAACACAAGCTGGCTACTAATGTCTTGATTGATGTCATGACATGGTATGTTTATGTGACTACATTGTAGGTTAGAATATCTAACTGTACTCTGATGTCTTGACTGATGTCATGACACACTTGAGTAGTTACTGCAGGATTAGCTAACACAGGATTTATGGAATGTCAAACTGGATGCTGTGACATTCATACCTGTCAGCAGATACTAAGGAATAGAACAGCTGGTGTTCTGTTAGAACTTAGTATTTATTTCCAGTCTGGTTATCAAGGGAAGACCAGACCTAGCATAAGGCCTACTGACTGAATGTCAAACTGGATGTTATGACATTCATCATTGACAGCAGCTACTGAACATTAGACAGAGTGGTAATCTACTATACTTCAGCATGTTACTTAGTCTGTTCTTCAAGAGAATAACAGAACTAACTTAAGGCCAAATGTGTAAATGTTAAATTGGACACTTTGACATTTATTAATGTAAGCTGTTACTGTAGTATGGTCATTTTGATCATGTACAGGTCAGCAAAATTGTACAGTCTGTTTTCTGGAAAAACAGACTCAGCATATGGACCTTGATGTCAAGCTGAATGTCGTGACATTCATTCCTGACAGCATATGCTATATTGTAGGTTGTTCAGTTTTCTGTTTCAGCTTTTCTTGGGCTATTCTTCAGGAAGTCAACAGCTTAGAGAAAAACCAGGAAATCAACAACCAAGTTACATTTAATGAACCTAACAAATAGCCTATTTGTTAGTAACCTAGATATTGAATTTATGGGAACTCACGTGACCTTAAATTCAGGAGAATACAAGTGCAAAAGCCCAGGTACTGCAATATAAAAGGAAGGCGTTCCTTCATTCAGTTTCGGGGATTTTGAGGCGTGAAGATTTTGTGTGTCCATCATACTTCACTGCTGTATTTTTGTGAGTCTTGTATTAGACGTATCTTGTAAGCCAAGCCATTATCAAGTAGATGATTGCTGTGGCATAGGGTGTTCATTGAGTTGTAAGTGTTGTGTCGCTCAAAGCTTTTAAGCGTGAGTGCTGTGTATCTTGATTAAAGCTGTGAAGCACAATCAAGAGTTGTTTGAAGTGTGACTTCAAATTGTCTTTAATATTGATTAAAGGTAGTAATCACTGAGGTGATTGAGGGGGAGTGAGTAGGAACTCTGATCTTAGTGTAAGATTGAAATTGCATTGGGTAGGGATTAAGTGATAAGTTATAAACGGGTGAGTTTAGCTTTGAATTAATACTACTAATAGTGGATTTCCTCCCTGGCTTGGTAGCCCCCAGATGTAGGTCATGTTGGACTGAACTGGGTTAACAATTACTTGTGTTATTTACTGCACTTACGTTTAAGTTCTGCATAATTCATGTCTGTGCAGAATTGGATGTCATAACAACCCATGTGACATCTAAAGTCTGATAACTAGAATTTCAATTGGTATCAGAGCAGGTACCCTGCCTGTGATATTCTGGGTGAGATCTAGGGAAGTTACTTTCTAGTACCATGGACAAGGATATAGGACACTCAAATAGACCACCCATGTTGGATGGCTCTAATTATGATGACTGGAAGCCTCGTATGATAGCCTTCTTAAGGTCTCTAGATAGCAAAGTCTGGAGAGCTGTCAACAAAGGATGGGAACATCCAATGAGGACAGGTGAAGATGGAGTCAGTGTGCAGATTCCTGAAGAAGAGTGGGACAAGGAGCAAGAGGCATTAGCTCTTGGAAATTTCAAGGCCTTGAATGCATTGTTCAATGGAATCAGTAAGAACATCTTCAGGCTGGTGCACCACTGTGAACTAGCTAAGGAAGTTTGGATACCCTCAAGGTAACTCATGAAGGTACTTCCAAGGTGAAGATGTCCAAACTTCAGATGCTGACCACCAAGTTTGAAAATCTGAGGATGAAAGAGGATGAGACTATTCATGACTTTCACATGAATATTCTTGAAATTGCAAACACCTCTGGTGGACTAGGTGAGAAAATGGCTGAAGAGAAACTTGTAAGAAAGATTCTCAGGTCCTTGCCTAAGAGATTTGCTATGAAGGTCACAGCCATAGAGGAGGCACATGACATCTGCAATATGAAGGTGGATGAGCTCATTGGTTCTCTCCAAACCTTTGAAATGGGATTGTGTGAGAATATTGAAAAGAAGAACAAAAGCGTAGTTTTTGTATCTAATGCTGAAGAAGAGTCAGAAGCAGGATATACTGAAGATGATGAAAGTATATAAGAAACCTTAGCCATGCTTGGGAGACAGTTCAACAAGCTCATAAAGAAATTTGATCAACAGGGTAGACCCAATGTCAAGAACATTCCGTCTGACATAAGAAAAAGATCAACTTCTGAAGAAAAGTTCAACCAAGGCAAGGGAATCCAGTGCCATGGATGTGAAGGATATGGTCATATTAAGGCTGACTGCCCTACCTTTCTCATGAGGCAAAGGAAAGGGCTATCTGTCACCTGGCCAGAAGAAGACACTGAGAGTGAATCTGAAGGAGAATCTGCCAAACATGTCACTGCTCTGACCAGTGTCTGTGCCTCAGAGGATAACTCAAGTGGAGATGAGCTCACCTTGGATGAACTTGCTGCCTCAAATAAAGAACTATGTGTTAAAAGTGCAGAAGTTTGTATCCAAGGAGAAAAGCATAAGAAACTCATCAAAGAGCTACAAGATGAGAAACTAGAGCAGCTAAAAGTCATAGAGGGTCTGAAGAGTGAGATTTCTTTGCTGACCTCTAAGCTAGACCAAATGACCAAATCCATCAAACTGTTGAATAAGGGATCTGACACCGTGGAAGATATCCTGAAGATAGGACAGAAGTCTGGAACCTCATCTGGTTTAGGCTCTGGGAAAAGATCCTCAGCTGAACGTAAACGCCCAAAGGCTAAAGTTCAGAAATCCCAAGGGAAGTCACATCCAATGTCTCAACATCGAGGACCCAGAATGAGCAATCATCAGAAGAATAAATTCAAGAGATGGAGATGCCATTACTGTGGTAGATTCGGTCACATAAAACCCTTCTGCTATAGGCTACATGGTTACCCAAACCAGATCTCACAAGGTAGGCCTAAGAAGAAGGCGTCTACGCATAATATCCTCAGTAAGAAACAAACCTGGGCGGCTAATCATTCATCTCAGGGCAATCCTAAGCAGCAGGTATCTAAACATCACTTCACTCCTGAGAATCAACAGTGTATTGCTAACCTTGCTCACACATCTTCAAGGGCACATATCGGACAAGAATGGTACCTTGACAGTGGCTGCTCAAGGCATATGACTGGGGTGAGCAACCTAGTGGTGAATCTGCATCCTCCTCCCACCAAGTTTGTGACATTTGGTGATGGAACTAAAAGAGAAGTCAAGGGTGTTGGCAAGCTGGACTGTCCTGAAGCTCCAAAATTGAATGGTGTATTGTTAGTAAAAGGACTAACTGTGAACCTCATAAGCATAAGCCAGCTATGTGACCAAGGATGCAAGGTGGAATTTACCAAGGGAGGATGTGTGGTGTTGAATGAGTGCAATCAAGAAGTGATGAGAGGAGACAGATCCAAAGATAATTGCTATCTATGGAAATCTAAAGACTCTCTCAAGGGAGATCAGGAAGGGAAGCTGGGGCATGGAAGACTTGATTCCCTTCAGGGAAAAGGAATGAAGAAGAACATTCCCAAGGGAGCTATGAGAAGAGTCTCATATCTGTCTGTAGATAAAAGGGACAGACAGAGGTGTGTACTATTGTCGTCTGCAGAAACTCAGTACCTAGGTTGTGGTAGCAGGTGGTCATCCCTAGTATGGAGAAACCTAATGCAGACAGGGTACAATGTCACCCGGAATGTCATGACATTGTACGCTACTAAGTGTGACAATAGTAAGGGCAAAGAGGGAATGCGTGCGTCTGAAAAGTTATAGCAACTAATGAAGTTAGTTAGCTACTGTTTAATAAGTCAAATTATTAAACAACAAATAGTGAGCTCTGAGTGGTCAAAATCTAATAGACCTGACTCTTGCATAAAGCGTTTCACATTCAGTCGCTTCAAACCCCATTCGTGCAAACCCTCTTCCAAAGAAACGGTTCATCTTCCCTCTGAGATATTCAGCATGGCACATCAATCTGATACCACCTCCTATACCACCATGTCCGATTCTCACAGCACGGAGTTCAGCAATCCCAACCGGGAGGAAGTTAGTGTCAACGCTGCAACGACGTCCCATGCAAGAAGACCAAAAGAAACGGTCTCCAGAATCTCCTCAGCTATCGCTCTGGACAACCCTTCCAAGGAAGGATCGAGGTATGTGCATAATGCCATTGCCTCTATGGTCACTAAGATTCTGTCCGGGGATCAGAATGTTCCTAGGGTTTCTGTTCCCTTGAACACTATCGTACCCAATGATGGTGCATGTCGTGAAACCGCAGTTGTGTTAAGGGAAAATGTGGCTGGATTACCTGAAGAAGGTTCTAAGAATGATAAAAATGCAAGCAAGGTGAGAGGTGAGAAAGTAAGTGTCCCTCAAGATGTTGAGGCCAACCCTAGAGCTGACACAGTCAACCTGGACGAGTTTTCTGATAACGAACTGTTGGCCTCGGTTATCCCTAGCATAGCCAAGAGGGTCAGAACTAAGAGAGGGAAAAAGACAGTGATGCAAAGGTCTCCATCCAAGGAAGTTGATGAGACAACTCCTCACAAGCAAACAGGGACAGAGAGTGCACGCAAAAGGAAAGGTCATGGACCTGCCAAACCTTGGAGCAAAGAGGTGCCCAAGAAGTTGAAGACCAAGGTTGTGGTGGTGGAGTCTGAATCTGATGTCCCATGTGATGTTACAACATCCATGTCCAGGAAGAAGTCGTCGTCTAGCAAGTTGGCTGCTAGTGTCTCAGAAGTTCCCATTGACAATGTGTCCTTCCACTTTGCCTCCGGTGTTAACAGGTGGAAGTATGTCTACCACAAGAGGCTGGCCTGAGAGAGAGAACTGGCTCAGAATGCATTGGAATGTAAGGAGATTGTGGATCTCATCAAAGAGGCAGGGTTGATGAGAACTGTGACTCAACTCCCAAAATGCTATGAGACCTTAGTGAAGGAGTTCATTGTAAATCTATCCGAGGAGTGTGCTGATGGGAAATCCAGAGAATTCAGAAAGGTCTATGTGCGTGGCAAGTGTGTGACCTTTTCCCCCTCAGTGATAAATCTGTATTTGGGAAGATCAGATGAAGTGCAACCAGAGCTTGAAGTGACTGACAATACAATCTGTCAAGTCATCACAGCAAAGCAAGTCCAGAAATGGCCTCTCAAAGGGAAGCTGGTGGCCAGTCAACTAAGTGTAAAGTATGCAATGTTACACAAAGTTGGAGCAGCCAACTGGGTACCCAGAAATCACAAGTCAACTGTGTCTGTGATGTTAGGAAAGTTCATCTATGCAGTGGGAACCAAGGCAAAGGTGGACTATGGTACTTACATCTTTGATCAAACAATGAAACATGCTGGGAGTTTTAGTGTGAAGGGACCTATTGCCTTTCCATCTCTCATATGTGGCATTGTGCTGAATCAATTTCCACACATCCTGACAGATAATGACTTTGTGAAAAGAAGAGAGAGTCCATTGGCCTTCAGCTACAAACTGTTCTTGGGCAAGCATGTCCCTGATATTGTCTTGACATCGGGAGAAACATCCAAAGCTGGCAACCAACCAGACAAAGCTGCTGTTATTGCAGTTCTCAGAGAGACCTGCAAAGAGCTGGAGGCTAGAAAGCATGCTTTGGAAAAGCTCATCTTGCAATTGGAGACTTCTGCTGAGGACACGGATGGAGCTGATAGGCAAAGTTTTGAGGATGAGGAGGAGGCCAGCTCTGAAGAGGAGGCTGATGATGAGGCTGAGGATTAAATACTTGTCTTTGTGTGTTTTCTGTCATTTGTGTAATTCTACTTACTATTTGTGGATCTGTAATTTAAAGTGTTGCTTTGGCAACATTTTTGGACAAAAAGGGGGAGTGACAACTGATACCCCAGGACAACAGAAGTTTACTTTGTTAAACTTTGTTAAAACAGGTTCTCATACATGACAGATTGAAGTTTTCCTCTACTGCAGCTGATGTGTGATGAAGTGTGTATTTAGCTTCTGTTTGTATGCTGCTGTGTGTGAAGTTTTTATTTAATTCCCTCCCCTGCAGCTGATGTGTGTTGAAGTTTTGTATTTAACTTCTGCTCCTCTGTATGTGTGCTGCTTTGTGAAGTTTTTATTTAACTTCCATGTGTGTGAATGTGCTGCCACTCTGAGTGTATTAGCTAGGCTTATTTCCTGCTAGGTGTGTGATTCCGCTGCTATGAACTCTGTTATGGGGATCAAAGTGTTTTAGCCAAAAATTTGCCAAAGGGGGAGTTTGTAGGTGCTTAATTGGCTGCATTATATGGTAAAACACTAGTTGGCTACTAATGTCTTGACTGATGTCATGACATGGTATGTTTATGTGACTACATTGTAGGTTAGAATATCTAACTGTACTCTGATGTCTTGACTGATGTCATGACACACTTGAGTAGTTACTGCAGGATTAGCTAACACAGGATTTATGGAATGTCAAACTGGATGCTGTGACATTCATACCTGTCAGCAGATACTAAGGAATAGAACAGCTGGTGTTCTGTTAGAACTTAGTATTTATTTCCAGTCTGGTTATCAAGGGAAGACCAGACCTGGCATAAGGCCTACTGACTGAATGTCAAACTGGATGTTATGACATTCATCATTGACAGCAGCTACTGAACATTAGACAGAGTGGTGTTCTGCTATACTTCAGCATGTTACTTAGTCTATTCTTCAAGAGAATAACAGAACTAACTTAAGGCCAAATGTGTAAATGTTAAATTGGACACTTTGACATTTATTAATGTAAGTTGTTACTGTAGTATGGTCATTTTGATCATGTACAGGTCAACAAAATTGTACAGTCTGTTTTCTGGAAAAACAGACTCAGCATATGGACCTTGATGTCAAGCTGAATGTCGTGACATTCATTCCTGACAGCATATGCTATATTGTAGGTTGTTCAGTTTTCTGTTTCAGCTTTTCTTGGGCTATTCTTCAGGAAGTCAACAACTTAGAGAAAAACCAGGAAATCAACAACCAAGTTACATTTAATGAACCTAACAAATAGCCTATTTGTTAGTAACCTAGATATTGAATTTATGGGAACTCACGTGACCTTAAATTCAGGAGAATACAAGTGCAAAAGCCCAGGTACTGCAATATAAAAGGAAGGCGTTCCTTCATTCAGTTTCGGGGATTTTGAGGCGTGAAGATTTTGTGTGTCCATCATACTTCACTGCTGTATTTTTGTGAGTCTTGTATTAGACGTATCTTGTAAGCCAAGCCATTATCAAGTAGATGATTTCTGTGGCATAGGGTGTTCATTGAGTTGTAAGTGTTGTGTCGCTCAAAGCTTTTAAGCGTGAGTGCTGTGTATCTTGATTAAAGCTGTGAAGCACAATCAGGAGTTGTTTGAAGTGTGACTTCAAATTGTCTTTAATATTGATTAAAGGTAGTAATCACTGAGGTGATTGAGGGGGAGTGAGTAGGAACTCTGATCTTAGTGTAAGATTGAAATTGCATTGGGTAGGGATTAAGTGATAAGTTGTAAACGGGTGAGTTTAGCTTTGAATTAATACTACTAATAGTGGATTTCCTCCCTGGCTTGGTAGCCCCCAGATGTAGGTCATGTTGGACTGAACTGGGTTAACAATTACTTGTGTTATTTACTGCACTTACGTTTAAGTTCTGCATAATTCATGTCTGTGCAGAATTGGATGTCATAACAACCCGTGTGACATCTAAAGTCTGATAACTAGAATTTCAATTCTAAATGTCAAGAACACATTTTTAAACTAAAGAAATCACTGTATGGACTAAAACAAGCTCCTAGAGCTTGGTATGAAAGACTGAGCAACTTTCTCCTGGAACATGATTTCATTAGAGGAAAGGTTGACTCTACACTCTTCTGTAAAAACATTAGAAACAATCTCATGACATTTTTACTAAACCCCTCGCTGAAGACAGATTCTGTTTTATTCTGAAAATTTTAAAAATTGAAAGTTGCCTAGAATAAACCAAATGTGTTTCTCTGAAATAGCAAAATAAGGCTCTGAAATAAACATATAGTATCTGGATCTGACTCTGATACTTCTACCAGTTAGGAGTTATCTGAATCAGAAATCCTCAGGATCTAATCGTTTGGTATTCCTGAAGATTAGATAAATCAACATCTGGGGTATCATGCGTCTGACTTTGGATCTTCTAGACAACTGTCTAGCAGAAATCAAGAGACAGACCCTTGAGATCTCCTCGAGCAGTATGCTGATTTGGGGATTAGACCTCCATCATGACCTGTAATCATTTCTCCCCTAAGCGTGTAAACTTGGATAACATGCATCATTAATTTCATAACTTCTGAACTACCTCTAACACTGTCATTTTGCATGCATTTATTCGGGTATTTACACTTTTCACTCATCACAAACTCACACTTTTACCCTCACACCTTACATAAACCCCATCTCTCTCCCTCTCAGTTCATCATCTCCATCAAGGTCTTCATCATCTTCAAGCAAGTTCTTCATCCTTCAAACCATTTCAATAATTTCTTCATGGATGCTCAAGAACAATCAGTCTACAACTACTCACAAAAAATGGAATCACTGATCAAACACCCATTTCTACTCAACAAACAACTGCAACCACTGGTGTCGTTTCAACCCCCATCTACAGAGAACCACACATTCTTGACAGTGAACCTCACATTCACCTTGCAACGCCATTTGAGAAGCTTGAGGTACTATGCGAATCGCTGGTGGATTTCGATAATATGAAGCGAAATGGCATAGACCTCACAGAGGAGTTGAGAATGCAAGGGTGGGAAACCTACTTTCAGAGACTCTACGGTCCGGTGTACACCTATCTAGTAAATGAGTTCTGGCGCTTCGCAGACTCAGATGATCACTATATCGTCTCTCACGTTCTGGGAGTCAAAATAGTCATCACTGAGAAGTCAATAGCCTCCCTTCCGAACATGGAAAAGACAGGGGGAAGAAGAATCTACAACATTAATCCTAGGGAAAAGTATTTATCCCAGGAAATAGCCCCCACATCTTTCAACAGAACGCTGAGGGCAAACACTCCAAGAACAAAGAACTTCATCAGAATCTCTACGTGTAGCTGAAGATCTTCCGGGGCACCATCCATCACCGCTTTGCATCAAACTCTTATGACTACATCAACACGGATCAGAAGTGCATCCTTTACTGCATCCACAAAGGGCTGAAACTGAATCTACCAGTGTTGCTCTTCAAGAATCTCAGAGATTCTGTCAAGAATACCAGAAACAATATGAAGCCCAGAACCTACATTCATTTGGGAAGACTTATCTGAGATGTTCTGATCGAGAGTGGATTGATGGATCACCTGATCCGTCACAATTTGATGGAAGATGTAACTGTTGACACTGGAAGACCTCTGAGTGCTCGGAATTTGAAGAGTATGGGGGTGATTGAGCAAGTCAGAGCTAAACCAACTCTAGACACTTCCTGGGAAGCACTCAAGGCTCAAAGGAAGATTCCCAATGGTCTCTATCTTTTCTCAAAGATTAACCCTCCAGAAGTAGTGGCTCACTATTTGAAAGACCTTGCAAGCCAAGGGGTGGATATTTCTGAGTTCTCCATGGACTGGCTGCCTGAGCATCCACCAAACTTCATGAAGAGGATGCGAGAGCCTTCTGAAAAGTGAAATAAGGCCAAAAAGGCTAAATTGGGAGAAACTTTTAGGTCAAGACCTCCAGTCCCTCTGGATGATTCTCCAAGTAAGTCTCTGCCTCCCTCTCACTTTGTCAAATTAAAGCCTATTGCTTCTTCTCTTCCCCAAACCATTCCCATCTATACCCAATCAGAAACACCTCCCTCCACCACCAGAACTTCTAACCCACCATCTCTCAAATTTAATCTTGCAACCACTACCATACCCGTTTCTGAAGCAGAAATGCTGAACGGAACCACCTCACCGTCATCTTCCTCACCTTCATCTCCACCATACTACATTCTCTCATCAGACAACGAACCCTCTGACCCCCCAATCCCCCACTCTAGCTCAACTTCAGGCACGTGCTCTGGCCTCACAGCATCCACCACAACCTGAACCTGAATCTGAAGTCGCCTCTCCACCCTCTGAACAACAAAATCCACCTCCATTTGTACAACCACAAACTCCACCTCCTGAATAACCAACACCTTCACCCTCTGAACATCAACCTAGTCCATCACCTGTACAAACACCACTACCTCCCTCTGATATTCCCCCACTACCAACCTCTGAAGACATCATCACTCCTCCAAATCCCGTTGACACTTACCCAACTCCACCATCCTCCCCATCCTCTAACCCTGAACCAGAAACTGCCTTCCCTATATTAAAAGAAGCAATAACTTTATTTGCAGAGTCTTCAATGGAGAAGATCAAGTCTCTGTCTATCAACTCTGGCATCAGTGATGATCGCTCTACAGTAAGGATCCACTGGAACAGAGTGATCAGATGGATGACCTCTGAATCCATCAAACTCAAAGGCCTCTTTGAACAAGTCCGCAACGACTTTATCAGAGTAAGGCTATAGGCTCGCTTGGTCAGAGAGGATGAGGAAAAGGCCATGAATGAAGTGTAAGACCCCAATTTTGACCCTAAGATCCCTCATGCAATTTCATCATAAGCATTAGCATTGGGATTATACCTTGGCATTCTCCTTACCCCTCTTTCATTGGGTTTGTTTTGGGAGAGACCACCAAGCACCATGGGATTGTATCATATTTGTATATTATCATTTTACTAACCAAAATACAAAAATATGTCTTTGCATTTGCCTAACTCTTTTGTAGGTAGGGCATGATCACCATTGATCTATCAAGTTCATATCTAGGGTTTGAGACCCTCATGACAAAGAGCACAACCATGAATTGATCCAAGAGTGGTTATGAGTATAATATATGAATTCCATTGATTCCTACATGTTATATTGATCAATTTTTCTTCAAGAGTTTGAGGGTGATTTGCCTTGGAAACCCTAATTTGACTGGGTATCTTGAGTAACTTCTCCAACAAGCTATCTTGCCATTTGATCAAATTTATCAAGGGAAACTTCAAAATATATCATATTATGAATATATGATCTACCATGAGCCAATAAAGTCAAAAGAATTGAAGGGTAGCAAGTTGGTTGATGGTGGTTGGCCAGATGAATTCATCTAATCAAAACTGGGTCTCCCTAGACCCTATCTCCTACAATTTTCACCATATGAAAATGATTCCAAGATAAACGTTACTTTAAATGACATTGCAAACAACTTTCATGTTGATACCTAGAGCTAGTTTTTCTTGGAAAATCATTTTCTATGTTGAAACATTATAGGTCATTTTGTCTAAACCCTAATTTGAAAGTCAACTTCCCAAGGCCATAACTTGCTGAATTGTTATGAGATGAAATATTTCCAAGTTTCATAATAAAATTCAAGATGTCTAATTCAACTTTGATGTTTTTAGTGAGAGTTAATTCAACTTTTATGAGCATGTGATATGAGGTTACATTATAGGTCACTTTTGACCTATACCATTGAACAAGTGATCTTTCCAAACTTCAAAAATGCATAACTCTATCATCCCAAATCCAAATGACATGAAATTAGTGACCATTATGAATATCTTTGAAAGATATACAACTTTGATGAAGACACTTTTCTCATTTGAAGCTCACATAAAAATTTAAGCAAGGTGGAATATTGAGATATATGGCTTGACACTTAGAAAAGTTTTCAACATGTTGAAATTTCCAAACTTCCACCTCAAAATTCTCCATGTTCCAAGCTCCAAATGAAAAAGTGTTGAACACCAATATTGTTCCCCTTGGTCGCATATTTCTAAAGAACCCAAGTTCATGCATTTTGGATGAGGTATGCTAGGTCTACGCATGGCTTTAACAGAGCTGCATCTTTGGCAAGAATCAAATTTCAAAACTTCAGTTCACTTTGCCTTGCCAATCAAGCTTCCATTCAAACTTCATTTGGATTGATTTTGGACCTTTTTACATTGCATCATGGGAATGCACATGCCCATGCACTCGTGCCATCAACATTGCTAAATTTGGACAAAATTTGAAGTGTTCAAATATCATTCATTCATGCTATAAATACATGCTCTCTGTGCTCATTTGAAACAGACCTTGCGCGCCAGCTTTTCCCCCCATTAAAACCCTCTCATTCCAAAGGAAAACCTAATAAATTTCAATTTGAAATTTGAGTTTGAATCTCAACTATTGGAGATTCAAAAACTCCAGGATCCAAAGCCTTGCAACCTCATTAGTCACTTCCTGTTAGCTTCTCAAGTGTGATCAGATCGTGTTTGGAGCAAGCAACATCAAGAACTGTATAGCATTGAAGGTAATTTTCAGAAAACTTCATCTCTTCGATTCTCTCTCAATTCCACTCAATTCTCTTGGATCTTTGGTTGTCTGAAGTCCTACCAATGTAGGCAAGAAGATTGAGTTGCTTAGACGTCAAATTGAAGCAACTTAGTTGACACACCTCAAAATTCAACTCCTCATATCTTTCTATATATGTGGAGTTAGTTAAAATTGAGGTCAGATTCGTGCTCTACGCCATTTTTTCCTTCAGATCATGTCCTTCTTTTTCATTTTCTTGATGGTGATGAGTGGACCAGTCCGGCCAGGGTCACCGGAGAAGATGACCGGCCTTTGGACGTCGGCGATGCGCTGGATATGTTCAAAGCCATTGATCTGGTTCAAATTGTTTTAATCTCGTGCGTTGCTTTTAAATACCAAGCCTATGCCGCGTTGACTGCAGTGCACCATGGAACGCACGTTGGTGGCCACTTGATATGCCACCTCAATTAATGAGGGAGATCAAGTGGTCCACGTTTTTTCTGATTATTTGAATTTCATTTTAATTTCTTTATTTTCATTAATTCATATTAATTTTAATATTGATCCAAAAAATATGAGAGTTTCACCAAAAAATCTCAAATAATTTCCTCTTTCATATTCTGAATTAAAATCATTTTTTTGGATCATTATTGATATTTTTCATGATTTAATTGATTTTGCATTTGTTTTTAATTGTTTAAAAATACTTTTAAGTCTTTTAAAATTCTAAATTTTTTTCTCCAAGGTCGTTTGACCTTATTTGACCTATGATAAATCTCATGGCCATTTCTTTGAGGTTTTAGGAATTTGATAAACCATATTTAATTTAAATGCCTTATTTTAGTATTTTTAATTTGAATAAATGCCAAATAATTTTGTTGACCAATTATGATAACTTGTTTGTGTTTGACTCTTGTTGTCGGGCCTTGGTCAAGGTTGATTTGACTTTGTCAAGTTAATATCATTGGATTTAGGGGATTGATGGAATGTACATTCCATCTCCCAAAATAAATGGATGATATTAATTTGGTAAAAGTCCTCCTTTGACCAATTTGAGTTTTGATCCATTCCCCTCCTTCTTCATCTCACCCCCCTCTCTATGCATTAATTTCATTTGGCCTATGATATCTCAAAGTCTTAAAGCTAGTTGATTGAAAAATTAGGATGAGTATGGATGAGATTAGGCCACCTCTTTTGCAGATTTCTTTTTTTGTGTGGTATGTTTCATGAGCATAGTCCATTATACTATTTCTCTAACATGAATTAACATCAAAATCCTATTGCCCGACCTTAGATAGTTGTGACTTCTACATAAGTCCAATTATGATTGCTTAACATAGCGCTAAATTTGTAACACAAAAGGCATAACATTCTAGTTAGTGAGATTGTAAGTCTCCCCTCTTTCATGGTATTGTGTGAAAACTTGGAATTTTTTCCTTCCTTTGGAAGATGTCTTGGCTCAAGGATCCGTGCTTGTGATAAGTGGGTTGAGTGTTATCCAAAGAATGTCTTAAAATGAAAAGCAAAAGCAAAACAATACTAACTCCTAACTCATTAACAACTAACTCTTTAATTTCAAGCCATTTATTTTAATATCATTTAATTCTTGCCTTTATTCATTTGCCATTGTTCATATCATTTTAATTGTTTATGTTAATGCAATTTTCACTTTGTCCACTTGGACCATATTGTGATATATCCTGTTTGTGTATACTTTGCTTGTTTGTATAGTCTTTGACCATTAATGTACATAATAACAACAAAACCCTAAAAAACTTTTGTGTGGACTGTTGGCTTGATCCTGGACAAATGGACTTAGAACTTATGCAACATTCCTATGCTAAAGGATTTGGCCAATGCCAACTTTCTTTGAAACCAAGTGCTTGCAATTTGAAACTTCATCTGATACATCATTCAAGATCCCTCTGAGTTCATCTGCAACATGATCATTGTGAAGCTGTCATTTTGAACCTATGACTTGTGGAATTCATCTGCTACATGGACTAATTTTGAAGAAGATCATGGAGTGTTTAAAGCTTGGATGTGGCTATCTTTATTTGATGCCTTTTCTCTTCAAGATAATATAATTGTGCATTTGTATGTTGCTTGATTCTAAATGTCCAAGGGAATTCAGGGTTTCTATTGACATTCTTGTATATTGGATTGCTACCCATTTGGTCTGATCTTTTCAACTCTTAACTTTTAATTTTGTGCATAGGATTAGTCTCTTCATCTTCTCCCCATTTATTTAATTTCAAAATCTCTCCCTCCCTTTTCAAAATCTTCTTTGATTGAACTTATTTTGTTCCAAACTTTGACCAATTTGCAAAAAGGTAGAAACTTTGGCCTTATGCCATTGCATTTTCAAATTTCTTTCCTTAAATCAAACTTGTAAATAAACTTACCTATACTTGACTTAAACTTTCAAAAATCCAAAAAGAACTAACTCATTCAAACCATTTTTTAGGTCTTCGTGCCTTTCAAACTTAATTTTTGTTAAAAGCAATGCATCCATTTTGAAATTTGTATCACGAACTACGAGGTTTTGATCATTTTTATGTTGGTACGTAGGCATAAGACCGAAGGTCTTGCCAAACACAAAAATATGATTAATGAATTCTTTTCTCATCCCCCCATTCTATTTGTTTATAAACATCATTTTTGTATCAAATACATATGCACACGAAAAGGGCTCCCTATGAGTACCTAGGACACTTGGGGTGCTAACACCTTCCCTCTGTGTAACCAACCCCCTTACCTTTAATATCTGACATTTTATTAGTTTTGATTTGAAAACTTCTTACTTTTGGGTTTTGTTCGTACTTTTTCCCTTTTCCCTTGGAAACAATAAAAGCGCGGTGGCGACTCTTGTCGTTTGATCTCTAGCTTATCCATATCTTGATGATCATGAATTTACCGCTACATAAATTAAGTGGTGGCTCTGCTGGGGAGTAGTCTCTAGTGGGTTTAGCCTACTTTTTGTGTGTATATATTTATATATATGTGATGTTTGTATATATGTATGTGTGATATAATCTGCTTGTTGTGCTTGGTGATCTCTGAGCGGTGAGATAAGTTCTGACCCGAACTTGAGTGCAATTAAGATAGGAGGATGGTATAGTCATGTTCGACTTGTGTGGAGTAGTTCTTAACAAGTTGGCTTGAGATCCATCTGCTCAGTGGAGACTCTTTTAGATTTGGAAATGTCACACAAGTATTTGTGGTTAGGCATTACTATCTCTAATTTGGGTCTGAGTAGCTGAGGACAGTAGAACACTTACCCCCTCTTGGCCTATTTAGGACGTAGTGCGGAAACTGTTCAAGTGTAGACTTGATAACAGTTGTTACGTGATACTACACTCATACGAGTTTCTCTTGAGAATATTATGGGTCGATGAGTCAATCATCTTAACCTGTAATATCCGATAGATGGAATTAAGACTCTGGGAACTTTTTAGAACAAGATCTATAGGTTTTTATCCTTAGTTCACTCCTTTGGAATGGTTCTTACCCAGACTCCATGCTCGTGACTTGCAACAATACCTTGATTCTTGGTTGATCCAATCACGTCTTGTCAATATCAATGGAACTTGGGTGTTGATAAGGTGCAACCCATAATCCACCAAAATGGATGATTGATCTTGACAATGACTTGATTCATCCCTTGACCTTTGTGTGCCTTGTGTGTGATCCCTTATTTGTGATTGCTGTGTTCATGCATTCATGCTCATCATAACATTCATCACATGAAAATTTCAAGGAACTGAGGTATTATTTGCAAATATTTTCAGACCATGGATTGTGGACGAAGGAACACTAAGAAGTACAACTTCAGATGTCCCGACTTGAAAGAGTTAAGGAAGCTAGCATCTTTTGTATTAGATCCCTTGGACTTCAAACAACGTCATGGGAAGTTATTGTCTATCTTATCTACTGATATGGTTGAAATACTTTTGAGTGTGCTAGTGCAGTTCTATGATCCTCTCTACCGCTGTTTCACTTTCTTAGATTTTCAGCTTGTGCCTACTTTGGAGGAGTATTCTCATCTTTTGGGGATACCTGTTTCTAGTAGAATACCTTTTAGTGGATTGAAGGAGATTCCCCGGTCTAGTATTATTGCTGAAGCTCTTGACTTGAAGAAGTCTGAGATAGAGGTTCATTGGGTGAAGAAAGGAGGATTGTTTGGGTTGCCATCTAATTTCCTCATCAAGGAAGCTACTTCCTTTGCTCAAGCCGGTAGTGTGGATACTTTTGAAGCTATCTTTGTGTTGCTCATTTATGGATTAGCTTTGTTCCCAAACATTGACGGTTTTGTTGATGTTAACGCCATTAGACTTTTCTTGATTGGGAATCCTGTGCCTACTTTGTTGGGTGATACGTATTTCTCTTTACATCTAAGGAATTCTAAGGGTGGTGGAACTATCGTCTGTTGCATTCCTCTTTTGTACATGTGGTTTATTTCGCATTTGCCTCACACACCTGCTTTTGTGGAGAACAAACAATGTCTAAGGTGGTCTCAGAGACTTATGTCTCTCACTAATGACGATATAGTTTGGTATGATCCGTCTTTAAGTAGTTTGGAGATTATTAATAGTTGTGGCGAATTCTCTAATGTGCCTCTCATTGGTACACAAGGAGGAATTAACTACAAAGCTGCTTTGGCTCGTCGTCAACTTGGGTTCCCCTTGAGAGACAAACCTAATAACACTTTGTTAGAAGGTCTTTTCTATCAAGAGGGTAAAGATCCCCAACATTTGAAGCAAAAGATTGTGCATGCTTGGCATAATGTGCATAGGAAAGGAAGATCCGAGCTTGGTTTGTGCAATTGTGTAGCTTTGGAAGCTTACACTCTTTGGGTGAAGAAGAGAGCTTTGGAGTTGAAGATGCCTTATCCTTGTGAAAAACCTATGTCTATGGTTGTGGTTGAGCCATTAACTCTCCCTAACCAAGATATAGAGGAGTTGGAAGACGTGTTCGTCAAGATGAAGCAAGAGAAGGACATGTGGGAAGAGCGTTTCCATGCTTTGAGAAAGAAGCATGAAGAGTTGCAATTGGAGTCTAAAGACAAAGATGCACTTATTGAGCTACTTGAAGATCGAGTGACAAAGAGACATAGAGAGCCAGAGGTTTCATCTTCTAGCATGCCTTAGCCTTCCGTTGCTTGGAAGAAGATTTTTGATCAGCTTGTCCTCGAGAAGACTCAGATGAAGGCTTCTTTTGAGACCGAGATCTGACGCATTCGAAGGAAGTACGTGCCTTCACCCAGATCTTCTGACGTTGTTAGGGATCCTTAGGATGACTAGTCTCCTTTTCTCTTGTATTTTTATTTTGGTTTCTGAAATTGTACTCAGTGTAATCCTTCCAATTATATAAATGAAAAGAGATTCTTGGTCATATAAAAATTATTGCAATTATTGATATATATATATATATATATATATATATATATATATATATATATATATATATATATATATATGTATATATATATATGTATATATATGTTTGCAAATGATATAGTAAGTTCCTTGAAAACAAAAATAAATTAACAAGCATTGCATTTCATGCATCATTTGCATAAGCAGGTTTCTCTTTCGCTAGATGTCCCATTGATGTTTCTTCTGTGCTTTAGCCAAGATGACTGATCTGTACAACACGCGTGCTAATCACTTCAAAATTATGAAGCATTTAGAGCAAGAGAACAGAGAGCTGAAGGACGAGATCGCCCGCTTGACTGCCATGACGGAGTCAGTTCTTGTCGCTCAAAGTCAATCTTCTCCAACGCCTGCAATTCCTCCTGCGAGGACGGTTATTTCAGAGGTGGCTACCTCTACCATGCTTGCTGCTACCGCCCATTTTGTGCCTACTATGCCTGCCGGATTCCCGTGGGGAATGCCGTCCAACTTCATGCCCGAAGGCTTTGTGCCTACCTTTGCTTCCATGCCGACATCTAGCCTGGTCATGTCTGTGCCACCTCCCGTTGTGCATACCTTACCTCGTGTAGAGGACACCATTTATCACTCCGAGCCGTCTGAGTGTACGGATGTCTACGAGAAAATGGATGGAATGAAGGATCAGTTTCTTGAGCTGCGCAAGGAATTGAAGACGCTAAGAGGTAAAGATTTGTTTGGAAAGAGTGATGCTGAGTTGTGTTTAGTGCCCAACGTCAAGATCCCGTTGAAGTTCAAAGTGCTTGAATTTGAAAAGTATAAAAGGAATACTTGTCCGCTCAGTCATCTAGTGATGTATGCTCGCAAGATGTCTACTCAGACCGATAATGATCAATTGTTGATTCATTATTTCCAGGACAGTCTGACCGGTGCTGCGCTCCGTTGGTATATGGGGTTGGATAGCGCAAGCATTCACACTTTCAATGACCTGGGAGAGGATTTTGTCAAGAAGTATAAGTACAACGTGGACATGGCGCCTGATAGAGACCAACTGGGGTCTATGTCGCAGAAAGATAAGGAGACATTTAAAGAGTATGCGCAGAGATGGAGGGAATTGGCTGCCCAGATCACTCCTCCTTTGGAGGAAAAAGAGATGACAAAGATCTTTCTGAAAACTCTGAGTTCATTTTATTATGAAAGAATGATTTCTAGTGCCCCTAGTGACTTTACCGAAATGGTAAACATGGGGATGAGGCTTGAGGAAAGAGTTCGAGAGGGACGTTTGTCGAAAGATGAAGCATCGACAAGCAAGAGATATGGCAACAGTTTCAGTAAGAAAAAGGACAATGAAGAAAATGCAATAAGCAATAGGAGGCAGAGGAGGCCTCAGATCAGAAGGAATCAATCATCTCGTCAACATCATCATCAAGTATCTTCCGTTATCCCGGTATTTTCTAATCAACAATCAACACCAATTCAACAATTACAACGTCAACAACAACAACCGCAACAACGAACAAACATCTACAACAACAACAATACCAACAACAATTATCATCAACAAAACTTTGAGAGGAATAAGGTCTCTTTCGACCCGATTCCTATGTCTTATGCATAACTCTACCCGTCCTTGGTTCTTAAGAACCTTATCCAACCAAGAAACCCACCACAGATTCCATGGTGGTATAAGCCTGAGCTCCATTGTGCTTTTCATCAAGGAGCACCCGGACATGATGTTGAGAACTGTTATCCACTCAAGTATGAGGTTCAGAAGCTGATGAAAAGTGGAATGGTGTCCTTCGAGGACCGTGTGTCGAATGTGAAAGCAAATTCGTTGCCCGCCCATGGGAACTCTTCTGTGAATATGGTGGATGGTTGTCCTGGTGAGTTCAAAGTGATTGTGGGCACGACCATGATGGTTGTGTTGTTTGTAGTGTTAACCTGAGGGGTTGTGAAGTTGTGAAAAGGGACATCCAGCGAATGATGGATGAAGGCATGATTCAATTTGTTCAATCCCGTCATGTAGATGACGATGTAAATGTCATAGTGCCCATTTCAAGTAGCCAGAGAGATTGGTAATTCAGTACGACAGCAGCAACAATAACAATGTCAGCAATAGGTCAGTATCGTCGTTTGTTATACGGTTAACGGGTCCAGTCTCGTATTCATCTGATAAAGTTGTGATGTATCAGTATAATGCTACAATGATAGAAGATGGTCAAGAGGTCCCGTTACCTTCGACTAGTTCAGTGGTGAGCATTGCTGATGTTACCAAGGTGACCCGCAGTGGTCGAGTGTTTGGGCCGGTGTTCCAAAATGATAAGTAAGAATTAGTTGTTAGTAAGAAGGTAGAAGTGCCTGTTGTAGATCCAGTTTGTGCTTCAAAGGGTAAGTCTGGTGAATCCAGCAATGCGAAGGCCAACGATGATGATGAGGTACTTCGATTGATTAAAAGAAATGAGTTCAATATGGTGGAGCAGCTGCTCCAAACCCCCTCAAAAATCTCAGTGTTGTCTCTGCTCATGAATTCTGAAGCGCACAGAGAAGCACTGTAGAGAGTTCTAGAACAAGCTTTTGTAGAACATGATGTTATAGTGGACCAATTCGATCATATCGTGGCTAACATCACTTCTTGCAATAATCTTAGCTTCTGTGATGAAGAACTCCCTGAGGAGGGAAGAAATCATAATCTGGCTTTGCACATTTCTATAAATTGCAAAGAGGATGCTTTGTCAAATGTGCTTGTTGACACCGGGTCGTCACTGAATATGCTTCCGAAGTCGACTCTGTCAAAGCTATCATACCAAGGAGCGCCTATGAGGTATAGCGGTGTAATCGTCAAGGCCTTTGATGGTTCGCGCAAAATGGTTATTGGTGAAGTGAACCTTCCAGTTAAGATAGGTCCGAGTGATTTTAAAATTACTTTCCAAGTAATGGATATCCACCCGACCTACAGTTTCTTGTTGGGGAGGGCATGGATCCATGAGGCAGGAGCTGTTACCTCCACTTTGCACCAGAAACTCAAATTTGTGAAGAATGGCAAGCTAGTGATTGTCGGTGGAGAGAAGGCGATGTTGGTTAGCCATTTGTCATCTTTATCTTACGTTGAAGTTGAGGATGAAGTTGGAACTCCATTCCAGGCCTTATCTATTGCTGTTGAAAAGAGAGTTGGGGCACCTATGTCCTCATTGAAAGATGAAAAGAGAGTTGGGGCACCTATGTCCTCATTGTGGAAGAAGGCAATGTTGATCAGTGGGGGCACATGGTAGAGGTCTCCGACAACAAAGGCAAAACCGGTTTAGGGTTCCAGAAAGGTTCATCAACTGCAAGGACTGAAGATATGCAACTTAGCTTCCGTAGCGGAGGGTTCATTCATGGCAATGAACAACACTTAGCTGATGTGCTAGAGGATGATGAAGAGGAAGATTGCACCAATTTTGTGACGCATGGAAAGGCTTCCAACAATTGGGCTTCTGTTGATATTCCTGTTATTTTGCATCGATCTTAGTAATTTCTTTTATATGTTTTTAAAATCCTTCTCATATGCCTAAGGGAGACGTGAACATTGTTTGGGCATTTTCAAATTGATCATTAATAAAATTAATTTTATTCATCCACATATATGATGTTTTGTTTTTACTTTTTTGCTTTATTCTGAAAATGGTAATCACAAAAAAAACAAAAATAAACAATAAAGTTGTCCATCTGCATAATATTTGGTCACAAATTCACTTCTCTAAAATCAAAATATCAAATCATTATGTAGGTTGGTTCCTAACCCCATTGAATACAATGATCCTTCTCCTTCTCCAAATTTTGAATTCCCTGTGTTTGAGGCCTAGGAGGAAAGTGATGTGGAAGTGAGTGATAAATTATCTCGTCTTCTTGAGCAAGATGAAAAGACCATTCAGCCGTTCGAAGAGCAGATTGAGCTTGTCAATTTGGGTTCCGAGGATGATGTGAAGGAAGTCAAGATTGGGTCTTGACTGTGTCCAGATGTTAAAAAGGGGTTGATTGATCTTCTTCGAGAGTATTCAAATGTGTTTGCTTGGTCCTATCAAGACATGCCTGGTTTGGATTCTTAGATTGTGGAGCATAGATTGCCGTTGAAGCCAGAATGCCCGCCGGTCAAGAAGAAGTTGAGAAGAAGAACACATCCTGATATGACTGTGAAGATCAAAGAGGAAGTGCAGAAGCAGATTGATATTGGTTTCCTTGTAACTACTGAGTATCCGCAATGGGTGGCCAATATTGTGCCTGTGCCGAAGAAAGATGGAAAAGTCCGCATGTGTGTCGATTATAGAGATTTGAATAAAGCCAGTCTGAAATATGATTTCACTCTACCACACATTGATATGTTGGTAGACAATACTGCTAAATTCAAAGTCTTTTCGTTTATGGATGGATTTTCCGGATATAATCAGATCAAGATGGAACCTGAAGATATGAAGAAGACCACATTCATTACACCTTTGGGAACGCTCTGTTATAGAGTGATGCCTTTAGGTATAAAGAATGTTGGTGCAAATTACCAGAGAGAAATGACTACTCTTTTTCATGATATGATGTATAAATAGATTGAAGTTTATATCGATGACATGATTGCTAAATCAATTGATGAAGAGGAACATGTTGAGCAGTTGTTGAAGCTATTCCAGCGTTTGAGGAAGTATAAACTCCGCTTGAATCCTAATAAGTGCACTTTTGGTGTTCGTTCTAGTAAGTTGTTGGGCTTTATTGTCAGCGAGAAGGGTATTGAAGTTGATTCTGCCAAGGTCAAAGCAATATAAGAAATGTCTGCTCCCAAAACTGAGAAGCAAGTCAGAGGTTTTCTCGGCCGCTTGAATTATATTTCTAGATTCATTTCCCACATGACTGCCACATGTGCGCCTATATTCAAGCTTCTTCGGAAAGATCAGTCTTGTGATTGGACCGAAGACTGCCAGAAAGCTTTTGACAGTATCATTGAATATTTGCTTGAACCTTCGATTTTGTCTCCACCTGTTGAAGGAAGACCGTTGATCATGTATTTGACTGTGCTTGAAGATAGTATGGGTTGTGTTCTTGGTCAGCAAGATGAGACTGGAAAGAAAGAATTTGCAATTTACTACCTCAGTAAGAAGTTCACTGACTATGAGATTAGTATTCTATGCTTGAGAAAACTTGTTGCGCATTGGCTTGGGTTGCTAAGCGCCTGCGTCAGTATATGTTGAATCATACCACTTGGTTGATATCCAAAATGGATCCGATCAAGTATATATTTGAGAAGCCTGCTTTAACTGGGAGGATTGCCCGTTGACAGATGTTGTTATTAGAGTATGATATCGAATGCCGATCTCAGAAAGCAATCAAAGGTAGTATCTTGGCTGACCATTTGGCAATCAAAGGTAGTAGATAATGGATTTCTGCTCCTCCTGTGTTGAAGTTTATTTCTTCCCAGTTGAGTTGAGTGCGCATTTCCTTAGTGAAATCGCTTTCCCCTGCATGATTCGAGTACTTCAGTTTTATCATGACTTACTCGTATCCCCTGCAGATGTTTTTGTTTCCCCGGCTGAGTCTTTCCATTTTGTGGAATCCCTCGAGTCCCCCAGTAGTTTTAAGTCGTAGCCTGACCTACGCATAACTCCTTTTTCCCTAGAGTCTCTGTCTCCTCAGTGAGTTTTTCTTACGGAATGCATTGTACTCCTGCGGATTTTTGGTCTCTCTGATTTCTTTTTCCTTTGTGGCAATATTTCCCCACAAAGCTTTAACTTTTACATTCATATCATATGCATCATGAGGTCTCTTAGGGACCAAAATTTGTTTCTCTATGTTGTTATTTAAGCCCATTCTACTGAGTCGAGTCAAAGATTTTAACCTTCACCTCTTCAGTTAGAATGTCCTTAAATAGGGGCAGTCGTAAGACCCCAATTTTGACCCTAAGATCCCTCATTTATTTCCATCATAAGCATAAGCATTGGGATCATATCTTGGCATTCTCCTTACCCCTCTTTCATTGGGTTTGTTTTAGGAGAGATCACCAAGCACTTTGTGATTATATCATACTTGTATTTTATCATTTCACTAACCAAAATACTAAAAATATATCTTTGCATTTGTCTAACTCTTTTGTAGGTAGGGCATGATCTCATTGATTCATCGAGTCCACATCTAGGGTTTGAGACCCTCATGAACAAAGAGCACAACCAAGAATTGATTCAAGAATGGTTATAAATATCATATATGAGTCCCAATGATCTCTACATGTTATGTTGATAAATTTTTCTTCAAGAGTTTGAGGGTGATTTGCCTTGGAAACCCTAGTTTGACTGGGTATCTTGAGTAACTTCTCTAACAAGCTATCTCACAAATTTGATAAAATTTCTCAAGGGACACTTCAAAATTCATCATCTTATACATATATGATCTACCATGTGCCAATAAACTCAAGAGAATTGGAAATTAGCAAGTTGGTTGATGGTGGTTGGCCAAATGAATTCGTTTGATCAAAACTGGGTCTCCCTAGACCCTATCTCCTACAATTTTCACCGTCTGAAAATGATTCCAAGCGCAAACTTACTCTAAATGACATTACAAACAACTTTCATGTTGAGACCTAGAGCTAGTTTTTCTTGGAAAATCATTTTCTATGTTGGAACATTATAGATCATTTTGTCTAAACCCTAATTTGAAAGTCAACTTCCCAAGGCCATAACTTGCTCAATTTTTATGAGATGAAAGATTTCCAAGTTGCACAATCAAATTCAATGTGTCTACTTCAACTTTGATATTTGGAGTGGGAGCTAATTCAACTTTTTTGAGCATGTGATATGAGGCTACATTATACGTCACTTTTGACCTATACCATTGATCAAGTGATTTTTCCAAACTTCAAAAATGTATAACTCTATCATTTCAAATCCAAATGACATAAAATTGGTGACCATTTTTAAGGTATTTGAGAGAGCTACAACTTTGATGAATACACTTTTCTCATTTGAAGCTCCCATAAAAAGTCAAGCAAGGTGGAATATTGAGATATATGGCTTGACACTTAGAAACATTTTGATATGTCAAATTTTTCCAAACTTCCACCTCAAATTTATCCAAGTTCCAAGCTCCAAATGAAAAAGTGTTGAACATCGAAGTTGTTCCTCTTGATCTTACCTTTTCAAAGAGCTCAAATTCATTCATTTTGGATAAGAAATGCATAGGCTGAGCATGGCTTAAACAGGATGATATCATTTGGCATGGATCAATCTTCAAGCAACAATGCACATGTGCCTTGCAATCTAAGCTAACTTCAACACATCTGATATGCAATTTTGGACCTTCAGCTATCATTTCCTGGGCCTATGTGCGCCCATGCACCATTCCATCATCATTTTCCAACACTATTGCGCCAGCTTTGATCCCCCATTGAAAACGCTTCACTCTCATAGGATAAACCTGATAAATTCATTTGAAATTGAGCTTGAATCTCCACTATTTTGGAATTCAATTCTCCAGGAACACATTACTTCTAAACCTCTCCATTATCTTCCTACAAGAAAGTAGAGTGAGTCCAAGTGCAAGCAAGTTCAAGATCCATCAAGTTCAGACCTCCATTGAAGGTAATTTGCAGAAATTTTAAACTCTTCGATCCTCTTAAATCCTTGCTCAATTCCATTGATTCTTTGGTTGTTTGAAGTCCTACCAATGTAGGCAAGAAGATTGAGTTGCTTTTAGGTCAAATCCAAACAACTCAGTTCATGTACCTCAATTTTCAATTCCACATATCTCTCAATATATTTGGAATTGGAATGAATGGAGGTCAGATTCGAGCTCAGTGCCATTTTTTCTTCAAGATCATGTCCTTGTTTCTTTTTTGGTGATGGTTTATGTTGACCAGTCCGGTGAGGATCAACCGAGAAGATGACCGGAGCTCTGGCTCCGACGATGACTTGGCCAACCTCTGAACCATATGATCCTCCTCTCACGTTCTAATCCTGAGTGTTGCTTTGAATTAGCATCTGTGCCACGCGGTTGACTCATGTACATGTGGAGTGCGCGTTTTGGATCATCAGATCTGCCACCTTAATTAATTAGGGAGATCTGATGGTCCACGTAATTTAGAATTTCTGAAAATTTATTTTAATTGCATTTTCTTCAATAATTCATATTAAATTCAATATTGATCCAAAAAATATGAGACTTTCACCAAAAAATTTCAAACATTTTTCTCTTCCATATTCTGAATTAAAATTATTTTTTGGATCATTATTAATATTTTTCATGAATTAATTGATTTTGCATTTATTTTTAATTGTTTAAAAATATTTTTAAATGTCCAAAAATTATGAAATTTTTTCTCCAAGGTCCTTTGACCTTGTTCGACCTATAATAAATGTCATGGCCATTTCTTTGGTGTTTTGATGAGATTTTAGGAATTGGACAAAACATATTTGAATTAAATGCATTACTTTATTATTTTTAATTGAATAAATGCCATTTAAATTGTGTTAACCATTTGTATTGACTTAATTGAGTTTGCTTGTTTGTTGTTGGGCCTTGGTCAAGGTTTATTTGACTTTGCCAAGTTAATATCATTCGATTTAGGGGATTGATGGAATGTATATTCCATCTCCCAAAATGAATGAATGATATTAATTTGGTAAAATTTCTCCTTTGACCAATTTGTGATCTCATTCATCCCCTTCCCTCTTCATCTCATTCCTCTTCTTCATCCATTCATTTTCATTTGGCCTATGACATCTCAAAGTCCTAATGCTAGTTGATTGAAAAATTGACATGAGTATGGATGAGATTAGGCCACACCTTTTGCATATTTTTTGTGTGTGGTATGTTTTATGAGCATAGTTCATAATACTATGTCTCCAACATGCATTAACACCAAAAGTATATTGCCCGGCCTCAAATAGTTGTGACTTCTAGATAAGTCCAATTACAATTTCTTAACATAGCGCTAAATTTGTGACATAAAAGGCATAAGCATTCTAGTTAGTGAGATTGTAAGTCTCCCCTCTTTCATGGTATTGTGTGGAAACTTGACCTTCTTTCCTTCCTTTGGAAGATGTTTTGGTTCAAGGATCCATGCTTGTGATAAGTGGGTTGAGTGTTCTCCAAAGAATGTCTTGAAATTAAAAGCAAAACAAAACTAACTTCTAACTTACTAACCATTAACTTTTAATTTCAAGCTTTTACTTTAATGCAATTTACTTTTAGCACTTTATTTCATTTGCCATTATACATATCATTCTAATTGTTTATGTTAATGTAATTTTCACTTTGTCCATTTGGACCATATTGTGTGATATATTTTGTTTGGGTTGCTTTGTTTGTTTGTGTGGTCTTTGACCATTTAATGTACATAATAAAAACAAGAACCCTAAAAAACTTTTGAGTGGACTGTTGGTTTGATCTTGAGCAATGGACTTAGAATCTAGGCAACCTTCCTAAGCTAAAGGACTTGGCGAATACCAACTTGTTGAAGAACCAAGTGCTTGCAAAATGAAATTCATCTGATACATCTTTGAAGATCTCTCTAGATTCATCTGCAACATGATCAATGTGAAGCTGTTATTTTGAACCTGTGACTTGTGGAATTCATCTGTTGCATGGACTATTTTGAAGAAGATCATGAAATGGATAAGCTTGGATGAGGCCATCTTTTTTTGAGGCCTTTGCTCTTCAAGAGAATATAATTGTGCATTTGTGTGTGGCTTAATTCTAAAATTCCAAGGGAATTCTTGGTTTCTATTGACATACTTGTCTATTGGATTGCTACCCATTTTGTCAGATCTTTTCAACTTTAAACTTTTAAATTTTGTGCATAGGATAGTCTCTTCATCTTCTCCCTATTTCTTTAATTTCAACTTCTCTCCCTCCATTTTCAAAATCTTCTTTGTGTGAACTACTTTTGTTCTAAACTTTGACCACTTTAAAAAAAGGTAGAAACTTTGGCCTTATGACATTGCATTTTCAAACTTATTTTCTTAAATCAAACTTGTGAATAAACTTAACTATACTTGACTTAAACATTCAAAAAGCCAAAAAGAACTAACTCATTCAAATCATTTTAGGCCTTTGTGCCTTTCAAACTTAAATTTTGTTAAAATCAATGCAATCATTTTGAAATTTGTAGCACGAACTATGATGTTTTGATCCCTCATTTTTATGTTGGTACGTAGGCACAAGACCGAAGGTCTTGTCAAACACAAAAATATAATTAATGAATTCTTTTCTCATCCTTCCATTCTATTTGTTTGTAAACATCACTTTGTACAAAATACATCTGGGCACAAAAAGGGCTCCCTAGGAGTACCTAGGACACTTTGGGTGCTAACACCTTCCCTCTGTGTAACCAACCCCCTTACCTGTAATCTTAGATTTTTATTAGTTTTTATTTGAAAACTTCATACTTATTTGGGTTTTGTTCGTACTTTTTCCCTTTTCCCTTGGAAACAATGAAAGTGCGGTGGCGACTCATGTTAATTGATCTCTAGATTATCAATAGCTTGATGATCATGAATTTCCCGCTACAGTAGGCACAAGCTGAAAATCCGGGAAAGTGAAACAACGGTAGAAAGGATCATAGAACTACACTAGCATACTCAAAAGTCCTTCAACCACATCAGTAGATAAGATAAACAATAGCTTCCCATGACGTGATTTGAAGTCCAAGGGATCTAATACAAAAGATGTTAGCTTCCTTAACTCTTTCAAGTCGGGACATCTGAAACTGTACTTCTTAGTGTTCCTTCGTCGATAATCCATGGTCTGAAAATATTTGTAAATAATACCTCAGTTCCTTGAAATTTTCGTGTGATGAATGTTATGATGCGCATGAATGCATGCATGCAATAATCACAAATAAGGGATCACACACAAGGAAAACAAAGGTCAAGGGATGAATCAAGTCATTGTCAAGATCAATCATCGATTTTGGTGGATTATGGTTTGCACCTTATCAACACCCAAGTTCCATTTGATATTGACAAGACTTGATTAAATCAACCAAGAATCAAAGGTTTATTGTAAGTCACGAGCATGGAGTCTGGGTAAGAACCATCCCAAAGGAGTAAACTAAGGATAAAAAATTGTAGATCATGTTCTAAAAAGTTCCCAGTGTCTTAATTCCATCTATCGAATATTACAGGTTAAGATGACTGACTCATCGGCCCATAATATTCTCAAGAGAAACTCGTCTGAGTGTAGTATCACGTAACAACTGTTATCAAGTCTACACTTGAATAGTTTCCGCACTACGTCCTAAATAGGCGAAGAGGGGGTAATTGTTCTACGGTCCTCAGCTTCTCAAACCTGAATTAGAGATAGTAATGCCTAACCACAAATACTTGTGTGACATTTCCAAATCCAAAAGAGCCTCCACTGAGCAGATGGATCTCAAGCCAACTTGTTAAGGACTACTCCACACAAGTCGAACATGACTATACCATCCTCCTATCTTAATTGAACTCAAGTTTGGGTTAGAACTTATCTTACCACACAGAGATCACCAAGCACAACAAGCAGATTATATCACACATACATATATACAAACATTGCATATATACAAATATATACACAAAAAAAGTAGGCTAAACCCACTGGAGACTCCTCCCCGGCAGAGTCGCCACTTTATTTCTGTAGCGGTAAATTCCTGATCGTCAAGCTATGGATAAGCTAGAGATCAAATAACAAGAGTCGCTACCATGCTTTTATTATTTCCAAGGGAAAAGGGAAAAAGTACGAACAAAACCCAAAAGTAAGAAGTTTTCAAATCAAAACTAATAAAATGTCAGAGATTACAGGTAAGGGGGTTAGTTACACAGAGGGAAGGTGTTAGCACCCAAAGTGTCCTAGGTACTCCTAGGGAGCCCTTTTTGTGGGCATATGTATTTGGTACAAAAATGATGTTTACAAACAAATAGAATGGGAGGATGAGAAAAGAATTCATCAATTATATTTTTTGTGTTTGGCAAGACCTTCGATCTTGTGCCTACGTACCAACATAAAAATGAGGGATCAAAACCTCGTAGTTCGTGATACAAATTTCAAAGTGGATGCATTGCTTTTAACAAAAATTATGTTTGGAAGGCACAAAGGCCCAAAAATGGTTTGAATGAGTTAGTTCTTTTTGGTTTTTTAAAAGTTTAAGTCAAGTATAGTTAAGTTTATTTACAAATTTGATTTAAGAAAAGAAGTTTGAAAATGCAATGGCATAAGACCAAAGTTTGTATCTTTTTGCAAAGTGGTCAAAGTTTAAGACAAAATAAGTTCAATCAAAGAAGATTTTGAAAAGGGAGGGAGAGATTTTGAAATTAAAGAAATGGGGAGAAGATGAAGAGACTAATCCTATGTACAGAATTAAAATTTAAGAGTTGAAAAGATCTTACCAAATGGGTAGCAATCTAATAGACAAGAATGTCAATAGAAACCCAGAATTCCCTTGGAATTTTTAGAATCAAGCAACACACAAATGCACAATTATATTATCTTGAAGAGAAAAGACATCAAATAAAGATAGCCACATCCAAGCTTATCCATTCCATGATCTTCTTCAAGATTAACCCATGTAACAGATGAATTCCATAAGTCACAAGTTCAAAATAACAGCTTCACAATGGTCATGTTGCAGATGAACTCAGATGGATCTTGAATGATGTATCAGATGAAGTTTCAAATTGCTAGAACTTAGTTTCTCAACAAGTTGGCATTGGCCAAGTCCTTTAGCATATGAATGTTGCCTAAGTTATAAGTCCATTTGTCCAAGATCAAGCCAAGAGTCCACACAACTTTGTTTTAGGGTTTTTGTTGTTATTATGTACATTAATGGTCAAAGACCACACAAACAAGAAAAGTATATACAAACAAGGAATATCACGCAATATGGTCCAAGTGGACAAAGTGAAAATTGCATTAACATAAAGAATTAGAATGATATGAACAATGGCAAATGAATAAAAGATAGAATTAAATGACATTAAAGTAAATGGCTTGAAATTAAAAGTTAGTTGTTAATAGGTTAGAAGTTAGAAGTTAGATTAGAAGTTAGTATTGTTAGTAGGTTAGAAGTCACAACTATTTGAGGTGGGGCAATAGAATTTTGGTGTTAATGCATGTTAGAGACATAGTATTATGGACTATGCTCATGAAACATACCACACACAAAAAAGGATATGCAAAAGGTGTGGCCTAATCTCATCCATACTCATGTTAATTTTTCAATCAACTAGCTTTAGGACCTTGAGATATCATAGGCCAAATGAGATGAATGCATAAAGAAGGGGAATCAGATGAAGAGGGAGGGGAATAGATGAAAACTCAAATTGATCAAAGGAGAACTTTTACCAAATTAATATCATCCATTCATTTTGGGAGACGGAATGTACATTCCATCAATCCTCTGAATCCAATGATATTAACTTGACAAAGTCAAATCAACCTTGACCAAGGCCCAACAACAAGAGTCAAACACCAACAAGTCATCACAATTGGTCAACAAAAATTATTTGGCATTTATTCAAATTAAAATACTAAAAGAAGGCATTTAAATTAAATATGGTTTGTCAAATTCCTAAAACCTCATCGAAACACCAAATAAATGGCCAAGAGATTTATCATAGGTCAAACAAGGTCAAAGGACCTTGGATAAAAAATTTCAGAATTTTTAAAGACTTAAAATTATTTTTAAACAATTAAAAACAAATGAAAAATCAATTAAATCATGAAAAATATTAATAATGATCTAAAAAATAATTTTAATTCAGAATATGGAAGAGGAAATTATTTGAAATTATTTGGTGAAACTCTCATATTTTTGGGATCAATATTAAGATTAATATGAATTAATGAAAATCAAAGGAATAAAAATTCAAATCAGAAAATTAAAAAAAACGTGGACCATTTGATCAGCATCATTAATTGAGGTGGAAGATCAAGTGGTTGAGCGCGCGCGTTCCATGGTGCGCCTGAGTCAAACATCCATATGCTTGGTAATCAATATGTACGCTCATGATTAAAACAATTTGAATCCATCTAATGGCTCTGGACTATGCCACATCATTGCCGAAGCAAAGCGTTAGTCGTCTTCTTAGGCGACCTTGGCCGGACTGGTCCATTCATCACCACATCATAAATGAAAAAAGAGGACATGATCTGAAAGAAAAAATGGCGTAGAGCACGAATCTGACCTCAATTTTAACTAACTCCTCACATATAGAAAGATTTTAGAAGTTGAATTTTGAGGTATGTCAATTGAGTTGCTTCGATTTGACCTATAAGCAACTCAATCTTCTTGCCTACATTGGTAGGACTTCAGACAACCTAAGAATTAAGAGAATTTTGCAATATTTAGAGAGAATCGAAGAGATGAAATTTTCTGGAAAATACCTTCAATGCAGGTCTGGATTCAACTGTTCTTGCCTTGGCTCGTGCTTGATCTCACTCAAAATGCTTGTAGAAGTAGAATGAAATGCATAAAAGGTCTTGGATCCCTGGAATTTTGAATCTCAAAACAATGAGATTCAAACTCAATTTCAAGATGAAATTCTCAGGACTATCCTCTCAAATGGAAGGGTAAGGGGTCTAGGATTAAAGCTGGTGCGAATGTGTGTTGAATTCTAATGCTAGAGGTCTCTATTTATAACTGAATCACATGATATTTGCACCTTCCAAATCACTTTCCAAAATTGGAAATGGATGATGCATGGGTGCATGGGCTTGTACAGGCCCATGAGATCATTGCTTTAGGTCCACAAATGAGTGTGAGAGAGTCCGAAATCAACTTGGTTTACAAGGCAAGTGTACATGGAAACTTGAAGTTTGATCTTTGCTAAATGATGATACCATGTTCAAGCCATGCGCAGCCTATTCAATTCTTGTCCAAAATCGATGAACTTGGACTTTTTGGAAAGGTGATATCAAGAGTAACAACTTTCGTGTTCAACACTTTTCCATTTGAAGCTCGTATCATTATGAATTTTGAGGTGGAAGTTTGTAAATTTCAACATATTGAAAATTTTTCTAAGTGTCAAGCCATATATCTCAATATTCCACCTTGCTTAACTTTTTATGTGAGATTCAAATGAGAAAAGTGTCTTCATCAACGTTGTAGCTCTTTCAAAGACCTTCAAAATGGTCACCAATTTAATGTAATTTGTATATGAAATGATAGAGTTATGCATTTTTGATGTTTGGAAAAATCACTTGTTCAATGGTATAGGTCAAAAGTGACCTATAATGTAACCTCATATCACATGCTCATAAAAGTTGAATTAGCTCTCACTCCAAACAACAAAGTTGAAGTAGACATCTTTAATTTGATATTTCAACTTGGAAATATTTCATCTCATAAAAATTAAGCAAGTTATGGCCTTGGGAAGTTGACACTCAAATTAGGGTTTAGACAAAATGACCTATAATGTTTCAACATATAAAATGATTTTACAAGCAAAACTATCTCTAAGTCTAAACATTAAAGTTTCTTGGAATGTAATTTAGAGTAATTTTTCTCTTGGAATCATTTTCATATGGTGAAAATTGTAGGAGATAGGGTCTAGGGAGACCCAGTTTTGATTAGATGAATTCATCTGGCCAACCACATCAACCAACTTGCTAATCTTCAATTATATTGACTTTCTAGGATCATGGTAGATCATACATGTCGCGTCGCGCGAAAAACCGGCGGGAAAAGAAAGAAACAACAGAGCCGCCACCGTGCGTTATTTATCCCAAAAGAGGGAAAGGAAACGCTCAGAGTAAACCTGGGAAAAGAACATGGTCTCGCGACCAAAGAGAATGGGTTCGGGAGTCGGTTATGCGAAGGGAAGGTATTAGCACCCCTACGCATCCGTCGTACTCGACGGGATCCACGCACAATAGAAAGGAAAATGATTGCTAAACACTGCTCAAATACTCACACATACTGGCTGAAAGAAACGCAAGAGACTGACTGAAACTGACTCGGCAGGATGTCGCATCCTGGGCCTACTTAGTCTATCAGGCATAGACATCAGAGTCGAAGTAGTTCGGACTGGGGAAACGACACATGCTCGCTAGGATGTCGCATCCTATGCATACGTATCTTCTCGGACGAGAGAAGAATCAGAGCATTCGTAGCTCGGCTGACGCGCACACAAACAAACAAACAGACACAGGCAAACGTGGAGCCCGACTGCCAATCTCTGGACTTATATCAGCATCCGAACCTAAAACACACGCAAAGAGGCAAACATGGAGCCCAAATGCCAATCACTGGACTTACATTGACATCCGAACCTAAACGCACACAACAGATAGATAGGGAGTCGGGGACTCAGCCTATAACTGTCAAGCACACACTCAAACAGACAGACAACAAATTGCTAAGGAGTCAGGCACTCGAGCCTAGCAACTGTCAGACAACACACACAAAAGAAAGAAAGGGCGCCCGGAGAGATCAGCTCAATCTCCTGCCTACATACTTCATCTGGTATGAAGATCAGGGCGATGTAGTTCCCCTACGCAGGGATAAAGGACTAGCCTAACCAGATAACAGAGGGAGACACAACTCTAGGGAGACTACGACTCGAGCCTAGATGTTGTCATGCAAAATCATCCCTAAGTTAAGGTTTCTAGCTAAATGGCACGCGGGCCGACCTATCCTAAGCATGGCTCACACAGGAAGCAAGCCACGCACACTTAACTTGCACAGGAAGCAAGTCTAAACTAATCCTAACTTGCACAGGAAGCAAGTCAAACAATCCTATCTTGCACAGGAAGCAAGTCAAACAATCCTACAAGCACAGATAGCACACGCTATACACAAACAAGTGGCTCAAACAAGGGTTAGGTTTTAGTCAAGGGGTCATATCAACCTCAACAAACAAACCTCTGGAACTGGGTGAATGTTGCTCTTAACCATGCCATTGAGGGGCTAAGGTGAAGCAGATGAAAGGATGAAGTGAGGATGAGACCTCACAGCTCTTATCCCTGGCCTGGGAGAGCTCAAGACAAGAATGTGTGGGTTCAGAAAGTGGGAACCCTTCTACACATTTAAAACTGACTCAACTGTACAGTTGTACAAGATCTTGGGTTTGTATCCGCAATGCATCAACACAGTGGTGTGAGCAAGGCAGATGACACACTGAATAGTGGGGGATAGATTGCATATCCCTACCTTCCACCAATTGCCTCTTCACTTAGGAGGACTTTGACTCTATGCGAGGACAAAATTAAACAATCACAAACATTGCCTCTTAAGGAGGACTTCAGACAGTTGCCTGGCCAAGTAACAGGCCAGGTCTTCCAGACTACATGAAGTAAAAGAGACATACCTCAATGCAAATTGCTTATACAAGCAAAGCAAAGCAAAAGTTCACAAGGAACTAAAAGCAACTAAAGTACCTGAAATCAGTCAAGCACAGTTAGTATACAAGTTCAAACAAAGCAAACAGAAACAGACACCAACAGTCAATTAGGGGCACATGGATGTGCAAGGCACAAGGCTTAAGGCATGTGAGCCAAGCCACCTACAAAACAAAGAGGTTAGACAATGATACTTGAGTAAGCTCAATCAAAAGAATTGGTCTTAATGGCCATTTGATGGTCAACCTGAAAACACAAACTCAAAGGTGAGTAACAGGACCACTAGGGCAAGCCTAGGGTCAAAAGTGAATGAGAAAGTAAAAACAGCAAGGGGTAAGTATCCAAAATCATGTTCAAACAATTAGGAAACAAAACCAATTGGGCTCACATCCATATCAATCACTATCATCATTTCATGAACCACTTAGGTCAAAACATGGCAAACAGAAGCTCATAGAAGTCAACAGAAAGACTTAACTCAAAAGCAATCTAAACATTTTCCAAAAATCACGAAATAAATCATGATCAAACCTAACACATAGCGTGGTAAGCATGTCAAATTTCAACCCATTTGGACAAGTGGAAGGCAGTCAATGAAAATCAGAAAGTCAAAGCAATTTTGAACATGCTCAAAGAAGTCAACCAAACATGCATCAACTTAGAAAAATCATAAGTCAAGAATGGTGTATGATAAATGAATGGGATCAAAACCATGGTAAAGATGAGGATGTCTAGTTATATCATGTAAAATTTCATGTCCATCCAATAAAGTATGAGAATTTCACAAATGAAATGGGAACATGTGTCACACAAAGTCAACATTTGACTAGGCAGGGAAGAAAAATCTCAAACAAATGGAAAATAGTTCAATTAAATCCAAGAAAATTCACATGTAAACTAGACATACAAGAGTAAGTTCATGCAAAAAACCAAGTCATTTGGAGGTCAAGAAGCATGGCAATGAAAATCATGAAGTTGGACATCAATGGTGTGATACCAATTGTCACACCCTAATTCAAAAAATCATATCTCACAAACTACAAATGATAAATTCACAAACTCTACACCAAAATCACGATGAGTGTGTCTAGTTTAAGAACAAAAAATTTGGGAGCCATTGGATACATTCTCATCATTTCACAATTGATTTGGCAAAGTGTACAAAATTTGGTCACATGTCACAAACCCTAGCACCATTTAAAATTCGACCATGAAAAAATTCTGGAAAATATATGACAAAAAACTAGAGATCAAGATGGACACAACACAAAAAATCCCATTAAATTTGGATTAAAAATGAACAAGTTATGATTTTTGTAAGTTTGAGTGATTAAATGAAATAAAAATTGAAAATTAAATGGATTAATGGAATAAATAAAGAAACAATGGGGGGGTCAACGCCCCGGTCAACGCGCCCAGTAGCAGCGCTCCTTTTTAAATATATATTTTAGAAGGCATTTAATAATTGAATTGGCATCGCGCCCCAGTGGTAAAACACTTGGTATTTGAAGCAAGGGTCTGGGGTTCGAATCCCCCTCGCCCCAGGCCTTTTGACATTTATTTGAAAAACAAGGCAAGGCAATTGCTACAGTAAAAAGAAATTCCAGTAACACATTTACAGTATTCATGCTGCAGGAAAAATATGCAGTATACATATCCATCAAACCCAGGTCAAAATTTCTTTTTTTTTTTTTCAAATTCAAGAATAAACATATCAATGTGTACATCCAAACATGCACATCCATAATCCAACATCAATAACCATTAAACCATCCTAAACAAAAAATATTAAGCAAGAACAAGTTTGGACATCAAAGTTCATTTCACCATATCTCTCTAAATATTCAACCAATCATCACGATTCAAAGAGCAGAGTAACCAGCAAGGCAAGCTCTACACAAAGCCTATCATTATTTCAAGAAATGAGATGTTCGAATCCTTACTTGTTTTTGAAGAAATCCACGAAACAGTTGTTGTTTGTGTGTTTAATGGTGAAACAGATGTAGCAAGGCCCTCCAAATGATGGTTGATGAAGGTTGTTTGGCGTGCAATGGCTTGAGATAGCTTCAAACTTGGACTGCCATTGATGATGCCTCTTTAAAACAGTAGAGGAAAAGGAGCTTCCAGTTGGAGAGTGTTGCTAAAAACAGGTTCAAAATGATGAATAGATGTAGTATTAAGCAAGGCCAAGCTCAGTTCTTTGTGAGTTTTTTTTTTGACTGTTTTGGAAATGCATAAAATGAAGTGTTTTTTTTTTTTGAGTGAGAGCATGAATGAATTCTGGTTTGATGGATGCAGCTAGTAGTTTCCAATGACAGAAAATGATCTCCCAAAATTCTGTTGGATAGTACAAGGCATGGTATGGAAGTATGGAGTGGAAATGTCCTTTTGTTCCAAAATTTAAGCAAGTTGGCATGGCCTCTTGTTTTGCTGGTTTTTTTGGCTGCAAAATCTATTCATAATGACAGAGAATGGCCTCTAAATTTTCTGTTTTGATGAGTACAAGGCATGGCTAAAGTGCAAGTATGGAGGGCATGGTGTAATTGTACTTTTATCCAAATTTCAAGCAAGTTGAAGAATGGCTTCATGTACTGCATAATTGAGCTTGCAAACACATTCTAAATGACATTTATGAGCTGTTCCAATTGGCCAAATGTTGAAAAAATGTTTAAATCAAAAAGTCAACTCTTGGTCAAACTTACATTTAAATGAAAAAGGTCAAAATATGCCATTTTGATTGGTGAAGTTTTGGCTCATGAAATTTATATTTTTGGAAAGAGGGGATCAAATGTGACTTGTAGGAAAAAACCCCACCAAAATTGGCCAAACGGTTTGAGAGATATGGCCTTTCGAAGTTCAAGATTTTCTGAAATCGATTCAATCATAACTTGCCAACCACACATGGGAATTGAGAGTTCTTGGACTTTTTGGAAATGGGAGAACAAGATCTTCAACTTTCATGTTGGGCAAAAATTCATTTGAGGCTTGTATCAAAATGTAGGTTTGAGGATCAAGACTTTCCATTTATGGCAGGTTTCAGTTACAGGCCCAGTTTCCATATTGGGAAATTTTGATCTGGCTTCAAATTCTTCCATGATGGTGTTTGGCATGATGTATGATGACTATTTGGACATGAATGAACTCTCACAAACCAATTCCAATCATCCAATCACTGATTAAATGGACAGTTGACCAACAGTTGACTTTTAGGGTTTCTGACTGATTGTGCATTGACTGATGACTTCCAAACCCTAATTCCTTGAGAACTTGACTTCAAATGATGTCCCAAGTTGTATGAACTCTTGATTATTGATCATGGTGCCCAAATTCCACAAGAATGACCACCATCCACTGCTTTGACTGACAGTTGACCTTTTTTAGGGTTTTTGACTGTCTGTGTATGAACTGATGACTTCTGAGTCTTCAACCCTTGACCAAAATACTTCAAATAGACCTCCAAGCCATGTGAACTTGTTGGACCAACCCCAAGGCCTTGGTTCAATGAGAAATTCCTTTGCTTGCTTGGTTGACTGATCAGGAGATTAGTTTGACCTAATTCTTGATTGCTTGCTCTTGAGGCAACTGAGGGACAATGCAAATGTTATGCAATGGACCATGATATGCTATGACCTAATATGAAAATGTATGTATAATGATAGGTGCAAATTTGAGGTGCTACAGCTGCCCCTATTCAATCAGCTGGGAACCCGAACGGATGATAGCAACGGCTGTCAGACTTTCAGGGTAAACAGGGATTGAATACCAAAGAACCGTAGAATTTGCACAGACTGGATATGATACCAAAGAACCACGTCATTTACCGATGACAAACTGCATGACAGCTTCAGAAAAAGCAAAACCATTTACCGATGGTTAGAAACTGGAAATTTGATATTTACCGATATCAACGTCAGCACGACCATTTACCGATGGCGGCTGGGGAAAACAAACTTCTGAAAAGCAAAACCATTTACCGATGGTTAAAACTTGATATTTACCGATATCAACTTCAGCACGACCATTTACCGATGGCGGCTGGGAAACAGATTTTGATGTAGAAAGGAAGCAAGACCATTTACCGATGATATCTTCAAAGAAACTTGACATTTACCGATGTCAACTTAGCAAGACCATTTACCGATGGCATCTTCAAAGAAACTTGACATTTACCGATGTCAACTTCAACTTGACCATTTACCGATGGCTACTGCAACTGGGAATTTGATATTTACCGATATCGAAGAAAACTGGGCCATTTACTGATGGCATCTCCACTTGGGGGGGATAAAATCTTTGTGGTGATACCAGACAAGACGTTTACCGACGACTTCTGGGGATTTTGATTTTATCAACAAGGAAACAAAGTAATGACCAGACACTTACAGATGACTGGGATGAGACTCGATGTTTACCGACATCAAAAGAATGACCAGACATTTACCGATGACTAGGGTGGGACACGATGTTTACCGACATCGAAAGATGATGTTTACCGACATCCAAAGAAATGACCAGACATTTACCGATGACTGGGATGGGACTCGATGTTTACCGACATCGAAAGATGATGTTTACTGACATCAAAAAGAATGACCAGACATTTACTGATGACTGGGATGAGACAAACAAACATTCGCAACTGGAAACCAGATAGGACATTTACAGATGACTCTACTGGGGATTTCTAGCTGGGGATTTGTCAGACATTTACCGATGACTGAGGAAAAGACTCGATGTTTACCGACATCGAAAGATGATGTTTACCGACATCAAAAAAATGACCAGACATTTACCGATGACTGGGTGAGCCTCGATGTTTACCGACATCAAAAAGAATGACCAGACATTTACTGATGACTGGAGAGAAGACTCGATGTTTACGGACATCGAAACAATGGTGTTTACCGACACCAAATATGATGACCAGACATTTACTGATGACTGGAGAGAGTACCGATGTTTACAGACACCGAAACAAGTGGTGTTTACCGACACCAAAAATGATGACCAGACATTTACCGATGACTGGAGAAAATACTCGATGTTTACCGACACCGAAACAATGGTGTTTACCGACACCAAAAATGAATAAGCACACGCGGGTACTTACTGGTATCACAAAAACGACATCTGAGATATGTCAAGGCAAGGTTGACCACTTGCTGGGGGTCTCACTGAGGAGAAACAAACTTTCTGTCACCATCGGGTGAGGAAATAAACCTCTGTGGGGAATAAACAATTCTGAATGCTGTCAAAAGCAACTGTAGCAGTCTTGCTGTGCTGATGTTGAATGAAATGATCCGCCTCTGCCGGGGATACGGTCTGGTGAAGTTAACACATGAATGCATATGTTTGAATTTTTCTATGGCGTAATGCTCCATATTGGATGGGAATGCTACGCAGTTTTTTTGAGGATGCAATGATTACTACATGCAAAATGCAAATGAACCCTGGCTAGGGAGCCGAAATGATCAGATACTCTGACTCTGTGGGGAGACTCCTCTTGGGGGAAATACTCTGCGGGGAACTTTGCTTGAGGAATGGTAAAGCGACTCCACACTCATGTTGAAGCATGGCACTGCTGCTGGGAAAAGGTAAACTCCGCTGGGGATAAATTCAATGAACCTGCCTCACTCGGGGAGGAAATCGGCAAATACAGGCCTGCTGGGGACAGGCCATCCTTAGATCTGTTGGGGAATAGAAAACACTATCCACAGACGTCTTCGCAGGGGAACATAACTCTGATAGCTTTCAAGCTTGCTTGGGGAAAATATCTGTTGAGGAAACGTCCTCACAGACGCCAATCTGAAAAACAGCACAACGAAATGCCCCCCAGGGGATGTATGGACAAGATACGCTCAAGTGTCCGCAACATTCAAAATGATTTTCAAATGTTTTATCATTCTGCACATTGTTGTGTAGCCTTCATGTTTTTTATATGCAATGCTTATCAAAAATTCGGACATTTTGCGAACAAAACAGTAAAAATAAAAATAAGAGCTATTTATCTGAATAACGATTTTCTTTTTATTGATTGAAGATGTGCCTGAAGAGGCAAATACATTAGGAAGCAATTCCTAGAAAGAGGTAATTGCGTACAAAAGGAAAATCCTATCCTAATGGCAACGTGGACACGGCATCCACTATTTCCCAATTCTGTTATAACTCACAGATCATCAGTTTTCCTCCCAACTCCTTGCTTTCTGAGAAGAATGACTGGACAGATCACATCTTTCGAGATGGCAGACGACAAAGCTCGATGAAGTACAGACAACTCAGACTGTAGTCTTCGCTTTAATCCCTAATTTTTGCCTGGATCGCCCTTTCGGGTTTTCAATCCACCGGGATACCCATTTTTGCCTAAGCCGCCCTTGCGGGTTTTCGACTTACCGGGTGTACAATTTTTTTATTTTATCCCTAATTTTTGCCCGAACCTTTTCTTTCTGCTTTTTGGTTCGTCGGGATGCCCCTTTTTTGCCTGGACTCTTTTATTCTTTTTGTCCAGCGGGTCGATTTATGCGAAGTATTTTTTGACTACATCTGAGTTGACAGGAGACGGAAAATCTTCACCATCCATAGTTGTAAGCATCAAGGCTCCGCCGGAGAAGACCTTCTTCACAACATACGGACCTTCATAGTTAGGAGTCCACTTGCCCCTGTTATCTGCACCGGGAGGGAGGATCCTCTTCAACACTAGATCACCTATCTGATAGCTTCGAGGACGCACTTTCTGATCAAAGGCTCGCTTCATCCTTCGCTGATACAACTGTCCATGACATACAGCTGCTAGCCGTCTCTCCTCGATAAGGCTCAACTCGTTAAACCTTGTTCGAATCCACTCGGCTTCGTCTAGCTTGACATCCAATAAAACTCTCAGAGAAGGAATCTCCACTTCAACAGGTAGGACAGCTTCCATACCATACACAAGGGAGTAAGGGGTTGCCCCGGTCGACGTACGTACTGAGGTACGGTACCCATGCAAGGCGAAAGGCAGCATCTCATGCCAATCCTTGTACGTAACGACCATCTTCTGCACAATCTTCTTGATATTCTTGTTCGCCGCTTCTACAGCACCATTCATCTTCGGTCTGTAAGGAGAAGAGTTGTGATGTTCAATCTTGAAGTCTTTACAAAGCTCTTTCATCATCTTGTTGTTGAGATTCGAACCATTGTCAGTGATGATTCTCTCAGGAACTCCATAACGACATATGATTTCTTTCTTGATGAACCGGGTAACCACTTGTTTGGTAACGTTAGCATAGGAAGCTGCTTCCACCCATTTGGTGAAATAGTCAATTGCAACCAAGATGAAGCGATGTCCATTCGAAGCAGTAGGCTCAATCTTCCCAATCATATCAATGCCCCACATGGCGAACGGCCAAGGCGAATTCATGATATTCAGAGGGCTTGGTGGTACGTGCACCTTATCAGCATAGATTTGACACTTATGGCACTTCCGAGCATACTTGAAACAATCGGATTCCATAGTCATCCAGTAATAACCTGCTCTCAACAATTTCTTAGCCATTGCATGTCCGCCGGCATGAGTACCGAAGGAACCTTCATGGACTTCCTGCATTAACATGTCTGCCTCGGGTCTGTCCACGCATCTGAGCAAGACCATGTCAAAGTTTCTCTTATACAACACATCATCCTGATTCAAATAGAAGCTTCCAGCCAGCCTCCTCAGGGTTTTCTTGTCATTCTTCGACGCACCTTCAGGATATTCCTGAGTCTTGAGGAAATTCTTGATGTCATAATACCACGGCTTATCATCAATATCATTAACGGACTCGGCTGCAAACACATACGCAGGCCTCTCGAGTCGATTCACTTCAATATGTGGCACATGATTCCACCAATGAACTTTGATCATAGACGACAAAGTAGCCAAAGCATCAGCCATTTGATTCTCATCCCGGGGGACATGATACAACTTCACCTTCTTGAAGAACGTCAGTATTCTTCTGGTATAATCTCTATACGGAATCAAATGCGGCTGGTTCGTATTCCAATCTCCATTGACTTGATTGACCACTAGAGCGGAATCTCCAAATATGTCAAGGGTTTTGATCCTCAGATCAATGGCTTCTTCTATCCCCATGATACAAGCCTCATACTCAGCTTCGTTGTTGGTGACGTCAAACGTCAATCTGGCAGAAAAAGGTATATGAGCACCTTTAGGATTGATCAATACTGCACCAACACCGTTACCGTTCATATTCACAGCCCCATCAAACATCAGTGTCCATTTGTCATCTGGGTCCGGTCCTTCCTCGACAAGAGGTTCTTCGCAATCTTTCATCTTAAGATACATGATGTCTTCATCTGGGAATTCAAACATCATAGGCTGATAATCTTCAATCGGTTGCTCGGCAAGGTAATCTGACAGAATACTACCCTTGATGGCCTTCTGTGACGTGTACTGAATGTCATACTCTGTTAGAATCATCTGCCAACGAGCAACACGTCCGGTGAGAGCTGGTTTCTCAAAGATGTACTTCACTGGATCCATCTTAGAAATCAACAAAGTGGTATGGTTCAACATATACTGTCTCAGTCGGCGAGCAGCCCAGGCCAAAGCACAGCAAGTTTTCTCGAGCAGTGAATATCTTGTTTCACAGTCGGTAAACTTTTTGCTAAGGTAGTATATGGCATGCTCTTTTCGACCAGACTCGTCATGCTGTCCCAATACACACCCCATCGAGTTCTCAGTCACTGACAGGTACATTATCAGAGGTCTCCTAGGAACTGGAGGTATAAGGATTGGAGGTTTCTGTAAATACTCTTTTATCTTGTCGAAAGCTTTTTGACAATCATCATTCCACTTGATCGCTTGATTCTTCCTGAGCAGTTTGAAAATTGGTTCACATGTAGCAGTTAGATGAGATATGAACCTTGCAATGTAGTTCAACCTCCCTAAAAACCCACGGACTTGCTTCTCCGTCTTCGGTTCAGGCATCTCTTGAATAGCTTTGACTTTCGCTGGATCGACCTCAATCCCTTTCTCACTGACAATGAAGCCTAGAAGTTTCCCTGATCTCACCCCAAACGTACACTTGTTCGGATTCAACCTCAGCTTGAACTTTCTCAACCGATCAAACAGCTTCTGCAAATTAACCAAGTGCTCCTCTTCTGTCTGCGACTTCGCAATCATATCATCTACGTACACTTCAATTTCTTTGTGCATCATGTCATGAAATAGAGTCGTCATTGCCCTCTGATAGGTAGCACCAGCATTTTTTAGCCCAAATGGCATCACCTTATAGCAGAACGTGCCCCAAGGTGTAATGAATGTCGTCTTTTCCATATCCTCTGGCGCCATCTTGATCTGATTATATCCAGAGAAACCATCCATGAAAGAGAATACCGAGGATTGAGCCGTATTATCAACCAATACATCGATGTGAGGTAATGGGAAATCATCTTTCGGACTCGCTCTATTCAAATCCCGGTAATCGACACACATTCTGACTTTACCATCCTTCTTCGGCACAGGAACGATGTTGGCAACCCACGGTGGATAACTGGTAACAGCCAAAAAACCTGCATCCCACTGCTTCTGAACTTCTTCCTTGATCTTAGTTGCCATGTCAGGACTCGTTCTACGAAGCTTCTGCTTGACCGAAGGACATCCTTCTCTAAGAGGTAATCGGTGCACCACAATGTCTGTATCTAAACCAGGCATATCTTGATACGACCAGGCGAATACTTCCACATATTCTCTCAGCATCTCAATCAGCCTCCTCTTGACAGAGTCCTCTAAAGCAGCCCCAATCTTGATTTCTCTTTTGGCGTCTTCAGTACCCAAATTAATAGTTTCCAACTCCTCCTGATGAGGTTGGATGACCCTTTCCTCCTGCTTCAGTAATCTGGCTAATTCTGCAGGGAGTTCACAGTCTTCCTCACTCTCCTCTTCAGCTTGGTAGATGGGATTGTCGAAATCATACTGAGCCATAACAGAACTGTTCATAGTGAATGCCATAAGATCGCTTCTGCATGTTTGATGCTTTGTTTTAGAAAAAGAGTTCAAAAAAGTCACAAAAACAAAAAACATTGCCATTTTTATTGTTTTGAAAAAAAGTGAAAACAGAAAACAGAAAGACAGGGATCACAAAATTTGTTCAAAAAATGTCCTTCATTAATGATAATCATTAAAACATGATGAGGCCCTACAAAATGAATCACTACGCCTTGGGCAGAACGTAGGATTTTCATGCAAAATGACAAAACAACAGAAAATTACTCTGTTAGAAGAGTAACTGGAACCACTTCTTCAGCCGTCCAGTTGTTGATAGACCCCCCTGGTGCACACGGGCGAACCCAGTTATCCAGATCACAGTCACTGTCACAGTCTTCACTACTGGTTGCAGAGACGTCGCCATGATTCATCAGCCCAGCGCTGGTAAAGGTACTCGGACCCGCTTGACTATTCTGCTCTGCTTGGAGAGGCTCATAACCAACGCCAAATTTGTCTTCTTTGATAGGCAAATCCACCATCTTGCCCCAGCCTTCAGTTTTGCCAGAATCAACAACCTCCTTAGCCTGCTTGTAAGAAGTAATTGAAGCACCTGGCTTCCTCTGCTCAGCATACGCCACCTTCTCAAGAGCCACAGTCTCAAACGCCTGGCATAATGTTTCGTGGATCTCGCCGTCCACCTCAACATATTTGAACGAGGACAGATGACTCACCAGAATCTCTTCTTCACCGCACACAGTCACAATCTGACCGTTCCAGACATACTTGAGCTTTTGATGGAGAGTCGACGAGACTGCCCCTGCTGCATGAATCCATGGACGCCCCAACAAACAACTATAGGCAGGCTGGATGTCCATAACATAGAAGATGATATCGAAAACCTCAGGACCTATCTTCACAGGCAAGGTAACTTCTCCACACACAGAACGTTTGGATCCGTCGAAAGCACGAACGATCAGGTCACTGGGATTAAGCACAAACCCTTCCGCATCAATCTTCCTCAGAATCTGCTTAGGCAACACATTCAACGACGACCCGGTGTCTACCAATACATGAGACAACACTGCCCCCTTGCACTCCATGGTAATGTGCAAGGCTTTGTTATGGTTTCGCCCTTCAGGTGGTAAATCCAAGTTGGTGAAACCTACACCATGTCTGGTGCTCACATTGGCCATCACACCCTCCAGTTGATTGACAGAAATCTCTTGAGGCACGTAAGCCAGATTCAACATCTTCAGCAAGGCATTACGGTGTGCTTCAGAGCACATCAACAGTGAAAGTATAGAAATCTTGGACGGAGTCTGATTCAACTGATCCACAATCTTGTAGTCACTCTTCTTGATTATCTTCATAAACTCCTCCACGTCCTTCTCAAATGACCCCTCGGGCGCTTCTTTCTGAACAGGTTCTTCCTCAACCACAGCTTGCTTCCCCTTTGCTTTGGCGAGAGCTTCAGCATTATTGTCCCTCAAAGGCTGCGGTGCGAACAGACGACCGCTTCTGGTAAAACCTCCTGGACCCCCTACATTATCCACGGCCGGACCAACAGTTGCAGGAACTCTATTCGGTAAACCAATTGTCACTGGAGTTTGATTCACTGGTCTCGTCGGATTTTCAGCCCTTCTGTAATTGCGGTGAGCATTATCATACTTCCACGGCACAGCTCTACTATTCTCAACAGCCCTTCTTTCAGACGCAACGATAGTAGTTGGAACACTGATGGTTACAGGCACGGGAATGGTAACTGGTGTACCATTGGCTGCAGGTGCACTGACGATCCTTTGTCCACGTTCTTCAGACGGTTTAAAGTAAATGGTGATAGTTGATGCTGTTCCATGATCTTTTACAGCCCTACTGAATTGTAAACAACCTTCATCCATCATACCCTGGATACCGGTCCTTAACTGGTCGCAACCATTCTCAGATTCTGCACAGCCCAAACAATCTTCATCACAGCCCGGGTAGACACCCCCATTCAGCAGACGACCCTTCACAACTAGCAGAGAAGTCTGAACATCATCAACATTAACAACCAGATCTTCATCTTCTTTCCCCTCAATATTGTTCACTCTATGCCCACCATGCTGAGGCATAGGGTTGTTCACGACGTTAGGCACTGGAGCGAAGTTGATTGCCTTGGCATCGATCAAATCTTGAACCTTGTGCTGGAGAGCTCGACACTTCTCGGTATGGTGGCCTGGTGCCCCAGAGTGAAAGTCACAACAGACGTTTGCATCATAACCAGGAGGCAGCACTGTAGGCGAAGCCATTGTACGCAACTCAATCATCCCCAACTTGAGTAGTTCGGGTAATAACTCTGTGTAAGACATGGGCAGAGGATCAAATCTTCTATCAGCCTGCAATTTCTGTCTGGGCTGATAAGGACGTTGCTGTTGTTGTTGTTGTTGTTGCGGTTGTTGAACTCTTGGTTGTTGTTGTTGACGAGGTTGAGGTGCCGGAATAGTCACTGCAGCTACTGGACGATATTGATCTCTGTTAGCATTTGTTCTGTACACACCCCCTCTGTGCTGTACAACATTGGTCTCTCCTTCTCTACGGCGAGGTGCCCCAGAGAAGGGTTTCTTTAATGAAGACGAGGAACCAGCATCATGGATCCTACCAGCTTTGATTAGACTCTCAGTCCTCTCTCCACAAATGACAACATCAGAAAAACTACCGAACGGGCAACTCCCCATCCGGTCCATAAACACACCTTGAAGAGTACCGATAAACATGTCTGTCAACTCCCTCTCCAGCATAGGGGGTTGAACTCTAGCAGCCAGTTCACGCCACCTCTGAGCGTACTCCTTGAAGCTTTCTCCGGATTTCTGACATAGACTCTGCAGCTGAGTCCGGCTAGGCGCCATGTCCATGTTATGTTTGTACTGTCTGAGGAACGCTTCACCCAGATCTCTCCAGCATCGGATCGAATCTCTCTTCAATTCCATGTACCAGTCCAAAGAAGCCCCAGATAGACTATCTTGGAAAAAATACATCCACATCTTTTCATCATCGGTATACGCAGAGATTTTTCGATAATAAGCCTGCACATGGGTGCGAGGGCAAGAAGTACCGTTGTATTTGTCGAAGGACGGCGCTTTGAACTTGTGAGGGATTCTCAAACCTTCAACCAACCCCATATTGGTGACATCAAAACCGAGAGAATTTTGACTTTCCATAGCACGGATCTTCTCAGCAAGAGCTTCAACCTTACGATCTCTCTCATTAACCCTTCCTAGAATGTCTTCGTCTTCACTGAGCAGAGAGAACATATCCTCTTGTCTGTCAACAATCGTAGCAGGATTACGGGCCGGAGTACGGACTACTCTGGCATTAGCGGCATCTGGAACAATAGGTTGACCGTTGATTCGAATACCCCCCAACTCATCACCTACAGCATAGTTGTTGACGGGTACGGCAGTAGCAACATTGTTATCATTGACCGGGCCTCCCTCTGGCGGAGCATTGTTGATCGGTGGATTTGCAGCCTCTTGTCTCTGAACCATAGCTCGAAGTTCTTCTTGACCTTGCGCAACCCCTTGCATCATATTCATAAACTGGGCCATGCTAGCCTTCATCTCAGCCAACTCAGCTTGAAATTGATCCATACTTCTCTGTCGATTCAGTCTTGTTAAGTAGCGGTGCGGACGTTGATCAGCTATCCTGCCTGAACAGGAACCAAGAGTGAGAAGTCACGATCAAGAACACCTGTTATGCAAAATGATATGAGTATGATGCTAATGATGCGTATGATGCACATGATATGCTCATTTCTCAGGCATTCAAAGAGCCTGACCCATCCTGAAAAGATGGCAACCTGCAGCAACAAGAGAACAAACAGATACAGGGAAATGCTGACATCCTTATATACACATAAGGGTAAAAAGGCATACAACCAATGTCAACAGAATATCTGAATAAACAACGTACAAAAGAAAAAGAATCCCATCCAACAAGCCTGGAGGTGATTCTTAACAAAAAGATCCAAGAGATGGCTTACACGCAAATGAATCCCATCCAACAAGCCTGGAGGTGATTCTCAACAAAATGCAATCAGAGATACAAACTAAGACAGACGGTCTTCCGGAATGAGGGTCTTCAGGTAATGGCACTGGTCTATCAACAGCGAGCATTCTGAGCAATCTGGTAAAGGAGTGATCTTCTCTTTCAACTGTCTTCTGAGCTCCAAGACTTCTCCTCCAAGGTGGTCCTCTGATCTTTGTCTCAACTCCATCTCCTTCTTCAACTGAGCATCTTTGTCTCTGAGTTGCTTCTCCAAGTCTCTGATCTTCTTCTGATAACTGGCTTCTGCTCTCTGCAGTCTCAAGCGCTCCCGGTGTTCTGCATCTAACATACTCTCCATCTCCTCGTAGGATCTCTTCTTACTTCTCAGTCTGCTAGCATCTTCTCCTTGCACTTCCCTGAGTTGATGGGCCAAGTGCAGCTTATCAGCTTTGGCTTTGTACAGCTCCATATGAGTATCTTGCTCCTTCTCTCTCAAACGGCGATTCTCCATTAGGGCTTGCTTGTAGTGCTCCGCAGACACACTCTCAGCAAGGATCAAAGGTGGTTGCTCCTGCAACGGCTCCATCCTATCGTAGGGTAACAACAAAGTTTCTACTCTCTCCTTGACCCAATCAGTGTAATCGGGCATAGCAACGGCAAACTTCTTCCCTAAGACGGATCCATCTCTGACACCAATGGACTTCCAAGCTCTTCCAATCTGCTCCAACCTAACAGGGTCATCCTTCTTCTCAAAACAAAAACTCTCAGCTATCTCTGCTTCGAGTGGTCTTCTACTCATCACAAACCCCAACTGGCGAAGAGAAAGAACTGGGTTGTAATTGATGCAACCCCTAGTCCCTATGAGTGGCACATTACGGAATCCTCCACAGCTCATAATGACGTTACACACATCCATCCGGTAAGATTGCCACCTGATATCATAGGAGGTAAGAGACATAACCCTCTGAGTCCATTTATGCGTGCTCTGAGCATCCACAAAAGGTCCACTGACTGGCAGAAGAGACAAGAACCATCTGAGCAAAAGTGGGAGACAACACCTGATAGCCCCACCCTTACCATGCCTACTGTGAATAGCATAGTAAGTGTCAGCCAATAGAGTAGGAACTGGATTTCCTCCAATGAAAATGCTGACTGCAGCATAGTCAACAAAATTCGGCATACTCGGAAACAAGACGATCCCATAGATCATGACGGCCAACTGAGCATGAAAGGCTTCCCAACTTCCCTTCTCTGCTTCTTCTCTAGCTACCCTCAACAGAAATTTCAAAGGCAATCCTACAACATCCCCACTGGACTTCCAACTATCACTGACTTCCTTGATACCCAAGTGGAGAGCTCTGGCAATCAATCTAAAGTCAACCTCCTTTGGGACGTCTAAGAAGGGAGTCTGGTGCTGAACTGGGATACTCAACATGATAGAATACTCCTCGAGAGTCGGTGCTAACTGGTAATCCTGGAAAGTGAAGCATCTGAGCTCTGGATCATAAAACTGTAGTAGCGTCTGCAGAGGCACTGGATCTACTACCGTCTTCAATACTGTCAAGATATCTCCATACCGCCCGACAAAACTCTTCAGTCGATCGTCTGTCACGAGGCTACCCAACTCAGCTAGCGGAGTCAACGGCTCACGGTGGAAACTGTAGGAACAGGTCTTCCGCTTCGGCTCGGGGACCGTTGCCATCTCTATCAGTAGACAAGCTCGGGAATGTACCTGAGAAATGATATGCATGCAGGGATTAGTTTTTTTCTTTTTTTTTCTTTTTTTTTTTTTTTTTTTTTTGCGTTTCTTTTGAAAAATAAATATGCTATGATGCACATGATGCAGACTGGACTGGCTGGTTGTGCAATCTCTGATCACTAGGTCGAAGCTTCAGTCAAAATCGGAACATAAATCCCACTTAAGGTTAACTGAACACTGTCTGAACACAAAGTCACCATCAGAACCAAGTCACCAACAGAACCGAGTCACCAATGGTACCTGTAATGAAATAACCCTTCCCCACTCACGGGTGTAGTCTAGGCCAGGGTAAAGCTTGAGAGAAACGCAGCATAAATAACCTTTCGCAGAATACTGTCATATACACACCCGAAGTATGTAACGACAGCATCCCACCAGGGTCTGAACTGCTCGTGATATCAATGTTCCGCTAAGTGGCGCCATACCACCCGCTTCCCATGAATCACTCTATTCCTAGGTATCCTAGATTGCACTCATGGTCTGGTATTGGACCTTTTACCTCAACTGACTCTTCCCCCCCACACAGAGAGAAACAACAACCAGCCAGGTGAACAGATGAATAAATGCAAACATTAATGCAAACATAAATGCAAACAATAGACAATGAATGCAAACAGTAAATAATGAATGCAATAAATAAACACAGCACAAAGCAACCAAAACCCTAACCTAGAGAGCGCTAGGAGAGACTCGCTCAGGGAAGATGGACCAGCATAGGTCAACTTCTCTATTATCCCCAGCAGAGTCGCCAGCTGTCGCGTCGCGCGAAAAACCGGCGGGAAAAGAAAGAAACAACAGAGCCGCCACCGTGCGTTATTTATCCCAAAAGAGGGAAAGGAAACGCTCAGAGTAAACCTGGGAAAAGAACATGGTCTCGCGACCAAAGAGAATGGGTTCGGGAGTCGGTTATGCGAAGGGAAGGTATTAGCACCCCTACGCATCCGTCGTACTCGACGGGATCCACGCACAATAGAAAGGAAAATGATTGCTAAACACTGCTCAAATACTCACACATACTGGCTGAAAGAAACGCAAGAGACTGACTGAAACTGACTCGGCAGGATGTCGCATCCTGGGCCTACTTAGTCTATCAGGCATAGACATCAGAGTCGAAGTAGTTCGGACTGGGGAAACGACACATGCTCGCTAGGATGTCGCATCCTATGCATACGTATCTTCTCGGACGAGAGAAGAATCAGAGCATTCGTAGCTCGGCTGACGCGCACACAAACAAACAAACAGACACAGGCAAACGTGGAGCCCGACTGCCAATCTCTGGACTTATATCAGCATCCGAACCTAAAACACACGCAAAGAGGCAAACATGGAGCCCAAATGCCAATCACTGGACTTACATTGACATCCGAACCTAAACGCACACAACAGATAGATAGGGAGTCGGGGACTCAGCCTATAACTGTCAAGCACACACTCAAACAGACAGACAACAAATTGCTAAGGAGTCAGGCACTCGAGCCTAGCAACTGTCAGACAACACACACAAAAGAAAGAAAGGGCGCCCGGAGAGATCAGCTCAATCTCCTGCCTACATACTTCATCTGGTATGAAGATCAGGGCGATGTAGTTCCCCTACGCAGGGATAAAGGACTAGCCTAACCAGATAACAGAGGGAGACACAACTCTAGGGAGACTACGACTCGAGCCTAGATGTTGTCATGCAAAATCATCCCTAAGTTAAGGTTTCTAGCTAAATGGCACGCGGGCCGACCTATCCTAAGCATGGCTCACACAGGAAGCAAGCCACGCACACTTAACTTGCACAGGAAGCAAGTCTAAACTAATCCTAACTTGCACAGGAAGCAAGTCAAACAATCCTATCTTGCACAGGAAGCAAGTCAAACAATCCTACAAGCACAGATAGCACACGCTATACACAAACAAGTGGCTCAAACAAGGGTTAGGTTTTAGTCAAGGGGTCATATCAACCTCAACAAACAAACCTCTGGAACTGGGTGAATGTTGCTCTTAACCATGCCATTGAGGGGCTAAGGTGAAGCAGATGAAAGGATGAAGTGAGGATGAGACCTCACAGCTCTTATCCCTGGCCTGGGAGAGCTCAAGACAAGAATGTGTGGGTTCAGAAAGTGGGAACCCTTCTACACATTTAAAACTGACTCAACTGTACAGTTGTACAAGATCTTGGGTTTGTATCCGCAATGCATCAACACAGTGGTGTGAGCAAGGCAGATGACACACTGAATAGTGGGGGATAGATTGCATATCCCTACCTTCCACCAATTGCCTCTTCACTTAGAAGGACTTTGACTCTATGCGAGGACAAAATTAAACAATCACAAACATTGCCTCTTAAGGAGGACTTCAGACAGTTGCCTGGCCAAGTAACAGGCCAGGTCTTCCAGACTACATGAAGTAAAAGAGACATACCTCAATGCAAATTGCTTATACAAGCAAAGCAAAGCAAAAGTTCACAAGGAACTAAAAGCAACTAAAGTACCTGAAATCAGTCAAGCACAGTTAGTATACAAGTTCAAACAAAGCAAACAGAAACAGACACCAACAGTCAATTAGGGGCACATGGATGTGCAAGGCACAAGGCTTAAGGCATGTGAGCCAAGCCACCTACAAAACAAAGAGGTTAGACAATGATACTTGAGTAAGCTCAATCAAAAGAATTGGTCTTAATGGCCATTTGATGGTCAACCTGAAAACACAAACTCAAAGGTGAGTAACAGGACCACTAGGGCAAGCCTAGGGTCAAAAGTGAATGAGAAAGTAAAAACAGCAAGGGGTAAGTATCCAAAATCATGTTCAAACAATTAGGAAACAAAACCAATTGGGCTCACATCCATATCAATCACTATCATCATTTCATGAACCACTTAGGTCAAAACATGGCAAACAGAAGCTCATAGAAGTCAACAGAAAGACTTAACTCAAAAGCAATCTAAACATTTTCCAAAAATCACGAAATAAATCATGATCAAACCTAACACATAGCGTGGTAAGCATGTCAAATTTCAACCCATTTGGACAAGTGGAAGGCAGTCAATGAAAATCAGAAAGTCAAAGCAATTTTGAACATGCTCAAAGAAGTCAACCAAACATGCATCAACTTAGAAAAATCATAAGTCAAGAATGGTGTATGATAAATGAATGGGATCAAAACCATGGTAAAGATGAGGATGTCTAGTTATATCATGTAAAATTTCATGTCCATCCAATAAAGTATGAGAATTTCACAAATGAAATGGGAACATGTGTCACACAAAGTCAACATTTGACTAGGCAGGGAAGAAAAATCTCAAACAAATGGAAAATAGTTCAATTAAATCCAAGAAAATTCACATGTAAACTAGACATACAAGAGTAAGTTCATGCAAAAAACCAAGTCATTTGGAGGTCAAGAAGCATGGCAATGAAAATCATGAAGTTGGACATCAATGGTGTGATACCAATTGTCACACCCTAATTCAAAAAATCATATCTCACAAACTACAAATGATAAATTCACAAACTCTACACCAAAATCACGATGAGTGTGTCTAGTTTAAGAACAAAAAATTTGGGAGCCATTGGATACATTCTCATCATTTCACAATTGATTTGGCAAAGTGTACAAAATTTGGTCACATGTCACAAACCCTAGCACCATTTAAAATTCGACCATGAAAAAATTCTGGAAAATATATGACAAAAAACTAGAGATCAAGATGGACACAACACAAAAAATCCCATTAAATTTGGATTAAAAATGAACAAGTTATGATTTTTGTAAGTTTGAGTGATTAAATGAAATAAAAATTGAAAATTAAATGGATTAATGGAATAAATAAAGAAACAATGGGGGGGTCAACGCCCCGGTCAACGCGCCCAGTAGCAGCGCTCCTTTTTAAATATATATTTTAGAAGGCATTTAATAATTGAATTGGCATCGCGCCCCAGTGGTAAAACACTTGGTATTTGAAGCAAGGGTCTGGGGTTCGAATCCCCCTCGCCCCAGGCCTTTTGACATTTATTTGAAAAACAAGGCAAGGCAATTGCTACAGTAAAAAGAAATTCCAGTAACACATTTACAGTATTCATGCTGCAGGAAAAATATGCAGTATACATATCCATCAAACCCAGGTCAAAATTTCTTTTTTTTTTTTTCAAATTCAAGAATAAACATATCAATGTGTACATCCAAACATGCACATCCATAATCCAACATCAATAACCATTAAACCATCCTAAACAAAAAATATTAAGCAAGAACAAGTTTGGACATCAAAGTTCATTTCACCATATCTCTCTAAATATTCAACCAATCATCACGATTCAAAGAGCAGAGTAACCAGCAAGGCAAGCTCTACACAAAGCCTATCATTATTTCAAGAAATGAGATGTTCGAATCCTTACTTGTTTTTGAAGAAATCCACGAAACAGTTGTTGTTTGTGTGTTTAATGGTGAAACAGATGTAGCAAGGCCCTCCAAATGATGGTTGATGAAGGTTGTTTGGCGTGCAATGGCTTGAGATAGCTTCAAACTTGGACTGCCATTGATGATGCCTCTTTAAAACAGTAGAGGAAAAGGAGCTTCCAGTTGGAGAGTGTTGCTAAAAACAGGTTCAAAATGATGAATAGATGTAGTATTAAGCAAGGCCAAGCTCAGTTCTTTGTGAGTTTTTTTTTTGACTGTTTTGGAAATGCATAAAATGAAGTGTTTTTTTTTTTTGAGTGAGAGCATGAATGAATTCTGGTTTGATGGATGCAGCTAGTAGTTTCCAATGACAGAAAATGATCTCCCAAAATTCTGTTGGATAGTACAAGGCATGGTATGGAAGTATGGAGTGGAAATGTCCTTTTGTTCCAAAATTTAAGCAAGTTGGCATGGCCTCTTGTTTTGCTGGTTTTTTTGGCTGCAAAATCTATTCATAATGACAGAGAATGGCCTCTAAATTTTCTGTTTTGATGAGTACAAGGCATGGCTAAAGTGCAAGTATGGAGGGCATGGTGTAATTGTACTTTTATCCAAATTTCAAGCAAGTTGAAGAATGGCTTCATGTACTGCATAATTGAGCTTGCAAACACATTCTAAATGACATTTATGAGCTGTTCCAATTGGCCAAATGTTGAAAAAATGTTTAAATCAAAAAGTCAACTCTTGGTCAAACTTACATTTAAATGAAAAAGGTCAAAATATGCCATTTTGATTGGTGAAGTTTTGGCTCATGAAATTTATATTTTTGGAAAGAGGGGATCAAATGTGACTTGTAGGAAAAAACCCCACCAAAATTGGCCAAACGGTTTGAGAGATATGGCCTTTCGAAGTTCAAGATTTTCTGAAATCGATTCAATCATAACTTGCCAACCACACATGGGAATTGAGAGTTCTTGGACTTTTTGGAAATGGGAGAACAAGATCTTCAACTTTCATGTTGGGCAAAAATTCATTTGAGGCTTGTATCAAAATGTAGGTTTGAGGATCAAGACTTTCCATTTATGGCAGGTTTCAGTTACAGGCCCAGTTTCCATATTGGGAAATTTTGATCTGGCTTCAAATTCTTCCATGATGGTGTTTGGCATGATGTATGATGACTATTTGGACATGAATGAACTCTCACAAACCAATTCCAATCATCCAATCACTGATTAAATGGACAGTTGACCAACAGTTGACTTTTAGGGTTTCTGACTGATTGTGCATTGACTGATGACTTCCAAACCCTAATTCCTTGAGAACTTGACTTCAAATGATGTCCCAAGTTGTATGAACTCTTGATTATTGATCATGGTGCCCAAATTCCACAAGAATGACCACCATCCACTGCTTTGACTGACAGTTGACCTTTTTTAGGGTTTTTGACTGTCTGTGTATGAACTGATGACTTCTGAGTCTTCAACCCTTGACCAAAATACTTCAAATAGACCTCCAAGCCATGTGAACTTGTTGGACCAACCCCAAGGCCTTGGTTCAATGAGAAATTCCTTTGCTTGCTTGGTTGACTGATCAGGAGATTAGTTTGACCTAATTCTTGATTGCTTGCTCTTGAGGCAACTGAGGGACAATGCAAATGTTATGCAATGGACCATGATATGCTATGACCTAATATGAAAATGTATGTATAATGATAGGTGCAAATTTGAGGTGCTACAATACATATATATAATATGATTAATTTTGAAGTGTCCCTTGAGAAATTTGATCAATTGGTGAGATAGCTTGTGGGAGAAGTTACTCAAGATGCCCAGCCAAACTAAGGTTTCCAAGGCAAATCACCTTCAAACTCTTGAAGAAAACTTGATTAATATAACATGTAGATATCATTGGGGCTCATATATGATGCTTGTAACCATTATTGGATCAATTCATGGTTGTGCTCTTTGTCATGAGGGTCTCAAACCCTAGATATGAACTTGATGAATCAATGGTGATCATGCCCTACCTACAAAAGAGTTAGGCAAATACAAATACATATTTTTTGGTACTTTGGTTAGTAAAATGATAATATACAAGTATGATATAATCACAAAGTTCTTGGTGATCTCTCCCAAAATAAACCCAATGAAAGAGGGGTAAGGAGGATGCCAAGGTATGATCCCAATGCTAATGCTTATGATGAAATTGCATGAGGGATCTTAAGGTCAAAATTGGGGTCTTACAGAAGGTACCCCATGGGGTTATGAACGTAGTCTTATCCATATCTTCTGGAGCCATCCTAATTTGATTGTAACTGGAGAAACCATCCATGAAGGAGAAAATAAATAATTTAGATGTATTATCCACTAGCACATCGATGTGGGGTTGTGGGAAGTCGTCTTTGGGAATTTATCTATTCAAATCTTTGTAATCTACACACATCCTTACCTTTCTGTCCTCTTTGGGCACGAGCACAATATTGGCAATCCATTGGGGATAGTTGAAAACTGCTAAGAAACCGAAGTTGAACTATTTTTGTACTTCCTCCTTGATTTTCATAGCCATGTCAGGACGATTCGTTCTTAGCTTTTGTTTAACGGGAGGGCAATCTTCTCTGATAGGTTGATGGTGGACCATAATGTCAGTATCGAGGCCTGACATGTCTTGGTAAGACCATGCAAACACATCTATGTAGTCTTTTAAGAGCTTGACCAACTTTGCCTTTACTTTGTCTTATAGAGGCGATCCTGCCCTGACCTACTTAGCTTCCTCGTTTGTTCCAAGGTTGACCACTTTGACTGATTCCTCGTGCGATTATATGACCTTCAACTCTTGTTTGATTAGTCTTGCTAGCTCTTCGGGGAGTTTGCAATCTTCATCACAGTCCTCATCGGTGTGATTAATCGGGTTGTCGGAGTTATATGAGACTATAGAAAAATTGTCATTGGTGATAATAGAGGGTGATCTGCACGATTTAGGGTTCATGATTTTATTGGTATGAAGGGAAGAAAAATGATTTGAAAAACTTAAATAAAAATAAAAGCATTGCCATATTTTTTGATTAAGTGGAAAAGTAAATGAAAGACAAGGATCACAAAATTGAATGTGAAACGTGGTGATTTTAATTAATTTAATAAAAGGGAAATTAAATGGGGACCCTACAAATGATTTCATCATGCCTTGACCACGACATGGGTTCTTTTATTGATTAAGGAAAAACAGAAAAAAAAGGAAATTACTTCTTGATCATTGTTACTTCGGGTATTTCCAACACAGTTCAATTGCTGGCTCTTCTTCCTTCGGTCTTTGGGTAGACCTCACTTTCATCTTCTTTTACATCCTCTTCTAGGGCACAGATATGACCATTGACAAGGTGCCTGGCGCTTGAGAAGTAATCTGATAGAGGGAGCACTTGTCGCTTTACAACTATCGGCATCGGCTTCTTCAAGTCTTGGGAATTTAATCCCAATCTAAAGTGTGCCTTATTATTAAGAAATTCAAGCATCCTTCAGGGTGTTCACTCCTTATGATGGTCAACGCATCTTTGAGGGAGGCCATTGGGAATTCAACATTTTTCAGTTCCCCTACAGGGCCAACCATTTCAACATTGACAATCTCAAACGATTTAAATGGGATTTCCTTCAACTCCCCCTCTACTTCGACGTATTGGAATTCCGTTAAGTGACTCACCATGATGTCTTCTTCAACCTCCACGACTACCAGTTTGTTGCTATCCAAAAATTTCCGCCTTTGATGGAGCGTTGAAGTAACGGCTCTGGCCGAATGAATCCATGGTCTTCCAGGTAAGCAACTATAAGTTGGGTGTATGTCCATCACAAAGAAGGTAATGAAGAAAGTATGGGGGGAAATTTGGATGGGAATATCTACTACGCCGATTACTTTTAGCCTTGACCCATCAAACACCCTTATTACAAGCCCGCTCGACTTCACCATAAGTCATTCAATGGTCAACTTTTCAAGAGAGCTCTTGGGCATCACGTTGATAGATGGACCAGTATCCATCAAGACTCTTCATCCCTAAATCCTAGGCTCAGACTGGTAGCTATGTTGTCAATCACCCCCTCGAATTGGCACACGTAGATCTCTTGCGGCACATGGGCAACTTTTAGAAATTTGACCAAGGCATTGCGATGTGCTTTGGAGCACATAAGTAAAGACAACATAGATATCTTTGATGGATTTTAATGGGAGAGATGTGGGAGCAAAAATCCTACCGCTCCTAGTGACCCCACCGGTCCCAGTTATACTGATTATTGGTTTGGTAGGCGTCATAGGCTTTTCTTGCATCTTCTGTCCATGGATATAGATAGTGGAGTCATACACCCATGGAACTACCTTGGTTTCATTGTAGGGAAATAATGTCGGGATTGTTATTACCATAGGAGCGATGGGTGTTACTGAAGGAGTCATTTGGGAGAGATTGTATGGAATCTGTAAAGGTAGAACTTCATCATATGGTACTTCAAGGGTAGATACTTCTTCAATCATAGAAGGGCAGTCTATCAACAGAAACCCTTGGTTCATTAGGTTTCGTGTGGTGGTCTTCAAAATTTTACACCATTGTGGGTCAATCAAACATTGTTCACAAGTCGTTGTACAAATAGGAAATGAATCACTTTCCAATAAGACGTTCTTGATATCGGCAAGTGGAGTTTTCAGTTCATCGACATAGGTTATCAGTCTTCGTCCATTATCCATTTCTACCATGTTCACGTTCGTTTTGTTGTGCGGAGGCATGAGATTATTGTTTACATTTGGGACATTGGGTGTGAATGTAATTGCCTTTGAATCAATTAAGTCTTGCACTTTATACTTTAAAGCGTTGCAATTTTCAATGGAATGTCCGGGAGCTCCAGAGTGGAACTCACAACTAGCATTCACATTGTAACCGGGAGGGAGAACCGCTGGAAGGGGTACCAACTCCCTAAATTGTATAAGTGATCCTCTCAACATATATGGTAAAATGTGACTATATGGCATCATAACTGAATCAAACCTTCTTTCAGGTCTTCTTTGTCTTTGTTGTTGCTGTTGCTGATATTGTGGTTGTTGTTGTTGTTATTGAGGTTGATAATGTTGTTGTTGTTGCTGTTGTTATTGAACAAGAATAGTGAAATATTGTTGTTGTGATTGTTGGACAGGAGCCACGACGGATACTTGTTGATATGGAACACGGTATGTCGGGGTCCTGGCTAGGATTAATGTTGTCGTGTTGGTCTCTCCTTCTCTCTTCTTGCCATAGGCGACAAAAGGTTTCTTCACCATGCCAGAAGTACTTGCAAAATTCTGGATTTTACCCATTATGATCATCTTTTCAATTCTCTTGCTAGCCAAAACCAAGTCAGAAAAGCCCGAGGATGTACTTCCTACCATCCTATCGAGATATGGGCTGTAAGACCCCTATTTTGACCCTAAGATCCCTCATGTTATTCTCATCATATACATTAGCATTGGGATCACACCTTGGCATCCTCCTTACCCCTTATTCATTGGGTTTGAATTAGGAGAGATCACCAAGGACTTTTGATTGTATCATACTTTGTTTTTCATTATTTACTAACCAAAATACCAAAAATATGTCAAGGTATAGTTTAGCTCTTTTGCAGGTAGTGCACATGCTGACATATGCTCTATCAAGTTCACATATAGGATTTAAGACCCTCAATGCAAGGAGCTCAATCAATAAATGGTCTAATATGGCTTTAAGTATCATATATGGATCCCCATGATCTTCACATGTTATTTTGATCAATAAATCATCAAGAGTTTGGAGTTGATTTGCCTTGGAAACCCTAATTCATTTGGGTATCTTGTGTAACTTCTTCAACAAGTTTCTTCACAAATTGATCAAATATTTCAAGAGGATACTTAACATTTCATAATCTTATGCATATATGATTCTCCATGAGTCCCAAAAGTCAAGAGAATGTCAAGCTAGCAAGTTGGTTCATGGTGTTTGACCAGAGGAATTCAACTAATCAAAACTGGTGTTCTCTAGACCCTATCTCCTACAATTTTTATCATATGAAAATTCTTCCAAGAGCAAAGTTACTCTGAATTACATTACAAACAACTTTCATGATGAAGTATAGAGATAATTTTTCTTGGAAAGTCATTTTTTATGGTGAAAGATTATAGGTCATTTTGTCTAAACCCTAATTTGGAGGTCAACTTCCCAAGAACATAACTTGCTCAATTTTTATGAGATGAAATCCATTAAAGTTGCAAAATCAAATTCAAGATGTCTACTTTAAATTTTATGTTTGGAGAAAGAGAGAATTCAACTTTTAAATTCATGTGATATGAGGATACATTATAGGTCATTTTGGGCCAATACCATTGAACAAGTGATTTTCCTCAAATTCTAAAATGCATAACTCCTTAATGCTAAATCCAAATGAGGTCAAATTTGTGACCAATTTGAATTACTTTGAGATAGCTAAAACTTTCATGAAGGAGCGCTTCTCATTTGAAGTCCATAGAAAAAGTTACTCAAGGTGGAAGAAGTGAACATATGGCTTGACACTTAGAATTTTTTTTGATATGTTTGATTTTCCAAACTTCCACCTTAAAATTCATCGTGATCCTAGCTTCAAATGAAAACGTGTTCAACATGAAAGTTATTCCTCTTGATCTAACCTTTCAAAATAGTCCAATTTCATCCCATTTAGACAAAGTATGAGTGACTTGTGCATGGCTTAAAGTTGGATCACCATTTGGCATAATTAAACTTCCATCTTCCATACACAAATGCATGGCTTGTTAACATGACTTCAGCAATGCTTACACATGATTTTGGACCTGAATGAATCACTACATAGGCCTATCACACGCCCATGCATCCATGCAAAGTGAAATTGCTATTTTTGAAAGTTTGAAACAAGTGTGCAAATTGTTAGACCCTAATTTTGACCCTAAGATCCCTCAGGGCATCATATCATTGCTCATTGCATTGCCTCAAGGATCATAGCATGTGTGGCTCATTTACCCTAGGGTTGGGACTTGTGTGAGTGGTTTGAGACCACCAAGCATGCTTGAATTGTATATTATTGCTTTTCTTATTTTGTTTACTAACCAAAAGCACAAAAATATGTCACGAACTTCTTTTGTTTTGAAGCTCAAGTGATCACATGTGCCCTTGCTCATAGAAGGCAACCTGAAGCTCTGCTGAAATCCATACCCAACCATACCAAAGGAATTCTGATTTTTATTTTCTCAATTCAAGCTTGAATTTCAACAAAATCAGTTCATCTTCAAGACTTATTCCTTAGCCTTGCATTCATACAACATATCAAGATAAAATTGGAAGCAAAAGTTGGAAGGAATCGTGTTGATCAAAGTTGCTCTTCAAAGGTATATGATCCAACTGTTTTGATCTGAATTTCATCATATAATGTGAATTGCTTGTGTTCAAATGGTTTTCTGAAGTCCTCATGCAAGAGGCAAGCCAGTGGTGGCTTTGATTTCATGTTTTGAAGCATTTCAGTTTGCATACCTGGATTTTCAAGCTCAGATTTCTCACTTAATAGAGATCTTGAGGACAATCCAAGGTTACAGAGGTGATGTACATCACCACAACTTCATTTTGGTACCACGTTTGTGCATTTTGGTTGAGGTTTAAAAACCTGCAACTGGTGGCCGGAATCAGTTGGTCCACCGGAGAAGATGGTGGTTTCCACCACCATCCCCACGTGGATGACTCCAGGCCCTTGGATGAGGCCTCAACGTTCTAATCCTGGCCAATGATTCTTTTGACTTTTTTTAATTCACTTTGTAACGCGTATGACTAATGACCATGGTACGCGCGCGCTTCTGGACCGCCTGATGTGTCCACGTCATTTTATGAGCTAGATCAAGCGCTCCCTGATTTTTCTCCTTTTCTAATTTCTGTTTTATTTTCTTTTATTCCCTTTTATTTCAAAAATTCATAACTATTTTATTTGAAATCACAAAAATATGAGACCAATTACAAAAAAAATCTTGAAAAATCTAGTTTCATAATCTGATTTATAATTATTTTTGTGATTCCATTTAATTTTTTTTGTGAATTATTTTGTTTTTAATAGTTTTTAATTCATCTTAAATACTTTTTGATATCCAAAAATTCCAAAAATATTTTCTTAACAAATATGGATCATGATAAGTCTATGAAAAATATTCTTATCAATTTCTTAATTGATTTGAGATTTATTTGAGATTTTAATTCATTTGTGTTATTTTCCTTTGTTTTTAATTGTTTTAAAATAGTTTCTGTTTTCCAAAAATGTTGAGAAAATTTGTCAAACCTTATTTGACCATGTTAGACCTATGATGATTCAATTGGACTTATCCAAGTTGATTTGAATTGAATTTGAGGTTTGACCATATTTTGGTTCATTTTATTTTATGTTTTATTTTAATTTCAAAAATACCAAAAAATATGTTTGACTTTATTGATCTCTAATCTTCATTTCTCTTCTGTTTTACATTGGTTGATGATGATTTCACTCACATTTGATCATTGTGTTTTGATTATGTCATTTGAATTCTCATTTTTATTCGTTTCATTTCATCTTCATCTTCTTCTTTTTATTTTGGCCAAATGAGTTAATGATTTGTGGTTAGCCTTGACATATGAGAGGCTTAACCTTCTTTGATCCAAATCAAATTCAACTTGATCAAAGATCAAGTGAATTGCTTTGTGTCTAAGATAAGTTGCTTATTGGTCAAGCAAAAAACCTAAAATCCATACAAGACATTTCCTTCTTTTCTTTTGGCATGGCAAGTTGTAGGAGCTTGGCTTACTAGTCATGATCTCTAACTTGTGTTTATTTTCCTATAGTTTTATTGACCGGCCTCAGATAGATGTGATTACTACATTAGTCCACTTACGATTGCTTAACATAGCGCTAAATTGTCTTATGGCACACTAACATTAACTACTAACTACTAACTTTAATTCAAGCATTTAATTTCTTGCAATTTACTTTAATGCAATTTAATTTCTTGCTCATTTATTCATATTGCCTTTTCCCTTTGCTCACTTGAGCTCATATTTTATGTTTATGCCATTTTCCTTTTGCTCATTTGAGCACATTATTGTATATATATATATATTGTGGCTTTGTGCTTGTTTTGTCTTTGTTTGTGTGAACCCAATGCAAAAAGGAGAAATGACTTAGAACTAGGACCTTACCTATGCTTAAAGGAGTTCAAGAGCAACTAGGCCTCATACCTTTAGAATGCTAAACTTGTTGAAGAGCAACTAGGCCTCGTGCCTTTAGAATGCTAAATCTTAAAAGTTGACTTCGATGGACCCCTAATCTAAAATCATTCTTTGTCCATTCCTCTTATTGTGTTGTAAACCTTTTGATTGTTTGTTCTTGTGTGATAGGGATTCCAAACTTGAGATAGTAAAAAGGACCATTGTCATCAATAGCCAAGTTAAGAGAGACAAGCCAAATGGAGATCCTAGGAGCTTGAATATAATATTTGATTGATTGCTTGAGTTGAATGCTAAGTCCAAAGGAAAGGATCATCTTGAATCATCTTTATGATCTCAAGAAAAGGAACTCCAAGGGTTTTATCTCTTCTCTCATCTTTGCATGTTTAGGACTAGCCCTTCTCTTCTTCTCTCCACTCTAACCCAAGCCAAACTCATTTTGTGCAAACTTTGACATTTTTTTTTAAACTAGAAACCTAGTGTAAGAACAAAAATTGTTCTACAACAGATTCCTTGATTTTGATGATAACAAAGGATGAAACCAAAAATGGCACCCTAACGAAAAGTTTCTAAGTGTGCAGGATTCTAAAGATAGAAGAAATAAATCTGATGATGTCATCAGATGCACAACAAGATCAGATACAAATTATCAAGTATCAGAAGCATCTAAAGTGGAATCTCGTTTCAAGAAGCTCTGACTCTGGACAAAACTGCAAAGTATCAGAAGCATCTGAACATAAAGTAAAGTCTAGAAGCTCTGATTCTGGAGAAACGTTATCAGCGCCATCTGAACTCTCAAGAGATCAACATCAGAAGCAAGATTCCAAGATTCTCCAGAAACACAAATACTCTGATTATGGATTTGCTAATCATGAAAGAGTAACGTTGAAGACAAGTAAAGATTTTCAAATTGGATTTCCTGATTAAGAAAGAGACGTTAATCTCCGCTTCCAAGAGAAAAGATACTACTTGTGGTAAGTAGTCACTTCAAAGATGAAAAGTTAAAATGCAGAAGCTATTTAAGTGATGGAGTAAACTCAGTTTAATATCCACCAGATTCAACTCTACTCCAACTCATATATAAATAGAGATGAAATCAACTTTCAGTAAGTAAGAAAATCAACTAGCCAAAACTATACTGAATTATTTCACGCTCAAGAAAATCATCTTTGCTCCCAAAGAATTTCACTAAGCTTTTGCTTATTAAGTGAAAAATCTGTTCTTAAGTTTGTAATACTTGCTTTCTTAGAAGCACTCTAGATTACATATCTTGTATCTAATTTTTATTTGATTTCCTCAAGTGACTCTTTGTAGTCAGTAGACTTGAGAAGACTAAGAGATTTTCTTCTCTCTTAGGTGTTGTTTGTAATCTTTCAAGATTAGTGGATTAAGTCCTTGTTGAAGGCGAAATCACCTTGGCCGGGTGGACTGGAGTAGCTTTGTGTTATAAGCGAACCAGTATAAAATCATTGTGTGATTTTTATTTTGAAAAGCGCTTATTTTTCAAACAATTCAAACCCCCCTTTCTTGTTTTTCTCACCTTCAATTGGTATCAGAGCTCCGGCTCTGTTATTGATTTTCAAATCAAACACTTAACCGTGTAGAGAGATCCAGTGCGAGAAAAACAAATGGCTCACTCAAATGAAAGAGATTCTTACAATGCTAAACCTCCTGTTTTTGATGGAGAAAAGTTTGATTACTGGAAAGACAGAATCGAAAGTTTCTTTCTGGGTTATGATGCTGACCTCTGGGACATTGTCACAGATGGATACAAACCTCCAGTCTTAAATGGAGCTGAAGTTCCCAGAAGCAAAATGTCAGAAGATCAGAAACGTGATTTCAAGAATCATCACAAGGCCAGAACAATACTTCTAAATGCTATATCATACAACGAATACGAAAAGATCACCAACAGAGAGACGGCTAAAGATATACTTGACTCTCTGAAGATGACCCATGAAGGAAACTCCCAAGTCAAGGAGACGAAGGCTCTGGCGCTGATCCAGAAATATGAAGCCTTCAAGATGGAAGATGACGAAGCTATAGAAGCTATGTTTTCCAGATTCCAAACTCTTATTGCAGGTCTTAAAGTGCTTGACAAAGGATACACGACTGCAGATCATGTTAAGAAGATAGTCAGAAGTCTGCCAAAGAAATGGAGACCAATGGTTACCGCTCTGAAGTTATCAAAGGATCTGAACAATATCAGCCTTGAAGAACTTGTTAGCTCTCTCAGAAGTCATGAGATAGAACTAGAGGAGGATGAGCCTCAGAAAAGAAACAAGTCAGTGGCGCTGAAGTCCAGACCTGAAAGACGGAAGTCAGACAGAACCAAAGCTCTCCAGGCAGAAACTGCAGATACTGACGACTCTGAACCTGAAGACTCTGATGATGAAGAAGAACTGTCCTTACTAACCAGAAGAGTTAAGCAACTCTGGAAAAGAAGGAACAACAACAACTTCAGAAGATCAAGACCCAGAGGGGATCGATCAGAGTCAACTTCAAAAGGTAAACCTAATAAAGATATTACCTGTTTTGAATGTAAAGAAACAGGTCATTACAGAAATGAATGCCCCAAGCTGAAGAAAGATAACTCTAAGAAAGAAAGCTTCAAGAAAAATACCTTCAGAACAAAGAAGGGATTAATGGCCACCTGGGACGATAGTGAATCCGAATCATCAGAATCTGACTCTGATGAACAGGCCAACGTAGCTCTTATGGCTACCACATCCAGCAGCTCAGATGAAGAATCTGAAGAGGTATTTTCTGAACTTTCTAGATCTGACTTAGAATCATGTTTATCAGAAACTCTTACCTCTCTTCAGAAATTAAAACAAAAAGTTAAAGACATTAAAGGCCTTCTTAAAGCAAAATCTGAAGTATGTAGTAGACTTGAGACAACAATTCTAGCACGAGATGATACTATCAGATCTCTAACGATAGAAAGAGATGGAGCTAAAACAAAAAGCTTAGAATTAGAAGAAACGTTGTCTCAAGCACCACAAACTTCAAATGAAATTATTTATAAATATGAAGAAGCCTTTCAACAATTTCTGAAGAATGGGATAAATAGGAGTATTATGGCATCCATGATTTATGGAGTAGGTCAGAATAATAAAAGGGGAATTGGGTATGATTCTGAGGAAAATAAAACCTCTACCAGTAACCAGCTTAAATCTCCGTTTTCATATCATTACACACACACACAAGAACAAAAATTTAAGAATGATAGAAGAGCCAAAGTTATAAGAAACTCTGGGAAGACTAATCTAAAAGGACCCAAGAGATTCTGGGTACCGAAAGATAAGATTATCTATGTTGCAGATATCCTATGCAGCAAAGTTCAGACACCAGTCATGGTACCTGGACTCTGGATGCTCGCGACATATGACGGGAAGAAAGTCTATGTTCCAAAGCCTGGAACTTAAAGACGCTGGATTTGTAGGCTTCGGAGGAGATCAGAAAGGAAGGATCAGAGGCTCCGGAACTATTGGTAATGGTACTCTTCCCTCTATATCTGATGTTCTTTATGTAGAAGGATTAATGCATAACTTGTTATCCATAAGTCAATTAAGTGATAACGGTTATGATGTAATCTTTAATCAAAAAACGTGTAAAGCCATTAGTCAGAACGATGGCTCTGTCCTTTTCACAGGCAAGAGGAAAAACAACATTTATAAAATAAATCTTTCTGATTTAAAAGATCAAAATGTTAAATGTTTAATGTCAGTTCACGAAGAGCAATGGGTATGGCATAGACGCTTAGGCCACATTAGCATGAGAAAACTCTCTCAGCTAACTAAACTTGAGTTAGTCAGAGGCTTACCTAAACTGAAGTTTTCTTCAGATGCTCTGTGTGAAGCTTGTCAAAAAGGAAAGTTTTCAAAAACATCTTTTAAAAAGAAAAATGTTGTTTCTACCTCTAAGCCTCTGGAGCTTCTTCACATTGACTTATTCGGTCCTGTGAAAACAGCATCAGTCAATGGAAAGAAGTATGGACTAGTAATCGTTGATGATTACAGCCGCTGGACATGGGTAAAATTCCTAAAGCACAAGAGTGAGTCCCACTCTGTATTCACCAGTTTCTGTTCTAAAGTGCAAAAAGAATTTGACTCTAAAATTGTTAGAGTCAGAAGTGATCATGGTGGAGAATTTGAAAATAAAGATTTTGAAGAATTATTTGATTCTAATGGAATATCCCATGATTTCTCCTGCCCTAGAACTCCACAACAAAATGGAGTTGTAGAGAGGAAGAATAGGACACTCCAAGAAATGGCCAGAACCATGATCAATGAAACAAATGTAGCAAAGCACTTTTGGGCAGAAGCTGTAAATACAGCGTGTTACATTCAGAATAGAATCTCTATTAGACCTATTCTGGAAAAGACTCCCTATGAACTGTGTAAGGGAAGAAAACCCAACATTTCATATTTTCATCCTTTTGGATGCATTTGTTTTATATTAAATACTAAAGAACATCTGAACAAGTTTGATTCCAAAGCACAGAAAGTTATTATGTTAGGATACTCAGAACGCTCTAAAGGCTATAGAGTATACAACACAGAAACCAAAATTGTGGAGGAATCAATTCATGTTAGATTTGATGATAAGCTTGACCCTGAAAAGTCAAAGCTAGTTGAAAAGTTTGCAGATTTGGAAATCACTCTCGTAGAATCTGAGAAAACTCCAGAAGCAACTGTCACTCCAGACTCTGAAGAAATTAAATCTCCAGAAATTCAAAGGAAACTTAAAAGTCGTATTAACGTATCTGAAGATTTGATTTTGGGAAACAAAGATGAACCTGTTAGAACCAGATCTACCTTCAAAACCTCTGAAGATATTCCTCTGGGACTAGTATCTCTGATTGAGCCTACGTCCTGTGATGAAGCTCTTCAAGATAACGATTGGGTGGCAGCTATGCAAGAAGAGTTAGATCAATTCTCCAAGAATGATGTCTGGGATCTCGTTCCTAAACCCAGAGGCACTCATGTCATTGGAACCAGATGGGTTTTCAGAAACAAGCTGAACGAGAAAGGAGAAGTTGTCAGAAACAAAGCTCGACTGGTAGCTCAAGGTTATAGTCAACAAGAAGGTATTGATTATAATGAAACTTTTGCTCCAGTCGCGAGGTTAGAATCTATTCGTCTTCTTGTATCTTTTGCTATTAATCATTCTATCAAATTATACCAAATGGATGTCCAGAGTGCATTTCTTAATGGTTATATTTCAGAAGAAGTGTATGTCAATCAACCTCCAGGTTTTGAAAATTCAAACTTTCCAGAACATGTTTTCAAACTTAAGAAATCCTTATATGGACTTAAACAAGCTCCCAGAGCTTGGTATGAACGCTTAAGCAATTTTCTTCTGGAACAAAATTTTATCAGAGGGAAAGTTGATTCTACACTCTTCTGTAAAAACCATAAAAATGATCTCATGATATGCCAGATTTATGTTGATGACATTATTTTTGGTTCTGCTAATATCTCTGTTTGCCAAGAATTTTCTAAGTTAATGCAGGCAGAATTTGAAATGAGTTTAATGCAAGAACTAAAGTTCTTTCTGGGAATTCAAATTAATCAAACTCTAGAAGTCACATACATTCATCAAAGCAAGTACATTAAAGACGTTCTGAAGAAGTTTGATATGTCTGAATGCAACTCTGCAAAAACTCCTATGCACCCAACTTGCATTCTGGAAAAGGAAGAGGTAAGCAACAAAGTTTGTCAGAAGCTCTATCGAGGTATGATAGGCTCTCTTCTCTATCTGACTGCTACTCGTCCTGATATTCTCTTTAGCGTCTGTCTTTGTGCCAGATTCCAATCAGATCCTAGAGAATCTCATTTAACAGCTGTTAAGAGAATTCTTAAGTATCTGAAAGGAACTCCTAACCTGGGCCTGATGTATGAGAAAACATCAGAGTATAGGCTTTCTGGTTATTGTGATGCAGATTATGCAGGAGATAGAATAGAATGAAAAAGCACATCTGGAAATTGCCAGCTTCTGGGAAACAATCTAATCTCCTGGGCTAGCAAAAGACAGTCAACTATCGCTCTATCAACTGCAGAAGCAAAATATATCTCAGCATCACTGTGCACAACTCAGATGCTCTGGATGAAGCATCAGCTAGAAGATCTTCAGATATTTGAGAGTAACATTCCTATCCTTTGTGATAATACTGCTGCTATTTGTTTGAGTAAGAATCCTATTTTACATTCCAGAGCCAAACACATAGAAATTAAACATCATTTTATTAGAGACTATGTTCAGAAAGGGATAGTAACGCTGAAGTTCATTGATACAGAACATCAATGGGCAGATATCTTTACTAAGCCTCTAGCTGAAGATAGATTTCTTTTCATCTTAGAAAATCTGAACATTAAAAATTGTCCTGAATGAAGTATGGCTCTGAAAAATATAAAATAAGATTCTGATAAAAACAAATATGATTCTGCCTCTGACTCTGATACTTCTACATTGTTAAAAAGATATCTGAGTTAGAAATCTTCAGAACCAATCTCTTGGTATTCCTGAAGATCAGATACATTAAACACGTGGAGCTCTGAGCGTCAAACCTTAGAACTTCTAGACAGCTGTCAAGAAATTCAAAAGGCAGACGTTTGAGTTTTTCCTCGAGCAGTGTGCAAACTGTGGGATTAGACATTCATTTATTAGCTGTAATCATTTTTCCCCCAAACGTGCTATTTTGGTTTTTGTGCTAACGCTGGTATGTGTGTCGTTTTGCATGCGTTTTTACTTAGGTATATAAACACTTTTCTCACATTTCACACACTTATCACTCTCACTCACTCTAAAACCCTAAACCCTTCTCTGCAAGTTCTCTGCAAGTTCTTCATCTTCTTCTTCAATCTTCTTCATGAATGCTCAAGAGCAAGAAGTTTTTAACTTCTCCCAACAGATGGAAGCCAGTTCTAATCCCCAAACCTCAAACACTCAAACACCCACTGTTACAGGCGTCACCATAACCCCTGTTTATCAAGAACCCCACATTCTTGACCGAGAAAGCCACATAAACCTTTCAACTCCCTTTGAAGGTTTGGATGTTTTGTGTGAATCCTTGGTTGATTTTGACAACCTAAGAAGAAATGGCGTTGATCTCACTAGGGAACTTCGTCAACAAGGATGGGAAACCTACTTCGACAGGCTTTATGGTCCAATCTACCCTCTTCTAGTCAAGGAGTTCTGGAGACATGCAGATGCAGATGACCAGTTCATTGTTTCTTTTGTTCTGGGAGTGAAGATTGTAATCACTGAAGCTTCAATTGCCTCCCTGCTGAACATGGAGAAAACTGGAGGTAAAAGGATTTACAACATTCCTCCAAGGTCAAAGCGCATCACTGAAGTCATCAACCCAACAATCTTCAAACCTAATGTTGAAGGAAACCCCTCTAAGAACAAGGAGCTTCACCAGAACCTCCGAGTTTGGCTGAAGATAATTCTGGGAACAATCCATCACCGTCCAGCCTCTAACTCTTCAGATTATATCAATGCAGACCAGAAATGCATTCTGTACTGCATTCAGAAGGGTATCAAGATCAACCTCCCTACTCTCCTGTTCAGATATCTGAGGGATTCTGTCAGAGAAACCAGAAACAACATGAAGCCAAGGTCTTACATCCCTCTGGGGAGATTGCTCTCTGACATCTTCATTGAGCATGGATTGGTAGATGATCTGGAAAAGACCAGATGTATGGATGATCTGGCAATTGATGTAGGGAGAGCTTTAAATGCCAAAAACCTCAAGAGCATGGGAATCATCAAAGAGATCAGAGTCAAGCCAACTCTGGATGTATCCTGGGAATCTCTAAAAGATCAGAGGAAGATGCCTCATGGCCTTGCCAGGTTCTTCAAGAATGAACCCAAGAGTGCCATTGCTATCTACCTTCAGGATCGTCTGGATGAAGGCGTTGATATTTCTGATTTCAGTCTCGACGACTGTCTGGATTCAGTAGAAGATCTGGTCAGATACAAGAGAGGTGTCTCTGAAAAACTGATAGCTGCTGAGGCAAGGAGAGCAAAGAAAGCCAGACTTGGAGAAACTTCTGGAAGCAAAACTTCAGCACCTCTGAATGTCTCTTCTGGTAAGTCTATTCCTCCTGTCTCCTCTGAATTTAAAATGGCTTCCTCTAACCCTCTCTCTTCACAACCAATATATACCACCTCTGAAATACCACCCTCAATCACCAGAACCTCTCAACCTATACAAACCCACCAAAGCATTTCTTCTTCTTCATCCTCTGAATATGAATCTCCTCCTTACCTTTCCCCTTCTTCTGACCAAGAGTCCTCTGACCAAGAACACTCTGACCCAAACTCCCCAACCATAGCAACACTCTATGCCCATCGACTTGCTTCACAACGAACACAAACCACAGAACCTGAAATAACTTCACCACTACAACAAACAACCACCATACCCTCTGTAATTCAACCATCTGCTCCTCTCACCTCTAATATCATTCCACCAATCCTTCCCGCTGTCCCAGAACTAGAATCCGAACCTTTAGATTTAAACCCACTTTATGCTTCATCCCCCAGTCTTCAACCAGAAGCAGATTCTGAACCCCAACCTGAGTCAGAATCTGAACCTCAAACTCTAAATCTCAGCCCTCAAAACTCTCCACCTCATACCTCTGAACCAGAACCTGAACCTGAGCTTTCTAAACCTACCCTTAAGGAAGCCATCTTTATGATTGCAGAGGCTTCAGCTCAAAAGATAGATTCTCTAGTCACAAACTCTGAAATCAGTGATGATCCTGCATCTGTAAGGACACACTGGAACAGAGTCATTGGCTGGATGACATCTGAGTCTTTTAGGCTGAAGAGTGTCTCTGAACAAGTCAGAAATGGCTACATCAGAGATGCTGAGGCAAGACTCCAGGAGAGACTTGCCAGAGAAGCTGAAGCCAGAAGGCTAGAAGAGGAGAGGTTGGCTAAGGAAGCTGAAGAAGAAGCAAAAAGACTAGAGGAAGAAAGACTGGCAAAAGAAGCAGAAATCCTAAGGCAACAAGAAGCTGAAGCTAAAGCTCTGGCAGATGCAGAAGCTCAAGCTGCTGCAGAAGCTGAAGCCCAGCAGGCTCTGACTCAGGGGGAGTCTTCAACTGCTGTTCCCATGATTCTTCAGACTTTGAAGGATCTTAAGGAAGATCAGAATATCCTCCGAGACAGAATGGACAAGCAAGATACGGTCAATGAGAATATCCAGAAGATGCTTGCCATGATCTTGCAGAAATTGCCTCAGAACCCTTAGGCACTTAGGATTTTATGTTTTGTTTGCCTTTTGTTGTTTTTGCTTCTGTCTTCTTTTTGGATCTAATGTTTTGCTCTTGATTTTAATGAATCTGATGTTTCTCTTTTAATGAAGTGTTTTTCTCTTTAAGTTATTTTTTTTTACTATGTCTTTTTGATTCTGACAAAAAGGGGGAGAAATCATTAAATAGCTCTGATGAAAATTTGTCTAAAACCTTAAGCACTCTGCAACATTTGTAGAAATAGCTCTGATAAAAATAGCTCTGATAAAAATAACTCTAACATTAAATTTAAGAATTTGCAGAAAGTTTCAGAAATCTCATTACTTGAAAAGCTCTGGTAAGAACTTCTGAACTCCCTAGCACTAACTCAGGGGGAGCTTCTGTCTATCTGATCTTATTTTATTCATGTTTCATCTGCTATTTTAAGTTGTTTTGTCATCATCAAAAAGGGGGAGATTGTAAGAACAAAAATTGTTCTACAACAGATTCCTTGATTTTGATGATAACAAAGGATGAAACCAAAAATGGCACCCTAACAAAAAGTTTCTAAGTGTGCAGGGTTCTAAAGATAGAAGAAATAAATCTGATGATGTCATCAGATGCACAACAAGATCAGATACAAATTATCAAGTATCAGAAGCATCTAAAGTGGAATCTCGTTTCAAGAAGCTCTGACTCTGGACAAAACTGCAAAGTATCAGAAGCATCTGAACATAAAGTAAAGTCTAGAAGCTCTGATTCTGGAGAAACGTTATCAGCGCCATCTGAACTCTCAAGAGATCAACATCAGAAGCAAGATTCCAAGATTCTCCAGAAACACAAATACTCTGATTATGGATTTGCTAATCATGAAAGAGTAACGTTGAAGACAAGTAAAGATTTTCAAATTGGATTTCCTAATTAAGAAAGAGATGTTAATCTCCGCTTCCAAGAGAAAAGATACTACTTGTGGTAAGTCGTCACTTCAAAGATGAAAAGTTAAACTGCAGAAGCTATTTAAGTGATGGAGTAAACTCAGTTTAATATCCACCAGATTCAACTCTACTCCAACTCATATATAAATAGAGATGAAATCAACTTTCAGTAAGTCAGAAAATCAACTAGCCAAAACTATACTGAATTATTTCACGCTCAAGAAAATCATCTTTGCTCCCAAAGAATTTCACTAAGCTTTTACTTATTAAGTGAAAAATCTGTTCTTAAGTTTGTAATACTTGCTTTCTTAGAAGCACTCTAGATTACATATCTTGTATCTAATTTTTATTTGATTTCCTCAAGTGACTCTTTGTAGTCAGTAGACTTGAGAAGACTAAGAGATTTTCTTCTCTCTTAGGTGTTGTTTGTAATCTTTCAAGATTAGTGGATTAAGTCCTTGTTGAAGGCGAAATCACCTTGGCCGGGTGGACTGGAGTAGCTTTGTGTTATAAGCGAACCAGTATAAAATCATTGTGTGATTTTTATTTTGAAAAGCGCTTATTTTTCAAACAATTCAAACCCCCCTTTCTTGTTTTTCTCACCTTCACCTAGGCCATATGCCTTTGATTTTTTTCAAACTCTTTTTATTAATACTTATTTTGAATGAACCTTAAGTCAACTTTGACTTCATTTTGTGAATACTTCTAACTTGTATATACAACTCACTCAAGTTGTTTTTATGGTTCCAATGGCCACCTTTGTTAAAACCTTTTTCATAAACATTAGCCATAGGTTTGAGTTATCATAGTGGTTGATGTAAACCTCACCTTATCCTTAGTGATTGGAGTATAAGTCTTTCATACTTATTATAGGGTGGATCCCTCACTAGTATGTTGAAGCTCTCCTCACATGGTGGATTGTTGGTTTAGGTTGAGTTTTCTCCCTTTGATAACAAAAGACCTTAAGGCTTTTGATCAAATCAATCCACCAATCTTTTCAGATTTTTTACCCCGAACTACGAGGTTTTGATCCTATCTTTGTGATGGTACGCAGGCAATGGGTGTATCCATTCAAACAACAAAATTGTAAATATGTATATTCTTTTCTCATCTCCCCAATCATGTTTGCACAAATATTTTCACAAATACCAACCTACAATACACACTTGCAAAAAGGGCTCCCTTAGAGTACTAAGGATGTTTTGGGTGCTTAAAACCTTCCCATTTCATAACCAACCCCCTTACCCATATCTCGGACATTTTTACTAGTTTTTGATTTGATAAAACTTCTTACTTGGTTTTTGTTCACTTTCTAACCTTTCCTTTGGATAAATAGAAGTGCGGTGGCGACTCGAATTGTATGCTTACTTTTGATTTAGTCAATAAATCTAAAGGTAACGAATACCCCGCGACAGAAAAGTGGCGACTCTGCTGGGGAGGGTTCTTCCTAGTGGGTTTAGCCTACTTTTCGCTTGTTGTATTATATGTTTATATTTATTGGTGACATATTTTTGTGCAAATTTGGGATGACTGTATAGTTTGTAATGTATGAATTGCTTGATATATATCAATTGCTTGTGTGCTTGGTGGTCTCTTATGAGATGAGTTCTATACCCGAACCCGAGTGCACTTATGATAGGAGAATGACATAGTCTTGTTGACTTGTGTGGAGTTATTCCTTAGCAAGTTGACTTGCAAGCCCATTTACTAGGTGGAGGTCTTGTTGGGATCAATAATGTCACACGAGTAGTCGTGGTTAGGCATTACTCTTTCCAATATAAACCTTAGAAGTCAAGGACCTTAGATTACCTAGCCCATCTTAGCCTATTTTAGGACGTAGTGCGAAGGTCGTTCAAGTGTAAGATTTGATACGATTGTTATGCAATACTACACACATAAGAGTCTCTCTTGAGAATATTTTTGGAATACGAGTAGTCATTTTATCCGATAATATTCGAAAGATGAGATGATGACTATGGGGACCTTTTTAGAACATGATTGTCAGGTTTAACCATAGTACACTCCCTTTGAGTGGCTCTTAACCGAGACTCCATGCTCGTGACTTGCAACAAACCCTTGATTCGCGGTTGATCCGTTCTCGTATATCCTCAATATCAATGGAACTTGGGTGTTGATAAGGTGTAAAACATAATCCACCAAAATGGATGATTGATATTAAGGATGACTTGATCCATCCCATGACCTTTGTGTGGTGTGACTTGCTTGATCCTTGAGTGTGATTGTTGCATCCATGCATTCATGCATTCATTTGCATCCATATCATCAACAATGAGAAAATTTCAAGGAACTTAAGAGGTCTATTTGCAAATTTTCAGACATGGATAAGAAAAGAAGGAATACAAAGAAGTACAGTTTCAGACAACCCGACTTGAAAGAGTTAAGGAGTTTGACATCTTATGTATTAGATCCCTTGGAGTTCAAAGCTCGTCATGGGAAGCTTCTGTCTATTCTTTCGACTTAGGTGGATGAAGGCCTGATGAGTGTGTTGGTGCAGTTCTATGATCCTCTGTACCGTTGCTTCACTTTTTCGGATTTCCAACTTTTACCTACACTTGAGGAGTATGCCTATCTTATGGGTATACCTATCTTGGATCAGTTGCCGTTCAGTGGCTTGGAGAGGGTTCCTTCTTCCCAAGAGATTGCTGACATGCTTCATGTAGATGCATCTGAGATTGTTGCTCATATGACTACCAAAGGTGGAATTCAAGGTCTCCCATCTGATTTTCTCATCACCCAAGCTACTTTGTTTGGGAAGGCCATGAGTGAGGACGCCTTTGAAGCCATATTTGTGCTTCTTATTTATGGGCTAGTGTTATTCCCCAACATCGACAATTTTGTGGATGTGAACGCTATTAGGATTTTCTCTACTCTTAATCACGTTCCTACTCTGTTGGGTGACACTTATTTCTCTTTGCATATGAGGAATGCAAAGGGTGGTGGATCCATTGTGTGCTGTTTGCCTCTATTGTACAAGTGGTTTATTTCGCACTTGCCTCAGACGCTCGCCTTCAAGGAGAACAAGGGATGTCTACGGTGGTCTACGAGACTTATGTCTCTCACTAATGATGATATCTTTTGGTATAATCGTGTATATGATGGTGTCCAGATTATTGACTCTTGTGGTGAATTCTCCAATAGGCCTCTTCTCGTTACATGTGGTGGGATTAACTACAACCCTATTTTGGCTCGCCGTCAGCTTGGGTTCCCCTTAAAGGACAAACCTAATAACATTTTGTTAGAAGGTGTGTTCTTTCAAGAGGGTAAAGATCCCCAAAACTTGAAGGGCGGAATGGTCCGTGCCTGGCGCAAAGTTCATAGGAAGGGAAGGAAAGAGCTTGGTCCAAAGAATTGTATTGCTTCGGAGCCCTACACCTCTTGGATGAGGAAGAGAGCGCTTGAGTACCGTATGCCCTATGACTATCCGAGACCTACCCCTATGGTTATGGTTGGGCCTTCAACCCTCCCTAACCAAGGAGTAGAGGAGTTGAGAGATGAAGACCGTTCGCGTACTTGGGTTCGTGAGCGAGAGGAACTACTTCAGCAACTCAGAGATAACGATGTTGTGATAGAATTTCTGGAGCATCAGGTTATTGATGAGCCTGATGATGTGGTTACTTTTCTTCTTCCTCAGTCATCCAGGTTTTGGAAGAGGAAGTATGATCAACTCGCCAAGGAGAAGGCTGATATGGAAGCAGCTTATAAAAGAGAGGTGAAGAGGCTTCGTGCATCTTATCTTCCGGTCTCAAGAGCTTTGGAGGATTATTTCTAGGGCTTCATAGGATGTTATTTCTCCTTTCCTCCTATATTGTATTTGGTTACCAAAACTGTACTACTTCTTTGGTGTAAAATTTTTTCCAAATATTATTATGAGTATTCCATATATGAGTAATATTTCCAAATATTTGCAAATAGATCTCTAAAGTTCCTCTGATAAAAAAATAAATCATATGCACAAACATTGCATGCATCATATGCATAAGCAGGTTTTGTTCAGCTCTGATCAGTGGTCTAATTCTTTGCACTTCATTTATTTTGAAGACAAGCTGACGCACCGGTATAACACGAGAGCAAATCTTCCCAAGCTGATGGATCATCTAGAGCAAGAGAACCGGGAACTAGAAGAGGAAGTAGCTAGGTTGACTGCCATGATGGAGTCAGTGCTGGCTGCCCAGAGCCAATCGTCTCCAACTCCTGCAACTCCTCCCCAGATGACGGTTATATCAGAGGTTGCTTCCTCAACTGTGCTTGCTGCAACAACTTACTTTGCGCCTGCTATGCCAGTCGGGTTCCCCTGGGGAATGCCTGCCAATTTTGTGCCTGAGGGTATTGCTCCAACCTTCGCTTCTCTGCCGGCATCTAGCCCGGTCCTTTTTGTGCCACCTGCTGTTGTGCAGACTTTACCAAGAGTTGAAGACACCATCTATAATTCTGAGCCGTCTGAGGGCCCATATGTTTATAAGAAGATGGACGCGATGAACAACCAATTCCTTGAGCTGCGCAAGAAACTGAAAACTCTGAGGGGTAAAGACCTCTTTGGTAAGACTGCTACTGAGTTGTGCCTTGTGCCCAACGTCAAGATCCCTGTTAAGTTCAAAGTACCCGACTTTGAGAAATACAAGGGAAACACTTGCCCTCTCAGCCATCTTGTGATGTATGCTCGCAAGATGTCGATGCAAACAGACAATGATCAACTCCTTATCCACTATTTCCAGGACAGCCTGTCCGGTGTTGCACTCAGATGGTACATGGGTCCGGATAATGCGAACATCCGCTCCTTCAATGATCTTGGCAAAGCTTTCGTCAATCAATACAAGTACAATGTGGATATGGCTCCCGATAGGGATCAACTGAGGGCAATGTCCCAGAAAGAGAAGGAGACTTTTAAGTTATACGCCCAAAGATGGCGTGAGTTGGCCGCTCAGACTGTGCCACCCCTCGAGGAGAAAGAAATGACCAAAATCTTCCTGAAGACTTTGAGTTCTTTCTATTATGAGAGGATGATTGCTAGTTCTCCCTCGGACTTCACCGAAATGGTGAATATGGGAATGAGACTAGAGGAAGGAGTCCGTGAAGGACGTCTGTCTAGAGAGGAAGGCTCTTTAGCAAAGCGATATGGGGTCTTTGCAAAGAAGAAGGAGGGAGAGGCACATGTTGTGTCTTCCCACATCAAGAGAAGACCCTCTGTGAAGAGGAAGACTGTTTTCCCTGCCGTCAGCCAACACCAGGTGGCTCATATAGCACCTGCCTTCAGGGTAGTTCATCATCATCAACAACAACAACAATATCAACAACAACATCGTCCACAACAGCAGGCCTACCAGCCTCGAAACAACAATAACACCAGCACCAGCTACGATAGGAGGAGGGTCACTTTTGATCCAAATCCAGTGACCTATGCTGAAATCTATCCGTCTTTGATTGATAGAAAATTAATCATTCCACGTGATCCACCGGTTGTACCGACCAACCCTCAGTGGTGGTACAAGCCAGAGCTATATTATGTATATCATTCCGGTGCTCCCGGACATGATGTGGAGAATTGCTATCCCCTGAAGACCAAGGTGCAAGACCTTGTTAGAAGTGGGATTTTGTTTTTTAGGACGTATGTCCTAATGTCAAGAAGAACCCATTGCCCGAGCATGGGAAAGTTGTTGTGAACATGGTCCAGGGTTACCCTGGCAAGTATAAAGTCCTGTATGTCATTGATATCAGGCAATCTTTGGTCGAGATGCATAGATTGTTATGTGGATACAGTCATTATGAGCATGACCATGACAGGTACCAGGTGTGCACTGTCAACGGAAGAGGATGCTGACAAGTTAGGAAGGACATCCAAGAGATGCTGGATCAGGGAATGATCGAAATACTTCAGAATCGCAACGAGGATGAAGTTGATGTTATTTCTCCTGTATTCAGAATACCAGAGCCTATTGTTGTCAAATATGATGGCAGCAAGAAGAAGGTTTCTCCATCTCTTGTAATCAAGCCAACGGGTCCTGTCCCATATTCATCAGATAAAGATGTGCCTTACCGGTACAATGCAGTTATGCTAGAAGATGGAAAGGAGATGCCTTTGCCCTCAACTTCCGTAGTAAGAATTTCTAATGTTAGTGGTGTGACCCGTAGTGGTCGTATTTTCTCGGCGCCGCCAAAACCCCAAGATGACGTGGGAAGAGTTGCTATTGTTAATCCTGTCAGTCCTGTGGGGACTTCTTCGAATCCGGCACTTGTTGTGAAGGGTGTTGACCCTGTTGTTGTTGTTAAAGCTCCTGTCCTGGTTGGCCAACATGACATTCTGAAAGAGGACTGTGATGAGATGTTAAGGCTCATCAAAAGGAGCGAGTATAATGTTGTTGATTAGCTGCTTCAAACTCCATCAAAGATATTTGTGCTATCTTTGTTGATGAATTCCGAGCCACACCATGAAGCTTTGCAAAGGGTGTTGGACGTGGCATACGTGGACCATGATGTCACAATTGAACAGTTTGATAGCATTGTTGCAAACATAACCGCTTGTAACAATTTGAGCTTTTGTGATGCTGATCTTCCCGAGGAGGGAAAAGACCACAATTTGGCTCTACACATTTTAATGAATTGCAAGGATGATGCCTTGTCTAATGTGTTGGTAGACACAGGGTTATCACTCAATGTGTTGCCAAAATCCACTATGGCCAAACTTTCTTACCAGGGGCCTCCCATGAGGCAGAGTGGAGTAGTTGTGAAAGCTTTTGATGGATCACGTAAAACTATGATCGGTGAAGTTGAACTCCCGATCAAAATTGGACCTAGTGACTTCTAGATCACTTTCCAGGTCATGGATATCCATCCATCATACAGTTGTTTGCTTGGCAGACCATGGATTCACGAGGCAAGCGCCGTGACATCCACCCTACACCAGAAATTAAAATTCGTTAAGAATAAGAAGTTGGTGGTGATAGGGGGAGAGAAAGCTCTCTTGGTCAACCATTTATCTTCCTTTTCCTATATTGATGTTGAGGATGAGGTTGAGACTCCAGTCCAAGCCTTATCTATTGCTGATCCTCCAAGGAAAGGACCTTATTCATTTGCATCCTACAATGATGCTATGTTGGCCATTGAGCATGGTACAACTACTGGTTTAGGACGAATGATCAAGCTGGAAGATAATAAATCCCGGGATGGCATATGGTATTCTTCAGGCATTTCCAATGAGCGTGGGCTGTTCTAGAGTGGAGGTTTCATCCACACTGTTGAAGATCAAGAGGCTGCTGCCATAGTGGAAGATGATGAAGAGGAAGACCTTGGCAACTTTGTCATACCTGGTGGAATCTGCAATAATTGGGTCGTTGTTCATGTTCCAACAGTTATCCACAAGTCCACGTAATATGTTCATTTTGTTTAAAAAACCCTTCTCCCATGCCAAAAGGGGAAGTGATGACATTATTGACACATTAATACAATGATATTCATTAAATAATCACATGTTAAATGTTTGTTTTTCCAAATTATTTTCCATTTTTTCTTTTTTGCATGAAATTGGTGATCACCATAAAACCCTAAAAAGAGAATAAAATCAATCTTTTCATTTGCATAATGATTTGCCTTGTTTGAATTTTGAAATCTCTTTTATACTCTAAATCATTATGCAGGTTAATCAAACCCATTGAACATAATGATCCAATGCCATCTCCCGACTTTGAGTTCCCTATATTTAAGGCCGAAGAAGACGATGTTGAAGAGATTCTTGAGGAGATTATCCGTCTACTTGAGCACGAAGAGAATATCATCCAGCCACATCTTGAGAATCTAGAAACAGTCAACTTGGGGTCTGAAGACTGCATTTGTGAGGTGAAGATTGGGGCACTCCTGGAAGAGTCTGTGAAGAAGGGGTTGATTGAGTTGCTACGAGAATATGTCGATGTCTTTTCCTGGTCGTATGAAGACATGCCTGGCCTAGATACTGATATTGTGCAACATTTCCTGCCTCTGAAGCCTGAGTGTGTACCTGTGAAGCAGAAGCTCAGAAGAACTCATCCTGATATGGCAGTGAAGATTAAAGAAGAAGTTCAGAAGCAAATTGATGCAGGGTTTCTGGTGACTTCTACATATCCTCAATGGGTGGCGAATATTGTGCATGTGCCTAAGAAAGATGGAAAAGTCCGAATGTGTGTGGACTATTGAGACTTGAATAAAGCTAGTCCGAAAGATGATTTTCCACTACCACATATTGATATGTTGGTAGACAATACAGCTAAATTCAGTGTCTTCTCATTTATGGAAGGAGTTTCCGGTTATAACCAGATTAAAATGGCACCCGAGGATATGGAGAAGACAACATTCATCACACCTTGGGGAACATTCTGTTATCGAGTGATGCCCTTCGGTTTGAAGAACGCCGGAGCCACGTATCAATTGAGTAAGATTCTTATTTCCTTATGGAATTGAATTCCCATCCTTTAAATCGAGTTTGCTTTTTCAACCCTCCTTTTTGGATGATGAGTGTCTTGGATATGCTCCCAATTCACGCCTGGTTGGTCACCTATTATATGCCCAGTAACCGGTATCCCTGGTGTTCCTTCCTTCTGCTCCCTATTATGACTTTTTATCCCCTGTGGAGTCAGATTTTCCTGAGTTGAGATATGCCTTTCGGTTCCTCCTCGGACGTTTCGGATGATTAATATCTCTCACCCTTATACCGGTCTTAGATATTCTTTCTCCCTGAGCGTGTTGTTCTTTCCCCCTTATACCGGTGTTTTGATCACATGTCTCTTTGAGTTTATTACCCAGTAGCCGGTAATATCTCGGTGTTTCTTCCTCAACTGAGTGCTTTATGGATTTCCCCGTCTGAGTCCGGATTTTTATCCAAAGTATCCTTTGTGGATAGTTTGTTGTATTGGCATATTCCCCAATACATGCTTCTTTGCGTCAGCTCAAGCCTTTCCATTGATTTATTTTCATGGAATCCCTTCGGGTCTCCCAGCAAGTTATTAAGTCGTGACCTGCTCACACATTTTACCCTTCTTTTTCCCTAGAGTCTCTATCTCCTTAGTGAGTGTATTACTCCTATGGATTTTTCAGTTTCTCCAGATTTCTTTTTCTTTGTGGCTATATGTCCCCATAGAGTGTTAACTTTTGCATGCATACATTTGCATCATGAGGTCTCTTAGGGACCAAAATTCGTCTCTTTGTTATTATTTAAGCCCATTCTACCTCGTCGAGACAAAGATTTTAACCTTCATATCTCCGGCTAGAATGACCTTAAATATGGGCATATTTAAGACCCTAATTTTGACCCTAAGATCCCTCATGGCATCATATCATTGCTCATTGCATTGCCTCAATGATCATAGCATGTGTGGCTCCTTAACCCTTGGGTTAGGACTTGTGTGAGTTGGTTTGAGACCACTAAGCATGCTTGAATTGTATATTATTTCTTTTCTTATTTTGTTTACTAACCAAAAGCACAAAAATATGTTACTAACTTGTTTTGTTTTGAAGCTTAAGCAATCATGAAACCCATTGCTCCTAGGAGGCTCCTATGCTCAAAAGGTGGCCAGATGAAGACGAAAGCAAGCATAACAATAGTTTACAAAGCTCTCAATCATCATATATGTCTCCCAAGTATTTCAATTTGCTAATTTGATCAATATAAACCATAGGGCTTGAGGATTGTTTCCCAAGGAAACCCTAATTCAACTGTGCATTGACTATGCCTTGCTCATGAAGCAACCTCAACCTATGATCAAATTCAATTAAAGGAAGTTCTTTCATTCATTATTTTATGCATATATGAGCCTATGTGAGTATCCTCAATCATTCATTCATCAAGATTTGAAGTTTGGACTTCAGAAGTTGACTAGTCAAGTCATTTGACTAAATTTAAATCCACTGAGACCTAACTTTTGATGTGTTTGTCAAATGAAGATGACCCCAAGAGAAACAATGTGATTAAGAACCATATGAACAACTTTCATGTTCATCAAAAATTCATTTTAAACTTGGAAGGTCAACATTCATTTCAAAACATTATAGGTCATTTTGACTGAAACCCTAATTTTGGGTCAACTTCCCAAGGACCTAACTCACCCATTTTTTATGATTTTGAGGTGATACAAATTGCATTGGAAATCTTAATATGTCTAATTCAATTGTTATGTTGGACAAAATTTCATAATCCTAAAAGAAACACATGTGATAATACAAAACATTATAGGTCGCTTTGGACCAAAGCCATTGAATCTTGAAAAAGTCCAACTATAAGTGCCCATAACTTTCTCATTAAAAATCCAAATGATGCAAAAGTTAAGTCCAAATTTATTATCTTGAAAGGATCTACCACTTTTATGTTGGAGGTTTTTCCATTTGAGGCTTCCATCATTGAGACAGAAGGGATTGAAGTTGGTCACTTTTGGCAAAATTTTCAAAGACATGTTTTGTACATCAAACTTCATGGCCAGTTTTCACAAATTTTCAAACTCCAAATGGATTTTTCTTCACCATAGCTTTTGTTCCTTATGTCAAGACCTTTCCAACCATTACCCATATGCCTATGTTTGGAATTTCTATGTATGACTTTTGAAGAGAGGAACATTTGTGACCATTTATGCATTTCATGATGAAACTTCATACACAAGCAATTATAATGCAAACCACACGTCCAAATCAATTCATCATGCTATCAGATTGCAAAACCATCAACTTTTGGGCCTCACATGCGCCTGTACAGGCCCATGCATGGAGGACCCAAAGCTTCATGCACACGGATTCCATTCACCTTGCCTTGCATTTCAGCTATAAATAACATGCTTACTTCATTCAATAATCAACCTGAAGGCGCCTAAAGCTCTGTTGAAATCCATTCCCAACCTCACACCAAAGGAATTCTGAATTTTCATTTCTCTTTTCAAGTTTGAATTTCAACAAAATCAGTTGATCTTCAACACTTATTCCTTAGCCTTGCACTTATACCATACCTCAAGATCAAGCTGCAAGCAAGAATTGGAGTGGATCGTGCTCATCAAAGTTGCACTTCAAAGGGATTCCAAACTTGAGATAGTTGGAAGGACCATTGTCATGAGCATCCAAGTTAAGAGAAACAAACCAAGTGGGAGATCCTAGGTGCTTGATTGAATATTTGTTTGATTGCTTGAGTTAATTGCTAAGTCCAAAGGAAAGGAGCATCTTGAATCATCTCTATGATCTCAAGAAAGGAACTCCAAGGATTTTATCTCTTCTCTCATCTTTGCAAGTTTAGGACTAGCCCTTCTCTTCTTTTCTCCACTCTAACCCAAGCCAAACTCATTTTTGTGCAAACATTGACATTGTTTTCAAACTAGAAACATAGGCCATATGCCTTTGATTTTTCAAACTCTTTTCATTAATACTTATTTTGAATTGAATCTTAAGTTAACTTTGACCTCATTTTGTGAATACTTCTAAGTTGTAAATACAACTCACTTCAAAAATTTTTTGTGGTTCCAATGGCTATCTTTGTTAAAACTTTTTTTCATAAACATTAGCCATAGGTTTGAGTTATCATAGTGGTTGATATAAACCTCACCTTATCCTTAGTAATTGGACTATAAGTCTTCCATACTTATTATAGGGTGGATCCCTCACTAGTATGTTGAAGCTCTCCTCACATGGTGGATTGTTGATTTAGGTTGAGTTTTCTCCCTTTGATAATGAAAGACCTTAAGGCTTTTGATCAAATCAATTCACCTATATTTTGAGATTTTTTACCCCGAACTACGAGGTTTTGATCCTACCTTTGTGATGGTACGTAGGCAATGGGTTCATCCATTCAAACAACAAAATTGTAAATAATTTGTATATTCTTTTGTCATCTCCCCAATCATGTTTGCACAAATATTTTCACAAATACCAACCTACAATACACTCTGCAAAAAGGGCTCCCTTAGAGTACTAAGGATGTTTTGGGTGCTTAAAACCTTCCCATTGCATAACCAACCCCCTTACCCAGATCTCTGACATTTTTATTAGTTTTTGATTTGAGAAAACTTCTTGGTTTTTGTTTGCTTTCTAACCTTTCCTTTGGATAAATAGAAGTGCAGTAGCGACTCAAATTGTATGCTTACTTTTGATGTAGTCAATAAATCATAAGGTAACGAATACCCCGCTACAGAAAAGTGGTGACTCTGCTGGGGAAGACTGATTGTCACCACCCTAGTGGGTTTAGCCTACTTTTTGCTTCTGTTGTATTGTATGTTTTTATTTATTTGTGACATATTTTTTGTGCAAATTTGGGATGACTGTATTGTTTGTAATGTATGAATTGCTTGATATATATATTGCTTGTATGCTTGGTGGTCTCTTATGAGCTGAGTTCTATACCCGAACTCGAGTGCACTTATGACTGTATTGTATGTATGAATTGCTTGATATAAATCATAAGGTAACGAATACCCCGCTACAAGATGGTCTATCCAAGCGCATCACAGTGATATTGGGAACTTCATTCCAAAATCTCACCACAATGATAGAAGCAAGTGTAGCAAGAGCATCTGCCATCCGATTCTCATCTCGAGGAATATGATGGAAGTCAACCTCAGTAAAGAAAGTTGAAATCCTCCTCGCATAATCTCTATATGGGATGACGCCAGGCTGATTCATTTCCCATTCACCCTTAATCTGATTAACAACAAGGGCCGAATCACCATAAACATCAAGATGTTTGATCCTAAGATCAATACACTATTCCAAACCCATGATACATGCCTGATACTCCGCCATATTATTCGTGTATTTGAAAGTCAGCCTTGCTGTAAAAGGAAAATGTGTGCCCTGAGAAGTAATAATCATTGCCCCAATACCATTTCCATATTGATTAACAGCGCCATCGAATACCATGCCCTATCGGGAACCAAGCTCTGGCCCTTCATCGAGCGTAGGCTCATCACAATCTTTCAACTTCAAATACAGAATCTCCTCATCAGGGAAGTCGTACTGAACAGACTGATAATCCTCAATTGGTTGATGTGCCAAATGGTCAGCCAAGATACTACCTTTAATTGCTTTCTAAGCTCGATACTCAATGTCATACTCAGACAACAGCATCTGCCAATGGGAAATCCTCCCAGGTAAAGCAGGCTTCTCAAAGATATACTTGATTGGATCCATTTTGGATATCAACCAAGTCGTATGATTCAACATATACTGGCGTAAGCGCTTAGCGGCCCAAGCCAAAGCATAACATGTCTTCTCAAGCATTGAGTACCGAGACTCACAATCAGTGAACTTCTTATTCAAGTAGTATATAACAACTCTTTCTTCCCTGATCCATCTTGCTGACCCAACACACAACCCATAGAGTCATCAAGCACTGTCAAGTACATAATCATTGGTCTCCCTTCAACAGGCGAAGACAGAATCGGAGGCTCAGACAGATACTCTTTGATACTGTCAAAAAAGCTTTCTGGCAATCCTTAGTCCAATCATGACGCTGATCTTTCTGAAGGAGCTTGAATATTGGCGCACATGTGGCAGTCATGTGGGATATAAATCTGGAAATATAATTCAAGCGGCCAAGAAAACCTCGAACTTGCTTCTCAGTTTTGGGCGCAGGCATCTCTTGTATTGCTTTAACCTTGGTAGGATCAACTTCAATACCTCTTTCACTGACAATAAAGCCCAATAACTTGCCAGAACGGACTCCAAATGTACACTTGTTCGGATTCAGGCGGAGTTTGTACTTCCTCAAACGCTGAAAAAACTTCAACAAGTGCTCTACATGTTCAACTTCTATTTTCGACTTCGCAATCATAGCTCGTTGATACGTGGCTCCGGCATTCTTCAGACCGAAAGGCATCACTCGATAATAGAATGTTCCCCAAGGTGTGATGAATGTTGTTTCCTCCATATCCTCGGGTGCGATTTTGATCTCGTTATAGCCTGAAAATTCGTCCATAAATGAGAAGACATTGAATTTAGTTGTATTATCTACCAACATATCAATGTGTGGTAGAGGAAAATCATCTTTCGGACTAGCTTTATTCAAGTCTCTATAATCCACACACATTCGGACTTTTCCATCTTTCTTAGGCACGGGGACAATATTGGCCACCCATTGAGGATATGTAGAAGTCACCAAAAACCCCGCATCAATTTTCTTCTAAACTTCTTTGATTTTCACTGCCATATCAGGATGAGTTCTTCTGAGCTTCTGCTTCACAGGTACACACTCAGGCTTCAAAGGCAGGAAATATTGCACGATATCAGTATCTAGACCAGACATGTCTTCATACGACCAGGCAAAGACGTCGACATATTCTCGTAGCAACTCAATCAACCCTTTCTTGACAGACTCTTCCAGGAGTGCCCCAATCTTCACCTCACGAACACAATCTTCAGACCCCAAATTGACTGTTTCCAGATTCACAAGATGCGGCTGAATGATCTTCTCTTCGTGCTCAAGCAGACGGGTAATCTCATCAGGAATTTCTTCAACATCATCTTCTTTGGCCTCAAATACAGGGAACTCAAAGTTGGGAGATAGTGTTGGATCATTATGTTCAATGGGTTTGATCAACCTGCGTAATGATTTTGGATATAAAAGAGATTTTAGAATTCAACCAAGGCAAATCATTATGCAGATGAAAAGAATGATTTTATTCTCTTTTTTAGGGTTTTTTAGTGATCACCAATTATTGTAGAGTCCTGATATGTAATTTTTGAATGAATATCATTGTATTAATGTGCCAACAATGTCATCACTTCTCCTTTTGGCATGGGAGAAGGGTTTTTAAACAAAAGTGAACACATTACGTGGACTTATGAACAACTGTTGGAACATCAACAGCGACCCAATTATTGTAGAGTCCTCCAGGGATGACAAAGTTGCCCAGATCCTCCTCTACATCATCTTCCACTATAGCAGCTGCCTCTTGGTCTTCCACCGTGTGGAAGAAACCTCCACTCTGGAACAAACCACGCTTGTTGGAAGTTCCTGAAGAATACCCTATTCCAACCCGAGATTTATTATCTTCCAGCTTGATCATCTGTCCTAAATCAGTAGTTGCCCCATGCTTAATGGCCAACTTCGCATCATTGTAGGAAGCAAATGAAGAAGGTACTTTCCTTGAAGGCTCAACAATAGATAAGGTTGGAACAGAGTCCCCACCTTATCCTCATCATTTATATAAGAAAAGGAAGACAAATGGCTTACCAAGAGAGCCTTCTCTCCCCCTATCACCACTAACTTCTTATTCTTGACGAATTTTAACTTTTGGTGTAGGGTGGATGTCACGGCGCCTGCCTCGTGAATCCATGGTCTGCCAAGCAAGCAGCTATATGATGGGTGAATATCCATGACCTGGAAAGTGATCTAGAAATCACTAGGTCCAATCTTGATTGGGAGTTCAACTTCGCCAATCACAGTTTTCCTGGATCCATCGAAAGCTTTGACTACCACTCCACTTTGCCTCATGGGAGGCCCCTGGTATGAAAGTTTGGCCAGAGTGGATTTTGGCAACACATTTAGCGATGATCCTATGTCTACCAGCACATTAGACAAGGCGTCATCCTTGCAGTTCATGGGAATATGTACAGCCAAATTGTGGTCTTTTCCCTCCTCGGGAAGATCAGCATCGCAAAAGCTCAAATTGTTACAAGCAGTTATGTTTGCAACAATGCTATCAAACTGTTCAATAGTGACATCGTGATCCACGTATGCCACGTCCAACACCCTCTACAAAGCTTCACGGTGTGGCTCAGAATTCATCAACAAAGATAGGACAGATATATTTGATGGGGTTTGAAGCAGCTGATCAACAACATCATACTCGCTCGTCTTGATGAGCCTCAACATCTCATCACAGTCCTCTTTTAGAATGCCATGCTGGCCAACAGGGACAGGAGCTTTAGTAGATTTATCAACAACAAGTGCCGGATTCGGAGAAGGAGAAGAAGTCCCCACATGACTGGCAGAATTATTAACAGCAGCAGCTCTTCTCATGTCATCTTGGGGTTTCGGCGGCGCCGAGAAAACACGACCACTGCGGGTCACACCACTGACATCAGATATACTCACAACAGAAGTGGAGGGCAACGACACCTCCTTCCCATCTTCCAACGCAACTGCGTTATATCTGTGGGAACTGCTTTATTTGAAGAATACGGGACAGGGCCCGCTGGCTTGATAATAAGAGATGGAGAAACCTTCTTCTTGCTGCCATCATATCTGACAACAACAGGTTATGGTATTCTAAAAACAGGGGATATAACATTCACTTCATCCTCATCACGATTATGAAGTATCTCGATCACACCTTAATCCAGCATCTCTTGGATGTCCTTCCTGACTTGGCGACATCCTCTCTCATTGATAGTGCACACTCGGCATCTATCATGGTCATGCTCGTAGTGGCTATATCCACATAACAGTCTGTGCATCTCGACCAACAATTGCCTGATATGACTGACATACAAGACTTTATATTTTCCAGGGCAAGCCTGAACCCTGTTCGCAGCAGCTTTCCCATGCTCGGGCAATGGGTTCTTCTTCACATTCGGACCTACGTCCTCGAAAAACAAGATCCCACTTCTAACAAGGTCTTGCACCTTGGTCTTCAGGGGATAACAACTCTCCACATCATGTCCGGGAGCACCAGAATGATATACACAATGAAGCTCAGGCTTGTACCACCACTGAGGGTTGGTCAGTACAGGGGGTGGATCGCGTGGAGTGATCAGCATAGGTGTTGCATTACGTGAAAAAACCGGCGGGAAAACAAAACAACAGAGCCGCCACCGTGCGTTATTTATCCCAAAGGAGGGAAGGGAAACGCTCGAAGTAAACCTGGAAAAGACATGGTCTCGCGACCAAAGAGAGATGGGATCGGGAGTCGGTTATGCGAAGGGAAGGTATTAGCACCCCTACGCATCCGTCGTACTCGACGGGATCCACGCACAAAAGGAAGGATAAAGGTTGCTAAAACACTGCTCAAACATCACACACTGGCTGAAAGAGACACAGGAAAGACAAAAGAAACTAACTCGGCAGGATATCGCATCCTGGGCCTACGTAGTCTGTCAGGCACAGACATCAGAGTCGACGTAGTTCGGGACAGGGGGAAACGTGCTCGCTAGGATGTCGCATCCTATGCATACGTATCTTCTCTGACTGGAGAAGAATCAAAGCACTCGTAGCTCAGCTAACGCACGCCAAATAAAACCACACAGGAAACCGACTGCCAATCGCTGGACTTACGTCAGACTCCACACAAACAGGCAAACATGGACACCGAATGCCAATCGCTGGACTTACATCAGACTCCGAACCAACAAACACACACAGGAAACCAACTGTCAATCGCTGGACTTATGTCAGACTCCAACTCACACGACAAACAAACACACGGGAAACCGATTGCCAATCGCTGGACTTACGTCAGACTCCAACACACACAAAGGGTTGCAAAAGAAAAAGGGCGCCCGGAGAGATCAGCTTATCTCCTGCCTACGTACCTCATCTGGTATGAGGATCAGGGCGACGTAGTTCCCCTACGCAGGGAAAGAGGACTAGCCTAACCAGAGACTGGGAAATGACATACTAGAAGGGAGACTAACTCGAGCCTAATAGTTATCATGTAAATTCACCATGGTCCTAGGTCAAGGTTTCTATCTAACTTGCACAAGGAGCAAGCTATCCTAAACAGCACAAGCAAAGCAAACATACACACAAATAGCACACACTATATACAAACAAAGTGGGCTCACACAAGGTTAGGCTGTGAAACACAAGCCAAACTGGAATCGGGTGTAATTAGCTCTTAACCCTAACATTGAGATTTAGGGTGAAGCAGATGAAATGGGAAGTGAGGGTAAGACCTCACAGCTCTTATCCCTGGCCTGGGAGAGCTTCAGACAAATAGAAGGTGTGGGAGTTCAGAAAGTAGGAACTCTTCTATCCACATATGACTGACACAACATAGATCTTGGGCTATTACCCGCAAAGCATCAACACAAGGTGTGTGAGCAGAGTGGATGACACACTGACTAGCAGGAGATGGATTACACATCTCTTTTATCTGCCAATTTCCTCATAGAGGTCTTTTCCTGCTTGGCACAAAGATAAACAAACACAAGCATTGCCTCTTAGGGAGGACTTCAGACAGGTGCCTGCCCAAGTAACAGGACAGGTCTTCCAGACTACATGAAGTCAGTGAGTTATACCTCAAATGGTTAAGCAACCAAGCAAAGCAAAAACAAGTTCAAAAGAACTTAAGCAACTAATGTACCTGAAAAAAATCTAACTCAATCAGTATACAAGTCAAACAGTCAAACAACATTCAACATTAACAGTCAAACAGACAAGCAAGCAATGCAACAAGGTGCAAGCTCAAATACAAATGTCTTGGCATCAACCTATAAAACAACTCAAAGTTAATCAAAATCAACCAATTTAGTCAACTCAAGCAAGTGAATCAATCCCATTATGGCCATGTGCTTCTTAACCTGAAATCAAAACTCAAACATAAGCACAAACCACTAGGACAAGGCCTAGGGTCAAAGAGGGAGAAAAAAATTCAAAACAGGACATGAAATTCAAAATGAATCAACTTCATTCAATTAAGAACACCATCCAAAAGGTCTCATATCAATATCATCAACCAAATTCATTTCACAAACCAATCATGGCAAGGTATGCAAGTTGAAAGCACATTGAGGCAACAGAATGAACAAATGCACATTAATTCAAAAAAGCTCCAATTAATCTCAAGAAAAATCATGGCTAAACAGAACACACAACATGATCATCACACAAAAAATTAGGGCAATTGGACAAGATTAAGCATGGTAATCAAATTGTATAAGGCAAGGTAAGCACAAACAAGCTCAAATAGGACACCAAATGCTACATCAACTTAGCACAAGCCTAAAACAGAATTGGAACATCGTAAAGACCTTCAACCAAAGCCAAAACAAACTTCAATATGTCTAGAAGCAATGTGCAAAATTTCACATCCATATGATAAGGCACAAGCATTTAACAAGTGATTGAAATTCAAGACTATTCAAAAGCTCACAAATGGCAATCCAGAAAGGAAAATCTCAAACAAATCAGAAATGAATCCAAAAATTCCAAGAAAATTCATGATCAATCACAACATCTATAAGAAGCATCATACAAAAAATCACATCAATTGGAATTTATTTGGCATGGCAAACAAACTAATCAAGTTGGACAAGCAAAGGTGTGACACATATTGTCACACCTACATTCACAAGATCATATCTCAGCAATGGCACATGATAAAATTCCAAACTCAACACCAAAATGTCCATCATGAAGTCTAGTTTAAGCATGTAAAATTTCATAAGCATTGGATTAAAACTCATCATTTCACAAGAGATATGGCAAGCAAGGTACAAAATGTGATACATGCACACAAACCCTAGGCCAAATCATTTTCCATCCAGGCACAATTTGTGGAAAAATAACCAAAAAAAACTAGAAACAATAAGTGATCTAATGCAAAAATGTCCAGATTTTTTGGAGAATTTATCAATTAGTTATGAATTTATGAAGTCAAAGAAAAAATAAAAAAAAAGCATGTGAAGCATAGTTCATGTTATGGAGGGAAAACAGATAAAAAGAAATGTCATTTGGATAGATGCTGTGAGCCAGAATCGAAGGGAGGTAAAATTCAAAATGAAGCGTGCTTGCTGCAAAACGCAGCGCTTCATTAATCCTAGGTGGCACAAACGAGCGCTTCAGGCCAATCAAATTGCCATGCGTACGCCACATGGACCAATACATGTCCAGCTTCTCATAAACACATGCAGCGCGCGAATATCATAACCTAACGGATCAAAACACCAATTCTGGAAAATTTCTCAGCAACCTTCATACAGTTCATCATGTTCTTCATGCTCAAGAACAAAAGTTTACAGAAACACAAAATAAGCACATCACTGGATAGATCTCTTAACATGCAACATGAATCCATGCATATTTTAACCTAACTCCACATATCATGAACAAATCGAAGCTAAGAACATTCATACACAAAACTTTGAATCGATCTAACTAACTCAATTTTGCACGAAATTTAATGAAACAAAGCTCAGTTTGATCGACGTTGGAAGATGAACAACAACATCATAATCAATTTAAGAATGGAGGAATTCGATTTCTGACCTCTTGGAGCAAACAAAATTAGAATAACTTAATTCAGGCCTTGGCAAAGCTCAACAGATCCTCTAGAGCACTTGTATGGATGAATGGATGAAGAATGAAGGCTTAATCGTGCTTGATCTTCTCCAAATCTGAATCTACCATTGATGGATGCAAGCTTCGAGCTGCTTCAAATCTGCAGGAATTGCTTTGGTTCTTGCTTCAAACATGGGCCATAATCCTTCCAGATGATGATTTGATCGATGGATGATGAATTGGTTTGAAGAAAATTGAAAAATTTTGAGAGAGAAAATTTGAAGAAAATTTAGATCTGAAAATGTGATGTTGTGTTAATGCTGAGATCTGTTATGATTAGCTATATATATGCTGTGTTAATCATGTTCTTAATCACAATTAAGCATTTGGCAAGTGGATTAGGGAAAACAAGGTGTGGATGCAAATTTGGGTAATGCACCTTATGCATGAAAGCTCAATGGAACAGTGCACGAATTGCCTTGGAATTTCACTTGAAATATTATTTTGGAGCCAATGCAAGTGTGAGAATGTGAAAACAATACTTCATTTTTAAATTTGAAAATTCCCTCCAAAATTCAAATGAAAAATCAAATGTTTATGTGATGAGAATGCATGGCATGTGATCCATAATTTGGATAGTAGAGGTGAAAACATGAATGTACAAAAAAGAACCACTCCATTTGGCCCTATGGTTTGAAAGTTATGCATGTTTGAAGTTCCATGTTCACTTGGCCATGATTGATCCATATCTTTTCAACCACACATGAGAAATTCATGATCTTGGACTTTTTGGAAATTGGAGAACAAGATCTTCAACTTTCATGTTGGACAAAATTTCATTTGAAGCTTGCTTGATGATGTAATCTTGAGGAGAAAACCTTTCCATTTTTGGCAATTTCAAATTACAGGTCACTTACTATTTTTGGAAATTTTTCATCTGACCTCAAATCCTTCAATGTTGATGTTTGAAATGTCAAATGAGACTTGTATGGACATGAATGAGGCCTCTCTAACCATCTCCCACCTTCAAATCCATGGTTGAATTGACAGTTGACTTTGGTTGACTTTCTAGGGTTTCAGATGAATTGATCATTGACTGATGAACTTTGAACATCCAATGCTTGACCAAACCACTTCAAAATGATCCTGGGGCCACATGAACTCATTGAACCAACCCTAGGGCTTTGCTTCCATAGAAAATGCACTTGCTTGCTTGCACAGTTGAATCTTCTGACCAGTCTGACTGATGACATGTGATGAACTATGTAATGAACAATGCAATGTTAATGACCTAAAATGAAAATGTATGTACAAATGGGAGGTGCAAATTTGAGGTGCTACAGCTGCCCCTATTCAATCAACTGGGAACCTGAACGGATGAGAGCAACGGCTATCAGACCTTCAGGGTAAACAGGGATTGAATACCAAAGAACCGTAGAAATTTGCACTCCGCAGGGGATCCAAGGAAAGGAAGATTCACCAACGGACGCTTCCACTGGGAACTGATATTTGTCACTGAACCAGACAAGATGTCTACCCACGACTCCACTGGGGGATTATGATTTTTTTTCAGAAAAAGGAACCACATCCAGACATCGAAGGACGATGAAAGGGAATAGAAGTCACAACTAGACGCCAACGGACGACTAGGAAAAACTCGACGTTTATCGAAACCAACGGAGAGGTGACCAAACATCAACGGATGAATGGCAAGAGAGACAACCATACGTCAACGGACGAATGGGAAAAACTCAACGTTTATCGAAACCAACAGAGAGGTGACCAAACATCAACAGATGAATGGGAAGACTCGACCAGACGTCAACGGATGCATGGAAAAGAAATACATCTAGATGTCAACGGACAACTAGGAAAAACTCGACGTTTATCGAAACCAACGGATAGGTAACCAGAGATCAACGGATGAATGGGAAGACTCGACCAGACGTCAACGGACGAACGGGAGAAGCTCGACGTTTATCGACACCAACGGAGAAGGAGACCAGACATTAATGAATGACTGGGAAGAAAGTGATACAACCAAACGTCAACGGACGAATGGGAAAAACTCGACCAGATGTCAACGGACGCAAGGGAGAAGCTCGACGTTTATCGACACCAACGGAGAAGGAGACCAGACATCAACGGATGAATGGGAAAGACTCGACCAAACGTCAACGGACGAAAGGGAGAAGCTCGACGTTTATCGACACCAACGGAGAAAGGTGACCAGACATCAATGGATGAATGGGAAAGACTCGACCAGACGTCAACGGACGAAAGGGAGAAGCTCGACGTTTATTGACACCAACAGAGAAAGGTGACCAGACATCAACGGATGAATGGGAAGACTCGACCAGACGTCAACGGACGAAAGGGAGAAGCTCGATGTTTATCGACACCAACGGAGAAGGAGACCCTACTGGGGAAAAGCTAATCACAACCAAATGTCAACGGACGATTGGGAAAAACTCAACGTTTATCGACACCAACGGAGAAAGGTGACCAGACATCAACGGATGAATGGGAAGACTCGACCAGACATCAACGGACGAAAGGGAGAAGCTCGACGTTTATCGACACCAACGGAGAAGGAGACCCTACTGGGGAAAAGCTAATCACAACCAAACGTCAAGGGATGATTGGGAAAAACTCAACGTTTATCGAAACCAACGGAGAGGTGAACGGACATCAACGAATGACCTGTGGGGGGAAATACAACCAAACGTCAACAGACGAATGGGAAAAACTCAACATTTATCGATACCAACGGAGAGGTGACCAGACATCAACGGATGAATGGGAATACAGAAAGATGATACGATCATCGAAAGATGATGTCTACGGACACCAAAACAAAACCCACACGGGGATAACCATGACACTCACGGGTATCACAAGGATGACATCTACATATGTCGAGACAAGGCCAAACACTTGCTGGGGATCTCACCGGGGAGAATCAAACTTTCCGTTCGCGGACGGGTGAGGAAATAAACCTCTCTGGGGAATATCCTGAATGCTGTAAGGAGTAACTGTAGCAAACATGCTGTACAGATGTTGAACAATGATTCGCCTCTGCCGGGGATATGGTCTGATTAGGTTCAACACATGAATGCATATGTTTGAATTTTTCTATGGCGTAATGCTCCATATCGAATGGAAATGCTACGCGTTTTGAGGATGCAATGATTACTACATGCCAAATGCAAATGATGAACTCCTGCTGGGGAGCAAAAGATCAGATACTCCGACTTTGTGAGGAGACTCTGCTTGAGGAGTACTCTGCGGGGAGATAGCACCGACTTCTCACTCAGGCCGGAGAATAACACTGCTGCTGGGGAAAGGATCCCAATCCACTCGGGGACTCTGCTTGGGAAACAACCAAAGCGACTTCACTGGGGAAAGACCATCCCATTCACAAGTAGGATAAACTCTGCTGGAGATGCTTTCACTGAACCTGATCCACTCGGGGAACCTGCTCGGGAAAACCATCAACACAAACCTCTGCTCAGAAGATCTGCTAGGGAAAACTTCACAACCCTGACGGGGACAGGCATTCACCACTCTGCTGAGGAAAAGCATAACTCTGGTGGGGAAAGTAATATATCAGACCATGCTGGAGATAGATATCCACAACCCTGCTGGGGATAAGCGCTCACGACCACGCTAGGGATAGCAGTACTTCAAACCAGACTGCTGGGGAATAGAACTACTCCACTGATACTTCCGCTGGGGATACAACATCCCCCCATCTCAGTGGGGATAATCCATCTTCAAACTCAGCTGGGAACTCAACTGGGGAAACATCTGCTGGGGAATCGTCCTCATAGATGACAACCTACAAAACAGCTCAACATACATGCCCCAGGGGTTGCATGGACATGATACGCTCAAGTGCCCTCAACATTCAAAATGATTTTCAAATGTTTTATCTTTCTGCACGTTATTGCTTAGCCTTCATGTTTTTATATGCAATGTTTATCAAAAATTCGGACGTTTTTGCAAACAAAACAGTAAAAATAAAAACAAGAGAGCAATTTATCTGAATAACGACTTTTATTGATTGAAAATGGGCCTGAAAAGGCGAATACATCGGGAAGCAATTCCTAGAAAGAGGTAATTGCGCACAAAAGGAAAAAAATCTATCCTAATGGCAATGTGAACACGGCATCCACTATTTCCCAATTCTATTATAACTCATAGATCATCAATTTCCTCTCAAGTTCCTTGATTTCTGAGAATAATGACTGGACCGATCACATCTTTCGAGATGGCGAACGACGAAGCGTGATGAAGTACAGATAAACTCAGACTGTAGTCTTCGCTTTAATCCCTCTTTTGCCTGGATCGCCCTTTCGGGTTTTCAATCCACCGGGATACCCTTTTTTGCCTAAGCCGCCCTTGCGGGTTTTCGACTTACCGGGTGTACAAATTCTTTTCATTTTATCCCTAATTTTTGCCCGAACCTTTTCTTTCTGTTTTTGGTTCGCCGGGATGCCCTTTTTTGCCTGGACTCTCTTATTCTTTTTGTCCAGCGGGTCAATTTATGCGAAGTATTTTTTGACTACATCTGAGTTAACAGGGGACGGAAAATCTTCACCATCCATAGTTGTAAGCATCAAGGCTCCATCGGAGAAAACCTTCTTCACAACGTATGGACCTTCATAATTAGGAGTCCACTTGCCCCTGTTATCTGTACCGGGAGGAAGGATCCTCTTCAAAACTAGCTCACCAGTTTGATAGCTTCGAGGACGCACTTTCTGATCAAAGGCTCTCTTCATCCTTCTTTGATACAACTGCCCATGGCACACAGCTGCTAGCCTTCTCTCTTCGATAAGGCTTAATTCGTTAAACCTTGTTCGAATCCACTCGGCTTCATCAAGCTTGACATCCAACAAGACCCTCTGAGAAGGAATCTCCACTTCAACAGGTAAGACAGCTTCCATACCATACACGAGGGAGTACGGGGTTGCCCCGGTCGACGTACGTACTGAGGTACGGTACCCATGCAAAGCGAAAGGCAGCATCTCATGCCAATCCTTGTACGTCACGACCATCTTCTGCACAATCTTCTTAATATTCTTGTTTGCAGCCTCTACAACACCATTCATCTTCGGTCTGTAAGGAGAAGAATTGTGATGTTCGATCTTGAAATCTTTGCAAAGTTCTTTCATCATCTTGTTATTGAGATTCGAACCATTATCGGTGATGATTCTCTCGGGAACCCCATAACGACAGATGATTTCTTTCTTGATGAACCGGGGAACCACTTGTTTGGTAACATTAGCATAGGAAGCTGCTTCCACCCAATTGGTGAAGTAATCAATCGCAACCAAGATGAAGCAATGTCCATTAGAAGCAGTAGGCTCGATCTTCCCAATCATATCAATGCCCCACATGGCAAACGGCCAAGGCGAGTTCATGACATTCAGAGGGCTTGGTGGTACATGCACCTTATCAGCATAGATTTGACATTTATGGCACTTCCGAGCGTACTTGAGACAATCGGATTCCATAGTCATCTAGTAATAACCGACTCTCAACAATTTCTTAGACATTGCATGACCACCAGCATGGGTACCAAACGAACCCTCATGCACTTCCTGCATCAACATGTCTGCTTCGTGTCTATCCACGCATCTGAGCAAGACCATGTCAAAGTTTCTCTTATACAACACATCGTCCTGATTCAAATAAAAGCTTCCAGCTAGCCTTCTCAGGGTTTTCTTGTCATTCTTTGACGCACCTTCAGGATACTCCTGGCTCTTGAGGAAGTTCTTGATATCATAGTACCACGACTTCTTATCAACAACAGACTCGGCTGCAAATACATACGCAGGCCTCTCGAGTCGATTCACCGCAACATGTGGCACATGATTCCACCAATGAACTTTGATCATAGAAGATAAAGTAGCCAAGGCATCAGCCATCTGATTCTCATCCCGGGGAACATGATACAACTTCACCTTCTTGAAGAACGTCAATATTCTTCTGGTGTAATCTCTATAAGGAATCAAATGCGGCTGATTGGTATTCCAATCTCCATTGACCTGGTTAATCCCTAGAACGGAATCTCCATATATGTTAAGCGTTTTGATTCTCAAATCAATGGCTTCTTCTATCCCCATGATACAAGCCTCATACTCAGCCTCGTTGTTGGTGACGTCAAAAGTCAATCTGGCAGAGAAAGGTATATGAGCACCTTTGGGATTGATAAGCACTGCACCAACACCATTACCATTCACATTCACGGCCCCATCAAACATCAATGTCCACTTGTCATCAGGATCCGGTCCTTCCTCGACAAGAGGCTCTTCACAATCTTTCCTCTTAAGATACATGATGTCTTCATCAGGGAATTCAAACATCATCGGCTGATAATCATCAATTGGTTGCTCGGCAAGGTAGTCTGACAGAATACTACCTTTGATGGCCTTCTGCGACGTGTACTGGATATCATATTCTGTTAAAATCATCTGCCAACGGGCAACACGTTCGGTGAGAGACGGCTTCTCAAAGATGTACTTTACTGGATCCTTCTTAGAAATCAACAAGGTAGTATGGTTCAACATATATTGCCTCAGTCGGCGAGCAGCCCAGGCCAAAGCACATCATGTTTTCTCAAGCTGTGAATATTTGATTTCACAGTCGGTAAACTTTTTGCTAAGGTAGTATATGGCATGCTCTTTTCGACCAGACTCGTCATGCTATCCCAATACACACCCCATCGAGTTCTCAGTCACTGACAGGTACATTATCAGACGTCTCCCAAGAACTGGAGGAATAAGGATTGGAGGTTTCTGTAAATACTCTTTTATCTTGTCAAAAGCCTTGTGACAGTCGTCATTCCACCTGATTGCTTGATTCTTTCTTAGCAACTTGAATATTGGTTCACACGTGGCAGTTAGGTGAGATACAAACCTTGCAATGTAGTTCAATCTCCCTAACGAACCTGCTTCTCTGTTTTCGGTTCAGGCATTTCTTGAATAGCTTTGACTTTTGTTGGGTCAACTTCAATCCCTTTCTCACTGACAATGAAGCCTAACAGCTTTCCAGATCTCACACCAAACGTACACTTGTTCGGATTCAGCCTCAGTTTGAACTTTCTCAGCCTATCAAACAACTTCTGCAAATTAACCAGATGCTCCTCTTCTGTCTGCGACTTCGCAATCATATCATCCACGTACACTTCAATCTCTTTGTGCATCATGTCATGAAAGAGAGTCGTCATAGCCCTCTGATAGGTAGCACCGGCATTCTTCAGCCCAAATGGCATCACCTTATAGCAAAACGTGCCCCAAGGTGTAATGAATGTCGTCTTTTCCATGTCCTCTGGCGCCATCTTAATCTGATTATAACCAGAAAAACCGTCCATGAAAGAGAAAACCGAGGATTGAGCCGTATTATCCACCAATACATCAATGTGAGGTAATGGGAAATCATCTTTCGGACTCGCTCTATTCAGATCCTGGTAATCGACACACATTCTGACTTTGCCATCCTTCTTCGGCACAGGAACGATGTTGGCCACCCACGGGGGATAAGTTGTCACTGACAAGAAACCCGCATCGAACTGCTTCTGAACCTCTTCCTTGATCTTAACAGCCATATCAGGACTCGTTCTACGAAGCTTCTGCTTGACCGAAGGACAATCTTCTCTGAGAGGTAATCTATGCACCACAATATCAGTATCCAACCCAGGCATATCTTGATAAGACCAGGCGAATATCTCCACATACTCTCTCAGCATCTCAATCAACCTGCTCTTGACATCTGCCTTCAAAGCAGCCCCGATCTTAATATCTCTTCTGGCATCCTCACTACCAAGATTAATAATCTCCAACTCCTCCTGATGAGGTTGGATGACCCTTTCTTCCTGCTTCAACAATCTGACCAATTCTTTAGGGAGTTCACAGTCTTCCTCACTCTCCTCTTCAGCTTGGTAGACGGGATTATTGAAATCATATTGAGCCATAACAGAACTGTTCATAGTGGATTCCGTGAGATCACTTCTGCATGTTTAATGCTTTGTTTTAGAAAAAGAGTTCAAGAAAGTCACAAAAACAAAAAAAATTCCATTTTTATTTTTTTGAAAGATGAAAACAAAAATAGAAAGACAGGGATCACAAAATTGTTTGCAAAACGTCCTTTATTAATGATAATCATTGAAAAACATGATGAGGCCCTACAATGAACCACTACGCCTTGGGCAGAACGTAGGGTTTTGTGCAAAATGAAAAACAACAGAAAATTACTCTGTTTGAAGAGTAACTTGGACCACATCTTCTGCTGTCCAGTTGTTGATCGACTCCCCTGGTGCACACGGGCGAACCCAGTTGTCCAGATCACAATCACTGTCTCCATCTTCGCTACCGACCGCAAAGACGTCACCGTGATTCATCAGCCCAACGCTGGTAAAGGTACTCGGACCCGTCTGCACACCCTGCTCCGCCTGTAGAGGTTGATAGCCAATTCCAAACTTATCCTCCTTGATAGAAAAATCCACCATCTTGCCCCAGCCTTCAGCCTTGCCAGAGTCAACAACCTCCTTGGCCTGCTTATACGATGCAATTGAGGCACCTGGATTCTTCTGCTCAGCAAAAGCCACCCTCTCAAGAGCAACGGTCTCAAATGCCTGGCATAATGTCTCATGGATCTCGCCATCCACCTCTACATACTTGAAAGAGGATAGGTGACTCACCAGAATATCTTCCTCACCGCACACGGTCGCAATCTGACCATTCCAGACATATTTCAACTTCTGATGGAGAGTCGACGAAACTGCTCCAGCTGCGTGAATCCACGGATGTCCCAACAAGCAACTGTATGCAGGCTGGATGTCCATCACATAGAAAATTATGTCAAACACCTCCGGACCTATCTTCACTGGAAAGGTGACTTCACCAAAAACAGACCGTTTGGATTCGTCAAATGCACGCACAATCAGGTCACTCGGAGTGAGGATAACTCCTTCCACATCAATCTTGCCCAAAGTCTTCTTAGGCAGCACATTCAGCGAAGAACCGGTGTCTACCAGCACATGAGACAAAACAGCACCCTTGCACTCCATGGTGATATGCAAGGCCTTATTATGATTACGTCCTTCAGGCGTCAAGTCCAGGTCTGTGAACCCTAAACCGTGCCTGGTACTCACATTGGCAATCACACCCTCCAGTTGGTTGACAGATATCTCTTGAGGTACGTAAGCCAGATTCAGCATCTTCAACAGGGCATTACGATGTGCCTCAGAGCACAGAAGCAACGAGAGTATGGAAATTTTGGACGGAGTCTGATTCAATTGGTCTACAATCTTGTAGTCACTCTTCTTGATTATTTTCATAAACTCCTCCACGTCTTTCTTAAATGAACCCTCAGGCGCCTCCTTCTGAGCCGGTTCTTCATCAACCACAACCTGTTTGCCTTTAGCCTTGGCGAGAGCCTCGGCATTGTTGTCTCTCAATGGTTGCGGGGCAAACAGGCGACAACTTCTGGTAAACCCTCCCGGTCCTCCAACATTGTCCACAACTGGACTAACAACCACAGGAGTTCTCACTGGCACACCAATAGTCACAAGCGCTTGATTCACTGGCCTGACCTGATTCTCAGCCCTTCGGTTACTGCGATAAGCGTTGTCATATCTCCATGGCACAGCCCTATTGTCAACAACCCTTCTGCCCGAAGCAACGACGGTAGTTGGAGCACTGACGGTTGCAGGAGCGGAAATGGTAACAGGAGTACCACTAGCTGGAGGTGCATTAACAACTCTCTGGCCACGTCCTTCTGACGGTTTGAAGTAAATAGTGACGGTTGACACCATCCCACAATCTTTGACAGCCCGACTGAATTGCAAACAGCCCTCGTCAATCAAGTTCTGTATTCCAGCCCTCAACTGACTACAACCGTTCTCAGATTCAGCACAATCGACACAGCCCTGATTACAGCCCGGGAATACGCTTCCACTCAACAGACGGTCCTTCACAACAAACAATGAAGTCTGAACATCCTCAACACTGAACACCAGATCTTCAGCTTCTTCCCCTTCAATATTGTTCACTCTGTATGCACCATGCGGAGGCATAGGGTTGTTTACAACATTCGGCACAGGAGCAAAATTGATATTTTTAGCGTCAATTAGGTCCTGGACTTTATGATGAAAAGCCCTGCAGTTCGCAATGTGGTGCCCCGGTGCACCAGAGTGGAAATCACAACGCACGTTGGCATCACACCCAGGTGGTATCTTTGTCAACGGTGCCATGGTCCTCAACTCCACGAATCCTAATCTGAGTAACTCAGGTAGCAACTCAGCATAGGTCATCGGTAGCGGATCAAAACGTCGATCAGGCATCCTCTGTCTTGGCTGATACGGACGTTGTTGTTGTTTTTGTTGTTGTGGCGGTTGTTGAACTCACTGTTGTTGCTGTTGTTGACGAGGTTGAGGTGCTGGAATGGTCACGGCAGCCACCTGGCGATATTGATTCCTATTCACAACTCTTCTTCCATGTTGCACAGCACTGGTTTCACCCTCTCTCCGGCGAGGTGCCCCAACAAACGGTTTCTGGGACGACGAAGAACCCACATCTTGAATTTTACCAGCCTTGATCAGGCTCTCTGTCCTCTCTCCGCAGATTACCACATCTGAAAAACTACCGAATGGGCAGCTTCCCATCCGGTCCATGAAAACACCCTGCAGAGTACCGATAAACATGTCAGTCAACTCCCTCTCCAGTATAGGGGGTTGTACTCTTGCAGCCAATTCACGCCACCTTTAGGCGTACTCCTTGAAGCTTTCACCTGATTTCTGACAAAGACTCTGCAGCTGAGTCCGGCTCGGCGCCATGTCCATATTATGTTTATATTGCCTCAAGAAGGCCTCACCCAGATCTCTCCAACAGCGGATAGAATCTCTCTTAAGCTCCATGTACCAATCCAAGGAAGCCCCAGATAAGCTATCCTGGAAGAAGTACATCCACATCTTCTCATCATCGGTGTAAGCAGAGATTTTCCGATAATAGGCCTGCACGTGGGTGCGAGGGCAAGAAGTACCATTATATTTATCGAACGAGGGCGCTTTGAATTTGTAAGGGATCCTCAAACCTTCTACCAAACCCATGTTGGTCACATAAAAACCCAGGGAATTCTGACATTCCATGGCTCTTATTTTCTCAGCAAGGGCATCGACTTTACGGTCCCTCTCTTCCACTCTAACCACATCACCATCATCTTCACTGAGCAGAGTGAACATGTCCTCTTGTCTGTCAACAATCGGAGCAGGATGACGAACAGGAGCCCGGGTAGCTCTGGCATTAACAGTCTCTGCAGTAAGAGGTTGTCCGTTGATTCTGATCCCCCTTAACTCATCACCCACAGCGTAGTCATTGGCGGGAGCAGCAGTAACATTTTCATGAACGGGCACACCCACTGGTGAAGCTCGGTTGGACTACGGAATCACGGTTTCTTGTCTTTGGGCTAAGGCACGCAGCTCCTCTTGCCCTTGCATAACACCTTGCATCATCGTCATAAACTGGGCCATGTTTGCCCTCATCTCAGCCAATTCTGCCTGAACCTGGTCCATATTCCTCTGATGATTGAGTCTGGTTGAGTAGCGATGCGGTCTTCGATCAGCTATCCTGCCTGACACATGAACCAGAGTGAGAAGTCGTGAACAAGAACACCTGTTATGCAATATGATATGAGTATGATGCTAATGCATATGATGCACATGATATGTTCATTTCTCAGGCATTCAAAGAGCCTGATTCATCTTCGAAAGATGGAAACCTGCAATACACAACACAGAAGCACATGATCATCATACACAAGAGTAATGAGTACACGGTGAAACCAACAACCTCATCTATAGATAAGAGCAACAGGATCATACAACAAAGTCAACAAAGATCCAAATGGTCAAAGTACAACAAATGAACCCCATCCAACAAGCCTGGGGGTGATTCTCAACATAAACATCAGGAATACAACCTAAGACAAACGACTTCCAGGAATGAGCGTCTTCAAGTAATGACACTGGTCTATCAACAGGTCACACTCTAAACATTCTGGCAAGGGAGTGATCTTCTCCTTCAACTGTCTTCTGAGCTCCACAACTTCTCCTCCAAGTTGGTTCTCTGATGCATGTCTCAAGTCAACTTCCTTCTTCAACTGGATATCTTTGTCTCTGAGTTGTTTCTCCAAATCTCTTATCTTCTTCTGATAGCTGGCCTCAGCTCTCTGCAGCCTCAAACACTCTCGGTGTTCTGCATTCAGCAAGTTCTCCATCTCTTCATAGGATCTCTTCTTGCTCCTTACTCCACCAACATCTACACTCTGGATGTCTCTGAGTTGATGAGTCAGGTTCAACTTATCAGCTTTGGCTTTGTACAACTCCATCTGAGCATCTTGCTCTTTCTCCTTCAACCGACGATTCTCCATCAAGGCTTGCTTGTACTGCTCAGAAGGTACACTCTTAGCAAGGATCAAAGGTGGTTGCACTTGCAAAGGCTTCATCCTATCATAAGGCAACAACAAAGTTTCCACTCTCTTCTTGACCCACTCAGTGTAGTCAGGCATAGCAATGGCAAACTTCCTCCCTAAAACAGCTCCATCTTTGACACCAATGGTCTTCCAAGCTCTTCCTATCTGCTCCACTCTAGCAGGGTCACTTCGCTTCTCAAAATACACACTCTCAACTATCTCAGCGTCAAGCAGTCTTCCATTCATCACGAACCCCAACTGGCGAAGAGAAAGAACTGGATTGTAATTGATGCAACCCTTAGTCCCTACAAGTGGCACATTACGAAACTCCACACAACTCATAATGACATTGCGCACATCCATCCGGTAAGATTTCCATCTGATATCATATGAGGTAAGAGACATAACCCTCTGAGTCCACTTATGAGTGATCTGAGCATCCACAAAAGGTCCACTGACTGGCAGGAGAGACAAGAACCATCTGAGCAATAATGGAAGGCAACATCTGATAGCTCCACCCTTACCATGCCTACTATGGATAGCATAATAAGTGTCAGCTAACAGAGTAGGAACCGGATTTCCTCCGAGAGAGATAGTGACTGCAGCATAGTCCACAAAGTTGGGCATACTCGGGAACAAGATAATCCCATAGATCATAACAGCTAATTGAGCATAAAAGGCTTCCCAATTCCCCTTCTCTACTTCCTCTCTAGCAATCCTCAATAGGAACTTCAAAGGCAACCCTACAACATCCCCACTGGACCTCCAATTATCACTGACTTCTTTGATACCCAAATGGAGAGCTCTGGCAACAACTCTGAAATCAACCTCCTTAGGCACGTCCAAGAAAGGAATCTGGTACCGGATTGGAACATTCAGCAGAATAGAGTACTCCTCAAGAGTAGGCGCCAACTGATAATCCTGAAAGGTGAAGCAACGGAGCTCTGGGTCGTAGAACTGTAGAAGAGTCTGCAACGGCACTGGATCAACTACCATCTTCAACAGTGTCAGAATATCCCCATACTGATCAACAAACCCCTTCTGATTACCACTAGTCACAAGGTTGCTCAACTCTATCAGCAATGTCAAAGGCTCACGGTGAAAGCTATAGGAACAAGTCTTCCGCTTCAACTTCGGGACTGTTGCCATCTCTATCAGTGAATCGAACTCCTGAATGAACCTGAGAAATGATATGCATGCAGAGATTATCTTTTTTCTTTTCCTCTTTTTTTTTTCAATTCTTTTTTATTGCGTGATTTTTTGAAAATAAACATGCTATGATGCGAATGATGCAGACAAGACTGGCTGGCTGTGCATCTTGGAACACAGGATCAAGGCTTCGGCTTGAACTCAGAATCACAAATTCATCTGAAACCCCAAAGTCATCTGAGACAACCCAATCTGAAGAACAAAGTCACCAACAGGATCACAAGTCACCAACAAGTCACCGACGAGTCACCAACTGTACCTGTAATAATGATCATTCCCTCCCCACTCACGGGGGTCATCTAGGCCAGGGTAAGGTCGAGAGAAACGCAGCATAAATAACTCTTTCATAGAACATCATCATATACACACCCAAAGTATGTAACGACAATACCCCATCAGAGTCTGAACTGCTCGTGATATCAATGTTCCGCTAAGTGGCGCAATACCACCCGCTTCCCATGAATCACTCTATTCCTAGGTATCCTAGATTTCACTCATAGCCTGGGTATTGGGCCTTTTACCTCATGTAACTCCCACCCCACAGAGAGACAACACAGCACAGCCAGATGAACAGATGAATATGAATGAATGCAAACATAAATGCAAACATAAATGCAAATAACAAATAAATGAATGCAATAAATGAAACAGCAAAAGCAACCAAACCCTAACCTAGAGAGCGCTAGGAGAGACTCGCTTAGGGAAGATGGACCAGCAAGAGGTCAATTTCTCTTTTCCCCAGCAGAGTCGCCAGCTGTCGCATTACGCGAAAAAACCGGCGGGAAAACGAAACAACAGAGCCGCCATCGTGCGTTATTTATCCCAAAGGAGGGAAGGGAAACGCTCGAAGTAAACCTGGAAAAGACATGGTCTCGCGACCAAAGAGAGATGGGATCGGGAGTCGGTTATGCGAAGGGAAGGTATTAGCACCCCTACGCATCCGTCGTACTCGACGGGATCCACGCACAAAAGGAAGGATAAAGGTTGCTAAAACACTGCTCAAACATCACACACTGGCTGAAAGAGACACAGGAAAGACAAAAGAAACTAACTCGGCAGGATATCGCATCCTGGGCCTACGTAGTCTGTCAGGCACAGACATCAGAGTCGACGTAGTTCAGGACAGGGGGAAACGTGCTCGCTAGGATGTCGCATCCTATGCATACGTATCTTCTCTGACTGGAGAAGAATCAGAGCACTCGTAGCTCAGCTAACGCACGCCAAACAAAACCACACAGGAAACCGACTGCCAATCGCTGGACTTACGTCAGACTCCACACAAACAGGAAAACATGGACACCGAATGCCAATCGCTGGACTTACATCAGACTCCGAACCAACAAACACACACAGGAAACCAACTGTCAATCGCTGGACTTATGTCAGGCTCCAACTCACACGACAAACAAACACACGGGAAACCGACTGCCAATCGCTGGACTTACGTCAGACTCCAACACACACAAAGGGTTGCAAAAGAAAAAGGGCGCCCGGAGAGATCAGCTCATCTCCTGCCTACGTACCTCATCTGGTATGAGGATCAGGGCGACGTAGTTCCCCTACGCAGGGAAAGAGGACTAGCCTAACCAGAGACTGGGAAATGACATACTAGAAGGGAGACTAACTCGAGCCTAATAGTTATCATGTAAATTCACCATGGTCCTAGGTCAAGGTTTCTATCTAACTTGCACAGGGAGCAAGCTATCCTAAACAGCACAGGCAAAGCAAACATACACACAAATAGCACACACTATATACAAACAAAGTGGGCTCAAACAAGGTTAGGCTGTGAAACACAAGCCAAACTGGAATCGGGTGTAATTATCTCTTAACCCTAACATTGAGAGTTAGGGTGAAGCAGATGAAATGGGAAGTGAGGGTAAGACCTCACAGCTCTTATCCCTAGCCTGGGAGAGCTTCAGACAAATAGAAGGTGTGGGTGTTCAGAAAGTAAGAACTCTTCTATCCACATATGACTGACACAACATAGATCTTGGGCTATTACCCGCAATGCATCAACACAAGGTGTGTGAGCAGAGTGGATGACACACTGACTAGAAGGAGATGGATTACACATCTCTTTTATCTGCCAATTGCCTCATAGAGGTCTTTTCCTGCTTGGCACAAAGATAAACAAACACAAGCATTGCCTCTTAGGGAGGACTTCAGACAGGTGCCTGCCAAAGTAACAGGACAGGTCTTCCAGACTACATGAAGTCAGTGACTTATACCTCAAATGGTTAAGCAACCAAGCAAAGAAAAAACAAGTTCAAAAGAACTTAAGCAACTAATGTACCTGAAAAAAATCTAACTCAATCAGTATACAAGTCAAACAGTCAAACAACATTCAACATTAACAGTCAAACAGACAAGCAAGCAATGCAACAAGGTGCAAGCTCAAATACAAATGTCCTGGCATCAACCTATAAAACAACTCAAAGTTAACCAAAATCAACCAATTTAGTCAACTCAAGCAAGTGAATCAATCCCATTATGGCCATGTGCTTCTTAACCTGAAATCAAAACTCAAACATAAGCACAAACCACTAGGACAAGGCCTAGGGTCAAAGAGGGAGAAAAAAATTCAAAACAGAACATGAAATTCAAAATGAATCAACTTCATTCAATTAAGAACACCATCCAAAAGGTCTCATATCAATAGCATCAACCAAATTCATTTCACAAACCAATCATGGCAAGGTATGCAAGTTGAAAGCACATTGAGGCAACAGAACGAACAAATGCACATTAATTCAAAAAAGCTCCAATTAATCTCAAGAAAAATCATGGCTAAACAGAACACACAACATGATCATCACACAAAAAATTAGGGCAATTGGACAAGATTAAGCATGGTAATCAAATTGTATAAGGCAAGGTAAGCACAAACAAGCTCAAATAGGACACCAAATGCTACATCAACTTAGCACAAGCCTAAAACAGAATTGGAACATCGTAAAGACCTTCAACCAAAGCCAAAACAAACTTCAATATGTCTAGAAGCAATGTGCAAAATTTCACATCCATATGATAAGGCACAAGCATTTAACATGTGATTGAAATTCAAGACTATTCAAAAGCTCACAAATGGCAATCCAGAAAGGAAAATCTCAAACAAATCAGAAATGAATCAAAAAATTCCAAGAAATTTCATGATCAATCACAACATCTATCAGAAGCATCATACAAAAAATCACATCAATTGGAATTTATTTGGCATGGCAAACAAATTAATCAAGTTGGACAAGCAAAGGTGTGACACACATTGTCACACCTACATTCACAAGATCATATCTCAGCAATGGCACATGATAAAATTCCAAACTCAACACCAAAATGTCCATCATGAAGTCTAGTTTAAGCATGTAAAATTTCATAAGCATTGGATTAAAACTCATCATTTCACAAGAGATATGGCAAGCAAGGTACAACATGTGATACATGCACACAAACCCTAGGCCAAATCATTTTCCATCCAGGCACAATTTGTGGAAAAATAACCAAAAAAAAACTAGAAACAATAAGTGATCCAATGCAAAAATGTCCAGATTTTTTGGAGAATTTATCAATTAGTTATGAATTTATGAAGTCAAAGAAAAAATAAAAAAAAGCATGTGAAGCATAGTTCATGTTATGGAGGGAAAACAGATAAAAAGAAATGTCATTTGGATAGATGCTGTGAGCCAGAATCGAAGGGAGGTAAAATTCAAAATGAAGCGTGCTTGCTGCAAAACGCAGCGCTTCAATAGTCCTAGGTGGCACAAATGAGCGCTTCAGGCCAATCAAATTGCCATGCGTACGCCACATGGACCAATACATGTCCAGCTTCTCATAAACACATGCAGCGCGCGAATATCATAACCTAACGGATCAAAACACCAATTCTGGAAAATTTCTCAGCAATCTTCATACAGTTCATCATGTTCTTCATGCTCAAGAACAAAAGTTTACAGAAACACAAAATAAGCACATCACTGGATAGATCTCTTAACATGCAACATGAATCCATGCATATTTTAACCTAACTCCACATATCATGAACAAATCGAAGCTAAGAACATTCATACACAAAACTTTGAATCGATCTAACTAACTCAATTTTGCACGAAATTTAATGAAACAAAGCTCAGTTTGATCGACGTTGGAAGATGAACAACAACATCATAATCAATTTAAGAATGGAGGAATTCGATTTCTGACCTCTTGGAGCAAACAGAATTAGAATAGCTTGATTCAGGCCTTGGCAAAGCTCAACAGATCCTCTAGAGCACTTGTATGGATGAATGGATGAAGAATGAAGGCTTAATCGTGCTTGATCTTCTCCAAATCTGAATCTACCATTGATGGATGCAAGCTTCGAGCTGCTTCAAATCTGCAGGAATTGCTTTGGTTCTTGCTTCAAACATGGGCCATAATCCTTCCAGATGATGATTTGATCGATGGATGATGAATTGGTTTGAAGAAAGTTGAAAAAGTTTGAGAGAGAAAATTTGAAGAAAATTTTCAGATTTGAAAATGTGATGTTGTGTTAATGCTGAAATCTGTTATGATTAGCTATATATATGCTGTGTTAATCATGTTCTTAATCACAATTAAGCATTTGGCAAGTGGATTAGGGAAAACAAGGTGTGGATGCAAATTTGGATAATGCACCTTATGCATGAAAGCTCAATGGAACAGTGCATGAATTGCCTTGGAATTTCACTTGAAATATTATTTTGGAGCCAATGCAAGTGTGAGAATGTGAAAACAATACTTCATTTTTAAATTTGAAAATTCCCTCCAAAATTCAAATGAAAAATCAAATGTTTATGTGATGAGAATGCATGGCATGTGATGCATAATTTGGATAGTAGAGGTCAAAACATGAATGTACAAAAAAGAACCACTCCATTTGGCCCTATGGTTTGAAAGTTATGCATGTTTGAAGTTCCATGTTCACTTGGCCATGATTGATCCATATCTTTTCAACCACACATGAGAAATTCACGATCTTTGACTTTTTGGAAATGGGAGAACAAGATCTTCAACTTTCATGTTGGACAAAATTTCATTTGAAGCTTGCTTGATGATGTAATCTTGAGGAGAAAACCTTTCCATTTTTGGCAATTTCAAATTACAGGTCACTTACTATTTTTGGAAATTTTTCATCTGACCTCAAGTCCTTTAATGTTGATGTTTGAAATGTCAAATGAGACTTGTATGGACATGAATGAGGCCTCTCTAACCATCTCCCACCTTCAAATCCATGGTTGAATTGACAGTTGACTTTGGTTGACTTTCTAGGGTTTCAGATGAATTGATCATTGACTGATGAACTTTGAACATCCAATGCTTGACCAAACCACTTCAAAATGATCCTGGGGCCACATGAACTCATTGAACCAACCCTAGGGCTTTGCTTCCATAGAAAATGCACTTGCTTGCTTGCACAGTTGAATCTTCTGACCAGTCTGACTGATGACATGTGATGAACTATGTAATGAACAATGCAATGTTAATGACCTAAAATGAAAATGTATGTACAAATGGGAGGTGCAAATTTGAGGTTCTACAATAGGTCATTGGAATTGGATCAAAAGTGACCCTCTTCCTATCATAGCTGGTGCTGGTATTGTTGTTATTTCGAGGTTGGTAGGCTTGCTGTTGCGGATGATGCTGTTGTTGTTGATATTGTTGTTGTTGATGTTGATAATATTGAGCTTCCCTAAAGGCAGGTGCTATATGAGCCACCTAGTGTTGGTTACTGGCAGGGCTAACAGTCTTCCTCTTCACAGAGGGTCTTCTTTTAATATGGGAAGACACGACATGTGCCTCTCCCTCCTTCTTCTTTGCAAAGCCCCCATACCGCTTTGCAGAAGAGCCTTCATCCCTGGTCAGACGTCCTTCCCGGACTCCTTCCTCTAGCCTCATCCCCATGTTCACCATTTCGGTGAAGTCCGAGGGAGCACTAACTATCATCCTCTCATAATAAAATTAACTCAAGGTCTTCAGAAAGATCTTGGTCATTTGCTTCTCCTCGAGTGGGGGCACAATTTGTGCGGCCAATTCACGCCACCTTTGGGCGTACTCCTTGAACGTTTCCTTTTGCTTCTGGAACATAGCCCTCAGCTGGTCCCTATCGGAAGCCATATAAATAGTGTACTTATATTGCTTGACGAAAGCTTCGCCAAGGTCGTTGAAGGAGCGGATGTTCGCACTATCCAGACCCATATACCATCTGAGTGCGGCACCGGACAGGCTGTCTTGGAAATAGTGGATGAGGAGTTGATCATTCTCGGTCTGAGTTGACATCTTGCGTGCGTACATCACAAGATGACTGAGAGGGCAAGTGTTTCCCTTGTACTTTTCAAAGTCAGACACTTTGAACTTGATAGGGATTTTGACGTTGGGCACAAGGCACAACTCAACAGCAGATTTACCAAAGAGGTCTTTCCCTCTTAGAGTCTTCAATTCCTTGCGTAGATCAAGGAATTGGTCATTCATAGCATCCATTTCTCATAGACATCTGGGCCCTAAGACGGCTCAGAGTGATAAATGGTGTCTTCGACTCTCGGTAACGTGTGAACAACGGGAGGTGGCATAGCAAGGACCGGGCTAGATGCCGACAGAGAAGCAAAGGTCGGAGCGAGACCCTCTGGCACAAAGTTTGCGGGCATCCCCCAGGGAAACCCGGCTGGCATAGAAGAGGCAAAGTGAGCAGTGGCGGCAGGCACAGTAGAGGAAGCTACCTCTGAGATGATCGTCCTCTGGGGAGGAGTTGCAGGTGTTGGAGAAGACTGGCTTTGAGCAGCCAGCACTGACTCCATCATGGCAGTCAATCTAGCTACCTCCTCTTTCAGTTCACGATTCTCTTGTTCAAGATGATCCATCAACTTTGGTAGATTTGCCCTAGTGTTATACCTGTGCGTCAGCTTGTCTTCAAAATAAACGAAGAACACAGAGTTAGACCACTGATCAAGAAATCCTGAACAAAACCTGCTTATGCACATGATGCATGAAATGTTTGTGCATATGATTTTATTTTTATTTGAGGAACTTTATAGAGATCTATTTGCAACTATTTAGAAATATTACTCTTTCTAGACATATAATGGAAATATTCATATCAATAATGTTTGGAAAAAAAATTTACACCAAAGAAGTACAGTCTTGGTAACCAAATAAATACAAGAGAGAAGGAAAATGAACATCCCATGGAATCCTAGAAACAATCGTCCAAAGCTCTCGAGACCGGAAGATAAGCTGCACGAAGCCTCTTCACCTCTCTCTCATAGGCTGCCTCCATATCTGCCTTCTCCTTGGCGAGTCGATCATACTTCCTCTTCCAAAACTTAGAAGACTGAGGAAGAAGAGAGGTCACCATATCATCGGCCTCATCAATAATCTGATGCTCCAGAAACTCTATCACAACATCCTTATCTATGAGTTGCTGAAGTAGCTCTTCTCGCTCACGGACCCAAGCACGCGAACGGTCTTCGTCTCTCAACTCCTCTACTCCTTGGTTAGGGAGGGTTGAAGGCCCAACCATAACCATAGGTGTAGGTCTCGGATAGTCATAGGGCATGCGGTGCTCAGAAGCTCTCCTCCTCACCCAAGAGGTGTAGGGTTCCAAAGCAATACAATTATTCAGACCAAGCTCTTTCCTTCCCTTCCTATGAATCTTGCGCCAAGCGCGGACCATTCTATCCTTCAAGTTTTGGGGATCTTTACCCTCTTGAAAGAACACACCTTCCAACAGAACGTTGTTAGGTTTATCCTTTAAGGGGAACCCAAGCTGACGGCGAGCCAAAATAGGGTTGTAGTTAATCCCACCACATGTACCAAGAAGAGGTGTAACACCCCGAATAAAATAAGAGAATTATTTAAATTAAGTTAATAATATATTTATTAATTTAATTAAATAAATTGAATTATTGGATTATTATTATTACTATTATTTGGAATAATAATTATTGGAAAATATATAAGTTGGAATAAGGAAAAAAGGGTTTCATTGTTGGTAAAGAGTTTTCACGTGAAACAGAGAAGCGGCTGAAAAGTGGAAAGTGGAGAAAGGGCAAAGAGGAAGAGCTAGAGAGCAAAGGTTGAAGAACGGAAAAGCTTGAAGCTTAGAGATTGCCGGATTATCTCAGGTAAGGGGGTTTATCGTCGTTTAATGGGTATTATAGATTAACATGTCATGGGTAGTGATAAACCGTTGAAGTGACCCTAATTGGGATGTTGAATGCTGAAATATTGTGATGAATAAGTTGTATTAAAGCTGTAATTGAGTCCGTAATTGTGTGAGTCGTGTTCCCCCGAACGTATAGCTTTTTACGGAAATTGAATCGGAGGTCCGGAAGTCCTCCAACGGCGGAAAATGCGGAGAACTCTGCATTCTGCCTTGTGTTAGCGCAGGAACTGCTGTTTTGTCTGCGTTAACCGGTTAACCCAGGGCGTTAACCGGTTAACACTGTTATATTTTGTGAAAATGTGCTGTTTTGCCTGCGTTAACCGGTTAACCCAGGGCGTTAACCGGTTAACACTGTTGCGTTTTGCCAGAAAGTGTGTTTTGTCCTGCGTTAACCGGTTAACCCAGGGCGTTAACCGGTTAACACTGTTGGAAAAGTGAAAAATTGATATTTTAATGTTGTGAGCATAATTGGTGATTTGCCTAGGTTGGTGTGTGACATAGTAGGGATTGAGTTATGTTATGAAGTAATATTGTAGTCAATTTTGATGAGTCAAATTTGTTGGGTTTGTGTTATAAAGTGTCGATGCAAGTATGACTGAGTTGTTAAGTTGTTCCGTGTACGGAAAGTTGTTAAAAATACTGAGTTGTAGGCTTGATGAGCCAAAGTTGATTATAAGTTGATTATGTTGAAAACCTTGTTGTGTTGCTATTATTATTATGTTGTCGGAATTGTAAAGTCGTGTATGCCATGTACATTCATATGCATTAAGTCGGAGCTTTGCTCACACCACGTTGGCCTGGATTGGCAAATTTTAAGTTGAAAGTTGAAGGCTTATGCCTTGATGCCCAATAAAATGGCAATGATTTTAAGTTGGGAGTTTTACTCCGATTGGTACCACATGCATGACGAGTCGAGTCTCATTTGAGTTGCATTTTACGTTGTTATTGAGTATGATATTTGAGTTGATGTGCCGTTACTGAACGCAGGATATGATTAGGGTGATTAACGTGTAAATTTACTTAGCATTACATGATGATTTATAATGCTTATTATATCGATTGAGGAACTCACCCTTACAACTATTTTTCAGGTAACGAGCAGTGAGTGAGTAGAAGCTAGTGCTTGGAGTCTAGTGTGGTCTCTTTAGTGGGTCATGCTCTGATAGATGTAACATCGGGACGGGATGTTTTAACTTGTTGAATAATTTTAGGTGTAATGTATTACATATGTTGAATGATCTCTATCCGCTGCGTATTTTGCAAGAGATGTTTATGTTGAATTAAATAATGAGCATGACTGATTTTTATGGTGAAATGTGTGAAGTGTTGTGTGACACCCTTAACTGCAATAATTACTCTGATTTATATATTTGTTGTTGTAAATTAAATATTTGGGGTATTTTAGAAGGGTGTTACATTAGTGGTATCAGAGCAGGTCGGTCTGTCCGGCCAGTTGTCGTGTCGTTACTGTCTAACAATTGTGTATTGTTACTAATCTAACTTTTAAGTTGTGTTGTATTGATAAGTTGAAATGGCTGGAAGGAATGACGCTGCAATGGCTGCCGCAATGCAAGCGATGGCCCAAGCTGTGCAGAACTTGCCAAATGCTGGTGGTGATGCTGGATCACGTAGCTTGGCGACTTTTCAGAGAGAGAATCCGCCGGTGTTTAAAGGGAAGCATGATCCAGATGCAGCCTTGGGATGGTTGAAAGAGATTGAGAGAATCTTCCGTGTTATGGATTGCACTCCAGCTCAGAAGGTTCGGTATGGTACTCACATGCTAGCAGTCGAAGCTGATGACTGGTGGCTAGAGACTCACGAGAGGTTGACCGTGGCAGGTGAAGTCATTACTTGGGATGTATTCCGTAGGGAATTCATGAGAAAGTATTATCCGGAAGATGTCCGTGGTAAGAAGGAAATTGAGTTCCTTGAGCTGAAGCAAGGAAACATGTCTGTCACTGACTATGCTGCGAAATTTGTGGAGCTGTCCAAATTTTATCCTCATTACACTGGTGCTGGTGCTGAATTTTCAAAGTGCATCAAGTTTGAAAATGGACTGTGCTCTGAAATTAAGAAGGCTGTTGGGTATCAGAAGATACACATTTTTACTGAATTGGTTGATAGCTGCAGGATATTTGAAGAAGACAATAATGCTCATTACAAGATTGTCAGTGACCGCAGGGGCAAGCAACATCAAAATCGTGGCAAGCCGTATGATGCCCCAGTGGGAAAAGGGAAACAAGGAGCTGCTCCGGCTCAGAGGACTAGTAGGGGAGGTGCTCCTGCTGGTATAGTTTGCTTCAAATGTGGTCAGGCTGGTCATAAGAGTAATGTATGCACTGCTGAAGTAAAGAGATGTTTTCGTTGTGGTAAGACTGGTCATGCAATAGCTGATTGCAAGCACAAGGAAATGATTTGTTTTAATTGTGGCGAAGAAGGGCATATTGGAAGTCAGTGTCAGAAGCCAAAGAAATCTCAAACTGGGAAGGTGTTCACATTGACCGGAACTCAAACCTCCAGTGAGGACAGACTTATCCGAGGTACGTGTTATATTAATGGCTTTCCCCTTATAGCTATTATTGACACAGGTGCTACTCATTCCTTTATATCTTTGGATTGTGCTGTGAAACTTAAGTTAGAGATATCTGAGATGTTTGGTAGTATGGTAATTGATACTCCTACAAAGGGTTCAGTGACTACTACTTCGGTTTGTTTAAATTGTCCTTTGAGTATTTTTGGTAGAGACTTTGGGATGGACCTAGTGTGTCTTCCACTAGTGCAGATTGATGTTATTCTGGGTATGAACTGGTTGGTGTTTAACCGAGTTTCTATCAACTGTTTTGATAAGACTGTGGTCTTTCCTGATATTGAGGAAGGAAAGAGTTTGTTTCTATCGGCAAGGCAAGTGAATGAGGAAGTAGCTGATGGGGCAGAGTTGTTTATGCTATTAGCGACTTTGGAGGCTAAAGATAAACTGGTGATTGGCGATCTAGCCGTGGTGTGTGATTTTCCTGATGTGTTTCCGGAAGAGGTGAATGAATTACCGCCAGAGCGGGAAGTGGAGTTCTCAATTGATTTGGTACCTGGTACTAGGCCGATATCGATGGCTCCGTACCGTATGTCTGCTGTTGAGTTAACTGAATTGAAGAGTCAGTTGGAAGATCTGTTGGATAAGAAATTTATTCGTCCAAGTGTGTCACCGTGGGGTGCACCAGTGCTATTGGTTAAAAAGAAAGAAGGTACGATGAGGTTGTGTGTGGACTACAGGCAACTGAATAAAGTGACGATCAAGAATCGGTATCCTTTGCCGAGGATTGATGATTTGATGGATCAGTTGGTTGGTGCAAGTGTGTTCAGCAAAATAGATTTGAGATCTGGGTATCATCAGATCCGTGTGAAAACCGAGGATATTCAGAAGACTGCTTTCAGAACAAGGTATGGACATTATGAGTATTCTGTAATGCCTTTTGGTGTGACTAATGCGCCTGGAGTATTTATGGAGTACATGAATAGGATTTTCCATCCGTACCTAGACAAGTTTGTTGTGGTGTTTATTGATGATATTTTGGTGTATTCGAAATCTGAAGAAGAGCATGCTGAACATTTGAGAGTGGTTTTGGGAGTTCTACGAGAAAAGAAGTTATTTGCTAAATTGTCCAAGTGTGAATTTTGGTTAGGAGAGGTGAGTTTTCTTGGTCATGTGATCTCAAGAGGTGGCGTTGCTGTTGATCCTTCTAAGATAGAAGCGGTATCTAAGTGGGAAGCTCCGAAGTCTGTTGCTGAGATTCGAAGTTTCCTTGGTTTGGCTGGTTATTATAGGAAGTTCATTGAGGGATTTTCTAAGTTGGCGTTACCATTGACGATGTTGACTAGGAAGGGGCAAGCGTTTATTTGGGACTCAAAATGTGAAGAAGGTTTCCAAGAGTTAAAGAGAAGGTTAACTACTGCTCCTATTCTGATATTACCGAGTTCGTCGGAATCATTTGAAGTTTTCTGTGATGCTTCATTGTTGGGTTTGGGTGGCGTGTTGATGCAGAATAAGCGGGTTATAGCTTATGCTTCAAGACAGCTGAGGGTCCATGAGAGGAACTACCCGACGCACGATTTAGAGTTGGCGGCTGTGGTGTTTGTTCTGAAGTTATGGAGGCATTACTTGTACGGGTCAAGATTTGAGGTTTTCAGTGACCATAAAAGTTTAAAGTATTTGTTTGATCAGAAAGAGCTGAATATGAGACAGAGAAGGTGGTTAGAGTTTCTGAAGGATTATGACTTTGGTTTGAATTACCATCCGGGTAAAGCAAACGTAGTGGCTGATGCATTGAGTCGGAAATCATTACATATGTCTATGCTAATGGTTAAGGAATTGGATTTAATTGAGCAGTTTAGAGACTTGAGTTTGGTGTGTGAGAGTACTCACAATAGTGTTAAATTGGGAATGTTGAAGTTAACAAGTGGTATCCTGGATGAGATCAGAGAGGGTCAGAAATCCGATGTGCTTTTGGTTGATAAGTTGACTCTAGTGAATCAAGGTCAAGGTGGCGAATTCAGAGTTGATGAAAATGGTATTCTGAAATTTGGTAAGCGGGTGTGTATTCCGAATGTTACCGAACTTAAGAAGAGTATTCTTGAAGAAGGACATCGTAGTGGGTTGAGTATTCATCCTGGAGCTACGAAGATGTATCACGATTTGAAAAAGTTATTTTGGTGGCCGGGGATGAAAAGAGAAATTGCGAGTTTTGTTTATTCCTGTTTGACTTGTCAGAAGTCAAAGATTGAGCATCAGAAGCCGTCTGGGCTAATGCAACCGTTGGCTATTCCAGAGTGGAAGTGGGATAGTATTAGTATGGATTTTGTTTCTGGTTTACCGAGGACAATTAAGAATTTTGAAGCTATTTGGGTGATTGTTGACAGATTGACAAAGTCGGCTCATTTCATTCTGATCAGAATGGATTATCCGTTAGAGAGATTAGCCGAGTTGTATATTGAGAAGATTGTAAGTTTGCATGGTATTCCGTCGAGTATTGTTTCAAACAGAGATCCTAGATTTACATCGAAGTTCTGGGAAGGTTTGCAGAGGGCTTTGGGAACTAAGCTGAGATTGAGCTCTGCATATCACCCGCAGACTGATGGTCAGACTGAGAGGACGATTCAGTCACTAGAGGATCTGTTGAGGGCTTGTGTTTTGGAAAAGGGAGGTGCTTGGGATTGTTATTTACCTTTGATTGAGTTTACTTACAACAATAGTTTTCATTCGAGCATTGGTATGGCGCCGTTTGAAGCTTTGTATGGTAGGAGATGTCGGACACCGTTATGTTGGTATGAGTCCGGTGAGAGTGTTGTGGTTGGACCGGAGATTGTTCAACAGACTACAGAAAAGATTAAGATGATTCAGGAGAAGATGAGATTTTCTCAGAGTCGTCAGAAGAGTTATCATGATAGGAGGAGGAAATCACTTGAATTCCGAGAGGGAGATCACGTGTTTCTTCGTGTTACTCCGATAACTGGGGTTGGTCGAGCTTTGAAGTCAAAGAAGTTGACACCTCGATTTATTGGTCCTTATCAGATTTTGGAGAGGATAGGAGAGGTAGCCTATCGTATCGCTTTACCGCCGTCACTTGCGAATTTGCATGAGGTTTTTCATGTGTCTCAGTTGAGGAGGTACATTCATGATCCGTCGCATGTGATCCAAGTAGATGATGTACAGGTGAGAGATAACCTGACTGTTGAAATATCGCCTATGAGGATTGAGGATCGAGAGTTGAAGCAGTTGCGGGGTAAAGAGATTGCCTTAGTGAAAGTAGCTTGGGGAGGACCAGCAGGTGGCAATGTGACTTGGGAACTGGAGAGTCAGATGAAAGAGTCTTATCCAGAGTTATTTGCTTGAGGTATGTTTTCGAGGACGAAAACTCTTTTAGTGGGGGAGAGTTGTAACACCCCGAATAAAATAAGAGAATTATTTAAATTAAGTTAATAATATATTTATTAATTTAATTAAATAAATTGAATTATTGGATTATTATTATTACTATTATTTGGAATAATAATTATTGGAAAATATATAAGTTGGAATAAGGAAAAAAGGGTTTCATTGTTGGTAAAGAGTTTTCACGTGAAACAGAGAAGCGGCTGAAAAGTGGAAAGTGGAGAAAGGGCAAAGAGGAAGAGCTAGAGAGCAAAGGTTGAAGAACGGAAAAGCTTGAAGCTTAGAGATTGCCGGATTATCTCAGGTAAGGGGGGTTTATCGTCGTTTAATGGGTATTATAGATTAACATGTCATGGGTAGTGATAAACCGTTGAAGTGACCCTAATTGGGATGTTGAATGCTGAAATATTGTGATGAATAAGTTGTATTAAAGCTGTAATTGAGTCCGTAATTGTGTGAGTCGTGTTCCCCCGAACGTATAGCTTTTTACGGAAATTGAATCGGAGGTCCGGAAGTCCTCCAACGACGGAAAATGCGGAGAACTCTGCATTCTGCCTTGTGTTAGCGCAGGAACTGCTGTTTTGTCTGCGTTAACCGGTTAACCCAGGGCGTTAACCGGTTAACACTGTTATATTTTGTGAAAATGTGTTGTTTTGCCTGCGTTAACCGGTTAACCCAGGGCGTTAACCGGTTAACACTGTTGCGTTTTGCCAGAAAGTGTGTTTTGTCCTGCGTTAACCAGTTAACCCAGGGCGTTAACCGGTTAACACTGTTGGAAAAGTGAAAAATTGATATTTTAATGTCGTGAGCATAATTGGTGATTTGCCTAGGTTGGTGTGTGACATAGTAGGGATTGAGTTATGTTATGAAGTAATATTGTAGTCAATTTTGATGAGTCAAATTTGTTGGGTTTGTGTTATAAAGTGTCGATGCAAGTATGACTGAGTTGTTAAGTTGTTCCGTGTACGGAAAGTTGTTAAAAATACTGAGTTGTAGGCTTGATGAGCCAAAGTTGATTATAAGTTGATTATGTTGAAAACTTTGTTGTGTTGCTATTATTATTATGTTGTCGGAATTGTAAAGTCGTGTATGCCATGTACATTCATATGCATTAAGTCGGAGCTTTGCTCACACCACGTTGGCCTGGATTGGCAAATTTTAAGTTGAAAGTTGAAGGCTTATGCCTTGATGCCCAATAAAATGGCAATGATTTTAAGTTGGGAGTTTTACTCCGATTGGTACCACATGCATGACGAGTCGAGTCTCATTTGAGTTGCATTTTACGTTGTTATTGAGTATGATATTTGAGTTGATGTGCCGTTACTGAACGCAGGATATGATTAGGGTGATTAACGTGTAAATTTACTTAGCATTACATGATGATTTATAATGCTTATTATATCGATTGAGGAACTCACCCTTACAACTATTTTTCAGGTAACGAGCAGTGAGTGAGTAGAAGCTAGTGCTTGGAGTCTAGTGTGGTCTCTTTAGTGGGTCATGCTCTGATAGATGTAACATCGGGACGGAATGTTTTAACTTGTTGAATAATTTTAGGTGTAATGTATTACATATGTTGAATGATCTCTATCCGCTGCATATTTTGCAAGAGATGTTTATGTTGAATTAAATAATGAGCATGACTGATTTTTATGGTGAAATGTGTGAAGTGTTGTGTGACACCCTTAACTGCAATAATTACTCTGATTTATATATTTGTTGTTGTAAATTAAATATTTGGGGTATTTTAGAAGGGTGTTACAAGAGGCACATTGGAGAATTCACCACAAGAATCAATGATCTGGACACCATCATACACACGGTTATACCAAAAGATATCATCATTAGTGAGAGACATAAGTCTCATGGACCACCGTAGACATCCCTTGTTCTCCTTGAAGGCGGGCGTCTGAGGCAAGTGAGAAATAAACCACTTGTATAACAGAGGCAAACAACACACAATGGAACCACCACCCTTTGCATTCCTCATATGCAGAGAGAAATAAGTGTCACCTAACAGAGTCGGAACGGGATTAAGAGAAGAGAAAATCCTAATAGCGTTCACATCCACAAAATTGTCGATGTTGAGGAATAACACTAGCCCATAGATGAGAAGTACAAATATGGCTTCAAAGGCGTCCTCACTCATGGCCTTCCCAAACAAAGTAGCTTGAGCGATGAGGAAATCAGATGGGAGACCTTGAATTCCACCTTTGGTAGTCATATGAGCAACAATATCAGATACATCTATGTGCAACAGATCAGCAATCTCTTGGGAAGAAGGAACTCTCTCCAAGCCACTGAACGACAATTGATCTAAGATAGGTATACCCACAAGATAGACATACTCCTCAAGTGTAGGCAAAAGATGGAAATCCGGAAAAGTGAAGCACCAATACAGAGGATCGTAGAACTGCACTAACACACTCATCAAACCTTCATCCACCTGAGTAGAAAGAATAGACAAGAGCTTCCCATGGCGAGCTCTGAACTCCAAGGGTTCTAATACATAAGATGTCAAACTCCTTAACTCTTTCAAGTCAGGTTGTCTGAAACTGTACTTCTTCGTATTCCTTCTTGGCTTATCCATGTCTGAAAATTTGAAAGTAAACCTCTTAAGTTCCTTGAAATTTCTTTATTGTTGATGATATGGATGCATATGAATGCATGAATGCATGGATGCAACAATCACACTCAAGGATCAAGCAAGTCACGCCACACAAAGGTCACAGAATGTTTCAAGTCATCTCCAATATCAATCATCCATTTTGGTGGATTATGGTTTACGCTTTTTCAACACCCAAGTTCCATTTATATTGAAGATATACAAGAACGGATCAACCGCGAATCAAGGGTTTGTTGTAAGTCACGAGCATGGAGTCTCGGTTAAGAACCAACCAAAGGGAGTGTACTATGGTGAAACCTGACAATCATGTTCTAAAAAGGTCCTCATAGTCATCATCTCATCTTTCGGATATTATCGGATAAAACGACTACTCGTATTCCAAAAAATATTCTCAAGAGAGACTCTTATGAGTGTAGTATCGCGTAACAATCGTATCAAATCTTACACTTGAACGACCTTCGCACTACGTCCTAAAATAGGCCAAGATGGTCTAGGTATCTAAGGTCCTTGGCTTCTAAGGTATATATTGGAAAGAGTAATGCCTAACCACGACTACTCGTGTGACATTATTGATCCCAACAAGACCTCCACCAAGTGAATGGGCTTGCAAGTTAACTCGTCAAGGAATAACTCCACACAAGTCAACAAGACTATGCCATTCTCCTATCATAAGTGCACTCGAGTTCGGGTATAGAACTCAGCTCACAAGAGACCACCAAGCACACAAGCAATATATATATCAAGCAATTCATACATTACAAACAATACAGTCATCCCAAATTTGCACAAAAAATATGTCACAAATAAATATAAACATACAATACAACAGAAGCAAAAAGTAGGCTAAACCCACTAGGGTGGTGACAATCAGTCTTCCCCAGCAGAGTTGCCACTTTTCTGTAGCGGGGTATTCGTTACCTTATGATTTATTGACTAAATAAAAAGTAAGCATACAATTTGAGTCACCACCGCACTTCTATTTATCCAAAGGAAAGGTTAGACAACGAACAAAAACCAAGAAGTTTTATCAAATCAAAAACTAATAAAAATGTCAGAGATCTGGGTAAGGGGGTTGGTTATGCAATGGGAAGGTTTTAAGCACCCAAAACATCCTTAGTACTCTAAGGGAGCCCTTTTTGCAAAGTGTATTGTAGGTTGGTATTTGTGAAAATATTTGTGCAAACATGATTGGGGAGATGAGAAAAGAATATACAGTTTATTTACAATTTTGTTGTTTGAATGGATGATCCCATTGCCTACGTACCATCACAAAGGTAGGATCAAAACCTCGTAGTTCGGGGTAAAAAATCTCAAAATATAGGTGAATTGATTTGATCAAAAGCCTTAAGGTCTTTTGTTATCTAAGGGAGAAAAATCAACCTAAACCAACAATCCAACATGTGAGGAGAGCTTCAACATACTAGTGAGGGATCCACTCTATAATAAGTATGGAAGACTTATAGTCTAATCACTAAGGATAAGGTGAGGTTTATATCAACCACTATGATAACTCAAACATATGGCTAATGTTTATGAAAAAAAAGTTTTAACAAAGGTGGCCATTGGAACCACAAAAAAAAATTGAAGTGAGTTGTATTTATAACTTAGAAGTATTCACAAAATGAGGTCAAAGTTAACTTAAGATTCAATTCAAAATAAGTATTAATGAAAAGAGTTTGAAAAATCAAAGGCATATGGCCTAGGTTTCTAGTCCTAAACATGCAAAGATGAGAGAAGAGATAAAATCCTTGGAGTTCCTTTCTTGAGATCATAGAGATGATTCAAGATTCTCTTTTCCTTTGGACTTAGCAATTAACTTAAGCAATCAAACAAATATTCAATCAAGCTCCTAGGACCTCCCACTTGGCTTGTTTCTCTTAACTTGGATGCTCGTGAAAATGGTCCTTCTAACTATCTCAAGTTTGGAATCCCTTTGAAGAGCAACTTTGACGAGCACGATCCACTCCAATTCTTGCTTGCAGCTTGATCTTGAGGTATGGTATGAGTGCAAGGCTAAGGAATAAGTGTTGAAGATCAACTGATTTTGTTGAAATTCAAACTTGAAAAGAGAAATGAAAATTCAGAATTCCTTTGGTGTGAGGTTGGGAATGGAATTCAGCAGAGCTTTAGGCGCCTTCAGGTTGATTATTGAATGAAGTAAGCATGTTATTTATAGCTGAAATGCAAGGCAAGGTGAATGGAATCCGTGTGCATGAAGCTTTCGGTCCTCCATGCATGGGCCTGTACAGGCGCATGTGAGGCCCAAAAGCTGATGGTTTTGTAAGATGATAGCATGATGAATTGATTTGGACGTGTGGTTTGCATTACAATTGCTTGTGTATGAAGTTTCATCATGAAATGCATAAATGGTCACAAATGTTCCTCTCTTCGAAAGTCATACATAGAAATTCCAAACATAGGCATGTGAGTAACGGTTGGAAAGGTCTTGACATAAGGAACAAAATATATGTTGAAGAAAAATCCATTTGGAGTTTGAAAAATTGTGAAAACTGGCCATGAAGTTTGATGTGCAAAACATGTCTTTGAAAATTTTGCCAAAAGTGACCAACTTCAAGCCCTTCTGTTTCAATGATGGAAGCCTCAAATGGAAAAACCTCCAACATCAAAGTGGTAGATCCTTTCAAGATAATAAATTTGGACTTAACTTTTGCATCATTTGGATTTTTGATGAGAAAGTTATGGGCACTTAAAGTTGGACTTTTTCAAGATTCAATGGCTTTGGTCCAAAGTGACCTATAATGTTTTGTATTATCACATGTGTTTATTTTAGAATTATGAAATTTTGTCCAAAATAAAAATTGAAGTAGACATCTTAAGCTTTCCAATTCAATTGGTCTCACCTCAAAATCATAAAAAATAGGTGAGTTAGGTCCTTGGAAAGTTGACCCAAAATTAGGGTTTCAGTCAAAATGACCTATAATGTTTTGAAATAAATGTTAACCTTCCAAGTTTAAAATGAATTTTTGATGAAAATGAAAGTTGTTCATATGGTTCTTAAGAACATATTTTCTCTTGGGGTCATCTTCATTTGACAAACACATCAAAAGTTAGGTCTCAATGGATTTCAATTTAGTCAGATGACTTGACTGGTCAACTTCTGAAGTCCAAACTTCAAATCTTGATGAATGAATGATTGAGGATACTCACATAGGCTCATATATGCATAAAATAACAAATCAAATAACTTACCTTGATTGAATTTGATCATAGGTTGAGGTTGCTTCATGAGCAAGGCACAGTCAATGCATAGTTGAATTAGGGTTTCCTTGGGAAACAATCCTCAAGCCCTATGGTTTATCTTGATCAAATTGGAAAATTGAAATACTTGGGAGACATATATGATGATTGAGAGCTTTGGGAACCATTTTTATGCTTGCTTTCATCTTCATCTGGCCACCTTTTGAGCATAAGAGCCTCCTAGGAGCAATGGATTTCATGATTGCTTAAGCTTCAAAACAAAACAAGTTAGTGACATATTTTTATGCTTTTGGTTAGTAAACAAAATAAGAAAAGCAATAATATACAATTCAAGCATGCTTAGTGGTCTCAAACCAACTCACACAAGTCCCAACCCAAGGGTTAAGGAGCCACACATGTTATGATCCTTGAGGCAATGCAATGTGCAATGATATGATGCCATGAGGGATCTTAGGGTCAAAATTAGGGTCTTACACGGCTCATGTGTTTGCAGTTGAAGAAGTGAAAGATGATAAGCCATGGTATTATGGTATCAAGTGCTTTCTCCAAAGTCAGATTTACCCGCCTGGGGCATTTGTTAAAGATAGGAAGACTTTGAGAAGATTATCTGGCAGTATCTACCTCAATAGTGATGTGCTTTATAAGAGGAATTTTGACATGGTTCTGCTCAGATGCGTGGATAGACACGAATAAGACCTGTTAATGACTGAAGTCCATGAGGGTTCATTTGGTACTCATTCCAATGGAAATGCCATGGCAAAGAAGATGTTGAGAGCAGGCTACTATTGGCTGACAATGGAGTCTGACTGCTACAAATACGTGAAGAAATACCACAAGTGTCAGATTTATGTGGATAAGATTCATATTCCTCTGACACTTCTGAATGTTATTTCATCACCATGGCCTTTCTCCATGTGGGGAATTGACATGATTGGCATGATAGAGCCAAAGGCGTCAAACGGTCACCGTTTTATTCTCGTAGCTATTGATTACTTCACCAAGTGGGTTGAAGCGGCATCATATGCGAATGTGACCAGGCAGGTGGTTGTGAAGTTTATCAAGAATCAACTCATATGTCGTTATGGTGTGCCAGACAAGATCATTATTGATAATGGATCTAACTTGAACAACAAGATGATGAAAGAGCTGTGTAGCGAGTTCAAGATTGCGCATCATAATTCTTCTCCCTATAGACCCAAGATGAATGGGGATGTTGAAGCTGCTAACAAGAACATTAAGAAGATTATCCAACTGATGGTTTTTAAGTACAAAGATTGGCATGAGATGCTGCCATTTGCCTTGCATGGTTATCGTACATCCGTCCGCACTTCAACAGGGGCAACCCCTTTCTCTCTTGTATATGGCATGGAGGTTGTGCTCCCCGTGGAGGTCGAGATCCCATCAATGAGAGTCTTGATGGAAGCCAAGTTGGATGAGGCTGAATGGGTTCAGAGTCGTTATGACCAACTGAATTTGATTGAAGAGAAGAGATTAACTGCCATGTGCCATGGTAAGTTGTATCAGCAAAGGATGAAGAAAGCCTTTGATAAGAAGGTCAAGCCTCGTGTGTTATGAGAAGGTGAGCTCGTGCTCAAGAAAGTCTTGTCTTTCGCGCCCGATTCCAGGGGCAAGTGGACTCCAAATTATGAAGGTCCATATGTTGTTAAGAGAGCCTTTTCAGGCGGTGCTTTGATGCTTACAACTATGGATATGGAGGATTTCACTCGTCCTTTGAATTCAGATATAGTCAAGAAATACTTCGCCTAAAAATAAAAACAGAATAGCTCGCTAAGTTGAAAACCCGAAAGGGCGACTTAGGCAAAAATGAGCGTCTCGGTGGATTGAAAACCCGAAAGGGCGATCCAGGCAAAAGTTAGAGACATGAAAAAAATGAACATATGTATCCCGCTAGATTGAGTACCTCGCCCTGGGGAAATCTAGGAAAAAATTAGGGATTTGGCAAGTAATTGAATCCTGACAAGACTTTGTTCCACAAGTTGTTATCCGTCAAAGATTCTCGCTCAGTCATCGTCAACTGAAGCTTCAAATACATTGGATTCAGAGTTGGTGGAGAAATGATCATTATGTTCAATGTAGCCCTTTTTCCAATATATATCACCAATTTAAAATTTGTAAAGATCCATGGAGTCTCGCCATTTACGGACTACCATTCAATCAAATAAATTTGAGCCTTTATCCAATTCTTTGCACTCTTATTTGTTTCTGCTTAACAAATGTTTGCATGTTTTAATTAATAAATATCATTTTTTTAAACAAATAAAGTTTTTTATAAACTGTTTTTAAACAAAGTGAACATTCACAAAGACTGAAAGGATAAATGGAATGTCTTCAGTGCTCTCCCAAGGATAGTACAATCTCCAACAGGATAAGACATTTGTTCATATTCTGGCATGTTTGTATCCTCTCCATCATCTTTCAAGTTGTCTCCCCAGAAAGCACAGAGAAGGGTGATACATCCTCAAATCCCCAGAGAGTCTGGAGTTTTGGCCTTGATCTTTTTAGAGACGTGTATACCTCCATCCTCAACTCCCCGGAGAGTCTGAGTCTAGCATTTGTGTTTTATCAATTATATGGTTGTCATCCCGTGTATGGACTGACCTAAAGTCCCTTATAGGTTGATAAAAGTTGATATGCTATCTATTCATGAGGAAGTTTGTCTATCCCTAGTGAGCGGAAATTCCCAGCATGAGTAGAAGTCCTTAGCAGGAGTAAACACGTGTTCCCTGCAAAATTATCTTTCAGATATCTCCTCAGCAGTAGTTACTCATGGTAGTTGGTGAAGGGCTTGTTCCCCGTTTCATCCCTAACATAGCACGTGTTGACATAGGATTCATTTTCGATCCTTTTAGCCAGAACAGTCCCTCAGGAGATACTTGTAGTTATCCCAGCAGGTTGGCTTGCAGTCTCTCCCCAGCAAGTTTGCTTACAACTCATCCCTAGAAAGGATTGCTCATAGCAGACTATCCCCGGTATGGTCGCCTACAGTCTATCCCAGTGGAGTTGCCCGGTCAGAGCCTGGTAATTTTTTCTCCCCTCCTTATTGGAAAGTTTCCTCTAAGTTGAGCTGTTGGTGAAGATGTTGTTTCCTTCCCCAGCGGAGCAATTGGTTCTCTCTTCCGTTTGCAGAGATGTCTCTCCAGCAAATGAGAAGGGTTTGTTTTGATTGTTAAAACTTCTGTTTGGCGGCCGTTCCCCACATTGTTTCATATCATTCCTTAATAAGTTCCCCAATAGAGTTTCTTCTATGATGGATCTTATTCGTGTTGAGTTCCCCAGTAGAGTTTCCTCTATGTTGGATTTTATGTCTGTTTAACAGCAAATCCCTGGCAGTGACTCCGTAGTTTCCTCAATTGATTGACAAGTCTGTTTGGTGGTTATTCCCCACAGAATTTCTCATTATCCCTTGATAAGATCCCCAGTAGAATTCGTCTATGATAGATCTTATTGATATCTCTTCATGTTCCCGAGAATTGTTGGAAGATCCCCGACAGTTGATAGCTGTGACCTTCGCCTATCCCCAATGTGAAAGAATTCTTTAACTTGAATTAATTTTTAATGATAGCAAATTGTGTGATCATCATCCAAATTGATTGTGCATTGCATTACATGATATATTTGTGTTCTTATTTTGTCCATCATCCCACTTTATTGTTGCATAAAACATACATATAAACCTACATTGAAAATTCCCTTCAAATAACAATTAAAATGCATTTATATCAGTATGTATCAATACATGAGCCTCTGCATCGATACATGTAGCATATGATTAATCACAAAACAATTTCTGTTCAGTATGCATCGATGCATACGAGCCATGCATCAATACATGGAAGGGCAAAAACTCTATGCATCGATACACACGAATTCTGCATCGATACATGACCACTTGAGACAGCCTGTGCATCAATACATGCGCAGTAGGCATCGATACATATTAGTGTAAAATTCACATACATCGATACACACGAGTTATGCATCGATACATGATTAATTGATTTCACCAAAAAATCACACAACTTACAGTATGCATCGATACACACCCTGCATGTATCAATACATGAATCTGTTTTATGTCATAACAGCAACTGTTTTTGCAGCATATAAGAACAGGTTTCAACAGCAGACAAGGAAACGAATTCATTGAGGGAAAACAATTGAACACAGATCAAAAAGCAGTGTTGGAGCAATTGTTTGTGAGCACATAGAAACCTGAAAGAGACTTCATCTTCTTCATCTTCTCAATCACTCTTCTTCAAGAACATTTACACATAACAATTCTTGTTCTTTGGATTAAAGAAGCATTGAGATAACGTTCAGTGGTACGATCAAGGATCTAGCTGTGGGTTGCAGTGGAACGATCGAGGATCTAGCTGAGTCGAAGATTGAAGGGGGTTTCTAGGAAAAACCTACTGGTTTGTCCTTCAAGAACTGGTGTGTTCTTGAGGGTTTGGGAGTCACATTTGCAGAACAAATTCAGCCGCAGCGTTGCGTTTGGAGATCGGGGGATTTCGCAAGCAGGTCGTGGAACCGGTGAATTGTTTGCAACTTTGTGCAGGAAAATCTTGATCGAGCTCAGATCAAGTGAAGGTTTATACAAGAAGAGGTTCTTGGAGTTTAGAAATTCTGTCTTTGTATCAAAACCTTGTATCAACGGATTCGGCAATAATTGATAATCAAAGTTCTCAATTTCATTTGAAATTGAGAGGGAGACGTACCCACACGCGAGGACGACGTGGGGAACTTCCTTACCAAATCTCTGCGTATCGTATTCTTACCTTAATCTTCTTTACGTTACAAAACCGTTTTGCAATTTCTGTTAGTGTGTGGTGATTGATCATTTTTCTGGACAGCAGTGATAATAAAACTCTTAGTCATACACCATTGCTGATTATCATCAAACACACACACACCAACTGTTTGACAAAACGGTTAAATTGATTGTGTTCATTGGAAATAGAATTTAAGGATAAGCGCATTCAATCTGTTAAAATTCTGTGTGTATTATCTCTGTCATTCTCATTAAAATCCAGCAACTGCACTTGCGTGTCCGGCTTTCTAGTAGCGGTTCAGAATAGACGGAAGTCGATTCGGGACTGCTTCTTTCCGCCATTTTTGAAAACTCTGATTAAACGTTAAATCCGTTAAGTTTTTAAGAGGTGATCTATTCACCCCCCCTCTCGATCACTAGCCACACCGTCTAACAAGTGGTATCAGAGCGCCGGTTCGCTGGTGCTCTGTGGCTGCCTGTAACAGTATGGATTCTGAACCAAAGGGGGCGTATAATAGAGCGCCTATTTTCAACGGTGAAAATTATGGCTACTGGAAAGACTGCATGCGAGTTCATATAAATTCTGTGGATAGGTTAGTATGGGCTGCCATTGAAAACGGTCCGTTTCAAATTACAATGACTAATGCGGCTGGCGCCATAGTACCTAAACCAGAAGATGATTGGAATGAGAAAGATGATAAAAAGTGGTCGTGTGATTGGAGAGCTCGAAACATGTTAATTTCAGCACTTGGTGTTGATGAGTATTATCGAGTATCACATTGCACGACAGCTAAAGAAATGTGGGACGCTTTAGAAGTTGCCCATGAGGGTACTACTGAAGTAAAACAGTCCCGCATTAACACACTCAATCAAGAGTTTGAGCTCTTTCGCATGAAACAAGGAGAATCCATCTCCGACATGCAAAAGAGATTCACCCATCTAACTAACCGATTGAATGCTCTTGGAAAACCTATTTCCAATGAAATTGCTACTAATAAAATTCTCAGGTGTCTAAGCAGGGAGTGGCAACCTAAAGTTACAGCAATCAAGGAAGCCAACGATCTTACAAGACTTACGATTACAACACTGTTTGGAAAGCTGGAAGAACATCAGAAAGCTTTGGAAAGTCTTGAAAAATATGAGAATAAAAGTAAGAAGGAAAAGGAGAAGAAAAGAGACAAAGAGGGAGAGAAGAAGCCAATAGCTCTTGTGGCTTCTAGCTCTAAGTCCTCACGAAAAGAGCAAAGCGACAATGATTCAAGTAGTGACAAAGACTCGGATGATGAGGAAATGGGAGTGTTTGTAAGGAGATACAATAGATTCATTCGAAAGAATGGAGTCAAGCATTCCGACAAAAATCTCATGAAGTTTCGAAGACAATCCATAAATTCGAAACAAGAAGAAAACAAGAAGAGTAGAGGAAGAGGATCATGCTTTAATTGTGGTAAATCCGGACACTTTAAAACGGACTGCCCTATGAAGTATAAGGACCAAAGAAAAGACTCACCAAAAGGGTACAGCAAGCAAAGAAGAGCGTATATTGCATGGGAAAGTGATAGTGATTCATCAAGCACACAAAGCTCAAGTGATGATGATGAAGCTGCAAATCTGTGCCTTATGGCTCACACAAAAAATCAGTCCTACCACAAGAAGAAAAACAATGACAAAAAGGTAAAACAAGCCTACTTCAATAACTTCTCCTCTATGTCTTTTTCGGAATTAAAAATAGCTTTTGAAAAACTGCATAACGAAGCTGTAGATGCTTTTAAACGACTAGCTTCCGACAAACATATCTTCTCTTTTTTGGAAGGTAAAGTAAACAAAGCTGAAATTGATTTAGAAGCATTGAAAACTAGTATTGCAGAAAATTCAAAAACTATTGACATTGACGGATGTAGTAGAGTTAGGTATTGTGACGCTTGTTATGTTTGGCAAAAAGAGGTAAACACTCTTAAGGTCAAACTAGAGAAAGCGCTACAACCTAAAATTACTTATGCCGTTGACCCCAAGTTGTTTAAGAAGTCATTGAATCCTCCATATGCAAAATACTCTTTTATTTTAAAGGATTCAATGAACAAGAAACAACAAACACATCATCATGGTTTATGTCATTATTGTTGTCATGCTGGCCATACCATTGAGAAATGCAAATTTAGGAGATTTCTAGTCCCTAAAGGTATTTATCAATGGAAGCCAAAAGGCAACCATGTTAACACTTACCCTCTTGGACCCAATGAAAATTGGGGACCAACTTCTCTCTTTTGATGTTGTAGGATGAGTGCCTTGCCTCCGTAGATAGAAGGTGGTTTCTTGACAGCGGCTGCTCAAGGCACATGACCGGTGACATATCGCTTTTTATAGATTTCAAGGCAAAGAAAAAGGGATATGTTACTTATGGAGACAACAACAAAGGAGCTATACTCGGCAAAGGTAGTGCAGGTAATCCCTCCACCACTACTATTTCAAATGTCCATTTAGTTGAGGGACTTAAACACAATTTGTTAAGCATAAGTCAACTATGCGACATGGGCTATAAAGTTTCGTTTACAAAAACTTGCTGCATAATTGAACATGCTGAACAAAACATTGTGTTTAAGGGTGTAAGAGTAAACAACATCTATATGCTTGACTTGTTTGATGTACCGTTAACAAATACTAAATGTCTAGTCACCTTGAATGATGATTCTTGGCTTTGGCATAGACGTTTAGCTCATGTTAACTTCGATTTGCTAAACAAGGTTGTATCTAAGGATCTAGTAGTTGGTCTACCAAAAATAAAATTTTCAAAAGACCACCTATGTGACGCGTGCCAAATGGGAAAGCAAACAAGGGTGTCTTTTAAATCTAAAAATGTAATTTCAACTTCACGACCCCTTGAGCTTCTCCATATGGACCTCTTTGGACCTTCTAGGACAAAGAGCCTAGGTGGAAACTACTATGGCTTTGTAATAGTTGATGACTACTCTAGATTCACTTGGACTATATTCCTTCATAGCAAAGATGAAACTTTTTCTGCTTTTAAAAATTTTGCAAATCTGTCCCAAAACAAAATGAATTCCAAAATAGTTACAATTCGTAGCGATCATGGTGGTGAGTTTCAAAATTATCACTTTGAGAAGTTTTGTGACAAGTATGGCATTGAGCATAACTTTTCAGCCCCTCGCACTCCACAACAAAATGGCGTTGTGGAGCGTAAAAATCGTGTTTTAGAGGAGTTGGCAAGAACAATGCTTAATGAGGGTGGATTACCAAAATACTTTTGGGCTGATGCTGTTAGCACAGCCTGTTATGTCCTAAACAGAATCTTAATTCGCCCTATTTTGAACAAAACTCCTTATGAACTTTTGAAAGGAAGAAAACCAAACTTGTCACATCTTCACGTATTCGGTTGTAAATGTTTTGTTTTGAATAACGGTAAGGAAAACATTGGGAAGTTTGATGCAAAAGCGGATGAAGGTATTTTTCTTGGTTACTCAATGTCAAGTAAAGCATATAGAGTGTATAATAAGCGTTTACTTACTGTTGAAGAGTCGGTTCATGTTTCTTTTGATGAGTCTTATCCGAAAAATGTCGGAAAAGGTATTTCTTTTGATGACGCAGGTGTATCTACAGAAGACATACTCAAGGAAACTGTTGAGGAAATTGATCAGTCCAAAACAGCTGCCCATGAGAAGGAGGAAGATACAAGTCATGAAGAAATTGAGGAAGAAAAGACAGCTGAAGTGAATGATCTTCCAACAGCTTGGAGATCCTCAAAAGACCATCCCATCGACAACATTTTGGGAGACATTTCAAAGGGAGTAATGACCCGGTCTAAGATAAGTAACTTTTGTTCTCACTTCGCGTTTGTTTCACAAGTAGAACCTAAAAATGCCAAAGAGGCCTTGATTGATGAATTTTGGCTAATGGCCATGCAAGAAGAGCTTAATCAATTTAAAAGAAATGACGTTTGGGAACTTGTCCCTCGTCCGCGAGATCATCATATCATAGGCACTAAGTGGGTTTTTAGAAACAAGCTTGATGAAAACGGAGTGATTACTAGGAACAAGGCACGCTTAGTAGCACAAGGATATAACCAAGAGGAGGGCATAGACTATGAGGAAACTTATGCTCCAGTTGCTCGCCTCGAAGCTATACGTCTTTTGCTTGCCTATGCGTGTTCTAAGGATTTTAAGCTTTACCAAATGGACGTAAAGAGTGCCTTTCTTAATGGTGTCATAAATGAAGAAGTATATGTTTCACAACCTCCCGGTTTTGAAAATGCTGAAAATCCAGATCATGTTTTCAAATTAAAAAGAGCTTTGTATGGTCTTAAACAAGCCCCTCGGGTTTGGTATGAAAGGCTTAGCAAATTCCTAATTGATCATGGATATTCAAGAGGTAAAGTGGACAATACTCTCTTTATTAAACACAAAGGGAAGCACATTCTTTTAGTTCAAGTTTATGTCGACGATATCATATTTGGTTCAACTAACATACACTTGGTCGAAGAATTTTCTAAGGTTATGCAGGGTGAATTTGAGATGAGTCTAATGGGGGAGCTGAACTACTTCCTAGGACTGCAAATAAAGCAACTTGATGCGGGTACAGCAGTATGTCAAACAAAATACTGCAGAGAACTACTCAAGCGCTTTGGAATGAATGACTCAAAATCGATTGACACCCCAATGCCTACCAACGGAAATCTAGACAAGGATGAGCATGGTAAGTGTGTAGATGTCAAAAGGTTCAGAGGTATGATCGGATCTCTCTTGTATCTTTCTGCTTCTAGGCCTGACATCATGTTTAGTGTTTGCATGTGTGCACGCTATCAATCAAATCCTAAGGAATCGCATCTTAAAGCGGTAAAGCGCATATTTAGATACCTTCACGGAACACCTAAATATGGGCTTTGGTATTCCAAAGGAAGTGATTGTAGCTTAGTAGGGTACTCCGATTCTGATTTTGCTGGCTGCAAATCAGATAGGAAAAGCACAAGTGGCACATGTCACCTGTTTTCAAACTCCTTGGTCAGTTGGCATAGCAAAAAGCAAGTTTCTGTGGCTTTGTCAACTGCAGAGGCAGAATACGTTGCAGCCGGTAGTTGTTGCGCTCAGATTTTATGGCTGAAGCAGCAACTACAAGACTTCAACATTCAACTCAAACGTATTCCTATCAAATGTGACAACACTAGTGCCATAAACCTTACTAAAAACCCTGTTTTACACTCACGCACTAAACACATAGAGATTAGACATCATTTCCTTCGTGATCATGTTGAAAAAGAAGACGTTGTCTTTGAGCACGTTGATTCCAAAAATCAACTTGCTGATATTTTCACTAAACCATTGGCAACGGAACCTTTCTTCAACATTCGCCGCGAATTGGGAATCTTAGATCTTTCTCAATTGATGTCATAAGCATGTTATCTCTTAATTATATTCTGCCTCACCATGGTTGATAAGGGCTGTTTTAGATGTCAATTATACATCACAAGAGTTCTCCAACAGAGGTAATATCAATCCTTTCTACAATTTTCTTATTGCTAAGTGATTGTGTATGTTACATCAAATATCCTTACTCTAGTTGACACAAACTTTGACTGCATAACTCCTGTCCATATTGTGTGCACACTAAAATTTGACTTCTGAATCTCTGTTGAGCATAATCATCATGACAGTGCATAATGCATATTCATACTGCATTAAAATTCATTAAAAACTGGTTCAACATCAGTATGCATCGACACAAATGACGCCTGCATCGATCCATATATTCAAAAATTCAATTTCTTTCAAAAACTGCTTCAGGATGTATCGATGCATCCATCGCACGTATCGATACACAGGGCAATTGTAAACACTTGGCATCGACGCATCCATCGCATGTATCAATACACATGAAAATTTTGAATACTAGGCATCGACGCATGACTATCTGCATCGATACATACTGATGTTATCTGCATTAAATGCATTTCTTTCTCTCTCATGCATCGACACATCAGCCAATCATCTCACTTCCTATCTCATTACTTCATCTCATCTGACCTCAAAAACCTAAAAACCAGTGGCTAACCCTAATCCTTCTCATCCTCACTCTCTCTCTCACAAACTTGGTAAAACCCTAAATCTCATATCACCATGCCTCCACGCACTATTCCAGCCAGAGCCAAAGGAAAAGGAAAGGGAAAGGAAGCAGCCGGTACGTCTCAGCAACCACCAGATGTTCCTTCAAATGCCTTAGACATTCTTCATCCTGCCATTGCTGCTGAATTTGAGGAATCCTTCAAGGCCAGGTTGGTAATGAAACCTCATATCTTTGATAAAACAGATGTTGTTCATTTGCACCTAAATGAAGTAGTTGAACTGTTACATGCACAAAGACTTGGGTCTTTTCTATCTACAAAAGATGAGTATCATGAGGATTTCATCCGGGCCTTTTATGCTGGTTTACAAACTGGTACAGGCTATATGTTCCGGTGTTCTATCGGAGTCAGAACATATACCTTTGAAGCCTGTAATTGGGAAACAGTGTTTCAAATGCCGCTTCCGTCGATGGCTTTCAAGTCCTGGCATGACCTGCATTTTGATCCTGAATTTGACCTGAAGGACTTTACAACTTCTATCCTAAAGATTGATAGACCGTTGAGTGAGGACGAACACATCACGTCAGGTATGATCAAACAAACTCCGCGTATTCTTCACTGGATCATTACTCACATTCTGCGTCCAACCAACAGTGGCCACTCTCGGTTGGATAGGCCTAGCATACATCTTCTCTACATTCTGCAAAATAAGATTCACTTAAATTGGGCAAACTACTTTGTAAAACGTCTATTTTATGTGCGAGACAGCTCCAAAACTGTGGCGCTAGGGTATGCCTCTCAAGTAATGAAAATTCTCAAGTTTTGGAAAGTTACAATACCTATTGTGCCTCTCCTATCTCCATCTGCAGCTCAAGAATTTGATTCTGCCACTCTATCGCATATGGGATATCGATGGGACAAAGACCGCAAGTGCTTCTACTTTTTTGAAAGAAAATCCAAAACCAGAATTTACAACTTTGACGTGCCTTCTGAACGCATCCATGTTGCTGAAGAACAGCCTGATGAAGAAATGCAGGATGCGCCTGAAACAGATGTGCCTCAAGCTGAGGCCAATACTGGTTGGGGTGAGTGGGTGCCACGAAGGTGGTCTCCCACCAACTACGTACCTGAACCTACAGCCCCTCCATTCGCCGGTGGTACTTCAGCCTCAACACCAAATGCGGACATCACTCACATGCTTCAACAGATGGAAATCGTCAACAAAGAACGCCATGAAGAAGCACGGTACTGGCATGTTCAACAAACTGAATGGCACAACGAACATCGGGACTGGCATGATGAGCATACACGGATGTATCACAATCAACACGCTTGGCACCAAGACTTGGTAAAATGGCATCAGGTTTTCTACAACGAAATGTCCGGCTTTATGGATGATTGTCGTGAAAATCCTGGGATTATGGATAGCTTTAGAAGCATTGAAGTTCAGAATCGATTTAGGCGATACTCCTTCATGGGCCAAAATCCAGACACAATGCCTCCTCCTCCGCCTCCGCCAAGCTACCGAGATCCTGACAGACACGATGAGGAGTCCTGTGGTGGAAACAATCCAAATTAACCAACCACCCTTTCATCTCACTGCATTTCATTTCATATTGCTCATGTTTTATTTTGTTGCACAATATATGGTTTAGCTTATGTAACTCTTAAACTCGTTCGCACACTTAAAATGCTTTTCAGTTTCTGTTTACCCCTATTTGTTATTGCCCTTACTTTTTGAATGATTCTTTGTGAATGATTCTTTAACTTGCGGCTTCTTTCTTTGTGATTGATAGCCTATTATCCATTTTTGCCATGCCCTGCTACACTTTCTGCTTGATAACTATGTTCCTCTTTTTGATGTTGACAAAGGGGGAGAAATATGCACAAACTCAGGGGGAGTATCACACATCTTGCCAAATTTGCCATCATCAAAAAGGGGGAGTTTGTGAAAGAATTCTTTAACTTGAATTAATTTTTAATGATAGCAAATTGTGTGATCATCATCCAAATTGATTGTGCATTGCATTACATGATATATTTGTGTTCTTATTTTGTCCATCATCCCACTTTATTGTTGCATAAAACATACATATAAACCTACATTGAAAATTCCCTTCAAATAACAATTAAAATGCATTTATATCAGTATGTATCAATACATGAGCCTCTGCATCGATACATGTAGCATATGATTAATCACAAAACAATTTCTGTTCAGTATGCATCGATGCATACGAGCCATGCATCAATACATGGAAGGGCAAAAACTCTATGCATCGATACACACGAATTCTGCATCGATACATGACCACTTGAGATAGCCTGTGCATCAATACATGCGCAGTAGGCATCGATACATATTAGTGTAAAATTCACATGCATCGATACACACGAGTTATGCATCGATACATGATTAATTGATTTCACCAAAAAATCACACAACTTACAGTATGCATCGATACACACCCTGCATGTATCAATACATGAATCTGTTTTATGTCATAACAACAACTGTTTTTGCAGCATATAAGAACAGGTTTCAACAGCAGACAAGGAAACGAATTCATTGAGGGAAAACAATTGAACACAGATCAAAAAGCAGTGTTGGCGCAATTGTTTGTGAGCACATAGAAACCTGAAAGAGACTTCATCTTCTTCATCTTCTCAATCACTCTTCTTCAAGAACATTTACACATAACAATTCTTGTTCTTTGGATTAAAGAAGCATTGAGATAACGTTCAGTGGTACGATCAAGGATCTAGCTGTGGGTTGCAGTGGAACGATCGAGGATCTAGCTGAGTCGAAGATTGAAGGGGGTTTCTAGGAAAAACCTACTGGTTTGTCCTTCAAGAACTGGTGTGTTCTTGAGGGTTTGGGAGTCACATTTGCAGAACAAATTCAGCCCCAGCGTTGCGTTTGGAGATCGGGGGATTTCGCAAGCAGGTCGTGGAACCGGTGAATTGTTTGCAACTTTGTGCAGGAAAATCTTGATCGAGCTCAGATCAAGTGAAGGTTTATACAAGAAGAGGTTCTTGGAGTTTAGAAATTCTGTCTTTGTATCAAAACCTTGTATCAACGGATTCGGCAATAATTGATAATCAAAGTTCTCAATTTCATTTGAAATTGAGAGGGAGACGTACCCACACGCGAGGACGACGTGGGGAACTTCCTTACCAAATCTCTGCGTATCGTATTCTTACCTTAATCTTCTTTACGTTACAAAACCGTTTTGCAATTTCTGTTAGTGTGTGGTGATTGATCATTTTTCTGGACTGCAGTGATAATAAAACTCTTAGTCATACACCATTGCTGATTATCATCAAACACACACACACCAACTGTTTGACAAAACGGTTAAATTGATTGTGTTCATTGGAAATAGAATTTAAGGATAAGCGCATTCAATCTGTTAAAATTCTGTGTGTATTATCTCTGTCATTCTCATTAAAATCCAGCAACTGCACTTGCGTGTCCGGCTTTCTAGTAGCGGTTCAGAATAGACGGAAGTCGATTCGGGACTGCTTCTTTCCGCCATTTTTGAAAACTCTGATTAAACGTTAAATCCGTTAAGTTTTTAAGAGGTGATCTATTCACCCCCCCTCTCGATCACTAGCCACACCGTCTAACACCCAATGGTGGTCTTTGTCCCTGGCAGCGACTCTGCTTGATCCCCAGCGACAGTCTGTGTCTCCTGGTATTTGATGCTCCCCACCAGATTTGATTTCTCCTGTGGGCCTGGCCTTTCTATTTTGAGATGTTATACCGGATGTCCGTCCATTGATTCTCGGACTTTTTTGTGTTAGATATGTCTGTTTGTCAGCATTAATCATACATAAACCACGCATATACATGCATAATTACAACATTCAGATATCCATGTTGCATTCTTTGCCATATATCTTTGCTTGTTATCTCCTGCTACTGGTGAAATGTTCTTCCCCAAGCAGATGTCAGTGTCTGATCTTTTCATATAGAGTCAGCCCTATAGGTAGAAAGTGTCTATCTTTCCTTCATTATTCCCCACCGAGTTATGTCCTCGTGGATGATTATTGTTTCAGTCTCCTCCCCAATTATATATAGGGATGGAATTACTCCCCTGAGTTATATCCTCATTGGGTTGAGTCTTGTTTCATTGTGTCTTTCTAGTTTGTTCCTAGATTGACTCTTTTCTTGTTATCCCCTGCAGTCCCCTATGGTTTAGTTGTTCAATTGCTCAGTAACCAGTAATTGTCCATCTTCTCCCCAGTAGAATTTCTGTGGCCTTCTACCCAGTAACCTGTAGTTGTAAGTCCTATTTCTGTGGTTTTCTACCCAGTAACCGGTAGATGTAATCCCCTCTTTGTTGGTTATCTTTATCCAATATTCGATATTGATACTCCTTCGTTTTAGAGTATACCACCCAGTAACCGGTGATATATCTCTTGGATGATTGCCCTTGTCAAGCAATTTATCCCCCGCGAGTCATCTTTCATTTACCCTTTGTTTGGTAATGATTGTTTCTCCTTTGGATTGGTCATCATTTTATACCCAGTAACCGGTATCCCGATGTCCTTTCTTTTCGGTCAATTTATCCTTTATTAACCAAGTAACCGGTTGTGGATAATCTTCCATGCGAGTATGTTATATACGTTCTGACGGTAATAGATAATATATCTCATGTGCTCTTCAGTCGAAGTCTTTGTTCTTCCCCAGTTGAGTAAGATTCATATATTCTTATTAGAATTGAATGTCCATCCTATAAGTCGAGTTTGCTTTTTCAGCCCTCCCTTCGGATGATGAGTGTTTTGGATATGTTCCCAATTCATGCCTGGTTGGTCACCTATTATATGCCCAGTAACCGGTATCCCTGGTATTCCTTCCTTCTGCTCCCTATTATGACTTTTTGTCCCCTGTGGAGTCAGATTTTCCTGAGTTGAGATATACCTTTTTGGTCCTCCTCGGATGTTTCAGATGATTGATATCTCTCACCCTAATACCGGTCTTAGATATTCTTTGTCCCTGAGCATGTTGTTTTCTCACCCAGTAACCGGTGTTTTGACAGCATGTCTCTTTTTGAGTTTATTACCCAATAACCGGTAATATCTCGTTTGTTTCTTCCTCAGCTGGATCCTTTATGGATTTCCCCGTCTGAGTCCGGATTTTTATCTGAAGCATCCTTTGTGGATAGTTATGCTGTATTGGCATATTCCCCAATACATGCATTTTTGCGCTAGCTCGAGTGTTTCCATTGATTTATTTTCATGGAATCCCTTCGTGTCTCCCAGCAAGTTTTAAGTCGTGACCTGCTCACGCATTTTTACCCTATCTTCAACAGAGTCTCTGTCTCCTTAGTGAGTGTATTACTCCTATGGGTTTTCAGTTTCTCCTTATTCCTTTTCCTTTGTGGCCATACTTCCCCATAGAGTATTAACTTTTGCATGCATACATCTGCATCATGAGGCCTCTTAGGGACCAAAATTCGTCTCTTTGTTATTATTTAAGCCCATTCTACCTCGTCGAGACGAAGATTTTAACCTTCATATCTCCGGCTAGAATGACCTTAAATATGGGCATCTGTTAGACCCTAAGATCCCTCATGGCATCATATCATTGCTCATTGCATTGCCTTAAGGATCATAGCATGTGTGGCTCCTTTACCCTAGGGTTGGGACTTGTGTGGTTTGAGACCACCAAGCATGCTTGAATTGTATATTATTGCTTTTCTTATTTTGTTTACTAACCAAAAGCACAAAAATATGTCACTAACTTCTTTTGTTTTGAAGCTCAAGTGATCACATGTGCCCTTTCTCCTAGAAGGCAACCTGAAGCTCTGCTGAAATCCATACCCAACCATACCAAAGGAATTCTGATTTTTATTTTCTCAATTCAAGCTTGAATTTCAACAAAATCGGTTGATCTTCAAGACTTATTCCTTAGCCTTGCATTCATACCACATCTCAAGATCAAATTGGACGCAAAAGTTGGAAGGAATCGTGCTGATCAAAGCTGATCTTCAAAGGTATATGATCCAACTGTTTTGATCTAAATTTCATCATATAATGTGAATTGCTTGTGTTCAAATGGTTTTCTGAAGTCCTCGTGCAAGAGGCAAGCCAGTGGTGGCTTTGATTTCATGTTTTGAAGCATTTCAGTTTGCATACCTGGATTTTCAAGCTAAGATTTCTCACTTAATAGAGATCTTGAGGACAATCCAAGGTTACAGGGGTGATGTACATCACCCCAGCTTCATTTTGGTACCAGGTTTGTGCATTTTGGTTGAGGTTTAAAAACCTGCAACTAGTGGCCGAAATCAGTTGGTCCACCGAAGAAGATGGTGGTTTCCACCACCATCCCCACGTGGATGACTCCAGGCCCTTGGATGAGGCCTCAACGTTCTAATCCTGGCCAATGATTCTTTTGACTTTTTTTAATTCACTTTGTAACGCGTATGACTAATGAACATGGTACGCGCGCGCTTCTGGACCGCCTGATGTGTCCACGTCATTTAATGAGCTAGATCAAGCGCTCCCTGATTTTTCCCTTTTTCTAATTTCTGTTTTATTTTCTTTTATTCCCTTTTATTTCAAAAATTCATAACTATTTTATTTGAAATCAAAAAATATGAGACCAATTGCAAAAACTTTCTTGAAAAATCTAGTTTCATAAACTGATTTTTACATATTTTTATGATTCCATTTAATTTTTTTTGTGAATTATTTTGTTTTTAATAGTTTTTAATTCATTTTAAATACTTTTTGATATCCAAAAATTCCAAAAAAAAATTCTTAACACATATGGATCATGATAAGTCTATGAAAAATATTCTCATCAATTTCTTAATTGATTTGAGATTTTAATTCATTTGTGTTATTTTCCTTTGTTTTTAATTGTTTTAAAATAGTTTCTGTTTTCAAAAAATATTGAGAAAATTTGTCAAACCTTGTTTGACCATGTTAGACCTATGATGATTCAATTGGACTTATCCAAGTTGATTTGAATTGAATTTGAGGTTTGACCATATTTTGGTTCATTTTATTTTATGTTTTATTTTAATTTCAAAAATACCAAAAAATATGTTTGACTTTATTGACCTCTAATCTTCATTTCTCTTCTGTTTTACATTGGTTGATGATGATTTCACTCACATTTTATCATTGTGTTTTGATTATGTCATTTGAATTCTCATTTTTATTCATTTCATTTCATCTTCTTCTTTTTATTTTGGCCAATGAGTTAATGATTTGTGGTTATCCTTGACATATGAGAGACTTAACCTTCTTTGTTCCAAATAAAATTCAACTTGATCAAAGATCAAGTGAATTGCTTTGTTTCCAAGATAGGTTGCTTCTTGGTCAAGCATAAAATCTAAAATCCATACAAGGCATTTCCTTCTTTTCTTTTGGCATGGCAAGTTGTAGGAGCTTGGCTTACTAGTCATGATCTCTAACTTGTGTTTATTTGCCTATAGTTTTATTGACCGACCTCAGATAGGTGTGACTACTACATTTGTCCACTTATGATTGCTTAACATAGCGCTAAATTGTCTTATGACACACTAACATTAACTACTAACTACTAACTTTAATTCAAGCATTTAATTTCTTGCAATTTACTTTAATGCAATTTAATTTCTTGCTCATTTATTCATATTGTCTTTTCCCTTTGCTCACTTGAGCTCATATTTTATGTTTATGCCATTTTCCTTTTGCTCATTTGAGCACATTATTGTATATAAATATATTGTGGCTTTGTGCTTGTTTTGTCTTTGTTTGTGTGAACCCAATGCAAAAAGGAGAAAGGACATAGAACTAGGATCTTACCTATGCTTAAAGGAGTCCAAGAGCAACTAGGCCTCATGCCTTTAGAATGATGAACTTGTTGAAGAGAAACTAGGCCTCATGCCTTTAGAATGCTAAATCTTAAAAGTTGACTTCAATGGACCCCTAATCTAAACTCATTCTTTGTACATTCCTCTTATTGTGTTGTGAACCTTTTGATTATTTGTTCTTGTGTGATAGGGATTCCAAACTTGAGATAGTAAGAAGGACCATTGTCATGAATAGCCAAGTTAAGAGAGACAAGCCAAATGGAGATCCTAGGAGCTTGAATATAATATTTGATTGATTGCTTGAGTTGAATGCTAAGTCCAAAGGAAAGGATCATCTTGAATCATCTTTATGATCTCAAGAAAAGGAACTCCGAGGGTTTTATCTCTTCTCTTATCTTTGCATGTTTAGGACTAGCCCTTCTCTTCTTCTCTCCACTCTAACCCAAGCCAAACTCATTTTGTGCAAACTTTGACATTGTTTTTTAAACTAGAAACCTAGGCCATATGCCTTTGATTTTTTTCAAACTCTTTTTATTAATACTTATTTTGAATGAACCTTAAGTCAACTTTGACTTCATTTTGTGAATACTTCTAACTTGTAAATACAACTCACTCAAGTTGTTTTTGTGGTTCCAATGGTCACCTTTGTTAAAACCTTTTTCATAAACATTAGCCATAGGTTTGAGTTATCATAGTGGTTGATGTAAACCTCACCTTATCCTTAGTGATTGGACTATAAGTCTTCCATACTTATTATAGGGTGGATCCCTCACTAGTATGTTGAAGCTCTCCTCACATGGTGGATTATTGGTTTAGGTTAAGTTTTCTCCCTTTGATAACAAAAGACCTTAAGGCTTTTGATCAAATCAATCCACCAATCTTTTTAGATTTTTTACCCCGAACTACGAGGTTTTGATCCTACCTTTGTGATGGTACGTAGGTAATGGGTTTATCCATTCAAACAACAAAATTGTAAATATTTATATTCTTTTCTCATCTCCCCAATCATGTTTGCACAAATATTTTCACAAATACCAACCTACAATACACACTTGCAAAAAGGGCTCCCTTAGAGTACTAAGGATGTTTTGGATGCTTAAAACCTTCCCATTTCATAACCAACCCCCTTACCCAGATCTCTGACATTTTTATTAGTTTTTGATTTGATAAAACTTCTTACTTGGTTTTTGTTCGCTTTCTAACCTTTCCTTTGGATAAATAGAAGTGCGGTGGCGACTCGAATTGTATGCTTACTTTTGATTTAGTCAATAAATCTAAAGGTAACGAATACCCCGCTACACAAATAATAATTCCTTGGCTATAAAAAGAAGCTCTTTCACTCAGAATTGAGGACCCATGCGCGCCAGCTTTGAATCCCTAGCCCTAAATACCTTCATTCAGAGGATAACCTTGAGGATTTCCATTGGAAATCGAGTTTGAATCTCCACTATTTTGAGACTCAAAACTCCAATAGTCCTGCTTCTTTCTTGATTCATTTCCATTCCATCAAGCATCCAGAGCAAGACCAAGCACAATTGAGAGCAAGATCGTGGTCATCTGAACCTGTAGTGAAGGTGATTTTCTCAATTTTTCATCTCTTTGATTCTCACTTAATTCTCCATAATTCTTATTTATTTTGGGTTGTCTGAAGTCCTACCAATATAGGCAAGAAGATTGAGTTGCTTTGAGGTCAAATCAAGCAACTCAGATCATGATCCTCAAAATTCAACTCCTTGTATCTTTCAATATACTTGGAGTTAGATGAAATTGAGGCCAGATTCAAGCTCCTGGGTATTTTTACTTTAAATTCATGTCCTCCTTTTTCATTTTGGTGATGGTTGAGGGTGGACCAGTCCGGTGAGGTCCATCGAAGAAGAAGACCAAACTTGTATCTCCGGCGGTGCGTTGGCATGTCTCAGACCATAGGATGCATCTATTTTGTTTTAAACTCATGCGTTGGTTTTGATTACCATCCCTGCAGCGCTTTGACTTAGGTCTATCATGGAACGCAAGCTGAGATTCACTTGATCTGCCACCTCAATTAATAAGGGAGATCAAGTGGTCCGTGTATTCTAGCATTTTCTGATTTTTAGTTTAATTGCTTTATTTTCATTAATTCATATTAATTTTAATATTGACCCAAAAAATATGAGACTTTCACCAAAAAATTCAAATAAATTCCTCTTTCATTTTCTGAATTAAAATATATTTTGGATCTTTATTAATATTTTTCATGATTTAATTGTTTTTGTGCATATTTTTAATTGTTTAAAAATACTTTTAAGTTTCCAAAAATAATGAAATTTTGTCTCCAAGATCCTTTGACCTTGTGTGATCTATGATAAATCTCATGGCCATTTATTTAGTGTTTTGATGAGATTTTTTAGGATTTTGACAAACCATAATTTAATTTAATGTATTTTTTAATTGATTTTTAATTGTTTAATTACAAATAAATTGTGTTGAGCTATTTGTGTTGACTTGTTGAGTTTGACTATTGTTGTTGGGCCTTGATCAAGGTTGATTTGACTTTGTTGATTTAAAATCATTGGATTTAGAGGATTGATGAAATGTACATTTCATCTCCCAAAATGAATGAATGATTTTAATTTGATAAAAGTCCTCCTTTGACCAATTTGTGTTGATTCCATTCCCCCTTCCTCTTCATCTCAATCCCATTCTATCTCATCCATTTCATTGACCTATGATATCTCTATATCCTAAGGCTAATTGATTGTAAAATCAACATAAGTATGGATGATATTAGATCCACCCTCTTGCCATTTTCTTTTAAGTGTGGTATATTTTAGGAGTATGGTTCATAATATCATATCTCTAACATGCATTAACACTAAAATTTCTATTGCCCGACCTTAAATAGTTGTGACTTCTACATAAGTCCAATTACGATTGCTTAACATAACGCTAAATTTTGACACAAAAGGCATAACATTCTAGTAAGTGAGATTGTAAGTCTCCCCCTTTCATGGTATTATATGGAAACTTGGCCTTTTTTTCGTCCTTTGGAAGATGTCTTGGTTCAAGGATTCATGCTTGTGAATAGGGGGTTGAGTCTTCTCCAAAGAATGACTTACACAATTGAAAAGAAAAAGCAATAATAACTTCTAATCAACTAACATTTAATTTCAAGCCACTTACTTTTATTCACTTTAAATTCAAGTCTTTATTCATTTGCCATTATTCATACCATTTAACTTGTTTACTTTAATGCCATTTTCACTTTGCTCACGTGAGCCATATCTTGTGATTATATTATGATTGCATATACTTGTTTGTGTATTTTGTTTGTGTTTGTGGTCTTTTGACCTTAATGCACATAATAACAACAAAAACCCTAAAAAATGTTTGTGTGGGCTGTTGGTTTTGATCTGAGACATTGGACTTAGAGTTAGGCAACATTCCCTATGCAAAAGGACTTGGCCAATGCCAACTTTTCTGAAAACCAAGTGCTTATGAAGTAAACTTTCACCTGGTACAAATATTGAGATCCCTTTTGAGTTCATCTGCTACATGATCTTGGTGAAGTTGTTACTTTAAACCTGTGTCTAGTGCCTATCTCTGAGCCATTCAAGGATTAAGTCATCTGATACATGGAAGATTAAGAAGAAGATCATGGAGTTGCTAAGCTTGGATGTGGCTATATTTATTTGATGCCTTGCTCTTCATCTTGCTATTTGTGTATTGATATTGCTTGATTCTAAAGTCCAAGGGAAATTTGGGTTTCTATATGACATTCTTGTCTATTGGATTGGATCCCATTAGTCAGATCTTTTCAACTCTTAACTTTTAAATTTTTGCTTAGGATTACTCTCTTCATCTCATCCCACTTTAATTTCAAATCTCTCCCTCCTTTTAAAAATCTTCTTTGTTTGTGATTTCAAAACTATGACTTTATTGCAAATTAAAAACTTTGGCCATATGCCATTGCATTTTTAAACTCTTTTCTTAGTCAAATTTGTGAATGAACTTAACTATACTTGACTTAAAATTTCAAAAAAAAAAAGTAACACTCATTCAAACATTTTTAGGCCTTTGGTGCCTCTCTTAAACTTAAATTTTTGTTAAAAGCAACTCATTCACTTTGAAATTGTTACCACAAACTACGAGGTTTTAATCCCTCATTTTTATGTTGGTACGTAGGCACAAGTCTGAAGGTCTTGTCAAACACAAAAATATAATTAATGAATTATTTTCTCATCCTTCCACTCTATTTAATGAAAATATCATTTTGTACAAAAACACATATGCACACAAAAAAAGGCTCCCTAGGAGTACCTAGGACACTTTGGGTGCTAACACCTTCCCTCTGTCTAACCAACCCCCTTACCTATAATCTATGGCATTTTATTAGTTTTGATTTGAAAACTTCTTATCTTTGGGTTTTGTTCGTACTTTTCCCTTGGAAACAAAAAAAGCGCAGTGGCGACTCTGGTTTTATTGACGTTAAGTTTATCCATAGCTTAATGGTCATGAATTTACCGCTACATAAATTAAGTGGCGACTCTGTTGGGGAGTAGTCTCCAATGGGTTTAGCCTACTTTTGGTGTGTATATAATTGTATATTTGATGTTTGTATATTTGTTTGTATGATATAATTTGCTTGCTATGCTTGGTGATCTCTGAGTGGTGAGATAAGTTCTAACCCGAACTTGAGTGCAATTAAGATAGGAGGATGGTATAGTCATGTTCGACCTGTGTGGAGTAGTCCTTAACAAGTTGGCTTGAGACCCATCTACTCAGTGGAGACCCTTTTGGAGTTATTGATGTCACGCAAGTTATTTGTGGTTAGGCATTACTATCTCTAATTGGGGTCCGAGAAGCTGAGGACCATAGAACATTTACCCCCTCTTGGCCTATTTAGGACGTAGTGCGGAGACTGTTCAAGTGTAGACTTGATAACAGTTGTTACGCAATACTACACTCAGACGAGTTTCTCTTGAGAATATTATGGGTCGATGAGTCAGTCATCTTAACCTGTAATATCCGATAGATGGAATTAAGACTCTGGGAACTTTTTAGAACATGATCTACATGTTTTTATCCTTAGTTCACTCCTTTGGGATGGTTCCTACCCAGACTCCATGCTCGTGACTTACAACAAACCCTTGATTATTGGTTGATCCAATCAAGTCTTGTCAATATCAATGGAACTTGGGTGTTGATAAGGTGAAAATCATAATCCACCAAAATGGATGATTGAGCTTGACAATGACTTGATTCATCCCTTGACCTTTGTTTGTTTTCCTTGTGTATGATCCCTTACTTGTGATTGTTGCATTCATGTGCATCATAACATTCATCACACAAAAAATGACTTCAAGGAACTGAGGTTTTATTTGCAAATATTTTCAGACCATGGATTGTGGATGAAGGAACACTAAGAAGTACAGTTTCAAATGTCCAGATTTGAAAGATTTAAGGAAGCTATCATCTTTTGTATTAGATCCCTTGGACTTCAAACAACGTCATGGGAAACTTCTATATGTATTGTCTACTGACGTAGTTGAAGGACTCTTGAGTGTGTTGGTTCAGTTTTATGACCCTCTCTACTGAAACTTCACTTTTCCCGATTATCAGTTTGTGCCTATGTTGGAGGAGTATGCCCATCTCTTGGGAATATCTGTTTTTGACAAAGTGCCCTTAGTGGACTGGAAGAGATTCCCTTATCTCATACCATAGCTGAAGCTTTTCACTTGAAGAAGTCTGAGATTAAGGCTCATTGGGTGAAGAAATGAGGAATGTTCGGGTTTACTTTTGAGTTCCTCATCAAGGAAGCTACTACCTTTGCTCAATCCGGTAGTATGGACGCTTTTGAAGCTATATTTATGTTGCTCATCTATGGTTTGGATTTGTTGATGTTAACGCCATTGGAATCTTCTTGAGTGGGAATCATGTGCCTACTTTGTTGGGTGATATGTACTTATCTTTACATTTGAGGAATTCTAAAGGTGGTGGAACTATTGTGTGATATGTTCCCCTTCTATATAAGTGGTTTATTTCGCACTTTCCTCAGACACCTGCTTTTGTGGAGAACAAGCAATGTCTATGGTGGTCTCAGAGACTTACGTCTCTCACTAATGATGATATAGTTTGGTATGATTCTTCGTTGAGCATCTGGGATATTATTGACAGTTGTGGTGAATTCTATAATGTACCTCTCATTGGTACACAAGGAGGAATTAACTACAACCCTGCTTTGGCCCGTCGTCAACTTGGGTTCCCCTTGAGAGACAAACCTAATAACACTAAGTTAGAAGGTCTTTTCTATCAAGAGGGTAAAGATCCCCAATATTTGAAGCAAAAGATGGTACATGCTTGGTGTAATGTGCATAGGAAAGGAAGATCCGAGCTTGGTCCACACAACTGTGTAGCTTTGGAAGCCTACACTTCTTGGGTGAAGAAGAGAGCTTTGGAATTGAAGATGCCTTATGCTTGTGAGAGACTTGTGTCTATGGTTGTGGTTGAGCCATTAACTCTCCCTAACCAAGAAGTAGAGGAGTTGGAAGACGCACTCGCCAAGATAAAGTAAGAGAAGAATATGTGGGAAGAGCGGTTCCATGCTTTGAGCAGAAAGCATGAGGTGTTGCAGCTTGAGTCTAAGGACAAAGATGTACTTATCGAGCTTCTTGAAGACCGAGAAGTGAAGAGACAGAGAGAGCCAGAGGTTTCATCTTCCTCAAGTATGCCTCAATCTTCCGGTGCTTGGAAGAAGATTGTTGATCAGCTTGTCCTTGAGAAGACTCAGATGAAGACTTCTTTTGAGTCTGAGATTTGACGCATCCGAAGGAAGTACGCGCCTGCAGATAGATCATCTGACACTATTGTTAGGGGGTCCTTAGGATGACTAGTTTCCTTTCCTCTTGTATTTGTAATTTGGTTTCTAAAATTGTACTCAGTGTAATCCTTCGAATTATATAAATAAAATAGATTTTTATGGTCAATCAAATTTGTGCAATTGTGATTATTATATAATTGCAAATAAAATAGTATGTTCCTTGAAAATAAAAACAACCAAAGCATTGCATTTCACGTATCATTTGCATAGCAGGTTTTTCTTCTGCCAGATGTCTTATTGGTTATTCTTTTATGTTTCAGCCAAGCTAACTCATCGATAGAATACCCGCGCCAATCATCCGAGAATCATAGAACACTTGGAGCAAGAGAACAGAGAATTGAAGGACGAGATCACCCGCCTGACTGCCATGATGGAGTCAGTTATAGCTACTCAGAGTCAATCTTCCCCAATGCATGCAACTCCTCCTCCTCAGAGGACTGTCATTTTAGAGGTTGTTACTTCAAACGTGCCTGCCACTCAGTTCACTCCCGCTATGCCTGCCGGATTCCTGTAAGGAATGCCGCCCAACTTTGTGCCCGAGGGTTTTACGCCTACCTTTGCTTCCATGCCGACATCTAGCGGGGTCATGCTTGTTCCTCCTCCAATTTTCATACCCATCCTCATGTTGAGGATACAATCTACCATTACGAGTCGTCTGAGGGTCTGGATGTCTATGAGAAGATGGATGAGATAACAGACCAATTCCTTGAGTTGCGAAAGGAGTTGAAGACCTTGAGGGGAAAGGATTTGTTTGGTAAGAGTGTTGCAGAACTTTGCTTGGTTCCCAATGGTAAGATCCCGATGAAGTTCAAAGTCCCTGACTTTGAAAAGTATAAAGGAAATACCTGTCCACTCAGTCATCTCGTCATGTATACTAGAAAGATGTCGACGCGAACTAATAATGATCAGTTACTGATTCATAATTTCCAAGACAGTCTGACTGGTGCCGCTTTGAGGTGCTACATGGGTTTGGATAGTGCGAGTGTCCGTGTGTTTAATGATTTGGGTGAGGCCTTTGTGAAATAGTACAAGAATAATGTGGATATGGCGCCGGATAGGGACTGTAGCGGGGTATTCGTTACCATTAGACTTATTGACTAAATCCAAGGTAAACCATACAAGTCGAGTTGCCACCGCACTTTTATTTATCCAAAGGAATGGTTAGAAAGCGAACAAAAACCTAAAAGTTTTATCGAATCAAAAACTAGTAAAAAAGTCAGAGATCGGGGTAAGGGGGTTGGTTATGCAATGGGAAGGTGTTAAGCACCCAAAACGTCCTAGGTACTCCTAGGGAGCCCTTTTCATACTTGTTGTAAGGTTGGTATTTTGTGAAAAAATTTGTTTGTGCAAACATGATTGAAGAGATGAGAAAAGAATATACAAGTCATTTACAATTTTTGTTTGAATGGATAAACCCATTGCCTACGTACCATCTTAAAAAAGATTAGAATCAAAACCTCGTAGTTCGGGGTAAAAATCTCAAAAATGAGTTGGTGAATTGATTGGTCCAAAAGCCATAAGGTCTTTTGTTATCCAAGGGAGAAAATGCAAACTAAAACCACAAATCCACCATGTGAGGATAGCTTCAACATGCTAGTGAGGGGTTAACCCTATAATAAGCATGGAAGACTCATTGTCCATCACTAAGGATATAGGTGAGTATTACATCTACCTCAAGGATAACTCAAACCTAGTAGCTAAAGGTTATGAAAAGTTTTGATTGAGACAAGTGGCCATTGAAACCACACAAAGCATTTGAATGAGTTATATTTACCAATGAAAAGTATTTACAAAATATGGTCAAAGTTGACTTAAAGGTTCAATTCAAAATAAGTGTTATGAAAAGAAGGTTTGAAAATCAAAAGGATAATGCTCAGGTTTCTAATGTTTGAAAACGAATGTTAAATGTTTGCACAAAAGTTTTGGCTTGGGTTAGAGTGGAGGGAAGAAGAAGAATGGCTAAAGTCCTAATCATACAAGAGATGAAGGATAAGAAATAAGACCACAAATGGAGTTCCTCTCTTGAGATCATATTGATGATCCAAGTAGCTCCCATCCTTTGGAATATGCAAGCAAAATAAGTGTAAGCTCAAGCAATCAACATAATCAAACAAGCTCTTAGAAGATCCTCAAAGGCTCTTGTATCTTTCACTTTGGATGAACATGGCAATGGTTCTTCAATTTGGCTCAAATAGAATTCCCTAGCACAAAAGCACACACATCAAAAAGTTCCATGAAGTAAATCAAGAATGGACAAGAGTGACTTTAGAGATTTGGTCCTTCTAATCCATCTTCAATATTAAGGCCTTTTTACACCATTTTGCATAGGGATTGTCCTAGAATCTAAGTCCGTTTGTCCATTTTTGCATTTTGTCCACAACAATCAAAACAAAAACACAAGCACAATAATATATATACAATTATGTGGTCAAGTGAGCAAAAGGCAAGTTGCATTAACATAAACATGTGCTAAAATGAGCAAAGGAAAAAGAAAATAAATAATATGTACAAGAATAGTAAATTGCATAAATGTAAAGAGCAAGAATTAAATGTTAATGGTTAATGGTTAGTGTTAGAGATAGTGTGCCATAAGGCAATTTACTGCTATGTTAAGCAATCATAATTGGACTTATGTAGAAGTCACAACTATCTGAGGTCGGTCAATAACAATGTAGGCAACAACACAAGTTAGAGATTTTGATTAGTGAATCAAACTCCTACAACTAGTCATGCCAAAAAAGAAGATGAGAAATGATCTTGTATTGATTTAGGTTCTTTGCTTGATTAGGAAGCAACCTATCCTTAATGCAAAGCCATTCACTTGATCCATGATCAAGATGAATTAGATTTGAATAAAGGAAGGTTAAACGTCTCATGTATCAAGGCTAACCACCAATCTTTAACTCATTGATCAAAAAAGAAAAAGAAGAAGAAAAAGAAGAAGATGATGAATATTAAAGCACATTAATGGAAATCGAATGGAATAATCAACAAGCATTGACCAAAGATAGAGAAGATCAAGGTCAAACAATAGAAAATAGAAGCAAAATGAAGATTAGAAGTCAAGAAACAAGTAAAATATTTTTGGTATTTTTCAATATTAAAATAAAACTTGAATTAAAATAATAAAGAAAGATCAAACTTCAAACTCACTTCAAATCAACTTTGAAAAGTCCAAGTGAATTTTCCCAACTTCAACAAGGTCAAACAAAGTTTGACAAAAAATTTCAGCATTTTTAGAAGTCAGAAACTATTTTAAATCAATTAAAAAGGCATAAAAATAACGTAATTGAATTAAAATCTCAAAAAAATCTCAAATCAATTAATAAATTGATGAGAATATTTTTCATAGATCTATCATCATTCAAAGAGGTTGGAGAAATATTTTTGTATTTTTTGAATATAAAAAACTATTTAAAATGAATTAAAAATAAGCAGAAAAGAGAAAATTCCTAAAAAATATCAAATAATAAAATAAAAAATATTAAAAATCATTTTTAGAAACTAGAAATTAAAAGGGGAAAAATGCAATTGGTCTCATTTTTTTTGGACCAATAATGAAGGAGATATGAATTTTTAAAAAGAAATGGAATTAAAAGAAATAAAAGAAATAGAAATCAGAAAATAGAAAATATGAAAATGCGTGGACCGTCTAATGAGACTTCATTAATTGACGTGGATCATCATGCGGCCAGGAAGCGCACGCTCACCATACACGCTAGTCAACTGAAGCGCACTGTGCCATTAAAATAGTCATAACAATGAATGTATGAGATTAGATCTGGAAAATGAAATGGAAGGCTCAGATCTAATCTGGAGACCAGACGGTGGCCAGCGCCACCGTCTTCTCCGGCCAACTTCCGGCCAAGCTCCAAGTTGCAGAGAAACAAATGTTCACCAAATGCTACGATTCAGGCACCAATCGAAAGCTGGGGTGATGTACATCACCCCTGTACCAACCAAATCCAATTTAGGTTTCTACATTAAGAGAAATCAGAGATCGAAATTCTGTGGTGTTCAAGTGAACTTAATGGATTTTGAAAATTCGAAGCTCAAGAATGTTGCCTCTATGCAGAGGACTTCAGATCACACAACAACAGCAAGAAATAACCAGTATATGAGTAGAATCGAAGAAACTAAAATGTGAGGTAAACCTCTGATTTGCAGAGCTTGGAGTCACAATTCCTTGCTATGGATGCTTGCAGTTTGTTCCTTAGACCAAAGGGAAGAAGGCTAAGGAACTTTAGATCTAAGAAAACACTCGAGGTAATTGAATTCTAGATCTTAAAATTGAGAGAAAAATTAGTGAGTTCCTTTGGTGTGAGGGTGAGGGTTCAATTGCACAGCATTTAGGGCGCATTCAGGTTAGTGAAATGAAGAGCAATGGCATTGTATTTATAGGCAAGGCAATGCTGAAATGCATGATCAAAAATTTGCTTGAATGGAAAGGGCCTCCATGCATGGGCATGTACAGGCGCATGGAGGGCCCAATTCCACTTGGATTGGGTAGTTGATCATCATCATGTGCAAACTGGACGTGCAAATTATGCATAATCATGTCATGCAATGCAAATTTTATGAATTCTAAAAAATGGACCATAATGTTCATGTCTTCGAAAATGGCTCTTCCAATCTTGAAACACCACCTCATGAGTAATGGTTGGAAATATTTTTTCATAAGGATCATTTGTTATGTTGTAAACACCACCTCATCAAGCCCTTTTGTCTCAATGATGAAAGCTCCAAATGAAACAATCTTCAACATCAAAGTTGTAGATCGTTTCAATACAATCAATTTGGAATTAAATTTTGCATCATTTGGATTTTTTATTAAGAAGTTATGGGCACTTGAAGTTGGACTTTTTCACATTTCAATGCCTTTGGTCCAAAGTGACCTATAATGTTTTACATTATCACATGTATTTATTTTAAGATTTTGAAATTTTTCTCAACATACCATTTGAAGTAGACATCTTAAGCTTTACAATCCATTCGATCCCACCACAAAATCATGAAAAATTAATAAGTTATGTCCTTGGGAAGTTGACCCAAAATTAGGGTTTCAGTCAAAATGACCTATAATGTTTTGGAATGAATGATGACCTTCCATGCTTCAAATGAATTTTCGATGAACATGAAAGTTGTTCATATGGTACTTAAGAACATTGTTTCTCTTGGGGTCATCTCTATTTGCCAAACACATCAAAAGTTAGGTCTCGATGTATTTCAAAATAGTAGATGAATTGACTGATCAACTTCTCAAGTCCAACCTCATATCTTGATGAATTGATGATTGAGAACACTCAAATAAGTTCAAATATGCATGAAATTATGAATTAAATAACTTCCTTGATTTCAATTTACCATGGGTTGAGGTTGCTTCATGAGCAAGGCACAATTGATGAATAGATGAATTAGGGTTTCCTTGGGAAACAAACCTCAAGCCCCTTGATTTGCTTTGATCAAAATGATGAATTGAGATACTTGGGAGGCATATTTGAAGGATGAGAGCTTTGGGAACCATTTCCATGCTTGCTTTCATCTTCATTTGACCATATCAATGCACATAGGATCTCCTAGAAGCTTTGGATCTTGTGACTGCTCAAGCTACAAACAAAAGATGTTAGTGACATATTTTTGTGCTTTTGGTTAGTAAATAAAAAAATGAGAGAAGCAATAATTTACAATTCAAGCATGCTTGGTGATCTCAAACCAACTCACAAGGGATCCCACCCAAAAGTAAGGAGCCAAGATGCTATTATCCTTGAGGCAAGATGCAAATGCAATGTTATGATGCCATGGGGGATCTTAGGGTCAAAATTAGGGTCTTACAGATGCCCCTATTTAAGGTCATTCTAGCCAGAGAAGGGAAGGTTAAAATCTTCGTCTCGACGAGGTAGAATGGGCTTAAATAATAACAAAGAGACGAACTTTGGTCCCTAAGAGACCTCATGATGCAAATGTATGTATGAAAAAGTTAATACTCTGTGGGGATATATGTCCACAAAGGAAAAGAAATCAGGAGAAACTGAAAATCCGTATGAGTAATACACTCATAAATGGGACAGAGACTCTGGGGATTCTAACGGGGATAAGAAAGGGCATAAAATGTGTGAGCAGGTCACGACTTAAGAGTTGCTGAGACACGAGAGGAAATCCATGAAAATAAATCAAAGGGAAGACTCGAGCTGACTCAGGGATGCATGTATTGGGGAATATGCCAATACAGCAAAACTATCCACAATGGATAGTTCGGATAAAAATTCGGACTCAGATGGGGAAAATCCACTAAGGGAGTTCACTGAGAAATGTCCAAATAGGACTCATCTGAGGAAACAACGACTGAGGTATTACCGGTTACTGGGTAATAAGCTCAAGGAGACATGTGATCAAAACACTGGTATGAGGGTGAAAGAACAACACGCTTGGGGAGAATGAATATCTAAGATCGGTATAAGGGTGAGAGATATCAAACATCCACAATCATCCGAGGAAAACCTAAAAAGGTATACTTCGACTCAGGAAATCTGGCTCCACAGGGGACAGAAAGTCATAATAGGGAGCAGAAGGAAGGAACACCAGGGATACCGGTTATTGGGCATATAATAGGTGACCAACCAAGGCGTGAATTAGGGAATATTTCCAAAACACTCATCATCCAAAAGGAGGGCTGAAAAAGCAAACTCGATTACATGATGGGCATTCAATTCCACAAAGGGGATACGAATCTTAATCGACTGGGGAAGAACAAAGACTTCGACTGAAGAGCACATGAGATATATTATCTATTACCGTCAGAACGTAGATAATATACTCGCATGGAAGATTATCCACAACCGGTTATTGGGTTAATAAAGGATAAATCAACCGAAAGGAAAGGACATCGGGATACCGAATACTAGGTATAAAATGATGACCAATCAAAGGGAGAAACGATCATTACCAACCAGGGGTAAACGAAAGATAACTCGCTGGGGATACATTGACAAAGGCAATGATCCGAGAGATACATCACCGGTTACTGGGAGATATACTCAAAAGTGAAAGAATATCGATACCGAATACTGGATAAAGATAACCGACAAAGAGGGGATTACATCTACCAGATACTAGGTAGAAAACCACGGGAGAGTAACCGCCATCGGTTAGGATGCAAAAAATAAGGTTAACTATGCGAGGGGATAAAATGAGGTTTACAACTACTGGTATGAGGGTAGAAAACCACAGAAATAGGACTTACAACTACCGGTATAAGGGTAGAAGGCCACAGACTCCGCTGGGGAATAGATGGGCAATTACTGGTTACTGAGAAATCATTCATCTAAATTGCGGGGAAGTGCAGGGGAAATAATAAAAGGAGTCGCTCTAGGAACAAGCTAGAGAGACACAATGAAACATAACTCGACCTGATGAGGATATAGCTCAGGGGAGAACTGCATCCCAATATAGGTGTTGGGAGGAAACTGAAATAACAATCATCCACGAGGACATAACTCAGTGGGGAATATGGAATAAAGGGTAGACACTTTCTGCCTATGGGGCTGACTCTACATGGGGAGATCAAACGTAAACATCTGCTTGGGGAAATATATTCCACCAAATAGAAGGAGGCAACAATCAAAGATATATGTCAAGAAATACAACATGAATATCTGAATGTTAAAATTATGCATGTTTATGCGTGGTTTATGTATGATGAATGCTGACAAAAAGACATATCTAACACAAACAGGTCCAAGAATCAATGGTCAAACATTCGGTACTACATCTCAAGAGAGAAAGCCAGGCCCACTAGAGAACATCCAATCCGATGGGGGAAACAGATACCAGGAAGCAAATATCTCCGCAGGGAGATGAGAGTCAGTCACTCCAGCTGGGGCAAGGGTCAACACATCTTCCTCAGAAGCTCTCATACTACTCTATAACCAGGCAAAGTCTCGGCGGAGGAGTCTAAACACGGATAAAATCCGCCGTAGAAGCAACTCTACTGGGGAAATTATCGAAGAGGGAAATGAAACTCTGTGGGGAGTAACCACCAATCAAAAGTTTCAGAACCAACATATCTCCTTGTACTGTTGAATAAATCATATATGCCGAGGAGAAGAGAACACTACTCCGCGGGGGGAAGAAAAGCTAAACATATGGACCTTCATAGTTTGGAGTCCACTTGCCCCTGGAATCGGGCGCGAAAGACAAAACTTTCTTGAGCACAAGGTCACCTTCTCATAACACATGAGGTTTGAACTTCCTATCAAAGGCTTTCTTCATCCTTTGCTGATATAACTGACCGTGGCACATGGCAGTTAATCTCTTCTCTTCTATCAAATTCAGCTGGTCATAACGACTCTGAACCCATTCAGCATCAGTCAATTTGTCTTCCATCAAGACTCTAATTGATGGGATCTCCACCTCTACTGGGAGCACAACCTCCATGCCATAAACAAGAGAGAAAGGGGTTGCCCCTGTTGAAGTGCGGACAGATGTACGATACCCATGCAAAGCAAATGGCAGCATCTCATGCCAATCTTTGAACATAACAACCATCTTCTGGACAATCTTCTTGATATTCTTGTTAGCAGCTTCAACAGCCCCATTCATCCTGGGTCTGTAAGGAGAAGAATTGTGATGTGCAATCTTGAACTCGCTACACAGCTCTTTCATCATCTTGTTGTTCAAGTTAGATCCATTATCAGTAATGATCTTATCTGGCACACCATAACGGTATATGAGTTGATTCTTGATAAACTTCACAACCACCTGCCTGGTCACGTTTGCATATGACGCCGCTTCAACCCACTTGGTGAAGTAATCAATTGCTACGAGAAGAAATCTGTGACCATTGGACGCTTTCGGCTCTATCATGCCGATCATGTCAATTCCCCACATAGAGAAAGGCCATGGTGATGAAATCACATTCAGAAGTGTCTGGGGAATATGAATCTTGTCCGCATAAATCTGACACTTATGGCATTTCTTCACGTATTTGTAGCAGTCAGACTCCATTGTCAGTCAATAGTAGCCTGCTCTCAACATCTTTCTAGCCATGGCATGTCCGTTGGAATGAGTACCAAATGAACCCTCGTGGACCTCAATCATTAACAGGCCTGCTTCGTGTCTATCCACACATCTGAGAAGAACCATGTCAAAATTCCTCTTATAAAGCACATCGCCATTGAGGTAGAAACTGCCTGATAATCTCCTCAAAGTATTTCTATCTTTCACAGATGCCCCAGGCGGGTAAATCTGGCTCTGCAGAAAACATTTGATATCATAATACCATGGCTTATCATCTTTCATTTCTTCTACTGCAAATACATGAGCTGGTCTGCCCAAGCACGTCACTGTGATATTGAGAACCTCATTCCAGAGTCTCACCATGATCATCAAAGCAAGCGTAGCAAGCGCATCTGCCATCTGATTCTCGTATCGAGGAATATGATGGAAGTCAATCTCAGTAAAGAATGTTGAAATCCTCCTCACATAATCTCTATATGGGATGAGGACAGGCTGATTCGTCTCCCATTCACCCTTAATTTGATTAACAACAAGGGCCGAATCACCATAAACATCAAGATGCTTGATCCTAAGATCAATACACTCTTCTAGTCCCATAATACAGGCCTCATACTCAGCCATATTATTCGTGCATTTGAAAGTTAGCCTTGTTGTAAAAGGAAAATGTGTGCCCTGAGGAGTAATAATCACTGCCCCAATACCATTTCCATACTGATTTACAGCGCCATCAAACACCATGCTCCATCGGGAACCAGGCTCTGACCCTTCATCAAGTGTAGGCTCATCGCAATATTTCATTTTCAAATACAGGATCTCCTCATCTGGGAAGTCATACTGAACTGACTGATAATCCTCGATTGGTTGATGTGCCAAGTGGTCAGCCAAGACACTACCTTTTATAGCTTTCTGAGCTCGATACTCAATATCATACTCAGACAACAACATCTGCCAACGGGCAATCCTCCCAGTTAAAGCAGGCTTCTCAAAGATATACTTGATTGGATCCATTTTGGATATCAACCAAGTCGTATGATTCAACATATACTGGCGTAAGTGCTTAGCGGCCCAAGCCAAAGCACAACATGTCTTCTCAAGCATCGAGTATCGAGACTCACAATCAGTGAACTTTTTACTCAGATAGTATATAGCATACTCTTTCTTCCCTGATTCGTCTTGCTGACCAAGGACACAACCCAATGAGTCTTCAAGAATAGTCAAATACATAATCAATGGTCTCCCTTCCACAGGCGGGGACAAAATCGGCGGCTTAGACAGGTACTCTTTGATACTGTCAAAGGCTTTTTGGCAATCCTCGGTCCAATCATGAGACTGATCTTTCCGGAGGAGCTTGAATATTGGCGCATGTAGCACCTCAAATTTTCACCTCCCCTTTGTATATACATTTTCATTTTAGGTCATTAACATTGCATTGACATTGCATAGTCCATCATGTCATTAGGCAAGACTGGTTAGAAGATTCAACTGTGCAAGCAAGCAAGAGCATTGTCCATGAGATTAAAGCCCTAGGGTGATTCCCATGAGTTCACATGATTCAAAGATCATTTTGAGGTGTTTTGGCCAAGTATTGGAGGCTCAGAGATCATCAGTCCATGTGCAAATCATCTGAAACCCTAGAAAGTCAACAGAAGTCAACTGTCAGTTCAACTATGGATTTGGAGGTGGGAGATGGTTAGAGATGCCTCAATCATGTGTGAACAAGTCTCATTTGACATTTCAAACATCAACATTGAAGAATTTGAAGTCAGATCAAGACTATCCAAAAATAATAGGTGACCTGTAATTTGAATTTTCCAAAAATGGAAAGGTTGTGGACCAGCTTCAACTCAAGATTACATCATCAAGAAAGCTTCAAATGAAATTTTATCCAACATAAAAGTTGAAGGTCTTTCTCTACCATTTCCAAAAAGTCCAAGATCATGGATTTCTCATGCGTGGTTAAGGAGATATGGTTCAATCATGGCAAAGTGTGGTTGGAACTTCAAATGAGCATAACTTTCAAACCAAAGCTCCAAATTGGATGGCTCTTTTTGCATTGTTCTTATTTTGACCTCTAATTTCCAAAACATGCATTACATTGCACAAATTATCATCACATGAGCATTTGATATTTCATTTGATTTTTGGAGGGAAAACATGAAATTCAAATTTTGTGCACCATTTACACATTTCACCATTGCCTTTGGCTCTAAAATTGCATTTTAAGTGGATTTGAATCAGATTTTCGTGCACAGTTCACATGCATTCCCATGCATGAGGGTGAAAAACCAAATGACACATACACCTCATTTTGCTAATTCCACTTACAAAATGGCTTAAGCATGATTAAAAGAGTGATTAGCATGGCATATATAAAGCAAACCCTAACTGTTTCAGCATTAACAACAATCATAATTTCATATCTAGATCTCAAACACCAAAAAATTTCTCTCACTTTTTTCTTGCAATTTCTTCACATTCAATCCTTTCTTCTTGCTTAATTCTTGTTGCTGAGTTGTTCTTGAGCAGGTTTACACGTGGAGTTGAAGAAAACAGTGCAAGGTTGAAGCATTCTTGAAGCTTGAAGCAACAATGGTGAATCCAAACTCTGGAAAAATCGTGCACAATTGAGCTGCAATTTCTCATTCAATCACTCATACAAGCATCCTGGAGGAACATTGAAGCATCACAAGGCCTTGACTCCATCTAATTCCAGATCTTCTCTACAAGAGGTTACAAATCGCATCTCATAATTTTGAATTTCCTTGCCATCTTATGATAGATCTAAGTATGCTGAGTAGTTTAAGCTTCGAATCGTGCAAATCCATGCTGTTTTGAGTGAGATATGGCTGTTTGAATTTTTGTTGATGAATCTTCTTCACTTCGATCCATGCATGTTTGGTTGTTTCTTGTTGATTTGTTTGTGGATTCATGATCTATGATGAAGGCACTACATAATGATATGCTCAATTTTGATTTCTGGATGCTTTGAATTTTTCTAGAAATGTTGGATGAAGATCTTCATCGTGTTCATCATGTTCATACACATTGCCAGTTTTCCTGCGAATTTTCTTGCAAAACGCATAGGATTACCTGCGAAATTTGCCACGAGTTCATGTTGTTTCCTGCGGATTTTCAAACACGTGCATGCGCGCCAACTTAGGGTTTGTAGGTCAAAACGATGTCGTTTTGAAGGCGCGCGCTTGGCATTTTAGAACTGGCCATGGCTCGAATCCTGCTGAGCGCATTTTCCACATTGCCTTGTGTTTTTCATCATTTCTTCATCATTTCATGTCTTGGCTTCACATTTCCATTTCAATTTTTCTCAACTTCATAAATTCACAGTAAATTGAAAACTCATCCAAAAATTATGAGGTTTTTTGCATCATGATCCTTATCTTGTCTAGTTTTTTATGATCATTAAAATGCAAATTGTGCCTGGCCTGGATATTTTTTGGTGCTAGGATACTTAAACATGTATGCATTCTTGACCTTGCTTTGCTATATCATTTGTGAAATGCTTGATTCTTGTCCAATGCTTATGAAATCTTGCATACTATAACTAGACACTTTGCTTGACATTTTGGTGTTGATTTGGTATTTTTATCAATTACCATTGCTGTTTTATGATCATGCTAAAGTAGGTGTGACAATTTGTGTCACACCTTGTGATGTTCAACTTGAATGATGTGTTTGGCATGCCAAATGATATCCAATTGCCCTGATTTTTTGTGTGACGCATGTTATAGATGTTATGATTGCTCATGATTTTTGTTGGAATTTTTGGGATCATTTCTGATTTAATTGAGATTTTTCATTCTGGATGGTCACATTTGAGCTTTTAAATGGCCTTGAACTTCATTTGATCACAAAATGCTTGTTTCTTATCCAATGCTTCTGAATTTTTGCACACTATTTCTAGACATGTTGAGTGTTGTTTTGGCTTTGGTTTGAGGTTTTTACCAATTACCATTTCTGTTTTATGCCTATGCTAACTTGGTGTGACAATTTGTGTCACACATGTGCTTGTCTTGTGCTTGTCTTGACTTATGCTATTGCCATGCCTAATGATGTCCAATGCTCCTAATTGTTTGTGTGATGATCATGTTGTATGTCCTGTTTACTCATGAATTTTTCCAAGATTATTTGAATCATTTTTTATTTAATGTGCATTTATTTCTTCTGATGTCACAATGTGGTCACAATTTGCATACCTTGCCATGTTTGGTTCATGAAATGCTTTTGGTTAATGATATTGATATGGGACCTTTTGAGTTGTGTTCTGGATTGGATAAGGATGATCCATGTTAAATTTCATGTTTTGTTTTGAATGTTTGACCCTCTTTTGACCCTAGGCTTTGACCTAGTGGTTTGGACTCACTGTTTGGATTGTGGATTTCAGGTTAAGAAGCACATTGCCATGGTTGGATTGGTTCACTCATTTGGATTGATTAGTTGATTGATGTTGGCTAACCTTATGTTGTTTTGTAGGTTGATACCAAGTCATTTGTGTTGTGCCCATTGGCTTGTTCCTTGCACATTGTTGCCTGATGCTTTGTCTGTCTGTGTGATTGACTGTTGTCTGTTTGATTGATTGAACTGTGTACTGATTGGGTTAGATTTTTTCACAGGTACCTAAGTTGCTTTGAGTACTTTTGAACTTGCTTTTGCTTTTCTTGGTTGCTTAACCACTGAGGTATAATTTCTCCGACTTCATGTAGTCTGGAAGAGTTGTCCTGTTATGTGGGCAGGCACCTGTCTGAAGCCCTCCTTAAGAGGCAATGCTTGTGAATGTTTACTTTTGTGCCAAGCAGGTAAAGACCTCTTAAGAGGCAATTGGCAGATAAAAGAGATGTGTAATCCATCTTCTGCTATTCAGTGTGTCATCCACTTTGCTCACACACCATGTGTTGATGCCTTGTGGATATTAACCCAAGATCTTTGTTGTGTCAGTCATATATGGAGAAGAGTTCCTACATTCTGAACTCCCACACTTTCTATTATGAGTCAAGCTCTCCCAGGCCAGGGATAAGAGCTGTGAGGTCTTACCCTCACTTCCCATTTCATCTGTTTCACCCTAACTCTCAATGTTAGGGTTAAGAGCTAAAAACACCCCATTCCAGTTGGCTTGTTTTTGCAGCCTAGCCTTGTATGAGCCCAATTGCTTGCATATAGTGTGTGTGATTGTTTATTGTGCTTGTGTTTGTTTGATTGTGCTGTTTAGGATAGCTTGCTCCCTGTGCAAGTTAGATAGAAACCTCAACCTAGGGCCATTGTGGATTACATGATAACTATTAGGCTCGAGTCAGACTCCCTTTTAGTTTGTCATTTCCCCGTCTCTGGTTAGGTTAGAAGTTCTTTCCCTGTTTAGGGGAACTACGTCGCCCTGATCCTCATACCAGATGAGGTACGTAGGCAGGAGATGAGCTGATCTCTCCGGGCGCCCTTTTCCTTTTGCAACCCCTTTGTGTGTGTTTGGAGACTGACGTAAGTCCAGCGATTGGCAGTTGGTTTCCTGTGTCTTGTTTGCTTGGTGGAGTCTGACATAAGTCCACCGATTGGAAGTCGGTTTCCTGTGTGTGTGTTTATTGGTTCGGAGTCTGATGTAAGTCCAGAGATTGGCATTCGGTCTCCATGTTTGCCTGTTTGTGTGGAGTCTGACATAAGTCCAGCGATTGGCAGTCGGTTTCCTGTGGTGGTTTTGTGTGGCGTGCGTTAGCCGAGCTACGAGTGCTCTGATTCTTCTCTAGTTAGAGAAGATACGTATGCATAGGATGCGACATCCTAGCGAGCATGTTTCCCCCGTCCCGAACTATGTCGACTCTGATGTCTGTGCCTGACAGACTACGTAGGCTCAGGATGCGATATCCTGCCGAGTCCGTTTCTTCCATCTTTCGTTTGGGTTTCCTTCCAGTTTTGTGCAGTGTTTGAGCAGTTATCTAACAACCTTTATTCTATTCCTTCTGAGCGTGGATCCCGTCGAGTACGACGGATGCGTAGGGGTGCTAACACCTTCCCTTCGCATAACCGACTCCCGATCCCATCAATCTCTGGTCGCAAGACCATTTCCTTTCCAGGTTTACTTTGAGCGTTTCCTTTCCCTCCTTTGGGATAAATAACGCACGGTGGCGGCTCTGTGTCTTTTTCCCGCCGGTTTTTCGCGTAATGCGACAGCGCACATGTGGCAGTCATGTGGGATATAAATATGGAAATATAATTCAAGCGGCCAAGAAAACCTCGGACTTGTTTCTCAGCTTTGGGCGCAGGCATCTCTTGTATTGGTTTGACCTTGGCAGGATCAACCTAAATACCTCTCTCGCTGACAATAGAGCCCAATAACTTGCCGGAACAAACTCCAAATGTACACTTGTTAGGATTCAGACGAAGCTTATATTTCCTCAACCGCTGAAATAGCTTCAACAAGTGCTCTACATGTTCAACTTCCGTTCTCGACTTCGCAATCATATCATCAACATACACCTCAATCTCCTTGTGCATCATATCGTGAAACAAGGTAATTATAGCTCGTTGATACGTGGCTCCGGCGTTCTTCAAACCGAAGGGCATCACTCGATAACAGAATGTTCCCTAAGGTGTGATAAATGTTGCCTTCTTCATATCCTCGGGTGCCATTTTAATCTGATTATATCCGGAAAATCCGTCCATAAACGAGAAGACATTGAATTTAGCTGTATTATCTACCAACATATCAATATGTGGTAAAGGGAAATCATCTTTCGGACTAGCTTTATTCAAGTCTCTATAGTCCACACACATCCGGACTTTTCCATCTTTCTTAGGCACGGGCACAATATTGGCCACCCATTAAGGATATGTAGAATTCACCAGAAACCCCGCATCAATTTGCTTCTGAACTTCTTCTTTGATCTTCATTGCCATATTAGGATGAGTTCTTCTGAGCTTCTGCTTCACAGGCACGCATTCAGGCTTCAAAGGTAGGAAATGTTGCACGATATCAGTATCTAGACCAGGCATGTCTTCGTAGGACCAAGTAAAGACGTCGACGTATTCTCGTAGCAACTCAATCAACCCCTTCTTAACAGACTCTTCAAGGAGTGCCCCAATCTTCACTTCTCACACATAATCTTCAGACCCCAAGTTGATTGTTTCTAGACTCTCGAGATGCGGCTGAATGATCTTCTCTTCATGCTCAAGTAGACGGGTGATCTCATCGGGAATCTCTTCAACATCATCTTCTTCTGCCTCAAATACAGGGAACTCAAAGTTGGGAGATGGTGTTGGATCATTATGTTCAATGGGTTTGATCAACCTGCATAATGATTTTGGATATAAAAGAGATTTTAGAATTCAAACAAGGAAAATTATTATGCAGATGAAAAGATTGATTTTGTTCGATTTTTTAAGGTTTTATGTGATTACCAATTTCATGCAAAAAGCAAAAAAATGAAAATAAATGGAAAAAACAAACATTTAACATGAATTTATTGAATGAAAATATCATTGTATTTATGATCCAACAATGTCATCACTCCTCCTTTTGGCATGGGAGAAGGGTTTTTGAACAAAATGAACATTACCTTGACTTATGGATAACTGTTGCAACATCAACAGCGACCCAGTTATTGCAGACCCCTCCAGGGATGACAAAGTTGCCAGAATCTTCTTCTGCATCCTCTTCCACAACAGCAGCAACTTTCTCGTCTTGAACAGTGTGGATGAATCCACCACTCTGAAACAGCCCGCGCTTGTTGAAAGCGCCAGAAGAATATCATATGCCAGCCCGGGATTTGTTGTCTTCCAGTTTGATCATTTGTCCTAAACCGGTAGTTGTACCATGCTCAATGGCCAACTTAGCATCATTGTAGGACGCAAATGAAGAAGTTCCTTTCTTAGTAGGCTCAGCAATAGATAAAGCTTGGAATGGTGTTTCAACTTCATCCTCAGCATCTATGTAAGAGAAGGAAGAAAAATGGCTAACCAGGAGAGCTTTTTCTCCCCCTACCACCACCAGCTTCTTGTTTTTGACAAACTTCAGTTTCTGGTTTAGGGTGGATGTCACAGCGCCTGCCTCGTGAATCCATGGTCTGCCCAATAGACAGTTATATGATGGGTGGATATCCATGACCTAAAAAGTGATATGGAAATCACTCGGTCTGATCTTGTATGGGAGCTCAACGTCTCCAATCACAGTTTTCCTGGATCCATCAAAAACATTAACCACTACTCCACTCTGCCTCATGGGGGGGCCCTGATATGACAATCTAACAAGAGTGGATTTCGGCAACACATTCAGCGATGATCCAGTGTCAACCAACACATTGGACATGGCATCATCCTTACAGCTCATGGAGATGTGTAGTGCCAAATTGTGGTCTCTTCCCTCCTCGGGGAGATCAGCATCACAAAAACTCAAATTGTTATAAGCGGTGATGTTTGCAACAATACTGTCAAATTGTTCTATTGTGACATCATGGTCTACATACGCCACATCCAACACCTTCTGCAGAGCTTCACGGTGTGGTTCTGAATTCATAAGCAATGATAGCACAGAGATCTTTGATGGCGTCTGTAGAAGCTGATCTACAACGTTGTATTCACTTCTTTTGATGAGCCTCATCATCTCATCACAGTCTTCTTTCACGGTGCCACTCTGGCTAGCAGAGACAGGAGTTTTTACAACGGAGGCAGATTTATTGGCAACAAGTGCTGGATTCGGAGCAATAATAGCATTCCCAACCGGGCGTTCAGTATAATCAGCAATATCAGCCCTTCGGACATCAGCTTGGGGTTTCGGCGGAGCCGAGAAAACACGACCGCTACGGGTCAAGCCGCTGACATCGGCAATATTAACAACAGAAGTAGAGGGCAGGGGCACCTCCTTCCCATCCTCCAATGCCACAGCATTGTAGCGATAGGGGACCGCTTTATCAGAAGAGTATGGCACAGGGCCAGCTGGTTTAATGATCAAAGAGGGAGAAGCCTTCTACTTGATGCCATCATACCGAATGACAACAAGCTCAGGGATTCAAAATACCGGAGATATCACATTGACTTCATCATCGTCATCAACATTTCAATTTTGAAGTATCTCAATTACTCCTTCATCCAGCATTTCTTGGATGTCTTTACGGACTTGGCGACATCCCCTTTGATTGATAGTGCAAACACGGCATCTATCATGGTCATGCTCATAATGATTGTACTCACACAACAGTCTGTGCATCTGGACCAATGATTGTCGAATATGGCTGACATATTTGACCTTATATTTACCAAGGCAGCCCTGGACCATGTTAACAGAGGATTTCCCATGCTCGGGCAATGGGTTCTTCTTCACATTAGGACCTACGTCCTCGAAACACAAGATACCACATCTCACAAGGTCTTGAACCTTGGTCTTAAGCGGGTAACAGTTTTCCACGTCATGTTCGGGAGCACCGGAATGATAAACACAATGAAGCACGGGCTTATACCACCACTGAGGGTTGGTAGGTATAGCCAGTGGGTCTCGTGGAGTAATCAGCTTCCTCTCTATCAAAGAGGGATACAATTCTACATAGGTCATAGGAATAGGATCGAAGGTGACCCTCTTCCTCTCATAGCTTGTACTAGTTTGATTGTTGTTTCGAGGCTGGTAGGCCTGCTGTTGACGACGGTGATGTTATTGTTGATATTGTTGTTGTTGTTGCTGGTTATTATTGTGATGCTGATATTGCTGATTATCTCTGAAAACAGGTGCTATGTGAGCCACCTTTCTCCTTACTGAGGGTCTTCTCTGTTTAACATGGGAGGTCACAGCATGTTCCTCGCCATCTTTCTTCTTTCCAAACGCCCCATATCATTTGGCAGAAGAGCCTTCTTCTCTAGTCAGGCGCCCTTCCCTGACTCCTTCCTCCAGACGCATCCTCATGTTCACCATCTCGGTGAAATCAGAAGGAGCACTGGCAATCATCCGCTCATAGTAAAATGAGCTCAAGGTCTTCAGAAAGATCTTGGTCATTTCTTTCTCCTTCAGCGGAGGCACAATCTGTGTTGCTAGCTCTCGCCACCTCTGGGTGTACTCTTTGAAAGTTTCCTTGTCCTTCTGGGACATGGCCCTCAATCGATCCCTATCGAGAGTCATATCCATGTTATACTTGTATTGCTTGACGAAGGCTTCGCCAAGATCATTGAAGGACCGAATGTTCGCACTGTCCAAGCCCATATACCATCTCAAGGCAGCACCAGACAAACTGTCCTGGAAGTAGTGAATGAGAAGTTGATCGTTGTCGGTCTGAGTCGACATCTTCCTGGCATACATGACCAGGTGGCTGAGAGGGCAAGTATTTCCCTTGTATTTTTCAAAGTCAGGCACTTTGAACTTTATAGGGATTTTGACGTTTGGGACCAAGCAGAGTTCAGCAGCAGACTTGCCGAAAAGGTCTTTTCCTTTGAGAGTTTTCAATTCCTTGCGGAGTTCAAGAAACTGATCATTCATAGCATCCATTTTTTCATAGACATCTGGGACCTCAGACGGCTCAGAGTAGTAGATGGTGTCGTGTACCCTAGGCATAGTATGCACGACAGGAGGTGGAACGACAAGGATCGGGCTAGATGCCGGCAGAGAAGCAAATGTGGGTGCAAGACCCTCAGGAACGAAGTTGGGAGGCATCCCCCAAGGAAACCCGGATGGCATAGTTGTTGGTGCAAAGTGGGCGATGGCCGCTGTAATACCCCAAAATTTACCCTTCATTTTTTCCCTAGAAGCATGGGATTGTTTCACATTGCATTACCATCATACTAGGTCATATTCATTGCATACTGCATTAGTAACTTGGAAAATCAGGGTTTAATTGATCACTTCTTACCAGAAGGAGCCCACACAAAGCAAGACTGAGAATTGAACTTCATTCTCCAAATATACAAGTCTCAAGGGGTTCCATATGTCTTATTATGGTCTACAGTTCATCAGTGGAAGATTCAGAACTCTCAGAGTGTGCATCTGCACTTAATCAGGAAATTAGGGTTTCATGGCTATCTGCAACAGGCAAGGTTTGGTGGGAAGTGAAGGAGCTCATTCATGTCATGATTATAGAGGCATCTTGGCCTAGGAAGGTTCATAATCTTCTCACAAAGATCCATTGGCAATCAATGCAATCAGTTCCTAGTCATTTTTGCCCTAAAACTAGGGTTTGGTATAAAATCGGTTTATTTCTGATTCCTTGGGTGAAACTATTTTCCATGGCCCTCCATATGTCCACAAGGGTCTACATACAAAAAAATCAGCTCTTTATTTGAGCCAGAGGTGCTTCAATTGATCAATGGAATCGGGAATCAGACGGTTCGGGAGAAGTCAACTGCGGGGCCAGAAAAGTCAACTCCTGACATTTTGAAAGTGGAATCTCAAAATTCATGCCTAAAGGAGCCTACATATGAAATTTGATCAAGGTTGGATCATGGATTCATCATTTAATCAGGAGTTGAAAAAGTTACTAAATTTAGAAATAGTTGACTTTCCATTTAAGGCAAGTTTTTATGTTTTTTGCACCCACTTTAAGCCAATATTCCATCACGATGCAAGCTCCATTTGAAAATTTCTCGAACATGAAAGTTGTTCCTCTTGTTCCAAGATTTCTAGAGATATAAAGTTTGTTTAATTTGGACTAAAATTGAGAAAATTAGGCTTGACCAAAGTAAGACATTATTTTAGAACACTTAGAAAAAAATTTAAGTCCAAAATTTGCAAAATTTGTCAAGGCTTATGGGCCAGATTCCTTGCACTTCAAGGCATCTTTTGAAAATACTTTCGTCATGATAGTTGTACCTTGCTATGTCCTCTTTCACATCCTTTTGGAATCATCCCATTTGGATCATTGGTTTGAAAGATACACTCATCTAAAGTTGGTATCATAGACTGAATTTTTTGACAACATTTAGGCCAAACTGTTCCAACCATTATTCAGCTATGAGACCAGAACTTTATGGCCATTTTTCACCTCTTTCCACTCATCATTTCAATTTGTGTTCAACATGAAAAGTGTTAAGCTGCATACCATCTTTCTACTATTTGCATTGCCTTGTCATTTGGTTACATAATCATCAAGATATAAAGCCTCAAAGTCACCTATTTGGTTTGTTTTTGTGCTGCACAAGAAAACCAAGTCTGACCACAAAACCAACCAACACACTTTTTACCTCATTTGTTCATGCACTTTTATGTTCATTCACTTAAGTTTTGCTACATTTAGAACTTGCTTTCACCACCCCTCACTTTTGCACCTTTGTTCATAACTCAAAACCAACATTCCAAGCCCATTTAGAACATTTAAACCCTACATATATAAGCTCCTAAAAACCCTAATCTGAAAAATAGTGGTTGTATTTTTGAGCAAGAGGCAAGGGAGTGCATTCAAGATCCATTCCTCATTTTCCAAAAGAACATCTTCCTTCTCTTTCATTGCCTCCACACCAAGAAGTAGTGGATTGTTTTCCACTAGGTAAGCATCCTATGACTTGTTCATTTCATGCTTGTCCATTGTCATTTTTTCATGTTATCCATCCATGTTTCATTTTAGTTTTCATTTATGTCATGCTTGTTTGCCATTATTTCCATGCTTATTTTTTATGTTGTTATTGTGCCATGCTTGTCCATGAACCCTTCAATATGAGACATTACTTTTAAGTTGGATTTTGTAACATTATTTTTTGTTGAATTCGGGTGCATGAAGCCCCCTTGTTGTTCGCTTTTCTACATGATAAAGCCATTATTTTCAATAAAACAAAGCACCATTGTGTTCTACACGTTCCATACTTGAACTTTGATTTTTACATCATCTCATTTAGAGCCCTATAGAGTGAGATATGTTGGTTTGAAAAATGAAGAAATTTGCTGCGTTTTTTCGTGTGTTGCTGCATTTGCATGGCTTGCATGAGAGAGCGGACACGTGTCACTCTCGCGGCTGTTGGATCACACGGCCAGCTTGCAATCTCAACCATCCGCCTCTTTTTGTCTTCTAGTAACTTAAACTCCCCATGACCAATTGACTTGATGTTCACATATTTTATTTAAATGAACTTTTTTTAATTCATGTCACGCGTTACTGTTCATCTGGACTGGGCCTAGTGTTGTGCCCTCTACCTGCACCCCACCTCAAGGCCCATCAATTCATTTATTCACACTTCCATTTATTTCCATTCTTTTATTTATTTTATTTTCTGTTATGTTTTTAATTCTATAAATTATTTTATTTGTTCATAAAAATATCAAAAAATACTTTTAATATTCCTCAATGTTTTATTTTATTTATTTTTATTTTTATTTTCATATTTATTTAATGTTAATATTTTATTTTAATTATTTGTTTCAAATAGTCCATTTTAACACACTTATTTGTATTAATTTTATTTTCTTGACTTAAAATTATTTTTAACTTCTGATTTTTAGGATGAGGATTGACCAATGTCTCATGGTCAACCTGACCTTTTATTGGAATTTTATTTCCCACTTTTAATTTATTTTGGATTTATTTTTAACCTAGTCTTGTTGTTTGACTTTTGGTTTGACCTTTGTTTTGATTCAATTAATTCAATAACCAATTTTCATTATTTTTAAAATCTTTTTGGGGGATGATGATGTCCTGACCCCACCTTAGTTAGTTTAATTTTTCATAATTTTTGTGATTAATTTACTATTTATTTGATAATTTTCAAGTTGACTTGACTTTTCAGTTGACTTTTCTATGATTGATGTTTGACATAGGGATTGCTTAAGGCAATTGAAGAGATCTTTTGATCCTCCCTTGTTCATCTCATATGCCATATATTAGAGGCTTTTCATCTTGATTTTATTCGATCCTTGTATCATTTCCCGATTAAATTATTCAGTGATCCTTTGTGTACATAGTTGCATCTGTCTGATTCATCTGATATTTTTTATACTTGTTTCTTTCATCCATGCTTCTATTGTTTGATTGATTAACATGTTTATACTTCTCATGCATTGTCTAATGCTTCATTATTTCATTCTTTGATTATTTGATTTGATCATATACTTGTTTATATATCTTATTGTTTGATAACTATTGCCTACTTGTATGGTGTATGAGGCATATATTATTATTGTTTGATTGCCATGAACAATCCCCATTCATAACAAATGTACCCATCTCCCATGAAGTGTATAATGTTTATTCTTTCATTCTTTATTCATCTGTTAATACAAGAAATAAAATGAACATCCGATAACCTTTTCAAAACAAGATCAAAACCTCGATCCAACGTCGAGTAATCATTTTCAAAACTTAACAGAACCAGCACGTATTCATCCATCCTTTTGTAAGTCGATTGCTTCATGCATCGCCATTTCTCTTGTAAGTCAATTACTTCAGGCATCGCCATCTACCACCTATAAGTCGATTGCTTCAGGCATCGGAACCTACCCTTTACCCCACTCCTCTTCTTGCTCCATTTGTCGATTCTTATTTCCGTTTAGGTAGCACCCATTAGGTAGAACCCTTTGTATGATAACATAGGTAGAATTCCCATATCCTTTTGTATGATAACATAGGTAGTATTCCCTTATTATTTTGTATGATAACATAGGTAGAATTCCCTCATTCTTTTGCATGCTAACATTAGGTATATGTTCCCATTTGTAAATCCTAACACATAGGTTCGCATTGCATGACAACTCTAGGGCAGAGCTTCCCCATTTTTAGACCTTCTGTGCGTCTCCGATCTCGTGGCATGTCACTCCGTTCTATTGCAAAGAGGTAACTGCCTAAGACTCGATTCAGCGAGCTGCGACACCTGCTGCTAGGACGTGAACACATTGCCCACTCTCCTTTGACACAACTGGTGTCCTCCTTTGTAAGACCATGTTCAGATGGCAACCCCTAGTTAGCCGAACTACGGCAACTCTGATTCTCTTGTTCAGATGAGATACATAGGCACGAGACGCGATGTCTTGCCGAGTTTTGACTGACGACTAACAACTAATCCTTGCTTGTTTTCGCCCTCGTTGCGATTCTTTTCTCTCGCCCTTGTTGCGATCGAGACCTTTCTTTTCTCTCGCCCTCGTTGCGATCGAGACCTTCCCTTTCTCTTACCCTAGTTGCAATCGAGACCCCTGTGTTCCCGTAGTTAGCCGAACTACGGTTTGCTCTGATTCTCACTCCAGATGAGATACGTAGGCATAAGACGCGATGTCTTAGCGAGCACACCTCTCTTTAACCCATAGGTAACCGAGCTACGAAGACTCTGATTCTCATATTCAAATGAGATACGTATGCAGTGGATGCGACATCCGTGCGAGTCATTTTCTTTTGACCTTTCTTTTAGTAAATAGTACATTAGAGAAACACACACCCTTTAGACAAGAACAACAAGAGTGGATCCCGTAGAGTACTACGGATGCGTAGGGGTGCTAATACCTTCCCTTCGCATAATCGACTCCCGAACCCAAGATTTGGTTGCGAGACCTTGTCTTTTCCTTTCCTCAGGTTTACTTCGAGCGTTTCCTTTCCCTCCTTTGGGATAAATAACGCACAGTGGCAACTCTTCTATCATTTTTCTTTTCTCGCCGGTTGTTTTTTCGCAGGTTGCGACAGCCGCAGGCACTGTTGAAGAGGCAATCTCGGAGAAGATTGTCCTCTAGGGAGCAGTTGAAGGTGGCGGAGACGACTGGCTCTGGGCGGCCATGAAAGACTCCATCAGGGCAGTCAATCTGGCCACTTCCTCCTTAAGTTCACGGTTCTCTTACTCCAAATGATCCATTAGTCTTGCAGAGTTGGCTCGGGTGTAGTATCGGTGAGTCAGCTTGTCTTCAAAATAAATGAAGAACACAGAGTTAGACCCTAGAACAAGAAGCCTGGAGCAAAACCTTCTTGTGCACATGATGCATACAATGCTTGTGCATATGATTTATTTTTATTTATCAGACGAACTTTAGAGTCCTATTTGCAAATATTGAAAATATTATATATTTAGACATATATGGAAATATCATATCAATAATATTTGGAGAATATTTTTACACCAAAGAAGTACAGTCTTGGTAACCAAATACAATACAAGAGAGAAGGAAAATGAACATCCTACGGAACCCTAGAAACAATCATCTAAAGCTCTGGAAACTGGAAGATAAGCTGCACGAAGCCTCTTCACCTCCCTCTCATAGGCTTCCTCCATATCTGCCTTCTCTTTGGTGAGTCGATCGTACTTCCTCTTCCAGAACTTGGAAGACTGAGGAAGAAGAGAAGTCAATGCATCATCAGGCTCATCAATAACCTGGTGCTCAAGGAACTCTATCAAAGCATCCTTATCTCTAATCTGCTGAAGCAACTCCTCTCGTTCACGGATCCAGACACGTGAACAGTCTTCGTCTCTCAACTCCTCTACTCCTTGGTCAGGGAGGGTTGAAGGCCCAGCCACAACCAAAGGTGTAGATCTTGGATACTCGTAAGGCATGAGGTACTCGAAAGCTCTCCTCCTAACCCAAGAGGTGTAGGGTTCCAAAGCAATATAGTTCTTCGGACCCAGCTCCTTCCTTCCCTTCCTATGGATCTTGCGCCAAGCGCGAACCATCCTTTCCTTCAAGCCTTGGGGATCCTTACCCTCCTGGAAGAATACACCTTCTAACAGAATTTTATTAGGTTTATCCTTTAGGGGGAACCCAAGCTGACGACGTGCCAAAATAGGGTTGTAGTTAATCCCACCACATGTACCAAGAAGAGGTACATTGGACAATTCACCACAAGAGTCGATAATCTGCACACCATCATATACACGGTTGTACCAAAAGATATCATCATTAGTGAGAGACATGAGTCTCGTGGACCACCGTAGACATCCTTTGTTCTCCTTGAAGGCGACCGTCTGCGGCAAGTGCGAAATAAACCACTTGTACAGCAGAGGCAAACAGCACACAATGGCACCACCACCCTTTGCATTCCTCATATGCAAAGAAAAGTATGTGTCACCCAACAGAGTTGGAACGGGATTAAGAGTAGAGAAAATCCTAATAGCGTTCACATCTACAAACTTGTCAATGTTGGGGAATAACACTAGCCCATAGATGAGAAGTACAAATAAGGCTTCAAAGGCGTCCTCACTCATGACCTTCCCATACATAGTAGCTTGAGCAATGAGGAACTCAGAAGGGAGACCTTGAATTCCACCTTTGGTAGTCATATGAGCACCAACCAGAGATTCATCTATATGCAACATATAAGCTATCTCTTGAGAAGTAGGAATACTCTCTAAGCCACTGAACGGTAACTGGTCTAGGATAGATATGCCCACAAGGTAGGCATACTCCTCAAGCGTGGGGAAAAGCTGGAAATCCGGAAATGTGAAGCAACAGTACAAGGGATCATAGAACTGCACCAATACACTCATCAAACCTTCGTCCACTTGAGTAGTCAGAATAGATAGAAGCTTCCCATAACGAGCCTTGAAACCCAAGGGATTTAGTACATAGGATGTCAAATTCCTTAGCTCTTTCAAGTCAGGTTGTCTGAAACTGTACTTCTTCGTATTCCTTCTTTGTCTTTCCATGTCTGAAAATTTTGCAAATAGAACTCCTAAGTTCCTTGAAAATTTTCTCATTATATTGATGATATGGATGCAAATGAGTGGATGAATGCATGGATGCAACAATCACACTCAAGGATCAAGCAAAGCACACCACACAAAGGTCATGGGATGGATTATGTCATCCTTAATATCAATCATGCATTTTGGTGGATTATGGTTTACACCTTATCAACACCCAAGTTCCATTGATATTAAGGATACAAGAACGCATCAACCATGAATCAAGGGTTTGTTGCAAGTTACGAGCATGGAGTCTCGGTTAAGAACCACCCAAAGGGAGTGTACTAGGGTTTAAACCTGCCAAACATGTTCTACAAGAGGCTCCCATAGTCATCATCCCATCTTTCGGATATTATCGGATAAACGACTACTCGTATTCCAAAAATATTCTCAAGAGAGACTCTTATGAGTGTAGTATCGCGTAACAATCGTATCAAATCTTACATTTGAACGACCTTCGCACTACGTCCTAAAAAAATAGGCAAAGATGGGCTTGGTAAACTAAGGTCCTTGGCTTCTAAGGTCTATATTGGAAAGAGTAATGCCTAACCACGACTACTCATGTGACATTATTGATCCCAACATGACCTCCACCAAGTGAATGGGCTTGCAAGTCAACTTGCTAAGGAATAATTCCACACAAGTTGACAAGACTATGCCATTCTCCTATCCTAAGTGCACTCGAGTTCGGGTATAGAACTCATCTCACAAAGATCACCAAGCATACAAGGAATTAATATTCAAGCAATTCAATCATTACATACAATACAGTAATCCCAAATTGCACAAAAATATGTCACAAAATAATATACAATACAATACAACAAATATGAAAAGTAGGCAAAACCCACTAGGCAAATATCCCCAACAGAGTCGCCACTTTTGTGTAGCGGGGTATTCGTTACCATTAGACATATTGACTAAATCCAAGGTAAACCATACAAGTCGAGTCGCCACCGCACTTCTATTTATCCAATGGAATGGTTAGAAAGCGAACAAAAACCTAAAAGTTTTATCGAATCAAAAACTAGTAAAAAAGTTAGAGATCGGGGTAAGGGGGCTGGTTATGCAATTGGAAGGTGTTAAGCACCCAAAACATCCTAGGTACTCCTAGGGAGCCCTTTTCATACTTGTTGTAAGGTTGGTATTTTGTGAAAAAATTTGTTTGTGCAAACATGATTGAAGAGATGAGAAAAGAATATACAAGTCATTTGCAATTTGTATTTGAATGGATAAACCCATTGCCTAGATACCATCTTAAAAAAGATTAGGATCAAAACCTCGTAGTTCGGGGTAAAATTCTCAAAAATGAGTTGGTGAATTGATTGGTCCAAAAGCCTTAAGGTCTTTTGTTATCTAAGGGAGAAAACTCAAACTAAAACCACAAATCCACCATGTGAGGATAACTTCAACATGCTAGTGAGGGATTACCCCTATAATAAGCATAGAAGACTGTCGCAACGCGAAAAACAACCGGCGGAAAAAATACAGTTTACAGAGCCGCCATCGACGCTATTCATCCTATGACGGAAAGGAAGCGCAGGACTAACCTAAGAAAGGGAAAGGAACGGTCTTACGACCAGAGATTACAAGGTACGGGAGCCGGTTACCCAAGGGGAAGGTATTAGCACCCCTCACCTCCGCCGTACTCGACGGGATCCACGCTCAAAAGATAGTTCAAAGAATAGGAAAAGGTTACTAATAAAACTGCTCAAAGAAATTGCACAAACCGGAATAATAAACAGGTAAAGGAAGATGGAGGAAGTGGACTCGGTAGGATGTCGCATCCTGGGCCTACGTAGTTTGTCAGAAACAAACATCAGAGTCAACGTAGTTCGGGGAAAGGGAGACATGCTCGCTATGACATCACATCCTATGCCTACGTATCTTCTCTATCCAAAGAAGAATCAGAGCACTCGTAGCTCGGATAACGCACGCCGAAACAAAACATCAAAAAGAGACGCTGAGACGTCAAAAGAAACACTCAAAAGGAAACAGAATGCCAATACATGGACTTACGCCTGACTCCTAACAACAAAAACAAACAAGGAAACAGAATGCCAATACATGGACTTATATCTGACTCCCAACAATCAACACAAACAAGGAAACAGAATACCAATACATGGACTTATATCCGACTCCAAACAAAAACAAACGCTAATCAGCGAACACCAAAGAAAGAGGTTATCAGATTACCCAACAAAGTAACCAAACATCCAAAGATGAACCCCAAAGATGAACCCCAAGTGAATAATCACGACAAACATCGCAAATGAACCCCAAGTGAGTGACAACCGTCACAAATGAACCCCGAGATGATAACCATCATCACAAATGAACCCCAAGTGAGTGACAACCGTCACAAATGAACCCCAAAGATGATAACCATCATCACAAATGAACCCCAAGTGAGTGACAACCGTCACAAATGAACCCCAAGTGAATCTCAAAGATGAACCCCATAAGGTATAAACATACCACACACGCACATGCTGAACAAACAAGTACTCACACCAAAACAAAGAAGAGGGTGAACACACACAAAAAAAAAACAAAAGGGTGCCCGGAGAGATTGCTCGCAACCTCCTACCTACGTATCTCATCTGGTATGAGAATCAGGGCGACGTAGTTCCCCTTAACAGGGGAAACAACAAACTAATAGGGAGTCTGGAACTCGAGCCTAATAGTTGTCATGCAAACAATATACCTAAGTCGGGAATAAGGGTGATGAACACACACAAAACCAAAACAACAAAAAAAGGTGCTCGGAGAGATTGCTCGCAACCTCCTGCCTACGTATCTCATCTGGTATGAGAATCAGGGCGACGTAGTTCCCCTTAAAAGGGGTACAACACTCTCCTAACCAGAGACCAGGGAAACAACAAACTAAATAGGGAGACTAGAGCTCGATCCTAATAGTTGTCATGCAAACAATATCCCTAGGTTGAGGTCTCTAACAAGAACTTAACTCGCTTTGGAAGCGACTCAACTTAAATAGCAAATAAACATCAATACAAGTGATCAAACATCACACACAATATTCATACAAGAGGCCCAAACAATGGGTAGGCTTTAGTCAAGAGGGGTCATATCAACCTCGACAAACAAGCCAAACTGTAAGGGGTAGTCAACTGGGCTCTTAACCACTAACATTGAATGTCAGGGTGAGCAGATCAAAATGGTAATGAGGATGAGACCTCATGCTCTTAACCCTGGGCTGGGTGAGCTCATGACAAAGAAAGCGTGGGGATCCAGAAAGAGGGACCCTATTCCACTTGACAGACTCTGGACAAAGATCTTGGGTTCATGTTCAGAAGCATCAGCACGTAGTGCGAGCATAATGAACGACTCACTGAATAACGGGGGATTGGCTACTAATCCCTTTTATCCGTCAATTTCTTCTTCATTTAGGAGGACTTATCAAGTAGCACATGCCTCATCTTGGAGGTCTTTGGCACAATTGTAAACAAACACAAACAGAGCCTCTTAAGGAGGACTTGCCAGCAAAATGCCTGCCAAAAAAGTGACAGGACTTCCAGACTACATGAAGTAAGAGGATAACTACCTAAGTGGTGTGTCAACCACAATCCAAAGCTCAAGCAAGATCTAAAAGCAAGCAACTAATGTACCTGTACAAAAGCTAACCAGTTAGTATCTCAGACAAACAATCAGAAAACAAACAGTGAAACCATTCAACTGTTACACAATTCAATGAGCAATGTTCAAGCAATCAAATGAAGCAATGATCTCAACACATAAACTCAAATCCCTACAAAAACACAAAGAAGTCAGAACACAATCCAATTTTCATCTCAAAAGGTGAGCAACTCAACCATTAATGCTAAATGTCCAAACCTGAAACACAAGTCAAGGTTAGTTCATGTACAAAACATTAGTGCAAAGACTAAGTCCAAAACCAAACCAAATGATCAAAACAGAAGTCAATCTTTCACATAATGCACATTCAAACAATAAACAAAATGTCCTCAAAAGGACCAACATTAATTCACAAGGCAAGTCCCTCAAATGATCAATGTAAAGCAAAGGCAGCAAAGGTGCACAAAATGGACATCCAAATTAGAAAATCCAAATCACAACAGAAAAGCATGCAAAGGCTATGAAATTTTTTATGCAAGCTACTCATGTCATGAACAAACAATGTGCAAGAAATCAAATCCTGAAGAGCTCAAATGATAGATGAATAAAAATGCACAAATTGAATGCCAAACATGTGACACAAATTGTCACATACATCTCCATGTGTCAAAAACAATGAAAGCATATGAGAAAAATTCCAAACCAATTCTCAAAAATCATATCATGAGTGAAGATCAAGCATACAAAAAATCATATCAATTGGATCAAGGATGAAGATTTCACAAGGCAATGAACATAGCATATCAATTTGGCATAAGGTTCAATCAAAAATTCCAAAATAAAAATCCAGAAACAAATCATTCATGAAAATAATCCTATAGAAAACTAGACATTAAAACAAATCTATGAAAAAAAATTGGAGTCAAATTGGATTATTTTACTATTTTTAATAATTTTTCAAAGATGACTAAAATAATATGAAATAATAAAAAGAAATATGGAGGGAAAATGAGAATTCAAATTAATTCAAAAACAAATGCATCACCGCTGGATCGAACACGCGCGCTCAGGATCAAACATGTGAAACGCTGCGTTTCACTTAATGACATGGCATGCACACAAATCAGGTCAATAGCACGCATGGCAAGGTCAAAGAGATCACATCCAATGAAACCAACACGCAGGCGTACACATCAGACGCCACGCAGACAAAGCCCTAACAACACATCAGACGCCGGAGCTGTAGCTCCGGTCGTCTTCTTCGGCCGTCTCCGACGGAGATTCATGAATTTTTTTCCAGAAATCATCGAGCCATATATCATTGGAACCGCCAGGCCACGTAGATCACAAATATCATGATGAAACATCCTAAAACCTCCTAGATTATCCAGATCGAACAAGAACATAATTGAGATCCAAACTTTAAATCAACATAACATGCTCATTTCTCATCCATTTTCAAATATAAACATATCAGCATGCTCCACACAACCAGATCTACACAATTATGTACACAAAACAGCAAAATGTGAGGATCGAATTCAACCTACTTGGAAATGGCAGTTTCTGTACACGTGTTCTTAAGCTCTCATATGCTCCAGATCAACTTCCTTGAACCTCTATTGAAGCTTTGTGCATAAAGGATTGGATGAAAACGCCTGGATCTAGCTTAATTTCCAACTTCCATCAACATGTTCATGTACATGAACTGCTCCAAATCTTGCTCAATTCCAACAAACAATGGTTGATTCTTGCTCAGAATTGCATGAGGATCAAGAATCTCAAAAAATATTTGGTGTTTGTGTGAAGAAAAATGAAATTCAAAGTGAGAGAAAAATTGGAGGGAAATGGAAAATTTGAGATCTGAAAATTCTATTATGAGCAAATGAGATTAGGGTTTGGCTTTTATATGGTGTGTTAATGACACTGAAAATCCAATTAAGCTTTGGTTAAACTTGATTAGGGGAATGTGAAGTGAATTGCAAAAATTGCAAAAATGAACTTGCATGGCCATGTATCACGTGCTCTTTCTCATGCAAGGGTTTGAATCCACTCCAAATTATCCCATGGTCATGATGGAATGATTAAATTGCTTATACCATAAGCCAATTTTGAATTATTGAATTTCCCTCCAAAATGAACATGAATGAAATAGTGAGCATACTAGCTTCTCTCATGCATAGCAAGGCTCATTTGAAATGTATTGGTCATGAGGAGTATTTTGCAAAAAGAATGGACCAAATTGGAGTTTTGTATCAAAAGTTATGTCACTTTGAACTCCCATGCACACCTTGTGATCATTTGGCCATAACTTCTTAACCACTCATCATATGAACAGGAAATAGGACTTTTTGGAAAGGGGAGACAAAGATCTACAACTTTCAGGTTCACCAAAAATCCATTTGAAACTTATTTGATGTTGATAAGTCAAGTTGAATGTGGACCAAAAACTTGCCATTTTTGGAAACTTTGAATTACAGGTCATTTTCCATTTTTGGAAACTTTTGCCATGACTTCAAAATCTTCAAGATAGATGTTTAAACTGACAATTGAACCTCCTTTGAACATGATTGAGGTGTCTCAACTCATTTCCCCACCTCATAGCCCTCAGTTGACTGCACAGTTGACTTTTTGATCCTTAGATGACCTTGAAATGCCCTGATCAGCTTGAGCCCCTTCCACTTGGGGAAATTGCTCAAAAATGAAACCCTAGATCATGTAAGCTCCTCATAACAATCATATGATCTTCATCCCCAGCAAATACCTCATCTCCTTGAGAAACCCTAGTTGGAAGAATGACATTGATTAGGGTTGACCAGAGGTCACAACCCTAATCCAAAGGAACTTGAGAATGAACAATGAAACCCTTGACGATGATAGAACCATGATGATTGTAATATATCCTTGCAAACAAAATGATGCTCAAGACCTTTGAAGAATCAAGAAAACCCTAACTGAAGCCCATGCCTTCAGATGGTTGATCATCAATTCATAGAAACCCTCAGGCTTGAATCATGTAACTCCTCTATCTTTTGAAAAGACTTTGGAGGATGACTTTCTTATTTCACATGATATGTAAAAATGCAATGCCTAATGCTCTAAAATATGAAATGCAATGTGTCAAACTAGTCTCAAGAAGAGGAGGGCAAATTTTGAGGTGTTACAAAGACTCATTGTCCATCACTAAGGATATAGGTGAGTATTACATCTACCTCAAGAATAACTCAAACCTAGTAGCTAAAGGTTATGAAAAGTTTTGATTAAGACAAGTGGCCATTGAAACCACAAAAAGAATTTGAATGGGTTATATTTACCAATGAAAAGTATTTACAAAATATGGTCAAAGTTGACTTAAAGGTTCAATTCAAAATAAGTGTTATGAAAAGAAGGTTTGAAAATCAAAAGCATAATGTTTAGGTTTCTAATGTTTGAAAACGAATGTTAAATGTTTGCACAAAAGTTTTGGCTTTGGTTAGAGTGGAGGGAAGAAGAAGAATGGCTAAAGTCCTAATCATACAAGAGATGAAGGATAAGAAACAAGACCACAAATGGAGTTCCTCTCTTGAGATCATATTGATGATCCAAGTAGCTCTCATCCTTTAGAATATGCAAGAAAAATAAGTGTAATCTCAAGCAATCAACATAATCAAACAAGCTCTTAGAAGATCCCCAAAGGCTCTTGTATCTTTCACTTTGGATGAACATGGCAATGGTTCTTCAATTTGGCTCAAAATAGGATTCCCTAGCACAAAAGCACACACATCAAAAATTTCCATGAAGTAAATCAAGAATAGACAAGAGTGAGTTTAGAGATTTGGTCCTTCTAATCCATCTTCAACATTAAGGCCTTTTTACTCCATTTTGCATAGGGATTATCCTAGAATCTAAGTCCATTTGTCCGTTTTTGCATTTGGTCCACAACAATCAAAACAAAAACACAAGCACAATAATATATATACAATTATGTACTCAAGTGAGCAAAAGGCAAATTGCATTAACATAAACATGTGTGCCATAAGGCAAATTGCATTAACATAAACATCTGTGCCAAAAAGCAAATGAATAATATGTACAAGAATAGTAAATTGCATAAATGTAAAGAGCAAGAATTAAATGTTAATGGTTAATGGTTAGTGTTAGAGTTAGTGTGCCATAAGGCAATTTAGCGCTATGTTAAGCAATCGTAATTGGACTTATGTAGAAGTCACAACTATCTGAGATCAGTCAATAATAATGTAGGCAACAACACAAGTTAGAGATTTTGATTAGTGAATCAAACTCCTACAACTTGCCATGCCAAAAAAGAAGATGAGAAATGATCTTGTATTGATTTAGGTTCTTTGCTTGATTAGGAAGCAACCTATCCTTAATGCAAAGCCATTCACTTGATCCATGATCAAGATGAATTAGATTTGAATCAAGGAAGGTTAAACCTCCCATGTATCAAGGCTAACCACCAATCTTTAACTCATTGATCAAAAAAGAAAAAGAAGAAGAAGAAGAAGAAGAAGATGAATATTAAAGCACATTAATGGAAATGGAATGGAATAATCAACAAGCATTGACCAAAGATAGAGAAGATCAAGGTCAAACAATAGAAAACAGAAGCAAAATGAAGATTAGAAGTCAAGAAACAAGTAAAATATTTTTGGTATTTTTCAATATTAAAATAAAACTTGAATTAAAATAATAAAGAAAGGTCAAACTTCAAACTCACTTCAAATCAACTTTGAAAAGTCCAAGTGAATTATCCCAAGTTCAACAAGGTCAAACAAAGTTTGACAAAAAATTTCAGCATTTTTAGAAGTCAGAAACTATTTTAAATCAATTAAAAAGGCATAAAAATGACCTAATTGAATTAAAATCTCAAATAAATCTCAAATCAATTAATAAATTGATGAGAATATTTTTCATAGATCTATCATCATTCAAAGAGGTTGGAGAAATATTTTTGTATTTTTTGAATATAAAAAACTATTTAAAATGAATTAAATATAAGCAGAAAAGAGTAAATTCCTAAAAAATATCAAATAATAAAATAAAAAATATTAAAAATCATTTTTAGAAACTAGAATTAAAAGGAGAAAAATGCAATTGGTCTCATATTTTTTGGACCAATAATGAAGGAGATATGAATTTTTAAAAAGAAATGGAATTAAAAGAAATAAAAGAAATAGAAATCAGAAACTAGAAAATGTGAAAATGCGTGGACCGTCTGATGAGACCTCATTAATTGACGTGGATCATCACGCGGCTAGGAAGCGCACGGTCACCATACACGCTAGTCAACTGTAGTGCACCATGCCATTAAAATAGTCATAACAATGAACGTATGAGATTAGATCTGGAAAATGAAATGGAAGGCTCAGATCTAATCTGGAGACCAGACGGTGGCCAGCGCCACCGTCTTCTCCGGCCAACTTCCGGCCAAGCTCCAAGTTGCAGAGAAACAAATGTTCACCAAATGCTACGATCCAGGCACCAATCGAAAGCTGGGGTGATGTACATCACCCCTGTACCAACCAAATCCACTCTAGGTTTCTACATTAAGAGAAATCAGAGATGGAAATTCTGTGGTGTTCAAGTGAACTTAATGGATTTTGAAAATTTGAAGCACAAGAATGTTGCCTCTATGCAGAGGACTTCAGATCACACAACAACAACAACAAGAAATAACCAGTATATGAGTAGATTCGAAGAAATTAAAATGTGAGGTAAACCTATGATTTACAGAGCTTGGAATCACAATTCCTTGCTATGGATGCTTGCAGTTTGTTCCTTGGATCAAAGGGGAGAAGGCTAAGGAACTTTAGATCTAAGAAAACAATCGAGGTAATTGAATTCTAGATCTGAAAATTGAGAGAAAAATTAGTGAGTTCCTTTAGTGTGAGGGTGAAGGTTCAATTGCACAGCATTTAGGGCGCCTTCAGGTTAGTGAAATGAAGAGCAATGGCATTGTATTTATAGGCAAGGCAATGCTGAAATGCATGATCACAACTTTGCATGAATGGAAAGGGCCTTCATGCATGGGCCTGTACAGGCGCATGGAGGGCCCAATTCCACTTGGATTTGGTAGCTGATCATCATCATGTGCAAACTGGACGTGCAAATTATGCATAATCATCTCATGCAATGCAAATTTTATGAATTCTCAAAACTCGACCATAATGTTCATGTCTTCGAAAATGGCTCTTCCAAACTTGAAACACCACCTCATGAGTAATGGTTGGAAATCTTTTTTAGGATCATTTGTTATGTTGATCAAAACTCCATTTAAGCCTTGGAAATTGATGAAAAGTGGTCATGAAGTGTAGGGTGCAAAACATGTGCATGTGAGATTTTCAAAAATAGCCAAAGTTCAAGCCCTTCTGTCTCAATGATGGAAGCTCCAAATGACAAAATCTTCAACATCAAAGTTGTAGATATTTTCAAAGAAATTAATTTGGACTTAAATTTTTCATCATTTGGATTTTTGATGAAGAAGTTATGGACACTTGAAGTTGGACTTTTTCACATTTCAATGCCTTTGGTCCAAAGTGACCTATAATGTTTTGCATTATCACATGTATTTATTTTAAGATTTTGAAATTTTTCTCAACATAACATTTTAAGTAGACATCTTAATATTTCCAATTCATTTGATCCCATCTCAAAATCATGAAAAATGAATGAGTTATGTCCTTGGGAAGTTGAACCAAAATTAGGGTTTCAGTCAAAATAACCTATAATGTTTTGGAATGGATGATGACCTTCCAAGCTTCAAATGAATTTTTGATGAACATTAAAGTTGTTCATATGGTCCTTAAAAACATTGTTTCTCTTGGGGTCATCTCCATTTTCCAAACACATCAAACGTTAGGTCTCAGTGTATTTCAAAATAGTCAGATGAATTGATTGATCAACTTCTCAAGTCCAAACCTCATATCTTGATGAATTGATGATTGAGAACACTCAAATAAGTTCAAATATGCATGAAATGATGAATTAAAGAACTTCCCTTGATTGCAATTGACCATGGGTTGAGGTTGCTTCATGAGCAAGGCACAGTTGATGAACAGATGAATTAGGGTTTCCTTGGGAAACAAACCTCAAGCCCCTTGATTTACTTTGATCAAAATGATGAATTGAGATACTTGGGAGGCATATTTGAAGGATTAGAGCTTTGGGAACCATTTCCATGCTTGCTTTCATCTTCCCTTGACCATATCAATGCACATAGGATCTCCTAGAAGCTTTGGACCTTGTGACTGCTCAAGCTACAAACAAAAGATGTTAGTGACATATTTTTGTGCTTTTGGTTAGTAAATAAAAAAAATGAGAGAAACAATAATATACAATTCAAGCATGCTTGGTGATCTCAAACCAACTCACAAGGGATCCCATCCAAAAGTAAGGAGCCAAGATGCTATGATCCTTGAGGCAAGATGCAAATGCAATCTTATGATGCCATGAGGGATCTTAGGGTCAAAATTAGGGTCTTATAGGGACCAATTTGGGTCGATGTCTCAGAAGGAAAAGGAGACGTTTAAATAGTACGCCCAGCAATGGAGAGAGCTAGCCGCTCAGATTACCCCTCCTTTGGAAGAAAAGGAGATGACCAAGATATTTCTCAAGATCCTGAGCTCATTTATTATGAGTGAATGATTGCTAGTGCCCCCGGTGATTTTACCGAAATGGTAAATATGGGGATGAGATTAGAATAAGGTGTCTATGAGGGAAGGTTGTCTAAATAAGAGGCATCATCAAGCAAGAGGTATGGTAATAGTTTCGCTAAGAAGAAAGAAGTTGAAGCCAATGCAGTATCAGTTAGGAGGCAGAGGAGGCCTCATGTCATAAGAAGTCTGCAACCCCGTCAATACCATCGTCAAGTATCATCTGTTATTCCAGTATTTTCAAATAATCAATCTATGTCAGTTCAACAACAACGTCAACAACAACCACAACAAAGAACAAACAACAACAACAACAACAACACCAATAATCAACAACAACAACAGAATTTTGAGAGGAAGAAGGTCTCTTTCGACCCAATTCCTATGACTTATGATGAATTGTATCCATCTCTGGTTCTCAAGAACCTTCTACAACCGAGAAATCCGCCACAGATTCTAGAACCACTTCCATGGTGGTATAAACTAGAGCTTCACTGTGCATTTCACCAAGGAGCTCCCGGTCATGATATCGAGAATTGTTATCCCCTAAAATATGAAGTCCAGAAGTTGGTCAAGAGTGGGATGGTGTCCTTTGAGGACCGTGCGCCTAATGTCAAAGCTAACCCATTGCCTACTCATGGTAATCCCTCTGTCAACATGGTAGATGGCTATCCAGGGAGTTTCCGGGTATTTGATGTGCGACAAATTCGCCGATCGTTGGTTGAGATGCATAAAACCCTGTGTACTATTAGTGATTGTAAGCATGATCATAGTAGTTATGCAATTTGCAGTATGAGCCCCCGTGGGTGTTCATTTGTCAAGAGAGATATCCAGAGGTTGATACGTGAGAATGTAATCCAAATTCAACAGTCTAGGGATATAGATGACGTCAATGTAATAGTTCCTGTGTTCAAGACATCCGAGAGGGTGGTAATTCAATTTGACAGCAGCAGCAGCAGTAACAGTGTCAGCAATAGATCGATATCATCGTTAGTAATACGGTTGGTAGGTCCAGTCCCGTACGCATCTGATAGAGCTGTTCAATATCAGTATAATGCTACTATGTTAGAGAATGGTCAAGAGGTTCCATTGCCTACGATCAGTTCTGTTGTGAGTATTGCTGATGTGACGAGAGTGACCCGTAGCGGCCGTGTTTTTGGGCTTGTGTTCCCGAAGAGTGTAGAAGATGTATCTGTCAGTAAGAAGGTTGAAGTGTCTACAGTAGATCCGGTTAATGCTCCAAGATGTCAGTCTGGTGAATCCAGTCGTTTGAACCTTAATGATGATGATGAGGTACTTCATCTAATCAAGAAAAGAGAGTTTAATATGGTGGAGCAGTTGCTCCAAACTCCTTCCAAGATTTCAGTGTTGTCTCTGCTCATGAGTTCTGAAACGCACAGAAAAGCATTGCAAAAGGTATTGGAGCAAGCTTAGGTAGAGCATGATGTAATAGTTGATCAGTTCGATCATATTGTGGCTAACATCACTTCATGCAATAACCTGAGCTTTTGTGATAAAGAACTTCACGAGGAAGGCAGACATCAAAATTTAGCACTGCACATATCAATGAACTGCAAGGAGGATGCTTTGTCAAATGTGTTGGTTGACACCGGCTCTTCATTGAATGTACTTCCCAAATCAACTCTTTCCAAATTATCATATCAAGGAGCTCCAATAAGGTACATTGGCGTGATCGTCAAGGCATTTGATGATTCTCGCAAGACTGTAATCGGTGAGGTGGACCTTCCTGTGAAGATAGGTCCGAGTGATTTCCGAATTACTTTCCAAGTAATGGATATCCACCCGGCATATAGTCGCTTGTTAGGAAGGCCATGGATACATGAGGCAGGAGCTGTTACGTCAACTCTTCATCAGAAGTTGAAGTTTGTGAAGAATGGTAAGCTTGTTATCGTCGGTGCAGAGAAGGCTCTTTTGGTAAGCCATTTGTCGTCTTTCTCTTATGTAGAAGCTAAGGATGAGATTGGAACTCCGTTCCAAGATCTATCTATTGCAGAAGAAAAGAGAGTTGGGGAACCTATGTCCTTCTTCAAATACGCATAGAAGATTGTTGAAGACGGTAATTCTGATCAATGGGGCCAGATGGTAGAGGTCATCGAGAACAAGAGCATAGCTGGTTTGGGATTCCAACAAGGTTCGTCTATGATTAGAGCTGAAGATGTGTAACCCAGTTTCCGTAGTGGAGGGTTCATTCATGGTAATGAACAACACTTAACTACTGTGATCGAGGATGATGAAGACGAAGACTACAACAATTTTGTGACGCATGGAAAAGCTTGCAACAATTGGACCGTTGTTGATGTTCCTGTTATTATGCATTGCTCTAAGTAAATGCTTTTATTGTTTTTGAAAATCCTTCTCCTATGCCTAAGGGAAAAGTGAACATTGTTTGGCATCTTTCAATTTGATCATTAATAAAATGCAATTCTATTATGTAAGACCCTAATTTTGACCCTAAGATCCCTCATGGCATCATGTTATTGCACAAGTGCATTGCCTCAAGGATCATAGCATGTTTGGCTCCTTAACCCTATGGTTGGGACTTGTTTGAGTGTTTTCAGACCATCAAGCATGCTTGTATTGTATATTATTGCTTTTCTTATTTGATTACTACCCAAAATCACAAAAATAAGTCACTAACTCTTTTTGTTTTGAAGCTCAAGTGATCATGTGCTCCAATGCTCCTAAGAGGCTCCTAATCCCAATGAAATGGCTAGATGAAGATGAGAAAAAGCATGAAAATGGTCCACAAATCTCCTAATCATCATATATGTCTCCCAAGTATCTCAATTTTTCAATTTGATCAAGATAACCCAAGAGGCTTGAGGATTGTTTCCCAAGGAAACCCTAATTCCATTGGGCTTTGATTCTGCCTTGCCCATGAAGCAATCTCAGCCTCTAATCAAATTTAATAAAGGGAAGTTCTTTCATTCATCATTTTATTCATATGTGAGCCTATTTTAGGCCCCTCAATCATTCATTCATCAAGATTGGAAGTTTGGCCTTGAAAAGTTGACAAGTCAAGTCATCTGACTAAGTTGAGCACCACTGAGATATAACATTTGATGTGTTTGTCACATGAAGATGACCCCAAGAGAAAAACTGTTTCTAAGAACCATATGAACAACTTTCATGTTCATCAAAAATCCATTTTAAACTTGGAAGGTCATCATTAATTTCAAAACATTATAGGTCATTTTGACTGAAACCCTAATTTTGGGTCAACTTACCAAGGGCATAACTTCCTTAATTTTTATGCTTTTGAGGTTACACCAAATGCATTGGAAATATTGAGATGTCTACTTCAAATTTTATGTTTGACAAAATTTCATAATCATAAAATAAATACATGTGATAATACAAAACATTATAGGTCATATTGGACCTAATTCATTGAATTTGAAAAAGTACCCAACTTCAAATGCCCATAACTTTGTCATAGAAAATCCAAATGATGAAAACTTTGAGTCTAAATTGATTATCTTGAAAATATTTACAAATTTTATGTTGGAGGTTTTTCCATTTAAATCTTTCATCATGCAAACAAAGAGGTTTGATTAAGCTTGCTTTTGGTGAAATTTTTCAAAGTGTTTTGAATATGTTTTGTACTTGGATTTTCACAGCCAGTTTTCATCAATTTGCACATGCCAAATGAATTTTTCCCAACATGACTTTTGTTCCTTATTTCAAGGGTTTTCCAACCATTACTCACATTACTTATTTGGACCTACCATTTGTGAGTTTCGAAAATCTTTTCATATATGTGCATTTTGGTATTTTATGATGAAACTTAAATTGCAAGCATGTTTCAGTCCTTTGTCAACGTCCAAATCCTTTCCATATGAACTCAACAAGCTTTTTCATTCATCATTGGGCCTCCCACACGCCTGTACAGGCCCATGCACATCAAAGTTCAAATTGCCATGCACATGAAAGAAGCGTGTGATCTGATATCTTCAGCTATAAATAACCACTCCATGAGCTTCATTCATCAACCTTTTGGAGATCTGAATTGCTGCAGCATTGAAACCATAGTCATACCAAAGGAATTGTTCAAATTTTGTTCTTACTTTCGAGCTTGAAATTCAGCATCATTAGCTGAGCTTCAAAGCCTAATTCCTTAGCCTTTCACTTCCCCTACATCCACAAATCAAAGAGGAGCAAGGAACTTGGAGGATTCGTGGCCAGAAGTGCTTCAATTCAAAGGTATACATTCAAACTTTTTGGATCTAGAACTCTCAATTTAATGTAGCATTCTTGTGTTTTTATGGTTTTCTGAAGTCCTCACACTTGAGGCAAGCCATTGGTGCTTTCAATTCATCATTTCATGAGCTTACAATTTGAACACCATGATCTTATTCTTCACGTTTCTCTCAATATAGGAAGAGTGAGGAAGATCCATTGGTACAGTGATGATCTCCATCACACAAGCTTCATTTTCATGTCCTTGTTTTCCATTTTCATTAAAACTTTTTTCTCTGCAACTGGTGGTCGGAAGTGGTTGTCTCGCCGGAGAAGATGATGGTTTCCACCACCATCACCACGTGTGCACCTTCATGGCCTTTGGATCTTGTATTCAAGATCTAATCGTGTGCATCCATTGTGATTACTTCATTTAATACACATTGTGGCGCGTTTGACTTGGATGTACCATGCGCCCTCATATCTGGACCGTCCCTTGATGCCACGTCAATTAATGAGCTCCATCACGTGGCTGTGATTTTTTCCATTTTTTCCATTTTCTTTTATTTTCAGTTAATTCATTTGATTTTCAAAAATTCATAAAAAATTCATTTGAAGTCATAAAAATATGAGACCAACTCCAAAAAATTTCTTGAAAAATCTAGTTTCATATTTTGATTTTTAATTATTTTTGTGACTTCATTTGATATTTTTCATTGATTATTTGATTTTTAATAGTTTTAATTCATTTTAAAATACTTTCTGACTTTTGAAAAATCCAAAAATATTTTCATAGCATTTATGGATCATGATAAGTCAATGAAAAATAGTCTCATCAATTTCTTATTTGATTTTAGATTATTTGAAATTTTAATTCATATTGTGCTATTTTTAATTGTTTTTCAAATACTTTCTGGTTTCAAAAATTTGTGAGAAAATTAGTCAAAGCTTGTTTGACCATGTTGAACCTATGAGAATTTAATTGGACTTGTTGAAGTGGTTTTGAATGGAATTTGATGTTTGACCTTATTTGTTTATTTTTTATTTGCATTTTATTTTAATTAAAAAAATACCAAAAAAATACCATTGACTCTTTGACTTGTTATCTCCATTTCTCTTCTGTTTGGTGTTGGTTGATGTTGATTTGATTCACATTTGATCAATTGGATTTGATTGTGATCTTCTTTTTCCCTCCCTTTCATCTTCATCCCTTTCTTTCCATCAATGGTCAATGAGTTAAAGTCTTATGGTTGGTCTTGACAAATGAGAAGTTTAACCTTCTTTGATCCAAACCAAACTCAACTTGATCCATGATCAAGTGAGTTGTTTTATGTCCAAGATAGGTTGCTTCTTGGTCTGGAAAATAACCTAAAGTCAATACAAGGCCCTTCCCCTTTTGTTTTGGCATGACAAGTTTATGGAGCTTGGCTTACTAGTCATGACCTCTAACTTGTGTTATTTGCCTATATTCTTATTGACTGGCCTCAGATAGGTGTGACTACTATATTAGTCCACTTATGATTGCTTAACATAGCGCTACATTGTCTTATGACAAGCTAACATAACTTTACTAACTACTAACTTTAATTTGAGCATTTAATTTCTTGTCATTTACTTTTAATGTCATTTATTTATTGCTCATTACTCATATTGATTTTCACTTTGCTCACTTGAGCACACATTTTATGTTTATGTCATTTTTATTTTACTCATTTGAGCCCATTATTGTACATAAATATATTGTTATCTTGTGTTGTTTTGTGTTTTGTTTGATTTGAACCCAAATGCAAAAGGAAAAAGGACTTAGAATTAGGACTTATCTATGCTGAAAGGAGTTCAAGAGCAACTAGGCCTCATGCCTTTAGAATGCAAAATTATTGAAGAGCAACTAGGCCTCATGTCTTTAGAATGCTAAAATTCAAAGTTGATCTTAATGGACTTCTCCTCCAAACTTATTCTTTGTCCATTCCCTTTATTGTGTTGTGAACTTTTTGATGTTTGCTTGTGTGTGATAGGGATCCCATCTTGAGATTGTGAAAAGAAGACCATTGTCATGAATAGCCAAGTTAAGAGCCAGCCAAATGGAGATCCTAGGAGCTTGAATTCAATTTATTGATTACTTGTTTGTATGCTAAATCCAAAGGAAAGGAGCATCTTGAGTCATCTCTATGACTTCAAGAAAAGGAACTCCAAGGGTTTTATCTTTCCCCTCTTATCTTTGTATGCTTTAAGACTAGCCCTTCTCTTCTTCTCCCCACTCTAACCAAGCCAAAAATCTTTCTCTTAAAACTTTGACTTTATTTCAAATTAGAAACCTAGGCCTTAAGCCTTTGATTTTTCAAAAACTATTTTCATAATTACTCATGGTGAACAAACTTTAATCCAAACTTTGACTTCATTTTGTAAATAAGTCTAACTTGTAAATATAACTCACTTCACGTTGTTTTTGTGGTTCCAATGGCCACTTGTTAAAACTTTTTCAAAAAACATTTGTCATAGGTTTCAGTTATCATAGTGGTTGATGTAAATCTCACCTCATCCTTACTGTTGGATTATAAGTCTTCCATGCTTATTATAGGGTTGACCCCTCACTAGCATGTTGAAGCCTTCCTCACATGGTGGATTATTGGTTTAGGTTGAGTTTTCTCCCTTTGATAACAAAAGACCTTAAGGCTTTTGATCAAATCAATTCACCAATCTTTGAGATTTTTACCCCGAACTACGAGGTTTTGATCCTCCTTTGTGATGGTACGTAGGAAATGGGTTCATTCATTCAAACAATAAAATTTGTAAATATAATCTATTCTCTTCTCATCCCCCCAATCTTTTGTACAAGTCTTTTCACAAATACCAACCTACAACACATATTTGAAAAAAGGGTTCCCTTAGAGTACTAAGGATGTTTTGGGTGCGTAAAACCTTCCCATTTTAGAACCCACCCCCTTACCTAGATCTCTGACATTTTTATTAGTTTTTGATTTGAAAAACTTCTTACTTGGCTTTTGTTCGCTTTTTAGCCTTTCCTTTGGACAAATAAAAGTGCGGTTGCGACTCGAATTATATGTTTACTTTTTGTTTAGTTAATAAACCTAAAGGTAACGAAAACCCTGCTACATATTCATCCATATCTATGATGTTTTATTTTTACTTTTTGCTTTTTTGAAAATGGTAATCACAAAAAAAAACATAAATAAATAAATACAATTGTCCATCTGCACAATATTTGGTCACAAATCACTTATCTAAAATCAAAATATCAAATCATTATGCAGGTTGGTTTCTAAACCCATTGAATACAATGATCTTACTCCTTCTCCAAACTTTGAATTTCCTATGTTTGAGTTCGAGGAAGAAAGTGATGAGGAAGTATCTGATGAATTGTCTCATCTACTTGAGCACGAGGAAAAAGCCACTTAGCTATTTGAAGAGCAGATTGAGTTAGTCAACTTGGGTTCCGAAGATGATGTGAAGGAAGACAAGATTGGGTCTCGACTGTGTCTAGAGGTTAAGAAGGGGTTGATTGATCTTCTTCGAGAATATTCATATGTGTTTGCTTGGTCCTATCAAGACATGCCTGGTTTGGATTTTGAGATTGTGGAGCATAGATTGCGGTTGAAGCCAGAATGCCCGCCAGTCAAGCAAAAGTTGAGAAGAACTCATCTTGACATGGCAGTGAAGATCAAAGAAGAAGTGCAAAAGCAGATTAACACCGGTTTCCTTGTTACTGTTGAGTATTCGCAGTGGGTGGCCAATATTGTGCATGTTCCAAAGAAGGATGGAAAAGTCCGCATGTGTGTTGATTATAGAGATTTGAACAAAGCTAGTCAGAAAGATGATTTCCCTCTACCACACATTGATATGTTGGTAGACAATACAGCTAAGTTCAAATTCTTTCCGTTTATGGATGGGTTTTCCAGTTATAATCAGATTAAGATGGCACCCGAAGATATGGAGAAGACCATATTCATTACACCCTGGGGAACATTTTGTTATAGAGTGATGCCTTTCGGTTTAAAGAATGCTGGTGCAACTTACCAGAGAGCAATGACCACTCTTTTTCATGATATTATGCATAAAGAGATCGAAGTCTATGTTGATGATATGATTGCTAAATCCAGTGATGAAGAAGAACATGTTGAGCATTTGTTGAAGCTATTACAGCGTTTGAGGAAGTACAAACTCCTCTTGAATCCCAATAAGTGCACATTTGGTGTTCGTTCTGGTAAGTTGTTGGGCTTTATTGTAAGTGAGAAGGGTATTGAAGTTGATCCTGCCAAGGTCAAAGCAATACAAGAGATGCCTACGCCCAAAACTGAGAAGCAAGTCAGAGGTTTTCTCAGTCGCTTGAATTATATCTCAAGATTCGTTTTGCATATGACTACCACATGTGCGCATATATCCAAGCTTCTTCGGAAAGATAAATCTTGTGATTGGACTGAAGATTGCCAAAAAATCTTTTGACAGTATCAAAGAGTATTTGCTTGAGCCTCTGATTCTGTCTCCACCTATTGAAGGAAGACCTTTGATCATGTATTTGACTGTGCTTGAAGAGAGTATGGGTAGTGTTCTTGGTCAGCAAGATGAGACTGGAAAGAAAGAATATGCTATTTACTACCTCAGTAATAAGTTCACCGATTGTGAGACTCGGTATTCTACGCTTGAAAAGACTTATTACGCATTCGCTTAGGCTGCTAAGCGTCTGCGTCAGTATATGTTGAATCATACCACTTGGTTGATATCTAAAATGGATCCGATCAAGTATATTTTTGAGAAGCCTTCTTTAACTGTGAGGATTGCCCGTTGGCAGATGTTGTTATTAGAGTATGATATCGAATACCGATCTCAGAAAGAAAACAAAGGTAGTATCTTGGCTGACCATTTGGGTCACCAACCAATTGAAGATTACCAGTCAGTGCAGTATCATTTTCCTGATGAAGAGATCTTATACTTGAAGATGAAAGATTGTGATGAACCATTGCTTGAAGAAGGGCTAGAACCTGGTTCCTATTGGGGCATGGTATTTGATGGATTTGTTAATCAATATGGCAATGGCATTGGGGCAGTAATCATTACTCCCCAAGGAACTCATTTTCCGTTTACAACTAGATTGACTTTTAAGTGTACAAACAATATGGTTGAGTATGAAGCTTGCATTATGGGGCTTGAAGAGGCCATTGATCTCAGAATCAAATATCTTTACGTCTATGGAGATTCAGCTTTGGTTGTGAATCGGATCAAAGATGAATGGGAGAAGAATCAACCCGGTTTGATACCATATAGAGATTATGCGATGAGGATTTCAACTTTCTTTAAAAAGGTTGAGTATCATCATATCCCTCGTGATGAAAACCGGATGGCAGATGCTCTTGCAATGTTGGCTTCAATGATTATGGTGAAGTATTGGAATGAGGTCCCTAATTTGACTGTGATGCGTATTGATAGGCCAGCTCACGTGTTTGCTGATGAAGAGATCAAAGATGGGAGCCATGGTATTTTGATATTAAGTGTTTCCTCCAAAGTCAGATTTACCCATCTGGGGAATCTTTGAAAGATAAGAAGAATTTGAGGAGATTAGCCAGAAATTTCTACCTAAATGGTGATGCACTTTATAAGAGAAACTTCGATATGGTTCTGCTCAAATACGTGGATGGACATGAAGGAGACTTGTTGATGACTGAAGTCCATGAAGGTTCTTTTGGTACTCATTCCAATGGACATGCTATGGCAAAGAAGATGTTGAGAGCAGGTTCCTATTGGCTGACAATGGAATCTGACTATTGCAAGTTTATGAAGAAATGCCATAAGTGTCAAATCTATGCAGATAAAATGCATGTTCCTCCGACACTATTAAATGTCATTTCCTCCCCATGGACCTTCTCCATGTGAGGAATTGATAAAACTGGCATGATTGAGCCCAAAGCGTCGAATGGACATCGTTTCATTCTGGTGGCCATTGACTACTTCACGAAGTGGGTTGAAGCGGCATCATATGCAAATGTAACCAAGCAAGTTATTGTGAGGTTTATCAAGAATCAAATTATATGTCGTTGTGGTGTGTCAAGTAAGATCATTACTGATAATGGATCTAACTTGAATAATAAAATGGTGGAAGATCTTTGTAAAGATTTCAAGATTGCACACCATAATTCTTCTCCCTACAAACCTAAGATGAATGGGGTTGTTGAAGCTGCAAACAAGAACACCAAGAAGGTTATTCAGAAAATGGTTGTAATATATAAGGATTGGCATGAGATGCTCCCATTTCCTCTACATGGATATCATACATACATCTGCACTTCAACTGGGGCAACCCTTTTCTCACTTGTTTATAGCATGGAAGTTATGCTCCCAGTAGAGGTTATGATCCCATCACTGCGTGTCTTGATGGAAGCCAAGTTGACCGAGGCTGAATGGTGTCATACCAAGTATGACCAGCTGAATTTGATCGAAGAGAAGAGGTTAAATGCCATGTGTCATGGTCAGTTATATCAGCAGAGAATGAAGAAAGCTTTTGATAAGAAGGTCAGACCTCGTGTATTCAGAGAAGGTGACCTTGTGCTCAAGAAGATTTTATCTTTCAAACCAGATTCTAGGGGCAAACGGACTCCTAATTATGAAGGCCCATGCGTTGTTAAGAGAGCCTTTTCAGGTGGTGCTTTGATTCTTGCAACTATGGATGGTGAAAAGTTCACTCGTCCTGTGAATGTCGATGCAATCAAGAAATACTTCGCCTAAAAAGAAAAGAATAGCTCGCTAAGTTGAAAACCCGAAAGGGCGGCTTAGGAAAAAATGAGCGTCTCAGTGGATTGAAACCCGAAAGGGCGATCCAGGCAAAAATTAGAGACATAAAACAGAAAAAATTGAGTACCCCACCTTGGGCCAATTTATGCAAAAGATAGGGATCATGGCAAGTAACTGCAAGTTGGTTGATCTTCAGTCTTGAAGACTTTCTTGAGCACAATGCTTGGTTCTGATTCATCTTCAACCAAAGCTAAGAGCACAGCGGATATTGAAGGCGGTAGAAGGATTAGTGATCATTGTATTCAATATAGCCCTTTTCCATGTAAATTACCGTTTTTTAACTTTTGTAAAGATCTATGGAGTCTTGTCATTTACAGACTACCATTCCATTAAATAAAGTTGAGTTTTTTATCCAATTATTTCCACTCTTATTTATTCATCTAAATAGAATTAAATTTTATTGCGATCACTTTTGAAATTAAATTTTAAAATAAAAAGCATTTTTTCTTAAATAATAAATGCAAATACTTTTTGATCTCATTAAGGAATATCAACAGCGGTTTGAAAAGCGGTAAGCCCTAAATGCGAAGCATTGTTGGTTTTTCCCCAATCGGTTGGAATGATCCTTATTTCATCCCCAGCAGCATTCTCGCAACATTTCAGTAGTCGAGTTTCGTTGGTTTCCCCAGCTAAGTTTGTATTTGCCTCCCGCGAGTTGTAGGCGCGTCCTAGCAGCGGTTCGCACGGTTCGGAAAAATTTTATTCCCCCTGCGAGTTTCCATCAGAGTTTTACCTAACCTCTATTAGCCCTAATTCTGAGCAGTGTTGTAGTTGTCCCCTGCAGGGTTGTCTCCCATTCAATATGGTGCTGACCTAAAATTCTCCGCAGAGTTGATGTTGCAGTTTCCTCAGCAGATCCTCTCCTCTCTCCCCAGCCTGGGTTGACCCCTTTGAGGTAGATGATTCTTGTGCATTCCTTTTACATCTTGTTCTCTCCAGCAGTTGTTTCCCTCCTGTGTGGATTGGCGGAGAATTGTATCGATGATTCAGACCAGTGACATTTGTATCATTTGTGATCGTTTTGTCAGCATAATCATCATATATACATATACATATACATTCATTTTCATTATTGCATTACTAATACACTTTGTGATTCATTGTTTTTCTGGTCCTCTGCTATGACAGTATACTTTTCCCCACGCAGATTTGGTTTGTCTGTCCTCTTTCAATTGTAGAGTGTCAACCCATTAAGCAGAAAGAATTTAACCTTTCTTATTTCCCACTGAGTTACTTCCTCGTGGATTATTGTTATTTTAGTTTCCTCCCCAGTTGATTATCTGGATGGAACCATTCCCCTTGAGTTATATCCTTATTGGATTGAGTCTTTAATAGACTGTTTCTTTCTAGATCTTACCTAGATAGATGCTTCTGGTCCCCTTGAGAGTCTATTAACTAGTGACTGGTAATATTCTTCTCAATTTTTGTAGATTTTTACTTTTTGCCCAATACCCAGCAAAAGTAACCCTTTACTCCCCCAGCGGATTCGTTTTTTACGTTTCCCCAGGAAGTTTATCCTTGATATGTTCATTCTAACCGGTGACAGATACTTTCTTCTCTACTTTGAGTTTATCCTTGATATGTTCATCTTAACCGATGACGGATATTCTCTTTTTGGTATTCTACCCAGTAAAAAGGTAGTTGTAATCCCTATTTTCTTTCCCCAGAGAGTTAATCCTTGACATGTTCATCCTAACCGATGACGGGTTTCCTTCTCTTTGAGGTCTTCTACCAAGTAACCGGTAGTTGTAAATCCTGTTTCCCTTTGCAGAGTTTATCCTTGATACGTTCATCCTAACCGGTGACGGATATTCTCTTTTTGGTATTCTATCCAGTAACTGATAGATGTAATTCCAATTTCTCTCCTCGGAGTATATCCTTGATATGTTCATCCTAACCGATGACGGATATCCTTTTTTTGGTGTTCTATCCAATATCTTATAGATGTAATTCCTACTTTTTTCAGGCTGTTTATCCTTGATATTTTCATCTTAATTGGTGACGGGTATCCTTCCTGATGTTCCCAAGTGAGTCTATCCTTGATATGTTCATCCTAACCGATGATTGATATTCTTCCCCTTTGAGTCTATCCTTGACATATTCACTTTAATCAATGACGGGTATTCTCTTTCTTTGTGGTCTTCTTCCCAGTAACCGGTAGTTGTAAATCCTATTTGGCTTTTCCCAACAGGTTATTCTTACCCAGTAACTGGTAAATGAATCCACCTCCGGATTGCCCTCAGTGAGTCATCCTTGATATGTTTACCCTAATCGGTAACGGATGTCCTCCCTGTCAGATTTCGTTATCTCTTTCGCCCGTAGCCGGTAACGGATGATATACATATGTTCCTCCTGTGTTGAAGATAATTTCTTCCCCAATTGAGTTTAATGTGTATTTCCTCAGGGAATTTCCTTTTCCTACTTAGGTCGAGTATTTCAGTTTTGATCTACCCATTTCCCCGACAAATGTTTTTTCTTTCCCCGGCTGTGTCCTTCCATTGATTTATTTTCATGGAATCCCTCGAGTCGCCTAGCAATTTTAAGTCGTAGCCTGGCCTACGCACGAAATTTTTATCCCTCAGAGTCTATGTCTCCCCAGTGAGTTTTCCTTATGGAATGCATTATGCTTCTGTGGACTTTCAGTCTCTCCGGATTCTTTTCCTTTGTGGAAACATTTTCCCCACACAGATTATTTTTAACATTTCATATCATATGCATCATGGGTCTCTTAGGGACCAAAATTTGCTTTTATTTTGTTATTTAAGTCCATTTTACTGAGTCGATACGAAGATTTTAACCTTCATCTCCTCAGATAGAATGTCCTTAAATAGGGGCAGCTGTAAGACCCCAATTTTGACCCTAAGATCCCTCATGCTATTCTCATCATATGCATTAGCATTGGGACCACACATTGGCATCCTCCTTACCCCTCATTAATTGGGTTTCCATTGGGAGATTTCACCAAGCACTTTTTATTTTATCATACTTTGTTTTTCATTATTTACTAACCGAAATACCAAAAATATGTCAATGTATAGTTTAGCTCTTTTGTAGGTATTGCACATGCTCACCTATGCTCTATCAAGTTCACATCTAGGGTTTAAGACCCTCAATGCAAGGAGCTCAATCAATAAATGGTCTACTATAGGTCTAAGTATCATAGATGGATCCCCATGATCTTCACATGTTATTTTGATCAAGAAATCATCAAGAGTTTGGAGTTGATTTGCCTTGGAAACCCTAATTCATCTAGGTATCTTGTGTAACTTATTCAACAAGTTTCTTCACAAATTGATCAAATATTTCAAGAGGATACTTCACGTCTCATCATCTTATGCATATATGATTCTCCATGAGTCTCAAAAGTCTAGAGAATGTTAATCTAGCAAGTTGGTTCATGGTGTTTGACCAGAGGAATTCAACTGATCAAAACTGGGGTTCCCTAGACCCTATCTCCTATAATATTTATCATATTAAAATGATTCCAGGAGCAAAGTTACTCTAAATAACATTACAAACAACTTTCATGATGAAGTCTAGAGCTAATTTTGCTTGTAAATTCATTTTTTATGGTGAAAGATTATAGGTCATTTTGTCTAAACCCTAATTTGGAGGTCAACTTCCCAAGAGAATAACTTGCTCAATTTTTATGAGATGAAAGTCATTCAAGTTGCACAATCAAATTAAATATGTCTACGTCAACTTTGACGTTTGGAGGAAGAGCAAATTCAACTTTTAAATGCATGTGATATGAGGATACATTATAGGTAATTTTGGGCCAATACCATTGAACAAGTGATTTTCCTCAACTTCTAAAATGCATAACTCCTTCATGCTAAATCCAAATAAGGTCAAATATATGACCAATTTGAAGAAATTTGAAAGAGCTACAACTTTGATGAAGGAACATTTCTCATTTGAAGTCCATCAAAAAAGTTACTCAAGGTGGAAGAAGTGAACATATGGCTTGACACTTAGAATTTTTTTTATATGTTTGATTTTCCAAACTTCGACCTCAAAACTCATTATGATCCAAGCTTCAAATGAAAAAATGTTCAACATGAAAGTTGTTCCTCTTGATCTAACCTTTCCAAAAAGTCTAATTTCATACCATTTGTATAAAGTATGACTGACTTCCGCATGGCTTAAAGTTGGATCATCATTTGGCATAATTGAACTTCCATCTTCCATACATAAATGCATGGCTTATTAACATGACTTCAGCAATGCTTACACATGATTTTGGACCTGAATAAATCATTACATGGGCCTATCACACGCCCATGCATCCCTGCAAAGTGAAATTTCTATTTTTGAAAGTTTGAAACAAGTGTGCAAATAACAATGCCTTGGCTATAAATAGAAGCTCTTTCACTCAGAATTGAGGACCCTTGCGCGCCAACTTTGAATCCCTAGCCCTAAACACCTTCATTTAGAGGATTTCCATTGGAAATCGAGTTTGAATCTCCACTGTTTTGAGATTCAAAACTCCAAGAGTCCTGCTTCTTTCTTGATTCATTTCCACTTCATCAAGCATCCAGAGCAAGACCAAGCACAATTGAGAGCAAGATCGTGGCCATCTGAACCTGTAGTGAAGGTGATTTTCTCAATTTTTCATCTCTTCGATTCTCACTCAATTCTCCATAATTCTTCTTGATTTTTGGTTGTCTGAAGTCCTACCAATGTAGGCAAGAAGATTGAGTTGCTTTGAGGTCAAATCAAAGCAACTCAGATCATGATCCTCAAAATTCAACTCCCTGTATCTTTCAATATACTTGGAGTTAGATGAAATTGAGGCCAGATTCGAGCTCCTCAGCATTTTTACTTTAAATTCATGTTCTCCTAGTAAGACCCCAATTTTGACCCTAAGATCCCTCATGCAAATTCATCATAAGCATTAAGCATTGGGATCATACCTTGGCATCCTCCTTACCCCTCCTTCATTGGGTTTATTTTGGGAGAGATCACCAAGCACTTTGTGATTGTACCATACTTATATTTTATCATTTTACTAACCAAAATACCAAAAATATGTCTTTGCATTTGATTAACTCTTTTGTAGGAAGGGCGTGATCTCCATTGGTCTATCAAGCTCATATCTAGGGTTTGAGACCCTTATAACAAATAGCACAACCATGAATTGATCCAAGGATGGCTATAAACATCATATATGAGTCCCAATGATCTCTACATGTTATATTGATCAAGTTTTCTTCAAGAGTCTGAGGGTGATTTTCCTTGGAAACCCTAGTTTGACTGGGTATCTTGAGTAACTTCTCCAACAAGCTATCTCACCAATTGATCAAATTTCTCAAAGGGCACTTAAAAATTCATCATATTATGCATATATGATCTACCATGATCCTAGAAAGTCAAGAGAATTGAAGATTAGCAAGTTGGTTGATGGTGGTTGGCCAGATGAATTCATCTGATCAAAATTGGGTCTCCCTAGACCCTATCTCCTACAATTTTCACCATATGAAAATGATTCCAATAGAAAACTTACTCTAAATTACATTCCAAACAACTTTCATGTTGAGACCTAGATCTAGTTTTTCTTGGAAAATCATTTTCTATGTTGAAACATTATAGGTCATTTTGTCTAAACCCTAATTTGAAATTCAACTTCCCAAGGCCATAACTTGCTCAATTTTTATGAGATGGAAGATTTACAAGTTGCACAATCAAATTAAATGTGTCTACTTCAACTTTGATGTATGGATTGATAGTTAATTCAACTTTTTTGAGCATGTGATATGAGGTTACATTATAGGTCACTTTTGACCTATAACATTGATCAAGTGATTTTTCCAAACTTCAAAAATGCATAACTCTATCATTTCTAATCCAAATGACATGAAATTTGTGACCAGTTTTAAGGTATTTGAAAGATATACAACTTTGATGAAGACACTTTTCTCATTTGAAGCTCATATAAAAAGTTAAGCAAGGTCGAATATTGAGACATATGGCTTGACACTTATAAAAAAATTGATATGTCAAAAATTTCCAAACTTCCACCTCAAGTTTCTTCATGTTCCAAGCTCCAAATGAAAAAGTGTTGAACATGAAAATTGTTCCTCTTGATCTCACCTTTCCAAAGAGCTCAAATTCATCCATTTTGTACAAGGAATGCATAGGTTGCGCATGGCTTGAACATGGTATCATCATTTGGCAAGATAGAACTTCAAACATCCATGCACAATTGCATAGCTTTCCAACATGACTTCCGCATTGCTTACACTCAATTATGGATCAGATAGAGTGATTTCATGGGCCTGCATACATCCATGCACCCATGCATCATCAATGACCAATTTTGGAAAGTGATTTCAAGTGTGCAAATATCAATTGAATTGGCTATAAATAGAGCCTCACATGCTCAGCATTTCACACACATTCACGCCAGCTTTGATCCCAAACCTCTAACCCTCTCATTCCAAAGGATAATTCTGAGAATTTCACTTGAAATTGAGTTTGAATTCTCACTATTTTGAGATTCAAAACTCCAGGGATCCAAGACCTCTTGTGTGTTCAATTCTTCTTCTGCAAGCATTTGGAGTGAGATCAAGCACAAGTCAAGGCAAGAACAATTGGATCCAGACCTACATTGAAGGTATTTTCCAGAAATTTTGATCTCTTCGATTCTCTCTCAATCTTGCTCAATTCTATTGATTCATAGGTTGTCTTAAGTCCTACCAATGTAGGCAAGAAGATTGAGTTGCTTTGAGGCCAAATCGAAGCAACTCAGTTCATGTACCTCAAATTTCAACTCCATGTATCTCTCAATATACTTGGAGTTAGGATGAATTGAGGTCAGATTCGTGCTCAGTGCCATTTTTACTTTGAAATCATGTCCTTCTTTTTAATTTTGGTGATGGTTATGACTGAACCAGTCCGACCAGGGTCGCCGGAGAAGACGACCGGCCTTTGGACGTCGGCGGTGAGCTGGACGGTTCTGAGCCACAGGATCCTTTTGAAATGAAATAATCTCATGCGTTGGTTTGAATTACCAAGTTTGTGGCGCGCTGACTAGGGCGTATCGTGGATTGCGCGCTTGTGGCCACTTGATCTGCCACCTCAATTAATGAGGGAGATCAAGTGGTCCACGTTTTTTCTGTTATTTTAATTTTCATTTTAATTGCTTTATTTTCATTAATTCATATTAATTTTAATATTGATCCAAAAAATATGGGAGTTTCACCAAAAAAATTCAAATAATTTCCTCTTTCATATTCTGAATTAAAATTATTTTTTGGATCATTATTAATATTTTTCATGATTTAATTGATTTTGCATTTGTTTTTAATTGTTTAAAAATACTTTTAAATGTCCAAAAATTATGAAATTTTTTGTCCAAGGTTCTTTGACCTTGTTTGATCTATGATAAATCTCATGGCCATTTCTTTGGTGTTTTGATGAGGTTTTAGGAATTGGACAAACTATGTTTAATTTAAATGCCTTATTTTAGTATTTTTAATTTGATTAAATGGAAAATAATTTTGTTGACCAATTGTGATGACTTGTTTGAGTTGGATTTTTGTTGTTGGGCCTTGGTCAAGGTTGATTTGACTTTGTCAAATTAATATCATTGGACTTAGGGGATTGATGGAATGTACATTCCATCTCCCAAAATGAATGGATGATATTAATTTGGAAAAAGTCCTCCTTTGACCAATTTGTGTTTTGATTCATTCCCCTCACACTTCATCTTATTCCCCTTCTTCATTCATTCATTCCATTTGTCCTATGATATCTCAAAATCCTAAGGCTAGTTGATTGTAAAATTAACATGAGTATGGATGAGATTAGGTCACACCTTTTGCATATCTTTTTTGTGTGTGGTATGTTTCATGAGCATAGTCTATTATACTATGTCTCTAACATGCATTAACACCAAAATTCTATTATCCGACCTCAAATAGTTGTGACTTCTACATAAATCCAATTACGATTGCTTAACATAGTGCTAAATTTGTGACATAAAAGGCATAAGCATTCTAGTTAGTGAGATTGTAAGTCTCCCCTCTTTCATGGTATTGTGTGGAAACTTGACCTTATTTCCTTCCTTTGGAAGATGTTTTGGTTCAAGGATCCATGCTTGTGATAAGTAGGTTGAGTGTTCTCCAAAGAATATCTTAAAATGAAAAGCAAAAGCAAAACAATACTAACTTCTAAGCTATTAACAACTAACATTTAAATTCAAGCCATTTACCTTAATGCAATTTACTTTTAGCATTTTATTTCATTTGCCATTATTCATATCATTCTAATTGTTTATGTTAATGCAATTTTCACTTTGTCCATTTGGACCATATTGTGTGATATATTTTGTTTGTGTATACTTTGTTTATTTGTGTGGTCTTGTCGCACCTTGAAAAAATGTGATCCCTCGCGATGGACGCGGAAAAATTGTTAGTTCGAACAGAGTCGCCACCGAACTTTATTTATTCCAGTGAAGGAATAGGAAAATATCGATAAAACCTTTAGAAATAAGAATAATGGTTGTCGCAACCATATTCGGGTTCGGAAGTCGATTACGCAAGGGGAAGGTATTAGCACCTCTCACGTTTGTTGTACTCAATGAGAACCTTTTAGTTGAATTTGCGATTTGAATGTTAATTTATGTTGTTTGTTTCCTTTGAGTAATAAAAATATTAAAAAGAGACGGATGGAAACCTCAGAAGGGGGAAAAGGGAGGTTTTTTATTAGTGTGCTCGCCAAGATCTCGCAATCTCGTGCCTACGTATCCTTATAGTGCAATAAGGAAATCAAAGCATTCGTAGTTCGGGGACTATGATTTGGTTGGTGTTTTTTAATGAACGACTGTGTAGATCGCATTCTAAAGACTAAACGTTGGCTTGTCTACTCTTGGCGGAGGCTTAAGCACTGGTTTGTTGTGCGCATTAGAAAGGATTAACAGGGTTCTTTTTTAAAACAGTTTTGGTCACGCGGGGGTGACAAGTTGAACTGATATGTTAGGTGTTTTGTTTGGTTGGTTTCGATCACACAGGGCGAGAAGTTAGGTTTGATGTGTTTAAGATATTTTTGAAGAACGACAAAAGATTGAGCAATGTGGTGCACATCAATCGTTCAATTCTTTCAAGGAATAATAAGACGAACGCCTTCTACTCCTTTTTTGTTTAAATTATTTATTGAAAGTTTGTTTGTGGAAATCGAATATGCACGGCAGTGAGGTGTGCGCCTCCCACTTGCTTATTCTAGAAATAATGAGGCGTGCGCCACCTATTCCTTTATCCAAATTTATTTAATGTGTTTTAATCGGAAGTCAATAACTTGAGCAATATGGCGAGCGCCAATTATTTAATTATTAAGAGATGGAGAGGCGAACGCCTCCCATTCTTCTTCATCCGTGGTTTAAATTGTAAAAAACATTTTATTGATTTGGGAAAATAATTTTGAATTTGTACGGTCGAGACTTTAATTGGAAGTCGATAATTTGAGCAATATGGCGAGCGCCAATTATTCAATCATTCGAGAGATAGTGAGGCGAACGCCTCCTATCTTTTATCAACCGAAATTTAATAATTAAAAATGTTTTAGAAATTATATTAATCTGGAAGAAACGATTTGGGTATTGTGCGATTAATGTTTTAATTTGATGACAAGAATTCGAGCAATATGGCGTGCGCCAATCGTTCGAGTACTTGAGAAACAGTGAAGCGAACGCTTACTGTACTCTTTTTCATCCAAAGTTTATAAAAGAAGATATATTATTACATTAATTTAGGAAGATGATTTGTATTTGTAAGTTTTTAGGGTTTTAATTAAATGACGAAAATTCGAGCAATATGGCGGACGCCAATTATTCGAATAATCGAGAGATAGTGAAGCGTACGCTTACTATACTCCTTTTCATCCACAAGTATATGAATAATCTTTTAGAAGTTATATGGATTTGAAAAGGATTTAAATTTTCACGGCTAATCGGATTAAAATAGAAATACTCGGCATTGGACCAAGATTTTCGCTTATGAATGAGATTGAATGGGTTCTGGTTTAGGCATAATGCAAAATTATGATGGTGAAAGAAATCGATCAATTTTTATTTATCAAAATTAATTGATTAAAGCTTGATTAAGTCGATTAATTAAATTACTGAGGATTAATTATCAACATTATTTAGTTAAAATTAAATAATCAAGTTAATTAAAATTAATTAATAGTAATTAACTATTTGGACAAAATTTAATTAATTAATTTGGTATAATTAAAAGAGAAAGAATTAAGTGATGATGTTGATATAATTGATCAAATTAAATCGGTGACAATGTGCTCATAAAACCGGTTTGTATATAGCGACAACGAATTTGGAGTGTCGTATGTGGATCAAAATGCGGTGAAATGTTCTATTAATTTATTGAAACTTGGCGGCATAACGACATGTACAAGTCGAGTCCATGAATTATAAGTTCGATCACGTAACGCAAACAAAAGCAACAACCGCAGATACTTTTTTTTATTTATTCACAATTAATATAGCGTATAGGAATTTATTATAAGTGGAGCAAAAATGTACAAAGTTAGTAAAGAAATGACCCCTTCCTTTCACTATTCAAATGGCCCATGATCTGAATTTTTAACTCAAATCTAACAACAACAACAACAAAAAATAAATTTATCATGTATAAACAAATATCCCTAAAATAAGATTGACTTTTTCAATTTTTCATGTACTGGCACAATATCAAACGAAATGCAGCAGGCACAATATTCTTAATATCTCACCATCTGTTTGCAATACTAACCAATATTCTATAACCTATAAATAGCAGTAAAATGTTGGACATCAAAATGATCAATTTATGATACTCACATCCAAACGAATTCAACAAGCACACTTAGTTGAAAATGAATATCAAGTAATCAACTCAAAACTTTCAACATGATAATCCCAATCTCAAGCATAAAACTAAATATAATCAAATTGAAAATTAAGGATGCAATTGAAAGAATGGTCAGTGTAACATCAACACAAACTCAAACCAAATCGTTATCGAAATTGTGGGACTGACACGAAACAAAAACAACAACGACATAGAGTAACAACATTCCGAATTTTTTTACAATTCTCACCGAAATTTACAGCACAAAGCACTTTAATACCATCTACACCCAAAACGAATCAAAAAATATACAAACACACACATTATCCAAATATATCCAATATTATCATGAAATCGAAAAAAAAATCAAAGTTCTAAAACAAGCTTAAATTGATCTGTTACCGTAAAATTGAATAGTCATCAAGAGTTTATTTCAGAAGCATATCATCATAAGGTTCTTCAAATCCACTTATCCATGGTACATCATCAAAAATAGGCTCGAACGACACTCGGCTTATCGAAGTGATTTGAAACCAAAACCTTTAATTTCGAGCAGAGCTGAAGAATAAACTTATGTTGTTGTTCGATATTATTGTTGCCGGTTTGTGAGGGATATTGTGAATCGGCACGGCGGAGACGAAGTAGTGCGTTGATGTGAAGACGGATCGCGGTTGATGAGTGTTGTGAAGACGGAGAAGGATGACGCGGCGGTCTGGCGGTTGTTTCTCCGGATGGAAGAAGACGGTTTTTTGTGAGGTTCCGCGGCGGGTTTTGAAGGTAGATTGAGGGAAACACGGACGGAGGAAGTTTTCGTTATTTTGGGGTGGAGGGAGAAAAGGAACAGTCGGTGTCGAGCGGTGTTGAGGTGGAGGTTATGGACGAACGGTGGTGACGGCGGACGTGTGGTTGTGAGTTCGTGTTTCGTCGGCGACGTGAAGGTGTGAGGGCGGATGGTTGTGGGTGAAATGGAGGTGCTGAATTGTAGTTTTGTTGACGATGGCCGGCAATCGTTAGTAGAGGAATGGAGATTATCTCGGTCGGTGGAGGAAGGCGATGGGGTTAGGAAGAAGGAGAGACGTCGCATTGTTGGCGCTTTTGATTTGTTTTAGAGGTCGATGAAGGGTTGGGTTGTTAGCGGTGGTTTCCGTGGTGTTTAGGGTGTGAGAACAACGGAGTTGAGGTGGACGGAGGTGCATGGTGTTGTATGGAAGGTTGAAGACGAAGGGAGAGAAGAAGAAAAATGGATTGTTTCCTGGATTTCGATGGCGAGTATCAAGAGTCTTTCTTTCTTTTTTGATTGTTGGAGAGAGAGAGAGTAAGTTAGTGTTTGTTGGTGAGTGGTGAGAATGGTGCTAGCGAACGTCCTCTGAAAAATGAGAGAACCCTTTCCTCTTTTATTTTCTTTTTCTTTTTTAACGTATCTTTTCCACCAGCTGTGCCTTTTTCTCGTAACCGTTGGAGTGGGGACCAAAATGGGATGTGTGTCTGTTGAAAAGTATATTTCCGGCAAATATTTTTATATCGTATCCACAGAGATTGGTTGATATTACCGCCGTTCTATAATTCCAATTGTTATAAGTTTGAAATGTAACCAAGTTGTTTTGATTGAATAGTTATCTCTTGAGTAAAATAGCACTAAGACAATGAAAATAATTTCAATCAAATATAAAAGGCTTGGCAAGATTGGAGTTCAGTATCCAAATTTCTTATGTTTTCTTAATGACAATTATATGGACTTAAAATTATTGATGATATTCAAGTATCCTCTCAATAACATTTATTTCTAAATGAGATTGTGATAATCACTATATTAATCGTTAGACGATTTCTCCACCTAACTATTAATATAACAATCTTTAAAGTTTGATACAAAAGAAGAGTAGTGTATAAATCTATTTCTACAATTTATTCACTACTTGAAAGCATATTTTAAGTCAAGACTTGAATAATCTTTCTCAACAATAATTCAAATCTGAATATTCAAAATAGGGTACAAATATCAATCATTACATCAATAATCTTTTATCACATACAAGAGTCAATAGGAATACATAAGCAATAAGGAATAGCTACTACCTCCAATCTTGACAAAATGGGGTTTAGCTCCTCATCATCGTATTTGACAGCAAAATGAAATACAAAAATAACCTCTGTTTTTCTTCTCCAACTTCTGAATGATAATCTTTCCTTTTCTCCCATAATGTGTTTAAAGAGTTCCTCCTTTCCCTAAATGTCTCATTTCTATCTAAAACAGAAAAATACTCTAAAAATGATCTAAAACTATCACACTTAAGTTGGGTTCAAAACATAACCATTGGCTCAAACCAAATAACAAGCTTGCTGTCTTTGCAAGGTTCGCGGCGCCAACAAGGGTCGCGGCGTGAACTGAAGGAAGTTCAGCTTCCTTGCCTTGCAAGCTTCCTTAAAACCATTTATTCCAAGCTTTGTTCTTCAAATGCTTCCAAAATGCCATTCAAACTCCTTCCAAATTATGCTCATGCAATCCAATGCTCTCTTGTTCATAATTTCTACAAAACTAACAAATAAGTGAAATATCTACTCAAAACATAATCAAATTAAACTTAATTGCATATTTACTAAATTATGAGAATAAAAGTGTGTAATTCAATAAGAAAATGGTAAAAGGGACCAATAAAAATATATGAAAAGTAGTGATAATTGGTCCCTAACAACTCTCCCCAACTTATCATTTTGTTTGTCCCTAAACAAAAGCTTTCACCAAAACAACCAAAGTAATGAAACAATAGATTGAAACAAGGATTAACCAAAGACATTCAAATGGTTCAGAAGTGCACGGCACTTTCTCAATCCACCTACCTCAATGCTAGATAAAACATGAATAAGAGCAATGGTTTGGTGCAAATGACATACCAAGGGATTCAAAGCAATACATGTCAAAATTGAATCAAACTTACACACACATCATAGTAAAGATGAATAAACATGAGGGTTTTCTTTCACTCATCCAAACAATTAAATCAACAACAACTCGAATCATGCGGTCATCAAAGCAAACACTAAATCATGTAAAAAATGAGAATCAAGAGGTCTTTCAAAGGTTGTAATGTGGCTTGGGTTACAAGAAAGGATATGATTAAGAGAATTTAAACAAAAATTCTTATCCCAAGGGAGCATTCCCATAAATTCAAACTCAACAACAATTTCCGTTTTTTGATCTCAATCTTTCTTCTTTTCTTATTTTTCACATCCACACAACCATGAGCCCTCTTTTTGTTTTTTTCTTTCTTTTCTTTTTCTTTGCTCCATAATTTCGAAGGTGATTTATTTTTCTTGTTTCTTTTCACACTTTCACCTTTTCTAAAACATCACTTTTCCAAGTTTTTAATCAACTCTTCTAATTTACTCTCCCCAACTTTAGATTTCAAGACCAAATTTATTCAATAATGCTCCCTACTTAGACATAGGCAAAAGACAAAATTTGCAAACAAACTCGGTTGAAGGTTCAATTGAAATGAAAGAAATTAGGATTCATTTATTCGCAAAATTTTCAATGGAATTTACACTTATCAATCAAATGAATCCTAAAACAAGCTCAAAGGGGTTAACTAAGGATCACTCCTCACAAGGTTAGTTGATTCAAAACTTTTTGGCCAAGTGGTTTTTCTCAATAACAAACAATGCCTCTATCATTTTCACAATTTTCACAAAAATAGATTAATACATGATTTAGCATGATAAGACTGAATTGAAATAATTTTCGGTCTCCCACATTTAGTGCACACTGGAAAGCTACCTCACAATTGGTTAAGTTCTACTTTGATTCAAAATTGACATGTATCTCAAGGAATTTATGATATGAATTTTGCAACACACCATCAAACTATTCATGTTAAGTCTAGAAAGCGATAAAGTGTACCTTGAAATGCCGACAACTAATTCTTATCATCGCCACTCGAAGTGTCCTACGCTTCCTTCTTTGCAAGCATTACTTGGTTCCTTCAAGCTTAACTTAAGAATAGGAAAAATTAAACAAACAAATGGGGCATACCAAAGTTCATTGCAACACACAATTAAATCTCACAAAAATATCCATGTAATTAACAAAACCAAAGTTTATGGTGAAACGAGAGCCACCAAAATTACAACCATAATTAAAACATAAAAACAATAATAATAAAAAGCTAACAATAAAAATCTAATACTACTCGAAACAAAGTCTTCAATCCTCCTCATCATGTCCACCACCTACGGATCCAAGGACATCTTCCATGTCATCATCATGGGCCGCACCACCACCTCCTACACCCCCCATAAATGTTGGCCTGCCCTTAGGCCAATTAGAATAAGAAGCATACTTCGCCTGGGTCGGAAAAGTGCGGGCTTCGAGCGCTAGAAAGGTATTCTGAAACCGTTGTTGCATAGCATCAAAAAGGAATGATTGAGACCTCCTAGAATCCTCAAAACTCTCACAGCAGTAGGTGGCAAATTCCATCTGATCAAAAGCTGGTGTACTGCGGGCGCGGGGTCTAAAGGAAGAAGTGCTTGCTCCTTCAGCTCTATCCATTTGGCTCTGGCAGAACCTGTTCAAATATGCATCTTTAATTACACTAGTAATGGATAGGTGTACCTCACCCAGAATGGGCACATTTGCCTTTCGGCAAAGTCCCATAATCAGCCCCGGATATGTTAGAACATCGGCTTTCCCACCTAACTTGGTTCCACTAGTCGCAACTTTTCGCATCTCCCCCACGATGATGGATGCCACATCCACTGATTTACCAATCATGATATAGTACAAGAGGCATTCGACGTCCAGTGGAATGGTGGTGTTATGGCTCCGTGGCCGAATGTTATTCAATAAAAGCACCAAGTAAGCCCTTGCTTCCAAATTCAGATTCTCCCTCTTCTATTACTTTGGAAATCCTTGATCATTCAAATCAAATGTCCTTCCCTCAAGCCACAAATGAGCACTAACGGTAGGAAGATCCCAATCATTGGCCATTTCTTTGGCACGGTATTCACACCGCCCGTTATCCGCCAAAGTGAGAGGATAACCCAAATAAGCATTGATCGCATCCCTACTGAAGGTGATGATCTTTCCCCTCACCTTGGTTTAGTAATGATATGCTACTCCTTCCTCCAACTGAAGAGCATTGGCGTAAAATTCACGCACAATGTCGTAGTTGATCTCTGGTTCTGGCTCACAGATTTTGCTCCACTTTCTCCTTTCAAAGTTTGCCACCAGCTTCCTATAATTGCCACCCGGTGACAAACGAATGAATCTTTCTGGTTGAATGGTCCTCTTAATCAGTTTTTCAAATCTTTCCTCGTGCTCATCACTAATGAATCCTCGCACGGATCTTGAAGGACCGGAGCTCATTGTTTTGGTGCGTTTTGACATCTGCAATAAAACCACAAACAACCACACAATAGCCATGATTGAAGTTAGCATACATAATCAACAAAAATGAAGCTGATATTTTCCAGTTCGCGGCGCGAAGGCCCGTTCGCGGCGCGATCAATGCGAACAAGAAAACTCAGCAGCCTCTAGGGTTCCTACTGCTCAAAAAATTTTCAGCAATGATACCACAAACCCTTAACCTATCCTAATTTGAATCATCTCTACACATGCAAGGTGAATTTCAGCAAATAAATCATCTTCTAACAAATGCCCTAGTTCACCTTAATGAGAGACAAAGAAGGAAAAGGAAAAAAAGATTACACATACCTTTGTTAAGAGAAGGAGATTGGATTGATTCTTGCTAAAAAAAATTGGGATTGCTGAGATGGAGAGGGTTAAGTTTGAATTTGGAAGTGAGATAGTGAAAGTGATGAAGAGAAATGTGAAGTTACAAAATATGATAAGGAAATAGAAATAACATAAAACATAACTTAAAAGGGTCTGCCACGCTCAGTTCGCGGGGCGAACTTGGTTCGCAGCGCAAACTTAAATTTTCCATTCAGTTCGCAGGGCGAAGGCTGTTCGCGGGGCGAACTGAAGGAATTTTCAAAAATTGTTTGACATTGGACAGAACTCCATTTTTCTCTATAAAACCAAAACAGACTAAATTGCGCAACTGAAATAACAAAAATTGAAATGCATGCTTACGAAGTTGGGTTGCCTCCCAACAAGCGCTTTGTTTAACGTCGTTTGAGCTCGACGGTTCGATGATACTTCACGGTCCGGCGAGCGAAATGACACAGACGTCTCGATTTACTTCTCCATCATGGTAGACTGTTAGTCTTTGCCCATTCACATTCCAACTTTCTTTTGACATTGGATCCTCAACCACAATGGCTCCATAATTTCGCACCTCTTTCACCACAAACGGTCCCGACCATTTGGACTTCAACTTACCCGGGAACAACTTGAGTCTTGAATTGAAAAGTAGCACCATTTGTCCAACTTTGAACTCTTTGTGAAGGACCTTTTCATCATGATATGCTTTCACCTTCTCCTTGTAAGGTTTGTTTGAGTGATAAGCATTGTTTCTTGATTCCTCTAATTCATGGAGTTGTGCTTTTCTTTTTTCACCGGCTAGAGTGGAGTCAAAGTTCAAGAATTTAAGAGCCCAAAGTGCTCTATGTTCCATCTCTACCGGGAGATGACAAGTCTTCCCATAAACCATATGAAATGGGGTTAGTCCAATAGGAGCTTTGTAGGCGGTACGATACGCCCATAAAGCTTCATCCAATTTAGAAGACCAATCTTTTCTCGAACTCGAAACAGTCTTTTCAAGTATCCTTTTGATTTCTCTATTTGATACTTCCGTTTGACCATTTTCTTGTGGATGGTAAGGAGTAATCACTTTATGCTTTACACCATAATGTTCCAAAACTTTTTCCAAGGGTGTATTACAAAAATGTGATCCCCCGTCGCTTACCAACACCCTAGGCACACCAAACCGTGAAAATATGTTTTTCTTTAGAAATCTTATCACGGTTTTGGAGTCGGCCTTAGGTGAAGCAATTGCTTCCACGTAGTCAATGGCTACAAGAATATACTCATTGGAGAAGGAAGAGGGGAATGGGCCAACAAAATCAATGCCCCAACAATCAAAAACTTCAACTTCCAACATGTTGGTTAGGGGCATTTCATCTCGTTTGCCTATCCGTCCGCTTCGTTGGCATGTGTCACAACTCTTTGCGTGTTCATGTGCGTCTTTAAACACGGACGGCCAATAAAATCCCGCTTGGAGGACTTTAGTGGCTGTTCACAAACCGCTATAATGACCTCCATACGGAGAGTTATGATAATGCCAAAGGATGTCTTTTGACTCTTCAAGTGTCACACACCTTCTTAAAATACTGTCCACACCCGCTTTGAACAAATATGGGTCATCCCACACATAATACTTTGCATTCGCTAAGAATTTCTTTCTTTGATTACTAGTGAGGTCTTTCGGTGTCAAACCGGTTGCCTTATAATTAGCAAAATCGGCAAACCAAGGCCTCACTTGAATCGCATAAAGCTTTTCGTCCGGAAATTCTTCCCTCACTTCTTCTTCTTTATTTGTAATTTCCACATTCACCAAACGGGACAAATGATCCGCTACCAAGTTTTTGGAACCTTTTTTATCCCGGATTTCCAAATCAAATTCTTGTAATAATAAAATCCAACGAATTAGTCTTTGTTTGGAATCCGGCTTGGTTAGCAAATACTTGATTGCCGAATGGTCGGTGTAAACTACAACTTTGGATCCAATCAAGTAAGCTCTAAACTTTTCCAATGCACACACTATAGCTAGTAACTCCTTTTCGGTTGTCGCATAATTGACTTGCACCTCATTTAAAACTTTACTAGCATAGTGGATGGCATGAAAAAATTTAGCTCTTCTTTGATCCAAAACCGCACCAACCGCATAATCGCTTGCATCACACATAAGTTCAAAATCAAGTGACCAATTAGCTGCAACGATTATGGGTGTGGTGACTAATTTTTCTTTTAACTCATGGAATGCTTTTAGACACGACTCATCAAAAAGAAATTGCGTACCTTTGTTGAGAAAATTACTCAAGGGCTTTGCTATCTTTAAGAAGTCTTTGATGAATCTTCAATAAAATCCGGCATGTCCAAGAAAACTTCTTACTCCTTTGATGTCTGTTGGAGGTGGTAATTTTTCAACGACTTCCACCTTTGCTCTATCAACTTCTAGCCCTTCTAAAGAGATTTTGTGACCAAGAACAACTCCTTCGGTGACCATAAAATTGCATTTCTCCCAATTGAGCACTAAGTTTGTTTCCACACATTTTTCCAAGACCACATCAAGATTCTTCAAGCATAAGTCAAAGGACGCCCCATAAACGGAGAAATCATCCATAAACACCTCAATTCATTCTTCGATCAAATCCGAGAATATTGCTTGCATACACCGTTGAAATGTTGCCGGTGCATTACACAACCCAAAAGGCATTCTTCGGTAAGCAAAAATGCCGAAAGGGCATGTAAAAGCCGTCTTCTCATGATCCGCCGGATTGACCTAAATTTGGTTGTAACCCGAATAACCATCCAAGAAACAATAGAAATTCTTGTCGGCCAACCTTTCCAACATTTGATCTATGAAAGGTAGCGGAAAGTGATCTTTCCTTATAGCTTGATTTAGCCTCCTATAGTCAATGCGCATACTCCATCCGGTTACCGTTCTAGTTGGAATCAACTCTTTTTTATCATTTTTTACAACCTTCATACCACCCTTCTTTGGAACTACTTGCACCGGACTCACCCATTCACTATCGGAGATAGGATAAATCATCCCGGCCTCCAATAGTTTGACAAATTCTTTTCTCACCACTTCTTTCATTGATGGATTTAAGCACCTTTGAGGTTGTGCAACGGGTTTGAAATTTTCTTCCATCATGATCTTATGCATGCAATAAGCCGGACTAATACCCTTTAAATCGGATAATACCCACCCTATTGCGCCTTCATTCTTTTTCAGCACTTGTATCAATTTATGCTCCTCTTTTGTGGACAAGGCATTGCTAATGATCACCGGTTTAGTACAATCATCACCAAGGAACACATATTTCAAGTGTGGAGGTAGCATCTTCAACTCTAACTTTGGCTCTTCCACTTTCTTTTTCACATCCAAGTCCTCATTTTTCTCCTCATGATAAGCAATCTCTCTACAAGACTCCAATTCATGCAAAATTGCTTCAAATTTTTTTTCTTCTTTTTCGGTTAAAACATTGTAAGCTCCGATAAGAGATCTCTCTAACAGATTAGAAAAATGAACTTGATTTGCAACCTCCACAATTTCCTCCTCGGTGGCATCGATTCGGAAAGAATCATGTTTGTCATTAGGATGCTTTATGGCCTCAAAAAGATTGAAAGTTACCTCTTCATCTTGCACTCTTACTTTCATGAGTCCATCATCAATGTCAATCATCATTCGGGCTGTTTTCATGATTGGTCTTCCAAGAATTAGAGGAACATCACGATCCTCATCCATGTCCACTATCACAAAATCTACCGGAAACAAGAATTTGTCCACCTTCACTAGCATATCTTGAGCAACTCCATATGGTGAAGTGGTAGACTTATCGGCTAGTTGTAAAGTCATCCTTGTATATTTAATCTTAACATTCCCCAATCTTTTAACAATGGATAAGGGAATTAAATTGATGCTAGATCCCAAGTCGATCAAACCATTGCCAATGTAAGTGCCTCCAATGGTTACCGGTAAAACGACTTGGCCCGGATCGGATTCCTTCCATGGGAGAGTTTTTTGGATTATGGCGCTACAACGTGCATCAAGCAGGATTGTCTCGTCTTCCACATATCTCTTCTTCTTTGTGAGAATATCCTTCATGAACTTTGCATACCTTGGCATTTGCTCCAATGCGTCGGAAAATGGAATATTTATTTGAAGTTGCTTAAATATATCCATAAACCGTGCATAGTGTCTAGCATTCTCCTTCTTTGATGGTGCGTGCGGTTAAGGTAGATGTTGAGCTGGAATAGCACTCACTCTTTTGTCTCCTTTTTTCTTCTTTCTTGGCTCCGCTTCTTTCTTCTCACCCACTTCACCCTGCTGTTCTGCTAAGCTATTATGTTCCTGCTCTTTTCGCGGCACCAAAGTAGATCGCGGCGCGAACTGAACAGTTTTTGCCTCTTTTTTCTTTTCACACTCCACGTCCTCATTTTCAGGTACAACATTCATATCATTCTCTACTGCAATCTCCTCACTTCTTCCACTTGTCAACTCTTTACCGCTTCTTGTAACAATTGCATTACAATGCTCCTTTGGATTGGTTTGAGTGTTGGCGGAGAAAGAAGAACCCACGTGTTATTCCGACAATTGCTTCGCAAGTTGGCCTACTTGATTCTCCAAAAAATTTATAGCTGCCTCATTGCTCTTCTGGTTTGCCATGGAGACTTGCATGAATTGTGTGAGAGTATCTTCTAGCTTTGAACTTCCGCCTTGCGATTGTTGTCCTTGAGAATTTGGATTTTGATATGGACTTTGTTGCTGAAAATTTTGGTTGTTGAATCTTGATGGTTGATAGCCTTGGTTGTTCCTTTGATATGAGTTGTTATGGGGTGGAGGTTGCCTTTGATAACCTTGATTTTGGTTGTTCATATAACTCACTTCTTCCAATGGAGGACAATAACCGGTTGGATGATCTCCTTGACATAGTTCACAACATGCTACTTGATGTCTAGCTTGAGATCCTTGCATTTCCTTCAGTTGTTGTGGAAATTTGGACATTTGTTGAGTGAGTAACTCCACTTGTTGAGAAAGTAACTTGTTTTGGGCAAGAATAGAATCATTGGTATTTAATTCAAGAACTCCCAGTTTCCTTTGTGAAGGACTACGATCATGTTGACTTTGACGATCATTGAGTGCCATCCGGTCAATAATGACTTTCGCCTCTTCCGCATTCTTTGACATAAGAGAGCCACCCGCGGTAGCATCCAAAAGTGTTTTGTGAGTCGATTGGAGCCCATTTAGAAAAATGTGGATTTGAGTGAGTTCATCAAAACCATGGACTTTGCATTTTCTCAACATTGACTTGAATCTTTCCCAAGCCTCATTTAGAGACTCATTGCTCCCTTGAGTGAATACTGCAATAGCCGTTTTGGCTTCCATGAATCGGGATTGAGGAAAATATCTTTCTAGAAACTTTTCTTCTAACAAATTCGAATTCGTCATCACTCTTGGTGCTTGATCAAGATACCACTCTTTTGCTTTCCCCAACAAGGAATGTGGGAACATTCTCTTGAATAATGCTTCTTCACCTGCTTCCTCTATTCCCGTAGAACCCGCAATCTCATAGAATTTGATGAGATGGGTATACGGATCTTCATGGTCCATTCCGGTGAATGGATTTGCATAAAAGAGTTGGAGGATTCCGGTCTTCATCTCTGTGTTCCTTCCACCTCGAGCAAATTGGGCATTCCACCTTGGACTATTAGCGGACATTTCGGTAGGAGTTTCATCCGCCATGTTTCCTTCACAAGTTTCTACACCCACTTCTTCGATTTGAACACGTGAAAAAGTAGATACTTCTTCTCTCCGGTTCCTCTCTTCGGCTAGTTTCCTTCTTCTTCGTGTTTTGCTATTGAGCTTTCGAAGTGTTCTTTCAATTTCGGGGTCGAATTGAAATTGCTCCTCGGTAGCCTTTCCTCGCATGCACTAGAATCTACAAAACTAACAAACCAAGTGAAACACAAGAGTGATAGTAGTAAAAATAAAAAACTTAGAACAATGAATTATTGCAACGCTTGTAATATCGAACACCAATCCCCGGCAACGGCGCCAATTTGTTGAAAAGTATATTTCCGGCAAATATTTTTATATCGTATCCACAGATATTGGTTGATATTACCGCTGTTCTATAATTCCAATTGTTATAAGTTTGAAATGTAACCAAGTTGTTTTGATTGAATAGTTACCTCTTGAGTAAAATAGCACTAAGATAATGAAAATAATTTTAATCAAATATAAAAGGCTTGGCAAGATTGGAGTTCACTATCCAAATTTCTTATGATTCCTTAATGACAATTATATGGACTTAAAATTATTGATGATATTCAAGTATCCTCTCAATAACATTTATTTCTAAATGAGATTGTGATAATCACTATATTAATCATTAGACGATTTCTCCACCTAACTATTAATATAACAATCTTTAAAATTTGATACAAAAGAAGACTAGTGTATAAATCTATTTCTACAATTTATTCACTACTTGAAAGCATATTTTAAGTCAAGACTTGAATAATCTTTCTCAACAATAATTCAAATCTGAATATTCAAAATAGGGCACAAATATCAATCATTACATCAATAATCTTTTATCACATACAAGAGTCAATAGGAATACATAAGCAATAAGGAATAGCTACTACCTTCAATCTTGACAAAATGGGGTTTAGCTCCTCATCATCATATTTGACAGCAAAATGAAATACAAAAATAACCTCTGTTTTTCTTCTCCAACTTTTGAATGATAATCTTTCCTTTTCTCCCATTGTGTGTTTAAAGAGTTCCTCATTTCCCTAAATGTCTCATTTCTATCTAAAACAGAAAAGTACTCTAAAAATGATCTAAAACTATCACACTTAAGTTGGGTTCAAAACATAACCATTGGCCCAAACCAAATAACAAGCTTGCTGTCTTCGCAAGGTTTGCGGCGCCAACAAGGGTCGCGGCGCGAACTGAAGGAAGTTCAGCTTCCTTGCCTTGCAAGCTTCATTAAAACCATATCTTCCAAGCTTTGTTCTTCAAATGCTTCTAAAATTCCATTCAAACTCCTTCCAAATTATGCTCATGCAATCCAATGCTCTCTTGTTCATAATTTCTACAAAACTAACAAATAAGTCAAATATCTACTCAAAACATAATCAAATTAAACTTAATTGCATATTTACTAAATTGTGAGAATAAAAGTGTGTAATTCAATAAGAAAATGGTAAAAGGGACCAATAAAAATATATGAAAAGTAGTGATGATTGGTCCCTAACAGTGTCCCCTCACAAAATCCAAAAAGAAGATCTTTCTTTTATTTTTCGGATTAACTATTTATTTAAATTTTCATTTTATGATTGGTTGCTATAAATAAGTATGGATTGCTAACATTGACCATTGATTAATTCGAATCAACGATTCAGATTGAATCAAAGAAGCACACAAAGAAACACATCTCTTTAAATAATTTGAAATGCCTAAAATGCCCTTTCTAGATGATTGAATTGATTTGAATAATTTAAATCAATTAAATCAAATAAACTTGACAACTCTCTAAATAAATATGATAAAAATAAAATGAGGATATGTAAAATTCTATTTATTTAATCTGAATATTTTGGCGAAAGAATAAAATTAAAACAGCTAGAAATGAATAAAAGTCGGGTGAAAATTTGCTCAAAAAATTAAATCGGACACACTAAAATGAACAGCACGAAATATACTTATTGAAAAAATACAGCGTTTCTTTTAATTTTAAATAAATTTTCACCGGTAAAAAGGCTCAGACGAATTAAAATGCAGCTGAAGAAGGCGTCGAAAAATATAATAAGCACACCAGTTTAAACTACGCGAACCGTAGATTAATAATACTAGCATATGCAAGTTTAATTTTGAAACTTTTTGTCCGCTGATTTTGTCCGTACTTGAGGAATGATTTAACCAAATTGTCTGTATTTTCAAGAATTTATTCCGACTAATATTTTATGTGCTATTCATGATAAAATGCGTGTTATGCTGTACATATGATGCAAACTGAAAAATGGAATCGAATTTATGAGAAATTAAAATGGCCCGGACAAAATTGGGGTATGACAGTTGCCCCTATTTAATTACCTTGAACTAGAAAGTATGAATGACAGCGGTCTTCGTACATTCATGGTGGAAGATAATTAAATACGAAAAGACCCGAATTTTGTCCTTAAAAATGTAAGAAAGAAATGAAGAAAGAAATGTAGTGAGAAATACAGTAAGAAACATTTTTAGAAGAAAAATGAAACAATCAAGACTCTTTGGGAATTATCAGAACAGTATCTTGGATGTCATGGTCGAGATAATCCGATAGTGGAATGATACCTCAACTGTACCTAAGACTTTCTGAGCATTAGCAAAACAACATCTTGATTTGAATGCATGAGATTCCGAACAAGGGAATGATACCTCAATCATATTTAAGATTCTCCGAGGATACCTAGAGCAGTATCTCTAAAAATTGAATGAGACTCTTCATATTGATGAAGCAGCATCTCAAACAGGAAAATGAGATTCTCTGTATCGAATCAAAGCAGCATCTTATATGATGGAATTAAGATATTCCGAACAAGGGAATGATACCTTAATTGAATCTAAGACTCTTCAAGGATACTAGAGCAGTATCTCTAAAAAATGAATGAGACTCATCATATTAATGAAGCAGCGTCTCAAACAGATAAATGAGATTATCTGTATCAAATCAAAGCAGCATCTTATATGATAGAATTAAGATATTCCGAACAAGGGAATGATACCTTAATTGAATCTAAGACTCTTCAAGGATACTAGAGCAGTATCTCTAAAAAATGAATGAGACTCATCATATTAATAAAGCAGCATCTCAAATAGATAAATGAGATTCTCTGTATCGAATCGAAGCAGCATCTTATATGATAGAATTAAGATATTCCAAACAAAAGGAATGATACCTTAATTGAATCTAAGACTCTTCAAGGATACTAGAGCAGTATCTCTAAAAATGAATGAGATTCGTCATATTAGTGAAGCAGCGTCTCAAATAGATAAATGAGATTCTCTGTATCGAATCGAAGCAGCATCTTATATGATAGAATTAAGATATTCCAAAAAAAAGGAATGATACCTTAATTGAATCTAAGACTCTTCAAGGATACTAGAGCAGTATCTCAAAAGAAATTGGAATGAGACTTTTCGTATTGATGAAGCAGCATCTCAAACGGCAAAAATGAGACTCTCTGTATCAAATCGAAGCAGCATCTTATTCGATAGAATTAAGATATTTCGAACAAGGGAATGATACCTTAATTGAATCTAAGACTCTTCAAGGATACTAGAGTAGTATGTCTAAAAAATTGAATGAGACTCTTCATATTGATGAAGCAGCATCTCAAACAGCAAAATGAGATTCTTCAAATAAAGGAAGCAGTATCTCAAACAGATAAATGAGATTCTCCATATGAATGAAGCAGTATCTCAAATGTTCGTCTGTTTGGGGAAATATTTTAGAAAGGGCTCCTTTTGTAGGAGATTTACTAGCCAAGCTCTGTAGGGAGGAAGCTCATAAGAGACTTTTTAGGGTAACCTCTGCATGGGGAGCAATGATAGCATAGATGCTGGGGAATATCGTTACTAACCACAAAATTGAAAAATGGATTGCTGGGAAATAGTTCCATGAACACATGCAGGGTAATAACTCTATTTGAAAAAATGAGGAACGTCCGAGATGCATATGAATGAACCTGGATCTTAATAATTTATGTTTGATGTTTGTATGATTGTTCCACTTTGGGTGGCAATGCCATGCATGGGATGATGCATTATATGCATGAAAGGATGCAATTCTTGGGGATATTTAGGATGTGCATGTAGGAATGTGAGTGATTTTTTTCTTGTATAAGGTTATGCATAAGTATGCGGATGATTGATATGACTGTGTTTTTTTTTTAATTTTCTGTTTGGTAGGAAAACCATTTATGAATGATTCATGTGATGCATGTGGGAATGCAAACGGGTAATTGTGCTTTTATAGGGTTTTATTCTTGATTGTCAATGAGGTTGGACTTTAAATGGGAAATTCCATATGAGAACTGGTGAAGGAGATTGAACTGCTGTAAGACCCTAATTTTGACCCTAAGATCCCTCATGGCATCATATCATTGCTCATTGCATTTTGCCTCAAGGATCATAGCATCTTGGCTCCTTGCCCTAGGGTTGGGACTTGTGTGAGTTGGTTTGAGACCACCAAGCATGCTTGAATTGTATATTATTGCTTTTCTTTTTTTTTACTAACCAAAAGCACAAAAATATGTCACTAACATCTTTTGTTTTGAAGCTCAAGCAACCATGAGATCCAAAGCTCCTAGGAGGCCCTTATGCTCATTGAAATGACCAGATGAAGATGGAAGCAAACATGACAATGGTTCCCAAAGCTCTCAATCATCATATATGTCTCCCAAGTATATTAATTTTCCAATTTGATCAAGATAAACCAAAGGGCTTGAGGCTTGTTTCCCAAAGAAACCCTAATTCAACTGTGCATTGACTGTGCCTTGCTCATGAAGCCACCTCAACCTATGATCAAATTCAATCAAGGGAAGTTCTTTAATTAATTCTTTTATTCATATATGAGCCTATGTGAGTATCCTCAATCATTTATTCATCAAGATTTGAAGTTTGGACTTGAGAAGTTGACCAATCAAGTCATCTGACTATTTTGAAATCCACTAAGACCTGACTTTTGATGTGTTTGTCAAATGAAGATGACCCCAAGAGAAAAACTGTTCTTAAGAACCATATTAACAACTTTTATGTTCATCAAAAATCCATTTGAAACTTGGAGGGTCATCATTCATTTCAAAACATTATAGGTCATTTTGACTGAAACCCTAATTTTGGGTCAACTTCCCAAGGACCTAACTCCTTCATTTTTTACGATTTTGAGGTGAGACCAAGTGCATTGGAAATTTTAAGATGTCCACTTCAAATTTTATGTTGGACAAAATTTTATAATCCTAAAATAAACACATGTGATAATACAAAACATTATAGGTCACTTTGGACCAAAGCCATTGAATCTTTAAAAAGTCCAACTTCAAGTGCCCATAACTTTCTCATAAAAAATCCAAATTATGCAAAATGTAAGTCCAAATTAATTGTATTGAAAATATCTACAACTTTGATGTTGGAGGTTTTTCCATTTGAGGCTTGCATCATTGAAATAGAGGGGCTTGAAGTTGGTCATTTTTGGCAAAATTTTCAAATACATGTTTTGTACGTCAAACTTCATGGCCAGTTTTTACAATTTTCCAAACTCCAAATGGATTTTTGTTCAACATAGCTTTTGTTCCATATGTCAAGACCTTTCCAACCATTACTCACATGCCTATGTTTGGATTTTCCAAATGGGACTTTCGAAGAAGGGAACTTTTGTAACCATTTATGCATTTCATGATGAAACTTCATACACAAGCAAATGCCATTCAATCTGCACGCCCAAACTTGCTTTAAATCATTTCAGCTTGCAAAACCATTAGCTTTTGGGCCTCACATGCGCCTGTACAGGCCCATGCATGGAGGACCCAAAGCTTCATGCACACGGTTTCCATCCACCTTGCCTTGGATCTCAGCTATAAATAAACACATTGCTTCATTCAATTCTCAACCTGAAGGCGCCTGAAACCCTGCTGGAATTGAATCCTAACCTCTCACCAAAGGAATTTGAATTTTCATTTCTCTTTTTCAAGTTTGATTTTCAACAACATCAGTTGATCTTCAACACTAATTCCTAAGTCTTGCATTCATACCACACTTCAAGATCAAGTTGCAAGCAAGAGATTGGTTGGATCGTGCTCATCAAAGTTGCACTACAAAGGTTCACCTCTCAACTATTTTGCTTCGAATCTCACCATATATTGTGCATTGCTTGTGTTGGTTTGGTTTTCTGAAGTCCTCGTGTGAGAGGCAAGCCAATGGTGGCTTTAATTTCATGAATTGTTGCTCTGCAGATTGAACACCTAGATTTTCAACCTCAGATTTCTCCTTCCGTAGGGATCTTGAGTGAAAATTAAGGTTACAAGGGTGATGTACATCACCCTAGCTTTAATTTGGTATAAAGATCATTTGATTTGGTTGAGGTTGCAAAACCTGCAACTGGTGGTCGGATTTAGTGAGCTCACCAGAGAAGACGGTGGTGTCCACCACCGTCCCCACGTGGATGGTCTCATGTCCATTGGATCCAACTGCTGTGATCTAATCCTGACCATGCTTTTGTCTGACTCTTTTTAATTCATGGTGTGATGTTGTTGACTCATGATCACCATGCGTGTGCGCCTCATGTTCCTTAGATCAGCCACGTCAATTAATGAATCCTGATCCAATCGATGTGGATTTTCCAGCTTTTATTAATTTTTGTTTTATTTTCTTTAATTCTTTTTATTTTCAAAAATTGATAACTCTTTTATTTGGAATCACAAAAATATGGGACCAATTGCAAAAAATTTCTCTTAAATTCTAGTTTCATAATCTGATTTTTAATTGTTTTTGTGATTCCATTTAATATTTTTTGTGAATTATTTTGTTTTTGATTGTTTTTAATTCATTTAAAATACTTTTTGATATTCAAAAATGCCAAAAATATTTTCTTAATACATATGGATGATGATAAGTCTATGAAAAATATTCTCATCAATTTCTTAATTGATTTGAGATTTATTTGAGATTTTAGTCCATTTGTGTTATTTTTCTTCATTTTTAATTGTTTAAAAATAGTTTCTGTTTTCAAAAAATGTTGAGAAAATTTGTCAAACCTTGTTTGACCATGTTAGACTTATGATGATCCAATTGGACTTATCCAAGTTGATTTGAATTGGATTTGAAGTTTGACCCCACTTTGTTCATTTTATTTTATGTATTATTTTAATTCCAAAAAATACCAAAAATATGTTTGACTTTTCTTGACTTCTAATCTTCATTTCACTTCTGTTTATCATTGATTGATGTTGATTCCATTCACATTTGATCATTGTGTTTTGGTTATGTTATTTGAATTTTTAATTTGTACATTGTGATTGTATATACTTTTTTGTGTATTTTGTTTGTGTTTGTGGTTGATCCGCTATCGCGCACGGGTCAAAAACGAGTTTAAAAGTGTAGTAAAATAGAAGCGACACTCGAATATCGTATCACAAGGACTCTTGAATGTTATAACCAAACGAATAAAAAAATGGGGTTTTTAAGATTCAAAACTTAAATCGAAGATGACTAAAGGTAAAAGCAAAATTGATAAATAAGCTAATCTATTGTATCGATTTCCGACTTATCATCGATTCTTATAATTTCAATTCCCTAGCGGATTCAATCCCATTCGATTACAATACCCACTGACAAGCGCAAATTGGTATTATATGATGTATTTTCCTAATTTCCGAATTAAGCAAACGGATTTAAGAAGACGCGAATTAAGCAAACGCGACTTGATCAAACACGATAACGAAAAAGCTACGCTGACGTGATTATAGTTAAGGATCATACAAACAATCAAATTTAATCAACTATATCCTATAAGAAACAATTGAATTAAGCAAACGAAAGTAATTGAATTAAGCAAACGAGTTTATAGGAAGAATTGAAAAGAAATTGAAATTAAATTGAAATTAATAAAAACCTCAAAGTGGAATTCGAATACAACAGATCAACTTTTTGGGAATTAGCTCTCCATGAAATCTTCTAAGCAATATTATATCATCAAAATTCAGAATTAGGATTTCTATAGTAGTGAAAGACCTAATATAATAAAAGGTAAATTCGGGCCCTTATAGGATCCAATCCGAAAATTACAAAAACTGACCCAAACTAACTATCTTAATTAAGTCTAGAACTTTAACGAATTATTCGACCATCCTTCACTTAGAATCAGCTTTTCACTTCAACACGAAACTTTTAGCTTATCCTCTCAGCTTTCCAACGCATATTAAAACGCATCAATCCGATCCTCGTAGCTCAAGTTATGATTTGCATAGTAACAAGGCATGAAATAACTATTTATGCTGAAAATAAAGTATGAAAATAAAATAAAACTTAAATATAAAAATACACTAAAATAGTAAAAATAATAGAATAAACTATAGAGTTTCCTAAATAAAATAGTATAAGAAGGTGCATCAATATGCACTGATCAAATTCCCCCACACTTGAACTTTTGCACTCCGAGCAAAATTATAAATTCAAAACTCAAAACAAAAAGAAAAAAACAAGAACAAACAAAACATGCAATTCCAAAGTTTATCAAGATACAAGGTACAAGCAGAATTCTAAGTCTAAGCTTCAAGAATATGGTGTTAGTGGGCAACTTCTTGTGACATTCAAAGAAGATAGAAAAACAGATTACCATATAGTACATCCAAAAGTAATAAGATCCTCACATGATAAATTTCACTCAACTCTCAAGTGTTTAGGTTAACTGTTTACACTCAAAGCACAACATGAAAGTTAGTACTACCTGTCGCACCTCAAAAAATGTGATAATGCGATCCCTCGCGATAGGACGCGGAAAAAATGTTGTTAACAGAGTCGCCACCGAACTTTATTCATTCCAATGAAGGAATAGGAAAATATCGAGAAAACCTTTAGAAATAAGAATAATGGTCGTCGCAACCATATTCGGGTTCGGGAGTCAATTACGCAAGGGGAAGGTATTAGCACCCCTCACGTCCGTTGTACTCAACGGGAACCTCTTAGTCTGATTTTGCTATTTGACTGTTAATTGACTGTTATTTGCTTGCTTCGAGTGATTAGAATTGATGATAGATATGGATGAAGACCTCAGGAGGGGGAAATGGGAGGTTTTTTATTAGTGTGCTCGCGAAGATACAGCAATCTCCTGCCTACGTATCCTTATGGTGCAATAAGGAAATCAGAGCATTCGTAGTTCGGGCTACTACGAATATTTGGTGTGTTTTGTTTTGATGAACGATTGTGTAGGTCGGCGTTCTAATGGCTAAACGCTGGCCTGTCTACTCTCGGGGGAGGCTCTAGCACTGGTTTGTTGTGCGCATTAGAAAGGATTGACAGCGTTCTTTTTGAAAGGGTTTTGGTCACGCGGGGGTGACAAGTTGAATTGATGTGTTTGATGTTTGATTGGTTTGGTTCGCTCGGGGGAGGGAAATTAGGTTTGATTTGTTTGAAATGTTTTTTGAGGAACGACGAAAGATTGAGCAATGTGGTGTTCACCAATCGTCCAATTCTTTCGAGGAGTAATAAGGCGTCCGCCTTCTACCCCCTTTTCATTCGGATTATTATTGAAAGTTTGTTTGTGTATTTTAGTCGGAAGTTGATAATTTGTGCAATATGGCGTACGCCAATTATTCAAATAATCGAGAGATGGCGAGGCGTACGCCTCTCATCTTTTATCATCCGAGGTTTAATTTAAGAAAGACATGTTTAAATGTTTGTATTTGATTTGCAAAGATAGTTTGAATTTATTCGATTGTGTTTTAATTTGATGACGAAGATTCGAGCAATGTGGCGTACGCCAATTATTCGAATAATCGAAAGATAGTGAGGCGTACGCCCCCTATCCTTTTTTCATCTGGAATTTAGGATTAAAAGGATTTAGAATTTCTATAGAAAATGTGATTTGAAATTGTATGATTATTAGGGTTTTATTTGAATGACGAAAATCCGAGCAATATGGCGTACGCCAATTATTCTAATAATCGAGAGATAATGAAGCGGATGCTCACTATTCTCCTTTTCAGTCAAAGATTAATAGAGCTTTTAGAATTAATTGTTAATTGGGGGAGTGATTTTAATTTTATGGAGTTTTAGGGTTTTAATTGAATGACGAAAATCCGAGCAATATGGCGTACGCCAATTATTCGAACAATCGAGGGATAATAAAGCGGATGCTCACTATTCCCCTTTTCATCCAAAATATAGAATTAAAAGGATTTGGAATTTGTAGAAATGATTTGAAATTGTGTGATTTAGGATTTAATCGGGTGACAAGAACTCGCGCAATATGGCGTACGCCAATTATTCGAGTAATTGAGAAATAGTGAAGCGTACGCTTCCTATCTCCTTTTCATCCCAACGTTTATGTTTAAAAGAGAAAATTCTTTTGAAATTGGATGATTTGAAAAGTGGTTTGAACTTGTGTTTATGAAATGAATTTTATTTAGTGTATTATGTTATCTACTCGATTAATCAATAACCAAGTAGGTTTCATTGTAAGAAAGCCCAAGAGTAAGCTATGTGAGGTTGATGGCGATGCGAATAGCAATCGACTTACAAGGGTGTTTTACAAATGGGCTCGATATTTAAATCGAGAATTGTTGTTTGTGCTTTTTTGAAATTGGTTTGGATTAATGATGAATTTGTTTTGAAATAAAATTGGAAATGGTTGATGAAATAATGATGACATAAAATGTTTTTTTTTTGTTGAAATAATATGAAGTTGTGATAGTGGGAGAAATTAATCAATTTTTTTTAACAAAACTAATTTATTAAAATTTGATTTAAATTGATTAATTAAATTAATTAAAGTTAATTATCAAAATTATTTAATTAATTCAAATAATTAAGTTAATTAAAATTGATTAATAGAAATTAAACTCATCAAGTTTTAATCAATTAATTAAGCCAAAAGAGAAAGAAAATAGGAATTAACATTGATTTAATCATGTAACGATGAATATGTTCTCGAAACCGGTTTGAGCATAAAGACAATATGATTGATGTCCTATGCGAGGTTGTAACACGGTGAAAATGTACAAGTTAATATATTAGAACCTTGGGCGGCATAACGGCATTGAATTACCGAATCCATAGTTTTAAGAAAAAATCTGATTTAACATGTACTGAGCTTAAACAACAACAACTCAAAGTAATATTTACAAAGCAATTTTCCATGATTAAGACAAAACAAGTAATCCAATGATTTTGCAAATGAAACTATTACAGGGATTACTGCAAATTAACAATTTCGAAATCAAAACAATATTCTCAACAGAATACAACCCAACAATTTTAAAATTCAACTAAAGACCAAAACAGCCAAAGCAAATCGATTCCCAAAATACCAATAGCAGTAGTGTCATTCTTAAACCATCTCAAGTATAACAACATATCGACACTGCAATATTTCAATGTTTGCAAGTACCAAAAACAGAGTTTAATGTTCAGAATGAAATTCACAACACAGCCAGACATTCTAATGTTCTAAAGTTCAAGATATGAAAACAAACCAAAATGCACTCTGCAATGCTTCAATGTTCAATAATGACATTAATCACCACTAGCTGACTCGAACAAAACAGATAATCAATATAGTAAAATATAAGAAACATGGTGGACATTCGACCTTAAGAGATTACCGAGGCTGACTGGACACGCTGAACCTGTTGATCAGAAATAACGAACCAAATCCTTGCAAACAATGGTAATACACAAATCAACCTAGGTCCGGATAGGCCCAATCGTCTGAATCTGCAACACAATTTTGTTGTTTGCCGGACTGTGACAGAAGCTCACAGTCTTGATGAAACTCGAACGATTGTCACTCGATGCGGCGTACCGACATGTGTACAAGCGAGAACAAACTCGTTGGATCTTTGAGATGTTGAGCGAGGCGATTTTCGCGGTGGTGTGGTCTTGACGGAGTTTGCGATTTGAGGGTTTTGATGAAGGTGTTGAGCGGCGGCGAGTGTGACGGAAGGCGAAGGGTTTGAGTGATGAGGTTTTGAAGGGTTTGACGGATGAGAGGAATTTCGGTTTGGGTTTTGTGGATTTGTGAGGAGGAGAAAGAGAGCGATGGAGCTGGGTTTCGAGGTGAAGCGATTTGAAGGGTTGATGGAGGAAAATGGGTTTGACGGCGGCGAAGAAAAGGTGGGTTTGACGGCGAAGGGTTTTTCGTCGACGATGGATGAAGAAGAAAGAGTTTCGGATGGTGGTGACGGATGATGAGATGCGGGAAGGTGAGGGTTTTGAGAGAGAGAGCATGAGGGGTGTTGGGTGATGGCGGAGGTTGATGGTCGATGAAGGTGAGATTTTGACAGTGGTGAAGAGATTTTCGCAGAGAGAGAAGAGAGAATCAGGAAAAAAGGGTCAATGAAAGAGTGGAGCGTGAAGGGATAAATGAGGGAGTGTGAAGGTACTGAGTGGAAAGAGAAAGTGAGTGGCGTGTAGAGTGAGGTCCGTTGGAAAATTTGTGAGCTGTCAGATCTTATTGTTACCAGGAGAGAGATATATAAGGATTTTGTTTGTTTTCTCTTTTTTAGCCCAAATGATCCAGACGAGAGAGAGTGATTTGTATGGAAAATTAATGAGACACATGTGTGACAGTTGGGAGTGGATTGTGAGTGGAATTGGGATCCAATGTAAGAAAAAAATATATATATTTTTCATAATTATTATTCATAACAAATCATAAAAACTAATTAATATTTAATTTAAACTAACTAATATTTAATTTACACTAACTAATATTTAATTTGAACACATTCTAATTTCTTTAACTAAATGTCTAACCAAAAATATTGACCCATTAAAAACAAAAATCGAGTACAAATTTATTCGAAAAAAATGAACCGGTCACACTACAATTGTCAACACAAAACACATTATTTGAAAAATACACTGTTTCCTCAAATTTTGACAATTCAACCGATTTGTCTGTATTCTCAGATAAATTCATTTCGACTGACATTTTAGGTGTTACTCTTGATGCAAATGTATGTCATGCTATGCATATGATGCTAAATCAAAATGAAATTAATTCTACGAAAAATTAAAAATGCCCGGACAAAATTGGGGTATGACAGCTGCCCCTGTTTAATTAACTTGAACCAGAAGGTAAGAATGACAACAGTTTTCATACATTCGTGGTGGAAGGTAATTAAATACGAAAAGATCCAAATTTTGTCCTTTGAAATGCAATGGAGAAATGCAGAAAGAAAATGCAATGGATTCTAATAACACCAAGGTAATAGGGTAAAACGTCAGATTAATGCCAACCCTCGAGTCAACATTCAATCTTGCAAAGGTCGTTTCTGATGCAAAGACAAAAAACTGATCCTGTTTTCTGGCATCAAAAGGATGACAGTAGAGTTAGCTGTTACCACCAAAAGGATGATAGGAATTCAACATGATTTCCAGGATTGTCATCACCAAAAGGATGATGGATAAACCGAGCTTTCAAAAGTAGTCATCACCAAAAGGATGATGGTTACAGTGGCTACAACAAAGATCGCCATCACCAAAAGGATGATGGTAAGATCAACAACAAATCTCGCTATCACCTAAAGGATGAAAGTTAGACACAATTCAAAGATTTCCATCACCAAAAGGATGATGTCTGTCATCAAAAGGATGATGGTTATTCTGATAAAGTTTCCCATTACAGAGAGTATATCATCAATGTTACCACCAAAAGGATGATAGTTAACTCATCAACCTCAAAGATCACCGTTACCCAAAAGGATGAAGGTAAGATCCAACAACAAAACTTGTTATCACCAAAAGGATGATAATAAGTCAAATAACTTCAATGATCACCATCACCAAAAGGATGAAGGTAGAGTCACACAACAAACTTGTTATCACCAAAAGGATGATAATAAGTCAAAACTCAATGATCACCAGCACCAAAAGGATGAAGGTAAGATCAAAACAAAACTTGTTACCACCAAAAGGATGATAATAAGTCACACAACTCAAAGGATCCCCATCACCAAAAGGATGATAGTAAGATCAAAACAAAACCTTGTTATCACCAAAAGGATGATAATAAGTCAACAATCACCATCACCAAAAGGATGAAGGTAAGGTCAAACGACAAAACTTGTTACCACCAAAAGGATGATAATAAGCACATACGCAATTGATCACCATCACCAAAAGGATGAAGGTAGGATCAAGACACAAACTTGTTATCACCAAAAGGATGATAATAAGTCGACAATCACCATCACCAAAAGGATGAAGGCATTGTCAAACGACAAAACTTGTTACCACCAAAAGGATGATAATAAGTCAATAACCTTAAATATCACTGACACCAAAAGGATGACAGTAAGATCAAACAAACAGAACTTGTTATCACCAAAAGGATGATAATAAGGACAGAACTTTAAAACTTGTTATCACCAAAAGGATGATAATAAGCTGAAACAGACTCAATGATCGCCATCACCAAAAGGATGAGGGTAAGATCAAAACAAAACTCGTTATCACCAAAAGGATGATAATGAGCCCATAACTCAAATGGTCACCGTCACCAAAAGGATGAAGGTAAGACCAATCAACAAAACTTGTTATCACCAAAAGGATGATAGTAAGTCAATAGTCACCATCACCAAAAGGATGAAGGTACTACAAACAACAGAACTCGTTATCACCAAAAGGATGATAATGAATCCACAATCACCATCACCAAAAGGATGAAGGTGAGATCATAACTTCGAAACTTGTTACCACCAAAAGGATGATAATAAGTTATAATGACTTCAAATATTGTTGACACCAAAAGGATGACAGTGGGGTTGGACTTTCCAAATGTCACCATCACCAAAAGGATGATGGCTTAAACCAAGCTTTATAAACTCTATCACCAAAAGGATGATATTAGATTGAACTGGACGTCATCACCAAAAGGATGATGGTTGAACCAAAATGACAAGGATCCTTATCACCACAAGGATCGCCGACACCAAAAGGATGACGGTAGGCTGTAATAATTGCAGAGGCCGCCATTCACCAAAAGGATGAAGGTTGAACCAAAACTTCAAGGATCTTCGACACCAAAAGGATGACGGTAAGATCGCAAATGTCAATGATTTACCATTACCAAAAGGATAACGGTTACTGTAAACAAGACAATGATCAATATTATTCCTCAATGGACTTTCACCAAAAGGATGATAGTGAGAAAAATATTGGAAAAATAAAGCTACTGTCAAAGTTCAGTAAACCTGATTTGTTGGGTAGTATTGGAGCATTGTTGGGTAAGACTTGGTTAGGGTATCGACAACAAAAGGTTGTAGAACAAATATTCTCTGGGGAGGTGCAATTTCTGTCAACAAAAGGTTACAGGAAACGACCTGTTGATGGACGCTCAACGTGAAACAAGGTAAGTGTTTAAAGAAACAATGTTTGTCTTAGCTGAGGATAACATCTTGTCAACAAAAGGTTGAAGGATGTAGCTCAATGGGGAACGCCCAATGGTAGGGTAGGAATTCACTTAGAAAAAGTGACAATGACTCGACTGAGGGTTGGCCTGGATGCCTACGACTAAACCTTGGATTTTGATTCGTGTTATGTACATGAATGATATGTATGTATTATGTATGAGGTGATGCATTGGATGCATGTGATGCATGTTTGAATGCAAAGACTGATTGGCTTGTTTGGGATTGGCCCCCCCTTTCAAAGGCGATGTGTTTTCTGGAAACCAGTACTGGTTATATTTGTTTTTGTGAAGGTGCCACCAAGGTGGGCTTTGGATTTTCTGGTAATTGTCAATGTGGATTGGACCGTCAGCTGGTGAAAAGGATATGACTTCCCGACACTCGGTAGTTGATGATGTGATGAACACGCAATAGATGCGGATACTCTTGGTGCCCCAAGTTTGATCTCTTGCTGATATGTGGTGTATTTGTCTTCGAGAAGATCTCTATTCTTCTTCTGAAGTGTTTGGCCAGCCTGTAACTGAGCATAGCGACATGATTAACGCATGTTAGTTGTGCTTTTGACGTGCCCTAAGGATTCTTGTTGCACTGGTATGGACTTTCGACATTTTTGTTGTGAATCCAAGCAGTTACTAGTGTCTGACGTAATCTGCTTGACTGACTTGAAGATATGAAGGGAATTTGCCCCTTGCAACTTGTCTTGCCCCCTAGTTAGCCTTTGAGGGACCTGCCCCAAACGGGCTGAGTTTTGAAGTGTTTTTCCTCCTTGATCAACCGATGCTTGGAGATTTGCCTTATACTGACCACTTCTTATGTCAATATAATCAAACGGATGTCATACCCATGATCCATGGGATTATGAAATGGTTTTGCTTCGTGTCAGCACCAACGATCAAGTGCCTCTTGAATTGCCCCTTGTTGGAATTTTCTCGATGTCAAGTACTGACTGACAATTAAGAATTGTCATTCAAGAAATGGTGATTTTAATGCAACAGTTATGCAATTTTTGAAAAACAATCATTCATTTTAGAGTGTTGTGGTAGTGTGTGGTGAGTGGATCATGAATCCAGTCACAGTGCCTGATTTAGCTAGCGTGTAAGTGATATAGTGAGAATAGAAATTAGCAAATCTTTGGGAGTCAGTTTACTCAACCTTGCTATAGTATGCTTTCAGAACAAACCTTACTTCAATTAGGTCTTTTGAAGGTTGTAACGTGGCTTGGTTCATGGTTATTGAAACAAAAGGATATAAGGCTCAAAATTTATTTTAACCCACCCCTTATTCATGATGATCTCCAATCCTACGTTCAGTTAATTCACACACATTTGTCTTTTGTAGGTGTAAGGATAAAGATGGTGATTCAAGGTCTCTTGGAATGGCAGCCACCTTATTTCGTTTTTTGGATGTCGGTGACCCTTTGATTTTGGTATGGTGGTCACTGAATCTTGTTTTGTTTTGTTGGAGACTTTCATTGTCTCTTTCAATTTTGTTTTGATCCCTAACTTTTGCATGGACTGCTTTGTTTGAAGCTTTAATCCATCGGGATTGCCCCTGTTTTTGCCTAAGTCTCCTTTTAGGGTGTTGGACTTAGCGGGCTTTTTCTTTGATTTTTTTTTTGAAAATTGTGACTGCCAAGTCATTGTTCTTTGAAGAACAACAGACCTAAAATTTGGATTTGTATGGTTTCTTCGACACTTCAAGATGTGTGCGAAGAATATCATGTGATTGATCCTTGTATGGGATATTTCATCTTGTAATTTTAATGTGTAGTCAAATCAACTGAACACTACCCTGCCCCTGGTTAAGCGTAAGGGTTTTTTTAGATCTGAAAGAAACTCCTACTTCTAGGCTCGAAGTGGTTGACTAGGGATTAACTCCTTATCTCTCCAGTGTTTGGGGATTTGAAACAATGCCTATACATCATCAGCAGGATTTTATCCAAAAGCATACGATCAACAATTATGAGTATTTTGTTTTCGTCATCCTCCTTCCAACATTTACTAACAATAGTGTGATAAAGGAGGTGAAGTGTAAAAGTATGTGTTTGTGCTTTTGCAAATGTGATAGATGAGTGAATATGAAAGATTGATTCAAAGCATGCATAATTATCCCATTAATAAGACCAAATAAAAATAACAATGTTTAAAGCATACAGTACTTAGACAAACAAGATCAAATTACAAGAATGCAAAAATGGTAAAAATGGCATAATGATCGCCTTCATTCAAATGAACAGGCCTTCATTACTTGATTTCTCTGCTTGCTCAGGCCGATGGGAAGCTTTATCTTCGAGGTTCACTCGACTCTTCATGCGCTGGCATGGGATTTGTTGCGACGTTTGGCCTCACTGGCGTGAATGTAAGTGCCTTACTATCAATCAGGTCCTGGACCTTGTGCTTGAAAGCCTTACAGTTCTCTATTGTGTGCCCTGGGGCACCTATGTGATACTCACAGTGAGCATTGGCATCGTAGCCTGGAGGGTAAGGCGGAGTTGCAGGTGTTATCTCCTTCAGAACGACCGATCCATCCTTTAGTAGGTAGGGGAGGATCTTGCTGTATGACACTGGCAAAGGATCAAAATGTCTTTCTGGCCTCCTTGCCCTCTGCTGATTAGGTTGACGTTGTGGAGCACCTTGTTGTTGATTCTGATGTTGTTGTTGGTAAGCCGGCTGTTGATGAGGCTGCTGATATTGTTGTTGATAAGGTTTCTGATATGGTGTCGGGATGACCGCGGAAACCTGATGATAAGGCGTATGAGCATATGGAGGTTCCCTATATCCTCCTCCTCTCATTATGGCGTTGGTCTGACCCTCTGGCTTCTTTGGGAGATTAGGATAAGGTTTCTTCATCCCACTTGAAGCATTAGCAGCACAAGGTAGCTTTCCCTTCTTGATCTGGCTCTCGATTCGTTCTACCACGGAGACGACCTCAGCAAAAGTTGGGAAACTGGATCCTACCATCTTTTCCATGTACAGGGTGTGCAGAGTTCCCATAAACATGTCAATTAGGTCTTTGTCAAGGAGAGGAGGTTGGACACGAGCTGCTAGCTCTCTCCACCGCTGAGCGTATTCCTTAAATGACTCGTTGTTGCGTTGAGTCATGTCTTGTAGTTGTGTGCGATTGGGCGCTAGATCAGTGTTATACTGATAATGCCTGAGGAAAGCTTCAGCAAGGTCTCTCCATGACTGGACCTGACCTCTCCCTAGTTGCATGTACCACTCCAAGGATGCCCCACTGAGGCTATCTTGGAAGTAATGAATCAGGAGTTGATCATTACTGATGTGGGCGGCCATTTTGCGACAGTAGGCTCTGAGGTGAGTTCTCGGGCAGCTGATCCCTTTGTACTTGTCAAAGTCCGGGACTTTGAATTTCTGCGGAATCACGAGGCCTAGCACCAAGCACATATCAACGGCGTCCAAACCGGGAGTAGTGTGAACCTCTAAGGACTTGAATTTCTCTTCCAGAGCATGGAGTCTCTCAACAGCTGGGTCTGGGATACCTCCAACAGCAAGTTTGGCGGGTTGTGGCATGAAGAAGGCGTCGTATGGATCTTCATCACCCATCAAGGATCCATGGCGAGCAGATGTAGCAGAATGCTCATGGGGATTCATGTTGACCATGGGAACAGGAATAGGGATCGGTCCTCCTCTAGGCTGATTAGGGTTACCATCAAGGTCAATCACTCCAGGGATACTGAGCGATGGTGATCCAAACTGGGCAACAACTTTCCTGGCTTCGGCGTTAGTCTCAGCATCCTTCTCCTCTCTGGGCCAGAAGCAACATGGTCTCAAGCAAACGATCCATCTTCGCTTGCATGGAGTCAATGTCTGTTCTCATCGAGACTTGGTTTGCTTCCAGCTGTTCAAGTGTCATCTTGTAGTTGTGGCGTGTCTCGTACCGGTGTCGGGTAGTCAGTGTTACTGGACAAAGGGTAGAGTATGGTGTAAGTTTTTTGTTTCTGGAAGATGATATGCAATGCATGTTTATGATATGCAAATGCATAAAATTTGGACATGTTTTTTCACAAAGGAATACAAACACTGAAGATCATTCATACGTCGGGTACATCAAGATAATAGGAAGAAGCACAGGTTTCTCTGATCACAAGAAATTCCCCAAAGGTAGGTTCTAAAGTTATGTTTTCAAGGAAGGAACTTAGACTCACGGATCAAGTTCAAAACTTCCTCGCAATGGTGGGTTAGCCACATCGTGATGGGAGTTCTGAAATGATCTAATCGAAGTGGGATTCTCGTATTGTACGAACAGGGTGTAGACCCTTCGGTTCAATACTACATAATCACCGATCATGAAAACAAAACTTGGTTTTAAGGCGAGGTCCCTAGAGTCACGGATCGTGTTTAGAACCTCCCCCACAATGATGGGCTAGCCATATTGTGATGGAAACTCCAAACAGATCTACTCTAGGTGGAGTCTTCGTATTGTCCCAATGAGGTGTACACCCCCCGGTTCAATACTACACAACTCTGGGTTCTAAGTTTTTTCTCGAAGCTCGGGTATGGAGCTTATCTCACAACATACATCAAGCCCCATATCAAAGTATCAAGGCAAATTATATACAACACAATCAATCAGAATAAAATACAGAGAGATAAACATGGAAAGAAAGAATATCTTCCAACAGTCATAGCAAAATCAGACTAAGTTAGGCTAGACTCTCTCTTGCTTGGAGCAGGGTCCCCAGCAGAGTCGCCAGTCTGTCGCACCTCAAAAAATGTGATAATGCGATCCCTCGCGATAGGACGCGGAAAAAATGTTGTTAACAGAGTCGCCACCGAACTTTATTCATTCCAATGAAGGAATAGGAAAATATCGAGAAAACCTTTAGAAATAAGAATAATGGTCGTCGCAACCATATTCGGGTTTGGGAGTCAATTACGCAAGGGGAAGGTATTAGCACCCCTCACGTCCGTTGTACTCAACGGGAACCTCTTAGTCTGATTTTGCTATTTGACTATTAATTGACTGTTATTTGCTTGCTTCGAGTGATTAGAATTGATGATAGATATGGATGAAGACCTCAGGAGGGGGAAATGGGAGGTTTTTTATTAGTGTGCTCGCGAAGATACAGCAATCTCCTGCCTACGTATCCTTATGGTGCAATAAGGAAATCAGAGCATTCGTAGTTCGGGCTACTACGAATATTTGGTGTGTTTTGTTTTGATGAACGGCTGTGTAGGTCGGCGTTCTAACGGCTAAACGCTGGCCTGTCTACTCTCGGGGGAGGCTCTAGCACTGGTTTGTTGTGCGCATTAGAAAGGATTGACAGCGTTCTTTTTGAAAGGGTTTTGGTCACGCGGGGGTGACAAGTTGAATTGATGTGTTTGATGTTTGATTGGTTTGGTTCGCTCGGGGGCGGGAAATTAGGTTTGATTTGTTTGAGATGTTTTTTGAGGAACGACGAAAGATTGAGCAATGTGGTGTTCACCAATCGTCCAATTCTTTCGAGGAGTAATAAGGCGTCCGCCTTCTACCCCCTTTTCATTCGGATTATTATTGAAAGTTTGTTTGTGTATTTTAGTCGGAAGTCGATAATTTGTGCAATATGGCGTACGCCAATTATTCAAATAATCGAGAGATGGCGAGGCGTACGCCTCTCATCTTTTATCATCCGAGGTTTAATTTAAGAAAGACATGTTTAAATGTTTGTATTTGATTTGCAAAGATAGTTTGAATTTACTCGATTGTGTTTTAATTTGATGACGAAGATTCGAGCAATGTGGCGTACGCCAATTATTCGAATAATCGAAAGATAGTGAGGCGTACGCCCCCTATCCTTTTTTCATCTGGAATTTAGGATTAAAAGGATTTAGAATTTATATAGAAAATGTGATTTGAAATTGTATGATTATTAGGGTTTTATTTGAATGACGAAAATCCGAGCAATATGGCATACGCCAGTTATTCGAATAATCGAGAGATAATGAAGCGGATGCTCACTATTCTCCTTTTCATTCAAAGATTAATAGAGCTTTTAGAATTAATTGTTAATTGGGGGAGTGATTTTAATTTTATGGAGTTTTAGGGTTTTAATTGAATGATGAAAATCTGAGCAATATGGCGTACGCCAATTATTCGAACAATCGAGGGATAATAAAGCGGATGCTCACTATTCCCCTTTTCATCCAAAATATAGAATTAAAAGGATTTGGAATTTGTAGAAATGATTTGAAATTGTGTGATTTAGGATTTAATCGGGTGACAAGAACTCGCGCAATATGGCGTACGCCAATTATTCGAGTAATTGAGAAATAGTGAAGCGTACGCTTCCTATCTCCTTTTCATCCCAACGTTTATGTTTAAAAGAGAAAATTCTTTTGAAATTGAATGATTTGAAAAGTGGTTTGAACTTGTGTTTATGAAATGAATTTTATTTAGTGTATTATGTTATCTACTCGATTAATCAATAACCAAGTAGGTTTCATTGTAAGAAAGCCCAAGAGTAAGCTATGTGAGGTTGATGGCGATGCGAATAGCAATCGACTTACAAGGGTGTTTTACAAATGGGCTCGATATTTAAATCGAGAATTGTTGTTTGTGCTTTTTTGAAATTGGTTTGGATTAATGATGAATTTGTTTAGAAATAAAATTGGAAATGGTTGATGAAATAATGATGACATAAAATGTTTTTTTTTTGTTGAAATAATATGAAGTTGTGATAGTGGGAGAAATTAATCAATTTCTTTTTAACAAAACTAATTTATTAAAATTTGATTTAAATATATTAATTAAATTAATTAAAGTTAATTATCAAAATTATTTAATTAATTCAAATAATTAAGTTAATTAAAATTGATTAATAGAAATTAAACTCATCAAGTTTTAATCAATTAATTAAGCCAAAAGAGAAAGAAAATAGGAATTAACATTGATTTAATCATGTAACGATGAATATGTTCTCGAAACCGGTTTGAGCATAAAGACAATATGATTGATGTCCTATGCGAGGTTGTAACGCGGTGAAAATGTACAAGTTAATATATTAGAACCTTGGGCGGCATAATGGCATTGAATTACCGAATCCATAGTTTTAAGAAAAAATCTGATTTAACATGTACTGAGCTTAAACAACAACAACTCAAAGTAATATTTACAAAGCAATTTTCCATGATTAAGACAAAACAAGTAATCCAATGATTTTGCAAATGAAACTATTACAGGGATTACTGCAAATTAACAATTTCGAAATCAAAATAATGTTCTCAACAGAATACAACCCAACAATTTTAAAATTCAACTAAAGACCAAAACAGCCAAAGCAAATCGATTCCCAAAATACCAATAGCAGTAGTGTCATTCTTAAACCGTCTCAAGTATAACAACATATCGACACTGCAATATTTCAATGTTTGCAAGTACCAAAAACAGAGTTTAATGTTCAGAATGAAATTCACAACACAGCTAGACATTCTAATGTTCTAAAGTTCAAGATATGAAAACAAACCAAAATGCACTTTGCAATGCTTCAATGTTCAATAATGACATTAATCACCACTACCTGACTCGAACAAAACAGATAATCAATATAGTAAAATATAAGAAACATGGTGGACATTCGACCTTAAGAGATTACCGAGGCTGACTGGACACGCTGAACCTGTTGATCAGAAATAACGAACCAAATCCTTGCAAACAATGGTAATACACAAATCAACCTAGGTCCGGATAGGCCCAATCGTCTGAATCTGCAACACAATTTTGTTGTTTGCCGGACTGTTACAGAAGCTCACAGTCTTGATGAAACTCGAACGATTGTCACTCGATGCGGCGTACCGAAATGTGTACAAGCGAGAACAAACTCGTTGGATCTTTGAGATGTTGAGCGAGGCGGTTTTCACGGTGGTGTGGTCTTGACGGAGTTTGCGATTTGAGGGTTTTGATGAAGGTGTTGAGCAGCGGCGAGTGTGACGGAAGGCGAAGGGTTTGAGTGGTGAGGTTTTGAAGGGTTTGACGGATGAGAGGAATTTCGGTTTGGGTTTTGTGAATTTGTGAGGAGGAGAAAGAGAGCGATGGAGCTGGGTTTCGAGGTGAAGCGATTTGAAGGGTTGATGGAGGAAAATGGGTTTGACGGCGGCGAAGAAAAGGTGGGTTTGACGGCGAAGGGTTTTTCGTCGACGATGGATGAAGAAGAAAGAGTTTCGGATGGTGGTGACGGATGATGAGATGCGGGAAGGTGAGGGTTTTGAGAGAGAGAGCATGAGGGGTGTTGGGTGATGGCGGAGGTTGATGGTCGATGAAGGTGAGATTTTGACAGTGGTGAAGAGATTTTCGCAGAGAGAGAAGAGAGAATCAGGAAAAAAGGGTCAATGAAAGAGTGGAGCGTGAAGGGATAAATGAGGGAGTGTGAAGGTACTGAGTGGAAAGAGAAAGTGAGTGGCGTGTAGAGTGAGGTCCGTTGGAAAATTTGTGAGCTGTCAGATCTTATTGTTACCAGGAGAGAGATATATAAGGATTTTGTTTGTTTTCTCTTTTTTAGCCCAAATGATCCAGACGAGAGTGAGTGATTTGTATGGAAAATTAATGAGACACGTGTGTGACAGTTGGGAGTGGATTGTGAGTGGAATTGGGATCCAATGTAAGAAAAAAAAATATATTTTTCATAATTATTATTCATAACAAATCATAAAAACTAATTAATATTTAATTTAAACTAACTAATATTTAATTTACACTAACTAATATTTAATTTGAACACATTCTAATTTCTTTAACTAAATGTCTAACCAAAAATATTGACCCATTAAAAACAAAAATCGAGTACAAATTTATTCGAAAAAAATGAACCGGTCACACTACAATTGTCAACACAAAACACATTATTTGAAAAATACACTGTTTCCTCAAATTTTGACAATTCAACCGATTTGTCTGTATTCTCAGATAAATTCATTCCGACTGACATTTTAGGTGTTACTCATGATGCAAATGTATGTCATGCTATGCATATGATGCTAAATCAAAATGAAATTAATTCTACGAAAAATTAAAAATGCCCGGACAAAATTGGGGTATGACACTACCATAAGCTTGAAAAGACTCTAACATCCACAATTGAAATACATGCACACAAAGATGAAAAGAACTTTTATTTGGTTGTAACGTGGCCAAGGTAAGGGTGAGATAAATCCTAAGGGGTACTAGGCTAAAATTCAAAGAGAAAAAAGAGACTTGAAAGAAATTGCGGGAAGTGGATTTATAAATTATTTCATTCACTTCAACAACTCTATATGAATTGTTTTCGTTCATATTTTTTTCTCATTTCTCTTTTTTGTTCTTCTTTTTTTCTTTTTCATAAGGAGTATGTATTGACATGTATACATCCTTCTATTTTTTTCGTTTCTATTTTTCTTTTCTTTTTCTACCAACTTTTGAAATATTGCAAACATAATTATTCAACCCCACACAACTCCAAACAAGACTCTTTCAAGCCTTTAAATAGGGTGATATAACATTGTTTTTCACTTCTCGGTTTGTAATGAGTTTTAAACAAAAAAGGATAATAGGCTCAAGGGGGTTTCAAACAAGGGATGAAATTATTTCAGGGTTGACTTTTTGGCTAACTGGCTAAAAAAACAAAAAACAAAACTGCTTTTATCATATCAGTGTGCACAAGTAAACAACAGCATCAACAAGAGTCTATTCAAGTTCTAGAGACTAACAGACATGAGTGAATCACACAAGAAAGAAAGAGATTGATTTTTGTATGTTATCCATATAAGGCTCAAAATCTCACAAGGTTAATTGATCTACCACAAATAATGTACAATTTAGAGTTTAGTCATTCCTATCATACTAAAAATGCATAGCAAATTTTTCACATCACACCACAAGACTTTAGTCAAGAGAACTAAGAAAAATACTCATAATTGTAACTCAAAAACCAAAGGAAAAAACATGCAACTTTTTTTTTAAGAAAGCAAACCAAAACCAAAACAGAGAAAAAACAAAGAAAACAAAACAAATAAATGGTTCTCTCCCCCATACTTAAAACATACATTGTCCTCAATGAAAGAGCATAAATATAAAATAAGAGTGAGAGAAAGGAAGGAACACACCCGAGGAGTCAAGGCGGATAAGTGATTGCATAAGCAGTCTTTCCCAAAGAGAGTTCTTATACAGTCTCTTCTTCCAAGGTCGGGTTCTCATGTAGTAGCTTTGGGTAGTGTCCATTGACCTTGAAATTTTGATTAGTGCATTCGCCTTGTATTCCAAGATCAAAGAAGAACCTTTGATAAGTAAAAGTGTTGAATGAGCGCGTGAAAGTGATCTCCTTTTTCATAATATCAAGAATCAAAGGATTACGGGCTGCCTCACTACTTTTATTTCATCTTTAAGTGAGATCTTATGCATACATATGGAATGGTTAATATCACGAGTGTCAGCCAAGGTCCATCCAATTCCCTTCTTATGTTTCTGCTTAAGTTGAGACTTTGATGAATAATATGAATCCTCGGGAAGTGGTTTAGGCTCTACAGAATGTGGTTGTTCAATGGATGATATGTTTGGGGAAGCCGGAATATCCAGAGCTTCAACTAAATAAACAACTTCATTTACACTGTCACCCTGCAAGGCAGCATCAATCTCAGCACAAACAGCACAAAGGTTAGTGTTAGTACAACCATCACATGAGTAAATATCATCAAAACCAGATAAAGTTGGAAAATCAGCTGAAAACAAATCAGAATAAGCTTCATCAACAACTTAAGAAAGCAACTCTATCTGAAAAACAGAATGCTCTTCCTCGTCAATCTTCTTATTTTTCAAGCTCCTTGTGGGAAAGGGATTGATGATACATATTGTATTACCCCAAAATTTACCCTTCATTTTTCCTGGAAGCATACGCTTTACACCTCATGCATGCATTCATTTTTAGGTCATTTAGCATTTGCATTTCATCATGGCGATCGGAATCGGATCCAAGAAGCTTGAACATCATCCAGGACACTTTGTGGGTCCTATTTAGATGATCAGTCAACACAAGGGAAAGACTTGAGTTACTTCCAACAGGGGTCTATTCGTCAGTCAAAACGTTAATCTTGAAGGAGCGAAGGTTGTTCATGAGCTGTCATGCTCGCTATGCGAAGCCCACGTGTTTTGAAAAAAAAAACGAAAAAAAAACGAAAAAAAAACGAAAAAAAACGAAAAAAACGAAATAAATAAATAAATAAATAAAAGAAAAAATCTTGGACTTGGACCTCTCTCATTTGAGCCCACAGGTCCACAAAAATCAGGTTATAAATTCAGAGTTTCAGTGAAACAAAAGTCATTATATTCCTATTACCCTGGCTGGAAAAAGATAGTGAGAGAAGAGCTAACAGAGTTCAGAGCAGCCTCCAAACCCTGAAGGGAACTCAACTGCACAGAATCACCTCTGCTCACATAAACCCTAAAGATTGTTTTGTAAACCTCACGGGTGCAACTCAATTTCAATCAAGCTCTCCAATCCGGTTTGCCCTTATTCCCATTACCTTTAAGCTTTGAATTTGAATACTCTGAATGTTTGAGATATTATGGGTGAATTTGATATCCTTTTGATGCATGTCTTTTTTGTGAATTTTAATGGCATGATTCATGTGGTTACATTTTGATTTGGGGGCAACCCTTGATTACCCTATTTTTTGTCTCTAACCTGTTTGTTGAGTTTTTGTGAGGGCTCACATGACTTTTGCAGGGATAACTTGCATAGTTTTCCACTTTATTTGTGGGATACCCCCTGGAGGTTCATTCCGGTTACCTGTACTGATCCACTTTCTTTGATGATGTTAGCTTGGAGGGATCTCAGGGTTTATCGTTCCTTTAATTGCTGTTACCTCGGATCTTCATCTGTGTGGTACCTTTTACATTTTTCCCGCATTTTACTGCTTTCCTAGCTGGAAGACCTCGATAGGAGGCAATGTTTTTGTGTTTACTTTATGCAGGTTCCTTTGTCCAGGACTCCTTTTGCACGAGCGTTCCTATAATGCAAGCAAACCTATTGATTTTTCTTCTCCTAAGAACACGTTTACTCCTTCTACTACAAGCGAGTAAGTCTCCAAAGGTCGAGCATCCGGTAGATTGCGTAGTAACGTCGTTCGTCCAAAACCCAATCCATAACCCCGTAGTTAGCCGAACTACAGCTTGCTCTGATTCTCATTCCAGATGAGATACGTAGGCATAAGATGCGATGTCTTAGCGAGCACACATCCCCCAAACCCATAGGTCAGCCGAGCTACGAAGACTCTGATTCTCATATTCAGATGAGATACGTATGCAGTGCATGCGACATCCGCGCGAGTCATTTTCATTTAACCCCTTTTTTAGTAAACAGCACAAGATAAACTCACACCCTTTAGACAAGAACTACAAAAGTGGATCCCGTAGAGTACTACGGATGCGTAGGGGTGCTAATACCTTCCCTTCGCATAACCGACTCCCGAACGCAAGATTTGGTTGCGAGACCTTGTCTTTTCCTTTCCTCTTTTCAGGTTTACTTCGAGCGTTTCCTTTCCCTCCTTTGGGATAAATAACGCACAGTGGCGACTCTTCTGTCATTTTCTTTCGCCGGTTGTTTTTTCGCACACTGTATTTTTCAGGTTGCGACACATACTTTTTTTCAACCTCAACAACAATAGAAGGTTCAGGTTTCTTTTCAGGTGTTACACTAATAATTTTCTTATTTTTTTCTGGGGCTGGTTTTGTAACTTTTTCGGATCTCAAGGAAATTGTACTCACATTAGATACTTTTGGATTATCTATTGTTTGGGCATGTAGTTGATTTGATCCTTGAGCTTGTTGCATGACACTCATTGAAGTGGCAAGTTATCCAATTTGTGGTTGCAAAGTCTGAATACTAGAATCTGTTCGTTGTTGAAATTGGAGACTGTTTACAACCATTTGCTTGACAAATTCCTCTAGTGAAGGTTCAGAAGGTGAAGAGGTGGTTACTTGTTGAGGGTTATATGGTGGTGGTGGTGGAATGTGCAGCATCAATTGTTACACTAAAGAGGTAAGTTCATCAATCTGGTTTCTAGAGCCTTGTTGGAAGAAGAAACTTGAATCTCATTCACACCTTTTGCTTGGACCATAAAATTATCCCTTGTTATGAACTGTTGGGAGTTAAGTGACAAGTTTCCAATCAAGGATTTGACAGCAATAGGATATTCAATATACAAAGCATTATAATCAACATCAAGGACAACAAGTTCTCTCATAGCTCTTTGGTCAGTCATGTTAAACTTAATAGAAAAGAAAAAAAATCAACAAATAATAAGAAAACACAACTAACTCAGCAATGCAGCAACAAATAGGAAAATATTGACAATGTCCCTATTAAGAAAAAACAATTGAAATACGAAAAAAACGATTAAAATAAAATACAAAAAATACAAAAACACAAAAATTAATCTAATAACGTAAATTAAGAATTTTGAGAATTTTTTCAGAAATTTTTGAAACTACCAAAACAGAAAATAAATCATAAAAAATAGAAAAATAGGGAATTTCGATTTTTTAGAGCGACGTCCACTATTTAGTCTCTAAACAGAGGCTTTCGATCCTTGATTTTTTCCTAAAAAATCGACAAAAAATTGGAATAATCTGAGACGATTTGCTTAAAAACAGAAGAAAAAAAATTATCCCAAAACGTAAGAAAGTTAAGGCAAAAAAAATGCTAAAAACAAACAACACCTATGGCTATAATAATGGTTAGACTATAATAATGGTTAAAATCTACAAGAGTCCCGGACAACGACGCAAATTTGATCTGCTGTCGGGCACGGGTCAAAAACGAGTTTAAAAGTGTAGTATAACGAAAGCGACACTCGAATATCGTATCACAAGGACTCTTGAACGTTATAACCAAATGAATAAAAAAGGGAGTTTTTAAGATTCAAAACTTAAATTGAAGATGATTAAAGGTAAAAGCAAAATTGATAAATAAGCTAATCTATTGTATCGATTTCCGACTTATCATCGATTTTTATAATTTCAATTCCCTAGCGGATTCAATCTCATTCGATTACAATACCCACTGACAAATGCAAATTGGTATTATATGATGTATTTTCCTAATTTCCGAATTAAGCAAACGGATTTAAGCAGACGCGAATTAAGCAAACGCAACTTAATCAAACACGATAACGAAAAAGCTAACGTGATTATAGTTAAGGATCATACAAACAATCAAATTTAATCAACTCTATCCTATAAGAAACAATCGAATTACGCAAACGAAAGTAATTGAATTAAGCAAACGAGTTTATAGGAAGAATTGAAAAGAAATTGAAATTAAATTGAAATTAATAAAAACCTTAAAGTGGAATTCGAATACAACAAATCAACTCTTTGGAAATTAACTCTCCATGAAATCTTCTAAGCAATATTGTATCATCAAAATTCAGAATTAGGATTTCTATAGTAGTGAAAGACCTAATATAATAAAAGGTAAATTCGGGCCCTTATAGGATCCGACCCGAAAATTACAAAAACTGGCTCACACTAACTATTTTAATTAAGTCTGGAACTTTAACGACTTATTCGACCCTCCTTCACTTAGAATCATCTTTTCACTTCAACATGAAACTTTTAGCTTCTCCTCTCAGCTTTCCAACGCATATTAGAATGCATCAACCCGATTCTCGTAGCTCAAGTTATAATCTGCATAGTAACAAGGCATGAAATAACTATTTATGCTGAAAATAAAGTACGAAAATAAAATAAAACCAAAAATAAACTTAAATATAAAAATACACTAAAATAGTAAAAATAATAGAATAAACTATAGAGTTGCCTAAGTACAATAGTATAAGAAGGTGCATCAATATGCACTGATCAGTGGTCTTTTGACCTTAATGTACATAATAATAACAAAAACCCTAAAAAATGTTTGTGTAGACTGATGGTTTTGATCTGAGACATTGGACTTAGAGTTAGGCAACATTCCCTATGCAAAATGACTTGGCCAATGCCAACTTTTCTGAAAACCAAGTGCTTATGAAGTAAACTTTCATCTGGTACAAGTATTGAGATCCCTTTTGAGTTCATCTGCTACATGATCTTGGTCAAGCTGTTACTTTAAACCTGTGTCTAGTGCCTATCTCTGAGCCATTCAAGGATTATGTCATCTGATACATGGAAGATTATGAAGAAGATCATGGAGTTTCTAAGCTTGGATGTGACTATCTTTATTTGATGCCTTGCTCTTCATCTTGCTATTTGTGTATTGATATTGCTTGATTCTAAAGTCCAAGGGAAATTTGGGTTTCTATATGACATTCTTGTCTATTGGATTGCATCCCATTGATCAGATCTTTTCAACTCCTAACTTTTAAATTTTTGCTTAGGATTAGTCTATTCATCTCCTCCCACTTCTTTAATTTCAAATCTCTCCCTCCTCTTAAAAATCTTCTTTGCTTGTGATTTCAAAACTTTGACTTTATTGCAAATTAGAAACTTTGGCCTTATGCCATTGCATTTTAAAACTCTTTTCTTAATCAAATTTGTAAATGAACTTAACTATACTTGACTTAAAATTTCAAAAGACAAAAAGAACTAACACTCATTCAAATATTTTTAGGCCTTTGGTGCCTCTCTTAAACTTAAATTTTTATTAAAATCAACTCATTCACTTTGAAATTGTTACCACGAACTACGAGTTTTTGATCCCTCGTTTTTATGTTGGTATGTAGGCACAAGTTCAAAGGTATTGTCAAACACAAAAATATAATAAATAAATTCTTTTCTCATCCCTCCACTCTATTTATTTCAAATATAGTTTTGTACAAAAATACATATGCACACAAAAAATGGCTCCCTAGGACACTTTGGATGCTAACACCTTCCCTTTGTGTAACCAACCCCCTTACTTGTAATCTATGGCATTTTATTAGTTTTGATTTGAAAACTTCTTTTCTTTGGGTTTTGTTCGTACTTTTCCCTTTTCCCTTAGAAACAATAAAAGCGCGGTGGCGACTCTGGTTTTATTGACGTTGAGTTTATCCATAGTTTAATGGTCATGAATTTACCGCTACAGCTACCCATGAACATGCCTACCAACTCTCGTTCGAGCAACGGGGGTTGTACTCTGGTTGCTAGCTCTTTCCACCTCTAAGCATACTCCTTGAAGGTTTCCTCTGACTTTTGCATCAGATTTTGAAACTGCGTGCGGTTTGGTGCCATATGAGTATTGTACTGATAATATTTGAGGAACGCTTCATCCATTTCCCTTCAGGTGCGAACATGGGTACCCTCCAACTGCATGTACCAATCTAGCGATGCTCCATTTAACGAATCTTGAAAAAAGTGCATAAGGAGTCGATCATCGTTAGAGTAGGCGGCCATTTTTTGACAGTAGGCTCTAATGTGGGTTCTTAGGTCATTGGCGCCTTTATACTTCTCAAATTCGGGGACCTTGAATATAGCAGGAATGACTACGCCAGGGACTAAGCATATTTCAGTAGCATCGAGGACTAAAATGTCGATACTTTCCATCGCTCTTAGCTTCTCCTCGTTAGACTTTACTTTTCTCTCCACTTTGTTGGTCGAGGGACCAAAAGCTTCGTACATAGAGGCGTCTTTTTGGACTAAAGAAAGCATCTTGTTGATCGTCGATCTCTATGACAGGGGTATTAAGAATAGGGGAGGAACACTACCAGATGCATCTACTGGAATATGAACTGGAATGTTTCTTTGAGGAGGAAGCAGTGGAGTCTTTACGACATGAGGATTGGTAGATGGAATGGGATTGGCAACGTGAGCATGCTGATTCATCTCCTCTTGCATTTTTGCCATGATTTCCTGGCCTCTAGTGACTGCCTGTATTGTCTCTATCAACTGCCCTATTTGGGACCATACTTAAGACACTTCTTCTCTGAGCGCGGCTTGATTTTGTTCGAGTTGATCCATGACGATTTGCTAATGTCAGCGTGTTTTATATCGGGAAGTCAGTTTGGAGGCATTGTTTCTAATCAAGGAAAAGGATGGGTGGATGAGTTTTTTTTTATATTTTTGAAAATGAAAATGATGCATGAATTATTTTTTTGTTAATTCAAAGCTCTTTAGTCATTCATGTTGTTTATTGCAAGAAATACTTAACGATTTATGTTTGTAATCAAAGATAAAGGAAAGCATACAGAGTGAATCACAAAAGCTTTATTCATCCTTTGAAGGGAATCATATTCATTATAAATATATGTGAATTGCAAAATACAAGTAGGTGAGACAAATAAGCAAACTAAATGTTGACCCTAAAAGTGACCCCTTGAGACTTGCGGAGAGCCTCAATATCGGTGATAAGTTCGGCCATCGTCTTCTTGCCGAATTTGACGAAATGGTAGACCTCTTCGGGGGTGTTTTCTGGGAACATGATTAAATCATCTTCCTTCAACTTGACGGGAAAGTCTTGGAGATCATAATTAGTTAGCACCGCCATGTTGGAATATTTATCCCTCCATTTGTTGTAGAGGGTTTGGAGGTTATGGATGATTTCATCCCTTTGAGCAATTGAAGCTTCGGCTCCATGGCATCACTCCTCCCAATATCAGCACTCGTTTTGTAACTCCATGTATGCTTGATCATAGATTCCCATCTTCATATTTTTGATTTGATCGCAAGCTCGTCCAAGGTTGAACTGCTCGTGCAAGAGGCTTCGGTGAACCTTCTCCCTCTCTAGTTGTTACTTAGCCAAGAGTTCCTTGCACTCTTTTAGAGTGGCTCTAAGCTCAAGGAGTTGGGCTTCTTAATCCTCCCTAGCTTATTTCTTCATAGCATTAGACCTGTCAATGGTCTTCTTAAGGTCCGTAATGGTTCGGTACGCTTGATCCAACTTGTCGTTGCAAAAGTCTAACTCAAAATTATCTCCTTGTAGAGCTCCACCAACCTAAACTCTCTGGCCTTCGACTTCTCTAAGTATCTTTTTGCTATCAGCGAACTTCTCACAGACTTGCTTACCCTTATCTTCCAATACTTGGTTACGTTCCTTGGCACGATTGAGTTGGACTCGTAATTGAGTGTTTCCCAACTCAAGCTCTTGTATTTTGTCAGTTAGCTTGCTTGTGTCCTCTTGTAGTATAGGCTCGAGGTCGGGCATCAATGGAAACGAAGAAGGATCAAAGAGGAAAGGCATCTTGACAACCCTATCCCTCTCTTTTACCCACACAAAGTAGGGTTCCTTGGCTAGGATATTCTTCTTGCCCCACTCTTGGTCAATCCAGATTATGCTTGTCCAAGCTCTTCGCACTCTCTTCACGTTCGAATTGAGTGGATCCATGGTATTGACGATGAAAAGTATAAAGTCTTGCTCCTCGGGAGGACTCAACATGACGTATCCCAATTGTTTCTTGAGTAAAACGGGGTTGTAGTTGATACAACCTTGCATTCCTATTAGGGGTACATTTGGGAACCCTCTACATCTTACAATGACATCCTTTATTTCCCATTCTCTCTTGTACCAGAGGATTGAACTGGTGGAGAAAGGTGCAAACTTTTGGGGCCACGACAGGTTGCTTTGAGCAAAGGGTCCGCGTAGAGGCATACAAACTCTCATCCATAGGTGTAGCAGGGGAGAACAACAAAGGAATGTTCCTCCTTTGTTCTCATGCCTCATATGGAAGGTATGATAGAAGGCGACAAGCAAAAATGGCAGCAGGTTCTTGGTTATAAAGACTTCCACCACCAAATGATCCACAGATTTGTCTACATTTGGGAATAGAACAATTTCATGAATCGGAAATGCTAATGTTACGCTATAGAAGTCTGGCATTTCTTCCTTAATCATCTCTCACGCACGGGCTTCGAGGAATCTCTGATTCAAACCCTTGACGGTACCTTTAGATCCCCAATTGGCCACTAGTTTGTTGGAGTTGATACCTTTCATACCCCAAACTTTTCCCTCCCCTTTTCATCCTTCACTTAACCTTGGATTTGAGATTCATATGCACACATTCATGATTCATTCATGTGGATCATGCATTCGTGTTAATACAAGCATCATAGATTCAAAGTTGATGATCCATTTAAACTAGGATTTTGTTTGAGGATTCGAGAATTGATCATCATATGGAGTGCAAGCCCTAATTTCATGCCTTCTTAGATCTTGATTCATGGAGTTCACATCTTGACATAACATGACATCAAAACCCTAAATCTTGGTGCTCCAGACCTTGGAGATTGCATCATGGTATCCATTATGCATAAACCCTATTCTTGCTTTGGGATGTTCTTTTTCATGTGGCTTGCTTTGGGTGATTTTGAAACCCTGATTTTATGGGCCACTTGGTGACCTTGCTTATGGAGCCTGGTTTCTTGTTTTGGTATCATTGTTCATCTGGTTTGCACTGATCTTGTGAAACCCTAATTCTAGAGGGTAAATCATTCAATTACTTATGGAGTGCTTTGTGCCCTAGTTCTTGATTCAAAACCTTGGGCCATTCGTGATGATTTCATTGATCCTTTGCTTAATGACTCATTTGTTAAAGACACGTGTTTCAGGCATGGTCCACAAGGGTTCAACTCGCACCATTCACTCAATAGCATTAGCATTGCATTTGTATATTGCATCTTCTTGGTTAAGTTGACTGTTGATCAACTGTTGACTTTTTGGTAACAGATCATTACTAATTTTAAGCGTAATTTATGCCTTGTTTTATTAACTCATGTCATCCATTAAACATTCTACATGGTATTCCTTCACATTTGTATCCATACATTTAAATTACCAAGTTTAATCAAGTTGATAGTTTGCATTCATGGTAAACAATTACTTGTTTTAGCATACATGAGTTAACCAACATTTGCCTTTGTTAATCAATTTTGATTGTCATTATAATAAATCATGGTCCATTTCATTGTCCCATATATGTTGAAATTATCAAGTTTGACTCATCATTGATTCTTTTCCATTTGCACTTAATCAAGCTCACTTGAATTTTAACTTGAAGAGAAAACTTTATGCACTTTATTATAATTGGTATCCATATATTTTTCACACATTTTAACAAAGACAAGTCAATTTGTCACATTTCATTCATTAACATTTTGCACGCATAAGTTTGCATCAACAAAACATTTAGTTTAAAAAAAACATATAGTTTCATTACATGTTGAACATTTATACAAAGTTTCCATTACATTTTACAAAGTCCATACAAAAGCCTATACAAGTCATACATTACATGTCATGATACATTCGCCTTGAATTAAAGTTTGGTTCTTGTCTTAGCTTGCCACCAAGTCACCTCTTCCCAATACATTTTCCAAATCCTCAACGTCACCTGTAATATCACATAGCAGAAAGTTGGCCCTAGTAGCATTGGAAATTTATCAATTGACAATTTTTTTTGAACCTCTTGAACAACTAATTTGGGCTGAACTACTTTGGGTGAAACGGTTATATGCTAGTGTAGTTAACTTTGAATGTGACTGTTATTGTTTTAATGAACATGTATGTTTCTTCTAGCAGGTACAATCACAACTAACCAGTTAATTAAACAACTAATTTGCAACTAACACTAATAGTTTTTTATATTAACAAATTAACAGAGTCCAATTCATAAGAGGGTTCAATTCACATGATCAGGGTCCCGTTACAATTTAATTCCAATAGTATTTTACAGAAATTTAATTTGATTCATCAAGTGTCACTAACATCCATTTCACAACTGCATCAAACAGCTCATGACAGAATAATTAAACTGATTCAAATTAACAATCAACATTTTTTAGCAAAGTTAACAATCCATAGCCAACAATTCGATCGATTCCAGTAATTTCAGATTAATATAATTAACCTATACTAACTCAATTAAGTAATTCACCTGCAAATTTATGTTAGTATAACAATCTAACATTCACACTACCTAATCGATTCAACATAACAGAGCTTCATAACAAACTGACTTGGTTAACTAACTTCCTCAAACAGAAATGCATCTAACTGCTAACAAATTTGAATCTCACTAACCGACTTCTCAATCCCTGGATTCCTAACTGATTCTCGTGCATCTCAATAACTAACTTTAACATTATAACTAACTGGTTAACTTAATCACTAACACCATTACAATTTATAACTGATTTACACAAGGTTGATCTATCCGAGGCGATTCCCGGCGCATGGAATATGATTTCGTGTGCTTGGACCATTCCACTTCTGAACAGGATTCACATATACCTTTACTGATTTGGGCCAAGTCATGACAAGGCTCGTTCCCATTTTCTATCCATACCTCACGCAAGCATATTGCACCCCCTTTCAAGACTCAAACAATAGCATGGTCGTGGGCTTCTTCAGACCCATCGTCCCTTTCAGCGCACCATGCACTTGGACCTACACCCCCTCTATTTCATCAATTAGGGCCCAGTTTCTTTTTTTATATGTCGTTTGTATGTTTAATTAAATTAATTAGCTTAATTAGGTTTTAGAATTAGGAATTAATTATTGTTGATTAGCTTAATTAGGTTTTAGAATTAGGAATTAACTCAAGTTAATTTGACTAATTAGATTTTAGGATTAGTGACTTTAGGTTTGTTAGGATTAATCGTGATTAATTATACTAATTAGAATTTTAATTAGTTTAATTAGAAATTCCATTTTTAGAATAAGTAGAAATTTAGGGCTTAATTAGATTATTTAGAATTTAATTAATTTTAAATCTTAATTAGGCCATATTAGAATGATTAGAACACTTAGGCTTAATTAGTTCTTGGTTAAATGTTGATTTTAGATTCTATCTTCCAAATTAGTTCATTTTTTGGCATATTGACCATTTTGCCCTTAGGACTTAGAAATTCTGATTTTTTTATGTATGATCCCTTAACTTAGTGCTTTAATTAGAATTGTCTGATTTCATTTTCACTGATTAGTTCATTAGGATGTTGTACATAGTTCAACTAATTTCATTTTAATCCCACTGATTAATTTTGATCAACGGACACTTTGGTCAACCAAATCCTTTGTAGCATGCTTTAATCCCCAAGCTTATTCATGTGATCTAAAGACCCTTGATCACTTGATAGGGCAAGTCTATCATGCTTAAGCTATATTCGATATGTTCAATCTCAAGAGCTCAAGACCTCAAGATTCAAATGCAAGATCAAGAATTCAAAGCAAATATCAATCAAGCACAATTAACAAAGTGGACTACTTCTCAAGCACAACAAAGATATCAACACTTGTCAATCATAATTTAGATTGTATGGCACGAGCCTTAAGAAAAAAAGAATAATAAGAGTGGATAATTTCTATCCTTGTCTAGGGTATCCTTAGGTACGGGACGAATGACCTAGTTTCTCAAGGTATTCGCCTTTGTTCATAGACTTTAGCGCAATTCAAATAAAATGATTGTCAAGTATTCTTCTATAATAAGTAGTATTGCATCATCAAGATCAATCATCAGGATCTCCTATCAGCAACTTGTCAATTCTGATTCGAGTTGTACGCCATGAGCCTTAAGTAACAAAGAATGATGAGAGTGTAGAATTCATATCCTTGTCTATGGTATCCTTGGGTACGGGACGAATGACCCAATTGCTCAAGGTATTCGCCTTTGTTCATAGACTTTAGTGCAATCTGAATCATACAATTGACAAGTCTTCTTCAAGCAAGCACCAATCATTCAACACCTCAACAATTAAGCATCATTGCACATCAATCCTTTTTCAACAGTGAAACACCATTACTTTCCTCTTGGATTTAGTACCAGACTCTCCTTATTAATGTGCATACATCTTTTGGGATCATTATCTTAGGGTCACATACCCATTTCTTAATCAATTAACTCATGCATTGCCTATCAGTTCAGACTATGGCATATTTTATTCCTTGCCCGTAAGGTGAAGACTTTGGCATTCAGCCTATGGAGTACATACTCTGGATTTATTTTTTTCCAATAAGGTACATACCTCGGTATCCTGCCTTACAGTTCAAACTATGGCATATTTTATTCCTTTCACATAAGGTGTAGAGCTCGGCATTCAGCCTATGGAGTACAGACTCTGGCTTTACTCTTTTCCTATAAGGTACAGACCTTGGCATCCTGCCTTATAGTTCATATTATGGCATACTTTATTCTTTGCCTATGAGGTATAGACCTTGACATCTTGCCTATACAGTTTAGATTGTGGAATGCTTTGTTCTTTGCCTATAAGGTATAAACCTTGGCACTCTTACCCCGTTGAGTTCAAACTCTAGCAAACAATTGATTGTGCATATAGAGTTCAGACTTTGGCATTCTTTAGTCTTTACCCATAAGGTGCATACCTTGGCATTCATCCTCACAACAACATTGTTGCCCCTGTTATCGATCGAAACGATTTTGAGTTGAAACCCTCATTACTATCAGCCGTCCAACAACATCAATTTACTGGAAATCCTACGGACGACCCTAATGAACATTTGACTAAGTTTGTGCAGTACGCAGACACTGTGAAGGTGAATGGTGTATCTCAAAATGCGATAAGACTACGCCTTTTTCCTTTCTCTCTAAGAGACAGAGCTTGGGCTTGGTTGCAATCCTTGTCATCCAACTCAGTCACTACATGGGAAGAACTGAAGAACGTTTTCTTAGCCTGATATTTTCCGCCAAGCAAAACTGCTATGCTGAGAGCTCAAATCAACGGATTTCAACAAAAAGATGCAGAATCTCTCTACGATGCATGGGAGAGATGCAAAGACATGATGAGGATATGTCCACATCACGGTCTCGAAGACTGGGTGATCATTCACACATTTTACAATGGGCTTCTGTATAACACAAGACTGACAGTAGACGCTGCCACGGGTTGTGCACTTATGGACAAGCCATACAACGAAGCCTATCAACTCATCGAAAACATGGCCCAAAACCATTGCCAATGGGGAGGTGAAAGAACTCCAATAGAAAATTCCCAAACAAAAGGTGGAATGTACGAAATCAGTAGCCTTGACCACGTCCCTGCAAAGGTAGATGCCCTTGTTCAAAAGTTAGACAACTTAACCATACCACCCGCAGCCACCGTGGCTACCGTAACTCCAAACTGCGAGTTATGTGGAATTCCTGAGCACACTGCACCAGAATGTCAGATATTAGCAGGAGTCCCCACTGATCAAGTAAATTATGCACAAGGAAATCCTTATTCGAGTACCTACAACCCAGGTTGGAAAAACCATCCCAACTGTTCGTACAAGAACAACAACGCCCTGTATGCACCTGGCCAAGCACCCGTTGTTCCACCTGGATATCAAAAGTCAGCTACTAATGCTCCTAACATGCCTAGGAAGTCCAAGCTTGAACTAATGATGGAAAGCTTCATAGCTACTGTCATACCCCGATTTTGACCCTGAATTTTTTTATTTTTATTTGGCACTTGGCCTAAAATTCATTTGCATACATTCATTCCCAAATCCATTTTTTTTATTGATAGACATGGGTCATTATCTAGCTTCTTGATCATGGTGTTTTTTTTATTATAAAATGGATTTTTATTATTTGACTTTTTTTAACTTTCAATTTGATTTTAATTTCGAAATTAAGTTTAAATCCAAATTTCAATTTAATCTTAATTATTTATTTTACTAATGATTCAAACTCTAATTGATTTTTATTTCCAAATGAATGTTAGAGTTGATATCAAAGTAATCTTAATGAATTATAGATTAATTTGATTTTTAATTTGGTTTTTGCTGATTTGTTATTATTATTTAAATTGATATTTAGACTAGTCTTGGATTATTCCTAAAAGTCCATATCCATTTTATAATCAAATATCCAATAACCCAACTCTATTTTTTTTAATTCCATATCCAAAACCCATATCCATTTTCATTATCCATTTGGAACCAATTTAAACCATAACCATCCAAATAATTATACATTCCATACAGTCAACTACATTTTCATTCATAACATTCCATACATTCAACTACATTCTCATTCATAACTTTCCATGAAAATCAATAAAGAACCATTTCCACACAATATCCAATAAACCTTCCATTTAAATTCAAAACGCCATACAAAGTCAATTCATCACGTTCCATACAAAATAAAATGCCATAAATGTTCCATTACATTTCTATCCCCTCAACTACAACATATACAACCTAATCCCAAGCTCCTAACCTAACTCTAAACAAGCAAACCTTTCATTTTTTCAATAAAACTCGTTGCCCTACTACAAGCTGAAGCATGGCTCTGCGTTTCCTCAGCAGAACACCACCAACCTGCAGTCACCGCATCAGTTGTTGATAAGCAGAAAGAACTTTTGGTCAATAAAGTTGTTAGAAAGCAAACAAATTCAATTGATGAAACGAGAAGGATATTGAAGAGTCTAAATCTTCTGAGGAAATTTTGTCATAACAATCTGCTGAATCTGTTGTTGTCACTGTTGATAAGGTTACAGTGCTACCCACATCGGCTGTGACCGAGGATTCTGTTTCTGTTGTGACAAATAATGAAGCCAGCACGAGGGAACCCATTAGTCGGTCCAATTCTTTGAAGGATAACCAGAAGAAACCTGAAAAAAGGCCAATGCACCTGTTAACCACAACAAGCTGCTATCAAAACTACCTGCAAAACTTCCATGACAGAAAAACATAGCATAACAGCAGCAAGCCAAATGAAACGTAGGTCGTACCAGCTGCAAAGTGAAACGCGAATGGACGAATTGAGCCAAAGCAATCCAAAACGCGGTAGCGGCACATGAAAAGCAAGTTCACGCCAAATGAACCTCGAAATGAAAAACGCATCCAGCACCTACACTTACGCCGCAAAACCTCGGAACTTGTGGAAGCAATCATACGGGAAGTTGGGCTCCAAGGTGATGCAAGGATGCTTCTTCCGATCGGTGTTAATGACACTGTAATTCCAATATAGGATGATGAAGCTCATGTTGCTATCTTATACCTTTTGAGGAAAACTGGGAAGGTTGATGCTTCAAAGGATCAGGTCTTACATTACCTTTTTAGAAACAAGACTTCACAAGTTTTCTCAGAATCCAAGGGATATCACTCCCTACATCTTCACTGATTCTGATCTAGCAGTGGTTGATGATTTAGGGCAGATTTTTCGTGACCATCCTAATTTTCATATGGCCTTGACCTTCAGGAACAACGAGGGTCAGCCTTTGAATTCAGGACTCATTGCAGCAAGATGTACCCGTCCCGTTTCAATTGTGCCCCTGGTCCATAACCGATCACACCAGCCGTAACCTGCAAAAATTAATCACATTGGTCAAAACCGCACATCAACAAGAAAGCCAGAGATCTGTTGTACAAGGATTATCACAGTGACAAGAAGTTCACTATCAGCACTTACTCACCTACTGGAGTTGCCATAACATCCTCAGGGACAAAGAAGGGTGAACTGTTTTTGGGTGATGTTAATACCCAGTTGAAGAACAAAAACATCACTACTGATATCAAAGTTGACACAAATTCTAATCTTTTCATAACTATCACTGTCAACGAACCTGCTCCTGGCGTGAAGGACCTGGAAAATGCTTTCGTCTATATCCAGAAAATGAATTTGAGAAACTTGAGGACTCTACAATGCCAGAAATTAAGCGTTGCAACCTTGCTAATGTCATTTTGCAGCCTAGGCTTTGGGTGTTGACGACATATTAGGGTTCGATTTCATTGAGAAACCTTCAAGGACAGCTATCATAAAATCATTGGAGCAGCTATCTGATCTTGTTGGATGGCAAATGGCTCGACCTCCCTTGGGTCCTATTCATTCCAAAGCTACCTGTATGAAGAACAGAAAGAGCTCGTTAAACTCGTTGATGCCAAACTTGGTCAAGGTTCAACTTTGTATGCAAAAAAAAGCATTGTATTAAGCATTGGTGCAGACAAAACCGACGAGGTCGAGCTTCGGAATGCGAGGGCAGCTGATTTTCTTGTGGTTTCTTCTCGGAAGGTGGTGGGGAAATGATTACTGCAGAGAAAGAGCAACAAAATCATAGCAACATCAACCAAATCATGATCGAAAAAGCTTTGTAATAATTGAAGTTTTAATTGAAAATTTCACTGCAGTAAAAAAATATAGGTAACTCAGCAAAGCATTAGAATCCAAAATTTCCCAAATTGAGGATAAGGACAAATTCAAAGAGAAAGCAGGAGTTCATAGTACCGGTTCCGGATTGTAGCATAAAACAGGATAAATTTGTTTCTGAGCACACAAAAGCGCTTTTGGAGTTTTTCTCCATTGGAACCTTTGGAAGACCTTTGTAACCCTAATCTGTGAGGATAAAAGAGAAAAAGCGATTCAGAGAGGGAGAATTGAAAAAACCCTAATTGGAGGCGGAAAAAGCTACCAAACACACAAAAAAACCTAAATCCCATAATCAGACCTGGTTTTGAAGAGGCGGAGGAGTGAGTTTTTTAGGCTTCATCGTCTCCGTTTGCTTTCGCCAAAGGTGAGCCTCGTTCTCCTTGTCTCTCCTTAAAAACCTTGAACCCTTGCATTTTAGAGTGAGAGGGATTGTGTGGTACGCGAGAGTTGGAGAGCAGCGGTGAGTGAGAGAGGGGAGTTGAGCGATTGAGAGCGAGGGAAAGATCGTGAGATAGGGAGAGCATTTGAGAGTGTTTTTTTTATGAGTTAGAGTGAGAAAGAGTGAGAACGACGAGTCTGTACATTTTTTCAATGTTTTTTTCTTTAATTTATTCCATAGTCTTTTTTAAAAAACTATTAAATTTATGTTTAGGTTTCCTAAGTTCAGTCAATAAATATTTTACATTTCCCATTTTTATTCTTTTTGAAAAAACCAACGGCCAAGGGGTTGGGATTAATTAGGGTATTCTACAGTTTCTTTTTTTATTTAGTTTTTTATTTTAATCCTATTTTTAGTTTATCTTAGTTTATATATTTAAATTAGTATTAAAATAACAGCTAGTTGGTAAGTGGCCTGGTGGAGAGGAGTGATTGCTAGGTCTTTAGTGTAGTGGGTTCAATACCCCTATGTGTAGCTTCTTCTTTTTTTTTAACATTTTCTTTTATGTTTATGCTTTATTACTCATAGTTTTTTTATTATTGTTTAATAACGCAAATTTGATTTCTTTTAATTTCATCATGCATTCGAAACCATTTGAAAACTATAAAAATCATATTTTTTTCTCGATTTAATATCGAGCCCTTTTTCACACCCTTGTAAGTCGATTGCTTTTTAAGCATCGTCGTCAACCTCACATAGCTTACTCTTGGGCTTTCTTACAATGAGCCGGTTCTCTTGCACTTACACTCATGCATTGCATTATTTGTTGTTTGGGTCCGATTCAATTATTTCATGATTTTTTAATCCCTATTTGACAAAATGTACCCCACTCCCCCGATGTGTAATAATTTGGTACTGTTTTATTTCTTTATTACTTGACTGTTTAGTTAGCTACTAACACAAGAATAAAATTAACAATTTCAAAAATACAAAAAAATGTGACTCGATCCAACGTCGAGCTTTTTCTCAATAAACAAATCAACTCATTTCTCCCTCCTATTCCATCCCATTTCAAAAAAAAACTTCATCAAATGCTTGATCCAACGTCAAGCCATTTTTCATAAATAAAAACTCGAAAAATATTAATTCATAGTTAAGACCTTTTCAATAAGATGGAAGTGGAACGTGGTGTATACCACGCACTCCTGAGACTAGGATTCGAGATGTATATCTCGCCAATCCTAGCTCTCGCCATCATCCAAGTTTATCCACTTTGGTTTTCTCTCAAACACTCATTCAAATTTCTCTTAAACGTCCATCAACGCTTGATCTAGGGTCAAGTCATTTTCACAACAAAAACCAAAATACCTAATTCTTACTTAACACTTTTCAAATAAAGATGGAAATGGAACATGGTGTATACCATGCACTCCTGAGGTTAAGATTCGAGACGTATGCCTCGCCAATCTTAACTCTCGCCATCTTCTAAAATTGTCAATGCGGTTTCGTCAAACCCTTTCTCAATCAAATCTAAGATACCTAAATCTTATTTAACACTTTTTCAATAAAGGTGGAAATGGAACATGGTGTATACCATGCACTCCTGAGGTTAAGATTCGAGACGTATGCCTCGCCAATCTTAACTCTCGCCATCTTCTAAAACTGTCAATGCGGTTTCTTCAAACCCTTTCTCGATCAAATTCCAAAAACACTTAATTCCTATCTTAACTTCTTTCAATAAAGGTGGAAATGGAACATGGTGTATACCGTGCACTCCTGAGGCTAGGATTCGAGATGTATATCTCGCTCATTCAAGTTCTCGTCATCATTCAAAACACCTCCAACCGATCAAACTCTTTTCTCGCCGCCGTGCGATTAATCAAAAATCTTTTTCATAAATGAAAGATATATTGTCTTAAGTGATACAAAACAATGTTTCGGCCACGATTGTTGAGTAGAGATAAATGACGCTTTTCCGAATGTAGATTTATAAATCCGTTCGATGTGTGGTATGCGTTCACTCCTCATCTGTTTTGGGTAAAATAATGTTTTCGTCGATTAATACAGTATGACTTTCGCTAAAATCGACCAACAAACAAACATTTTTCTACCCAGAACTACGTAAGCCTTGATTTCTCTTTTGAGATACGTAGGAGCAGGATTTTTAAATCTTGTCAGGCCCACTAATAAAAAACTTAGGTTTAGTCCTTCGTTAAAAAATCCAAAAACATTTTCCTCTCTTTTACTCTTTCTTTCCCACTTAATAATTAGAAAAGCCTAATATTTTAACTAACACTAATGCACACAACTGACCTAATGGTTCCCGTTGAGTACAACGGACGTGAGGGGTGCTAATACCTTCCCTTTGCGTAATCGACTCCCGAACCCTGATATTGGTTGCGATGACCATATCTTATCCTTTATTTTGTCTTGGGTTTTATCGATATTTCCCCTTTCCTTTTTAGGAATAAATAAAGTTCGGTGGCGACTCTGTTCAGTCCATCATTGCGAGCGTGCGATCGCGCTTCGCTTTGAAGTCGTATCCCCATTTTTTCGAGGTGCGACAGCTATCCAAGCTCAAACAAACAAATACTTCTTGAACCAAAACATACATACTAGTGAGCAACTTAAACAATTATCGAGCAAAGTAGACGCCTTAGCCACCCACATCAAAATGCTTGAAACATAAATTTCACAAGTGGCTCAACAACAAGCATCTACTGCTGCTCCCGCTGGCACATTTCCTGGATAACCACAACCTAATCCAAAAGGACATGCAAATGCCATTATATTGAGAAGTGGAAAAGAATTAGACGGACTCGTAGATCCAAGACTCCAAAATCCTGCCATGTACCAAAAACCTGACAAAACAACAACTGAGAAGGTAAGTGAACCGAAGGAGAAGGAAGATAATACCCAAGAGGCCGAAGAGAAAGAAAAACCTTATGTGCCTCCACCACCTTATAAACCACCCATTCTGTATCCTCAAAGACTCGCAAATTCTAAAACTGCAGGACAATTTAGGAAATTTGTTGAAATTTTGAAGCAACTGAATATTACAATTCCCTTTACAGAAGCCATCACACAAATGCCCTCATATGCCAAATTTCTTAAAGAGATCCTATCCAATAAGAAAAAGATCGAGGATAACGAAACAGTTACACTTACTGCTGAGTGTAGCGCAATAATCCAAAACAACATGCCTCCCAAACTAAAAGACCCAGGTAGTTTCTTCATACCCTATGTCATTGGAAAGTTCGTCATAGACAAATCTCTATGCAACTTAGGAGTCAGCATTAGTGTAATGCCCTCAACCATCTGTAAAAGGCTCAACATGGGAGAACTAAGACCAACCAAGATGTTTGTTCAACTAACTGACCGCTCAATCAAATATCTTGTTGGTATACTAGAGAATGTCTTAGTACGTGTAGGACAATTCTAAATTCCTATAGACTTCATAATCATGGACATCAAAGAAGATGCCACTACACCTATTATATTAGGAAGGCCATTCTTGGCTACCGCCGGAGCCATAATAGACGTGAAAATAGGTAAGCTAACATTCGAAGTTGGAGAAGAAAAGGTTGAATTCATCTTGACACAATTCTTACAAGCGCCAACCATAGATGATACTTGTTATCTACTTGATGTCATAGACAAGTGCGTAAGAGAGATGGAGATGTAAGAAACCACATATTCTGATATAATGAAAATCCAAATCCCTCCAATCTTTGAAGATGGTAATTGGCGTGAACCATACCAAAATGACAGTCTAAGCGAATGCTTAGCACTTACGCCCAACCACATGCCATGCCCGAAGAAACTAAACCTGGAATTAAAAGCACTACCAAAGAACCTAAGATATGAATTCCTAGACATTGAACTCAAAAGACTAGTAATAGTCAACGTGGACTTAGGACATATGGAAACTGAAAAGTTACTAGATGTCTTAAGAAAATATCCAACTACGTTAGGCTACATCATCGCCGACCTAAAAGGAATAAATCCTTCCATCTGTATGCATCGCATTATGCTAGAGGAAGATTGTAAAACCTCTAGAGAACACCGGAGAAGGATCAACCTAATCTTAAGTACTGTAGTCAAGGATGAAGTAAAGAAGTTATTATATGCAGGAATCATATACCCGATCTCCGATAGTCAATGGGTTAGCCCCGTTCATGTAGTACCCAAGAAAAGGGGTGTTACAGTTGTTAAGAACAAGAAGGGTGAATCTATAGCACAAAGAGTTGTGACCGGAAGTAGAATGTGCATTGATTCTAGGAAACTAAACAAAGCCACTCGAAAGGATCATTTTCCTCTGCCTTTCATTGATCAAATGCTTGAACGATTGGCTAAGCATTCCCACTTCTGCTATCTAGACGGTTATTCAGGATTCTTTCGAATTCCTATCCATCCTAACGACCAAGAAAAAATAACCTTCACATGCCCTTATGGTACATTTGCTTATCGACAAATGCCATTTGGACTATGTAACGCTCCCACAACATTTCAAAGATGCATGATGTCAATCTTCGCTAACTTTATAGACGACATTATGGAAGTCTTTATGGACGATTTTTCTGTTTATGGGCAGAGCTTTGAAGGATGTCTATCAAACCTTGAAATGGTACTTGAAAGATGCGTAAAGGTGAATCTCTTCTTGAACTGGGAGAAATGTCATTTCATGGTTCAACAAGGAATCGTTTTAGGACACATAGTATCTGATAAAGGAATTGAAGTAGACAAAGCTAAAATCGAAGCCATAGAGAATCTTCAACCTCCGAAAACCGTACGAGAAATACGAAGCTTCTTAGGACACGCCGGTTTCTACCGACGCTTTATCAAAGATTTCTCGAAAATTACCAAACCACTGACTGGTTTATTAATGAAAGATGCTGACTTTATCTTTGATGAGAAATGTTTAATAGCCTTTGAACAATTAAAAACATCTTTAATCACCGCACCTATCATGCAACCACTTGAATGGAGATTACCATTCGAAATCATGTGTGATGCGAGTGACTATGCCGTAGGCGCAGTGCTAGGACAAAGGAAGGATAAAAAACTTCATGTGATCTACTACACAAGTAGAATATTAGATCCTGCCCAAATGAACTACGCCACCACTGAAAAAGAACTCCTAGTCGTTGTGTTCGCTTCAGATAAATTTCGTTTTTACTTAGTAGGAGCAAAAATCATCATCTATACTGATCACGCTGCTATTAGATACTTGCTAAGAAAGAAGGATGCTAAACCAAGACTCTTAAGATGGATCCTACTCTTACAAGAATTTGAATTAGAAATAAAAGATAAAAAGGATACTGAGGACGTAGTAGCAGACCACTTATCACGAATCGAAGGGAATAAGCCTGAACAAATTCCAATCAATGATGATTTCCCTTAAGAACGACTTATAGCCCAAATGGAAAGTGACATGTCTGAGCTAACCTTAAATGATACCGAAATAGAAGAATCCGTGGAAGAAATTCATACGAATATAACTCTGCCATGGTACACTGATTTTGTCAACTACCTAGCTGTTGGAGCACTTCCACCGGACCTATCATACCAACAAAAGAAGAAACTCTTTCATGATCTAAAACAGTACTACTGGGATGAACCTCTACTTTTCAAAAGAGGTACTGACGGTATTTTCCGCCGATGTGTTTTTGAGGATGAAATAGACGATATAATCTCTCATTGCCATTCCTCTCCCTATGGTGGGCACGCAAGCACTTCAAAAACTTATGCCAAGATCTTACAATCTGGCCTCTTTTGGCCTACTATATGGAAAGATGTCCATAATACAGTTATAAATTGCGACCGGTGCCAACGCATTGGTAACGTTTCAAGACGCGACGAAATTCCACAAACAGGCATTTTAGAAGTGGAAGTCTTTGATGTGTGGGGGATTGACTTCATGGGACCATTCCCGTCTTCTTTTGGTAATAAGTACATACTCGTAGCTGTCGATTACGTTTCAAAATTGATCGAGGTTGTAGCTTCTCCGACAAATGACACACGAGTAATGATTAAGTTGTTCAAGAACATAATCTTTCCTAGATTCGGGGTGCCGAAATTAGTAGTTAGTGACGGTGGCTCCCATTTCATATCAAATATCTTTGGCAAACTTCTTCTGAAGTATGGAGTTCGACACCGTGTAGCAACACCGTATCACCCACAAACCAGTGGGAAATTCGAAGTTTCGAATAGAGAGATCAAACAAATTCTAGAAAAGACTGTCGGAATATCTAGAAAAGACTGGTGATCTAAACTAAATGAAGCTCTGTGGCCATATATGACAGCCTATAAGACCCCAATAGGGACCACACCCTTTAAATTAGTCTATGGTAAATCATGTCATCTCCATGTGGAGTTAGAACACAAAGCTTATTGGGCAATTAAGACCCTGAATCTAAATTATACTTCCGCAGGCGAGAAGCGAATTTTAGACATTCACGAATTGGAAGAACTTAGACTAGACGCCTATGAGAATGCCAAGATATACAAAGAACGAACCAAAAAATGGCACGATAAACGTATATCCAGGAAAGAGTTTAATGTCGGTGACGTAGTGCTACTACTTAATTCAAGACTTAAGCTTTTTCCGGGAAAACTTAAATCTAGGTGGTCAGGCCCTTTCGAAATTACAAAAGTTTTTAAAAGCGGTGCGATAGATATCAAGGGTAGAAATAGTGAACCGTTCATGGTAAACGGGTAGCAATTAAAACATTATAATAATATTAATAATAGAGACTATTCAAATAGTCTAAGACTTATAGAGTTGTCCGCTCAACCCCAAAACTAATATATCGCAACGTTATTGTCGAACTTACGACATTAAACAAAGTGCTTAGTGGGAGACAACCCGCCTCTTTTTAATTTGTTATTGATTTTGTTATTTTTATGTTTTTCATTTTAAGCGTTGTCCTTCTTTGACTATTACTTTTATTTTGCTCTCTTTCCTTGATTCTATGCAGTAATGTACTTGTTGTTTCTCGTTACTAACTTAGAAATATTGGATACTGATTAACAGGCGAACTTATAACTAGTTAGTAACTAACTTTCATCATGCAACCAGTAGATACAGTTTTCAGAGGTAGAGTTCAAAGAAGGTGTTATAATTATTTATCTTAGAAGGATATGGCTTTATCCATATATTATGATGGACCTACCATGGATAGGTTAGGTATCCGAGATAGTATCTTGTTTATGTTTAACTAGCTAGGTTGGAAGAATGTTGTTATTAAGAGAAGGTTTGTCACATACCGTGAGCTTACCCTAGAATTCCTTAGCTCCCTAGTTTACGACCCCGAGTATGGTTACGGACTCAACAAAGGGTTGATTTCCTTTAGGCTGTTTGGTATGAATTTTACTTATAACCGCAGAGCCCAACATCGTGGCAAAGAGTAGCGATCCTCCTGTTTCTCCCCTTTTCTTACTTTATTTTATCGCATTGAGGACAATGCTTTGTTTAAGTGTGTGTGTGGGGGGGGGGGGATCCTTGTCTTTCCTTCATTTGTTTCTATTTTTAGCCATAACAAAAAAAATTGTCTTTCATTTATTTGTTCCTATCTAATCGTTCATTTATTTCTATCTAATTTGCCATAACAATTTTTTTTGTTTTTATGTTAAATGCATACCCTACGAGTATATAGGTTGTCTTAGATAGGTTCTGTTAGGAAGCTGAGAAAAGTCTAACAAGATTGATACCGTCCTGACACCTTAGATCTCTCACTTTTGCGAGATCAGTTTGAATACCCATTATACTGATACCTTAAGTCTCCGTTCTAGATTAACCGCTAGTAGTTTATACTAGCAGTCAACACCGTCTTAAACACAAACCATGTGAAGAGCCGATGAATATAAGTGATTGATGCCTACGAATTAAGAAGATCCTTCATACTTTTGCTATCGAGAAATTGAAAATGCACCATACAAACGGTTGCAAGATATACAAAAGAAAAAAAACCGTTGCCGGTTAGTTCAAAGGTGCCTGGTACTGAACTCGGTAGGGCGAACTACGGTTTGATCCCCCATAACCTTCAAATGGGATATATAAAGGGTTACCACACTAGTGTACCAGACCCCGTGCTAAAAAAGGATCAAAGCCACTAATCGGCTACTTCACTAAGTGTGTGTAAAGGCAAAGGGCTTAATGTGATTGCGCTAGAATGAAACCGGGTGAAATAGGAACAAGAAGCATTAGGTTGAGCTATAATAGCATGATTCGAACTGGTTTGTACAAAAGAGAGATCTATGTTAATGCTTATTGCTTGTGTCGTCACTGTATCTTTAGTGTTTTACTTGAGTATCTGTTATTCTAACGGAATACCTAACGACCACGTACGAATTGGAAATGTGTCATGTATTCGCGTTTAACTAGTGTTTCGAATTTTATACTGACTATTTGCTTGAGGACAAGCAAAGATTCAAGTATAGGGGAGTTTGATAACGCGAAAATACATCGTATATTTGCCTAGATTTACATTCAAAGATCGTACCATTTTCATTTATATTCCGATTATTCCGCAAGTGTTCGAGTTATTTTTGCAGGTATTTCAATTCACATGCTTAAATGAGTAAAGTATAGAAAAGGAAGGAAAAGAAGAAGAAACAGAAGAGAAGCAGCAGAAAAACCAGAAAAACCAGAAATATTAAATCTTGTGCAGGTGACGAATGTCACACGTCACGACCGTCACACCCTAGGTGTGACGAACGTCACAGACCCACCACGACCGTCACAAAGGCAAAGGCAGCGTAATGAATTTGTCAACAGAAGTGATCCACACGCCCCATTTTTCGCTCCTCAACCCACTTTCTCGTGAATCTCTCACTCAACCAAGTCACACTTATTTCTCTCAACTATGAATACCAAATGGATACTATAAAAGGATGAAAGTTGGAAACCTACGGGGATGTTTGTTTGAAGCCTCCCTGAAGCAAACTCTCAAGCTATTTTTCTCTGCATTTATTTTCCACAGCAATTTTGTTTTCTATTATTTTTCTTCAGCAACATTGTTTTCTTTTACCACAATTTATTTACCGTTCCGTTCAGAGCTTTGATTTTTCCCTTTCCGTTTTTCACTTATCCAAAAGTAGTAGTTTTCTACATTGGGGAACTACTGCAATTTATTTAATTTAGTTTAAGCAATTGTTTCAAAGAAGCAGAATCCTACCGGCCTGTGGAGGACTGCTCAAGTACTTCAAGATTCAGCATATTCGATTAATCAAAGTTCCAGGTTTTTATTCAATTATTATTATTATTGCTTTTCTATTAAATACATGTTTGCCTTATTGTTAATTTGTTTATGTTCGTCTGTGTCTGTGTTAATTAACATGTCCGGCTAAACTACCGGTATCGGTATGTAAAAAATTTAATTAGACGGGATTTAATAATAATCGGTGTAAACTTCTTTTCTCAAATAATCTTTTTGGCTGTGGTTTTTAATTTAAATCTAATTAACTTTGTTACGAGAGTGAGAAGCTATTTAATACGGGTTTTCCACGAGAGTGGGAAATTAACTAAGGTTAGAACCGACAATCGCGAGAGCGTGAGGATCGAACTGGATAGTAAAAACTAGGCATTGATTTTAAAAACAGCGAGAGCACTTTAAAAGAAATTAGAACTTATTTATTCTCAAAAAGTATTTTTAACTTCAAATGGGACAGCGAGAGCGTACACTATGACTTAAAAGTATAGTCCGAGTCAACAATCATGAGAGTGTGAGATAAATCCTTTTAAATGAGTATTTTCTACTAAAAGATATTTGGTAATTAAAATTACACCGGTGACTTATCGAAACCCTGATGATTAATGTGTTGCATACTGATATCCCTATATTAATATTCTCTCAAAAACTTAATTTCCTTTAGATTTAATTTTTGTTCAACCAAACCTCTAAAAATCATCTCCTTGGCTAAACATAGTAACATCGATAACATTAGTTTGACCATCGGTCCCTGTGGGTTCGATATCTTTTAAAACTAAAACAACTGGACTGTGCACTTACAGTCAAGTACCCGATAGACTATATTTTATATACAGTCACGAGACGTATCACCTTCTTTCTTTGCAGCTATTGATCTCTGAGCCGTTGAGACTTCCTTAGATTTCTATTTTTCTTTCTTTGCCTGCTTCTTCATCAAATTGCGTATCTCCTTTTCAAATTCTCTCTTTTCAGTCTTGAATGGCTTTGCTTTGCCCATATTTTTTCCTTCAAGGAAAAACTCTTCAAGAGGAAAGTGATATGGTTAATACAATAACATATGCTTTTATAGAGAAGCATTTGTGTAAAACTTCATCAGTCTTCAAGACTATGTTCCTTGAGTCTTGTTCTTTCTCTCCTTTTTTCAAGTCTTGCCTCCTATGCTATGTAGACAAAATCTAGCTTTGACTATCTTGGAAATTGTGGAAAATATGCTTATCTAACACTAGTTAATCAAGTTTTATCTTAAAATTTTCTTTTCTTTAGTATCTTCTCTCTCTCTCTCTCTCTCTCTCTCTCTCTCTCTCTCTCTCTCTCTCTCTCTCTCTCTCTCTCTCTCTCTCTCTCTCTCTCTCTCTCTCTCTCTCTCTCTCTCTCTCTCTCTCTCTCTCTCTCTCTCTCTCTCTCTCTCTCTCTCTCTCTATATATATATATATATATATATATATATATATATATATATATATATATATATATATATATATATATATATATATATATATATATATATATATATATATATATATATATATATATATATATATATATATATATATATATATATATATATATATATATATATATATATATTATATATATATATATATATATATATATATATATATATATATATATATATATATATATATATATATATATATATATATATATCCTGTTTTAATTAACTTTTTTTTATGACAAAAGGGGGAGAAAATCATGGAAGTATTTTAAGAGGATAAAAGAATTTTGAATGCTTTTAAATATACTCGAACCTTTATCAGAACTCTTTTTGTGTTTAAATCTGAAGATTATGTCCTGCTACTATCAAGATAAGTTTAAATAACTTGGATATGACTTATGGGGGAGCTTACAAAACTCAACCTTTGAGCTATTAGACTCAGGGGGGCTTACAAACCTCAGACCCAAATATTATCTAGTTAGTTAAATAGACCAACCATTATTCTTAAATACCTTTGTTTGTCATCATAAAAAATGAGGAGATTGTTGGAACAAAATTGTTCACATCCATTGGGTTTTGATGATGATAAAGTAGTTAAAGAACAATTTGGTATACTAATATATGTTCAAGTGTGCAGGATCATAAGCTTAAAAATCAACTTAGAACTGACCTTGATAAAAGCATATGAAGAGAAGCTAAATGACTATTATTCGAAAGAATCAGAATCTGATGACTCAGAACATGGTATCTCAGCTTTTGGCGACAACTCAAATTCTGAATACCTAAGCTAAAGGTACTCTGCTTTTGATCCATACTCTGTCTCCAAAGCAGATCGATCTTGTCTAAACCATATTATGGAAAAAGTCAACTAGAGTCTCTTAGTGTAAGGCTCGAGGAAAGTTGACATGACCTCTTAAGTATGCCCCAACATCTTGGTATATACCTAGTATGAGAAAGACACGGTGGATACAATTATTACACAAAGGATGAAGATATTAATAGGAATTATTTCTAACGTCTCTCTTGGAACTACTTCTCAATAAATATCAGTTGTGCAAGTTACCTTCCAACATCTCTTTTTCCGCCTCTATAAAAGGAGTTAAAGATTTGAAGAAAGTCAACTAACCATCTAACAAGAACAACACTAAGCACAACTTTGAGCTAAAGTTTTATAACTGTTTACTGCATAAGTTCTTGAGATTTCTTATCTTTGTATACCTTAGAAATATAAAGTGTTTAAGAATCTTTGTGTGTGTTGTATCACTTTTATACTTCTGATTTTACATCAAGTATAATTATTACCTATTCTCCTAAACTATTTGTTTAGAGTATATGAAGTCTCTGTTGGTTTGCTTGAGCAGTGGAACTCTCTTGCGAGTTTGCTTGAGCAGTGGAAGCCTCTTCCATGTGTGCTTGAGCATAAGTCTCTTTCTACTGTGATTGAGTAGTTGAAGTCTCTTTCTAGTTTGCTTGAGCAAAGTGTGATCTGTTTGATTATAGTGAAAATCTTTTATTGGACAAGGGGACTGGAATACTCTCTATTTGTGGGAGGAACCAATATAACTCTGTGCGTTGCTTTACTTCTTGCTTCTGAATATTATTCATTCCGCTGCTAACAACTCTTAAATCAGATTCTGAAGTTTGTTTTTCATAAGTGAAAAAGAACTCACATACATAATTCAACATCCCCCCCCCCTTCTTGTGTGTTTTTCTCACCTTCAACCCAACCACTTTTTGTATAAATCTTAGTACATTAAAAAGAAAAGAATATCCCTACTGTAAAGTTAACATCCAACTACTAACATATAATCTCAAATTCCCTAATAAAGCTTCGGCTGTTGGAAGAAATTTGGGAAGGAGATACATTTGCAGTAATTAAAACCTCCACTTCAGACAAGGTAAAGGGAATCAAAACCCCTAAATCTTGAACATTGAGAAAATGCATATGAAAATAGGGATTGGGCGAGTCAGGTAGGGTAGCCATGTTAACACGTTTCTCCTCAACGCACGTTTCCAAATAATATAATCCTCGTCGCCGAAGTTGGAAAGGCTTATGGGTCGTTGAAAGGAGACCACCATCTATTCACCAATGTATATGGTCTTGAAGTCTTCAACACTCGTGTATTTAACATCGTTATCTGCCATTAGTCCCTGGAAGTTTCCTAGGAAAAAATAGGAAGAAAGAGAGTCACTATCACTTGCAGAACTACTAGTGTTCTCATAACTCCCAAACACGTCTATTTTTAAGAGTCTATAGTCAACTAAATCATCTAATTATTCAGTATTTCTCATGTAACACATATACATTTCACACCATTCTCTAAATTTATAAGGCTATATCACCTTACCAATCTCATATAAATTCCTAATGATTTCCATTAAAGGGAAAAAAGGAAGGAAAAGTAAAGCCTATACCCATGGATAAAGAATTGAAAGTTGAATTTGGTGAAATTGTGAAGCAAGTTCGCTCTGAGCTTAATGAAGATTTAGATGAAAGCTTTGAAGGAGAAAGTATTCTAAAATGTGGACAAAGATGTTTAAACTCCTTTTGTAGGCCTAGAGGTAATAAGTAAGCTTTCATTATGTACATCATGAATTGAAAAAATGTTCCCCATGTCTTTGACACATACATGGAACTCATGCCAATTTTGCTTCCCAAAACAAACCCATCATTAACGCGGGTTTAACTATGGCAACTATGGCGCTTGAGGACTCACATCAAGTGACACTTGAAAGACTCACCCCAGATTCTACTTGAGGGACTCGCCTTAAGTTCTACTAGGGGACTCACTCCAAGTTCTGCTTCAGGGACTCGCCCCCAAGTTCAACTTAAAGGACTTTCCCTAAGAATGATTTTAACTGCTCTTTGGGTATTCAAAACGTGAAGATTAGAGGCGATCGAACTAAACCACTTTGTCCTTTATTAGCCCCCGTACTTGATGAATTGTGTATCGATATAATTGTATTAGGTCTAATCATCAAGTTGACTTCACCCTCAAGTTCAATTTTTCATCTCCGCATTTTGATAAAACTCTCAATCTCCTTTTTTTTACTTCGTGATAGACCAATTCTTATCTTCTTTAACTCCATCATCATATCAATAATAAAAATCATTTGATGTCTATGTAAGACCCTGCTTAAAAGAATAATAGTTTAGAATACTTCATCCATTCCTTATCATATGCAATTTTTGTTTTTTTTAGATTTATTTAATAATTGATGTATTTGATTTATATATAAATTAATTACATTAGTTATTCAATAAACCTAAAATGTCCAAATAAAATAAAGGAAATATGTGTTAAGCCATGTGTAAAAAAGGGGAGGAGATTGTCTCCTGGGACATTCATCTCCAGTTAAATCACATCCCTTCATTTCTACATTTAAGTCCAATGAAAACAACTTTTAAAAAATCAATGATGAGAAACTCTACTTTATTTTCTCCATACAATCCTAATCCGTAAAAAAGTCATACCATGTCTGTTTAAAGTTTAACTAAAATAAGAAATTTCCAAAATTTAAGAGTTTAGGTAGTAGAAGAAGAGTTCACCTAAATAGTTGACATACACGTAATTGGTTTCCAAAATTAACAACGCTGATGGCTTTTTAAAGTACAAATGATATTAATGGTGGAATCCTAATTTGAAGGGTAATAAGAAGATTTCTTTTTAAAGAACCCTAAGTTTGTTCAATAATAAAAATTGGAATGTGAAGGTAAGTGAAGAACACAAAAGCACATAAAGTTGTACAGCATGAGTAGTAAGGCACATCCACACATGCTCATTGAATAAACAAAATGAAGGAAAGTTGTACAAAAAATAAAGAAAACTTTTCCTCCTTCCTCCTTTATTAAATCTATTCCTTTTTGGAATCCAACATTATACATGATCTCTTACTTATTTCTTACCAAAGCGTTATGATTGCATTACAGTGCTGGTGTTTATTTCCATGGTGAAACAAGTATTGAGAAAAAATGCACAGTAATAGAAAACAATTTACTCATACTATTAACAGTTAAATTGATTGATATATGAGACTGGTTGTTTATCATATTGTGCATTTTTAATAGAAATACTTGCTTCTGTTAAGGAAAACTACTAAGATCCTGCTATAATATTATACTCTAGCTTGTGAAGACATGTTACTTTTAGACTCTACCAACAGGAGAAACTGGTGGATTAGAAACATAACTTGTAGGAATATCCTCTAATTTACCAAAAGCCTTTAGTTCATCGGTTTGCGACTTTCTTGAACCAGAAAGCTCACATGGCATCTTGCTATCGACTAATGCAATGCAAATGGCGAATGCTTGCAAAAGTGAGAGCGACGAGTCAAAGGCTACAGAACTCATACCATTTTCTAAGGGGGTTAAGCTGAATGCTGGGCGCGGGTCTTGTTTGTTCCCCTGTGGTTAGTAAGAAAAGAGATCCATGCATCAAAATTACTAATCTTAGTAATATGTAGTAACGTATGCAAAATAAGTTTCGTGGAAAAAATGTACCTGAACAAAAAGATCGAATTGATAATCTGCAAAATAAGGTTTGGATGACCGTGGTTTTCTACTGGCTTGATTTTCATTAGCAAGAATTTTAAGTTTGCAAGCCAAATCCCAACCGCCGCAGTCACATGATCCACCGGATTTCCAGCGTTCAAGTAGTGATGAAGGTCCACCTTTACTTGGAAAACTATGAACCCCGCCTGGGAGCACAACCGTTGCGCGGACGGCGTCATGACTATCACTGTGGCAACTGCTATGATGTTGACTGTTAATGAAACTGATAGCCTTAGGTATTTTGATGGCAATAGCAGCAAGTTCGTCATTTGGCTGATAGTCGGCGTCTTGAGCATCCCCTTGCCCGAGCTTTACAGAAAACAAAACAAACTCTTTCATGGTAGAGGAGTCCATACAATTCTGGCTGGTTAAATCATAATAGTGCATATCAGAAGCCTTCATTTGAGCCACGACATGGGGAAGGTAATCAGGTTCTTTGCTTCTGCCTGCTTTACTCATCCAACTTCCATTCTTCTTCTTAACCTCGCTAAAGGTTAAAAAGGTATAGATGCGATTGCATTCGTCTTTTCCAGAGCTGCCTAAGTTCTTCACTTTGGCTGCAAGAATGTTGCCGTCAATTTGGTTAACAGCAAATGTAAAAAGGGGCAGACCATTCTTCACAGCAATTCTCAGAAGAGCTTGAGTCGTTGATGGACCGTGCTTCTTGTCCTTTGAAGAATCAATGGTCTTAACTGCGCTACAACCGGCCCTATGGTCCCTATCCACTTCTTTGATTGGATGTAGAGTTGAAAATCTCCCATTCGCTGACCTATAATTCTTATTTATTGACAATGAATCCTTCTGAGATGAGTCCAAGGAGTGACTGAACTTAGCTGTCTTTGGTTTCAGCAGTGGATCCAGTAACCTCCGTAAAGGGCTTGACTTGCTTCTAGCAGCATCACCAGGTTTATCATTTCCTGAAATGTTTAAGTTCTCACAACCTCTTACATTGTCTGAACTATATTCAGCAGCTGTTATAGAGTTCTGATGCGGCACGTAACCGGTCTCTTTACAAGCAGAACCTCTACTTGTATAGCCGGTGCTTAATTGACGAAAAGGTGAAGAGCTTCTTGACTTTCCAGATGTTACTTTTTGGTCAAATTCATGGAGAGGCGCATTCGCAGATGATGTTTTGGCCATGGTTTGTTTCCTTTCCTCGGCTTTTCTAGATTTGGGTGGGCTTATTTCTACTCTGACGGATAAAGGTGACGAGGGAGTCGAAGCTGGCGATGAAAAAGTAGAAGCAGGAAGCTTGAAACTTTCCATATCTGTGGAACTGCAAGCAGAACCTTTATCTTGAGAATCATTACAGCTAAGTTCATCTGGAAGGTCACCGGAATGCGAAATATCGTGATTTAGTTCTTTACGAAAGAATTCCTTAGGCTGTTCTGAAAAGCTCAATCGAGTATGATATTCTGACTTCTGAGCTAAGAATGATAGTGAATGATCGTTTGACTTCGTAGGCAAATTATGAACAGCCGGCTCTCTTTTTCTTAGCATACCTTGCGAAACATTATCAATATTTGGTTCATTCAATTTCTCTACTCTTTTTCCCATTCCACCATCTCTAGTGCGAATTTCTAGCATAGAAACATTATCAATATTTGGTTCATTCAATTTCTCTACTCTTTTTCCCATTCCACCATCTCTAGTGCGAATTTCTAGCATAGCACTTGATGCCGCTTTATGCAATTGCTCATTTCGTATGATGCCACTTTCCTTATCAATATGCTGATCAAAAGATTCCCTGTTGAATTCTTTTAGTCTTCTGTTAGTACGGTCCTTCGTGTTAATATTACCGATGCTACCTCTAAAATCCTGACAGTGCCCAATACTTCTTCTAGAGAATTTGACAGCTTGAGAATGGTCTTGAATCGAAGACGCCATAAAGTGAGATTTCAGCGACTGACGCAATATTGTCCCTTGCTCTTTGCTAGAATGACCAGATAACCCATCTTTTGAAACGGAAGAGGAATCATTGTTTGATGACGAACTCCTGCTATTTCTATGTGATGCATGTTTACGGCTGTTCTTCCATTGTTCTAGACGGTTCCAATCAAGAACGCCGACATTTAAAACTTTCTCGCGACTTTCTTCTCTTCCCCTTTGTAAATAACCCGGCAAATTGGACATGTACTTAACCATCTCATCTTCATATTCCCTTCCATAATTCCCGTGCTTGCGGTGACTCCGGTAAGATTTTACCACTATATCTTCCTCATTTTCGTGAATTTCATGATGATAATCAGCAGCATATGGCCTAGATGACCTCCCCGTCGTTCTCTCGCCGTAAACCTTTCTGCTCATGGTGATAAACGGTTTCCTGAATTTTACTTCAGATCTGACAACAATCCATCAATTTTGCAAACCAAATAACCACCTTGCAATCCAAAACATACTACAACTTATTTTTCATCTAAAAACCTGGATTATAAGTAAAAAGTCAAAACTTTTAAAAACAAAGATTTCAACAAGCTAAATGAATTATTGCTTATTGTGAAAGAGAAATACATTCCAAACTAATAAGTAACATCATAAACTCATAACAGAATGAAAAAAACAAGATTGATGGAAAGGGACATAAAATTTATAAGCTAACAAAGCAAGTAAGGTCCAAAGAAAGATTCTTGAAATTTTCCAGTTTGTGAATAAGTGTAAATTAAGCTGTAAAGGTCGTAGGGTCGCAATTCACATCAACACAAAAACTTTAATATGAAACCACGTGACTGAAGAGGACATAGCAAGATGAGAAAAACCAGAGAAATGAGCGATGCAAGTTCGAATCTGCAACATCCCCACTGATTGCAGAATGCCTGTTCGAACCCGAGACATCTCACTGACCACTGATAATGCGTGTTCGAACCCGAGACATCCCACTGAGGGCAGAAATGCGAGTTTGAATCTGCTACGTCACATTTTACCAGTAACAGACAAGGGTATAATGGTCCATGCAAATGATATAAACTCAATTTTAAAAAATATATAAAAGATAAGGTACAGATACCCGTCCTCTTCGGGACCAAGATTTCCAGCTATTTCATTATAATTTTGAAAATCAAATTATTGAACTGTCTCTCCACTTGCAAGAAAAAATAAACAATAAAACTGCACATGTGAAAAAATTAAAACAGCTTAAAAATAAAATCACTTTTCATCTCTTCTTTCTGGGTAACCAAACATTACCAAATTAGAAAAGTGATCAAATTCTGGAAACAAGTCACAAGAACAGAAAAGCATAATGAAAATGCATACCAGAGAAAGAGTGGAGTGAAGGATTGAGCGGTGTCGGTGGTGAAAAAGAGTGTGGGATGAAGGGAGAGAAAAAGAAGATAAAAATAATGTGGTGAATATACGAAAGAGTAAAAGTTGAGATCAGAGGCAAAAGTCTTTGAGAGTAGATTGTAGCACCTGAAACAAGACACATGGCTACAAAAACGCGTACACACCTAAACTGTGATTTATAGTGCGTAAAAGTATAGAGACAATGGAGGAGCTGAGGTGAAAGGGAGTGATTTGTTTTTTTGTGTGGGGTTGTAAGTGCACGCCACTCCTACAACTACTACCTTAGGCATTACATAACATTTACTAACAACATGGTTGTAGATTTATGACTTATTTACCTAATTTATAGATTTTTATTAAATAAAAGTGGACACTCCGAATGCGTACCCTTGACAATCTAATGTCTCGTTTTAGCACGCTTTTAGTATTATGGAATAAAGTGTGGATATTATTATTTGAAGAAAATATTTTGAGGGAAAAAAATGATATTTAATAAAATTACAAGTATATTTAATATAAAATTATATATTAATAAAAAGTTATCTTATTAAATTAACTCATTTAATAGTTAATAGCTGTGTAAAAAATATGAATGTTGAAATTCAAATCGATCCAAATAAAACCTTTAAACCGTTTAAAAAATATAAATAATCACAAGAATTAAATTTTATTGAATGTGTTTGAATATGGTTTTGTAAAAATTGCATTCATATTGGATATTTTCAAATTTTATTGAATGTGTTTGAATATGGTTTTATATATATTTTTTATTAATGTGACATGTTTTGTTAATTTATTATTTTAATGATATTTATTTTTTAATATTAATTATTTATTTAGTTTTATTTATATATTTTTATTATTTTGTTTATTTCATTCTTTTTAATATACTATATATCATATAAATTTATTATTTAGTATTTTAATAAAAATATAGTTTATAATTTAAATATTTAAAAATTAATCCAAATTAAATTATTTAAAATTGAATGGAATTAATAATCAATTATTTAAAATTGAATGGAATTAATAATCAATTATGTCAATATCAAAATTTAACATACATCTTTCAATCACAGAAAAGAAAAGGATTTCATACTTTTTTTACAACCATATAAATTTCTAAATTTTATCAATCAATTATAATTTTTCTTTCAACCACACTTCGTCATCATCACGTCGTCTCTTTTAATATAGTCACAATAATCAACATAATATTGATTATGGTTCAAATCAATATTATTTGTTGGTGTCAATTAAGACTTATTTGTTGTAGTTCAACTCAAATTCTTTTTTTTAATAAAGTATATTGTATTATTTATTTTTATATTCTATTTTATTTAATTTAGATATTTTTAATTATTTAAACTTTATTTTAATTATTATATTTTATTATTTTAATTTTGATTTCAAAATATTTTATTTTATTTTATTATAATTTTTTAATTTGATCAAATTTTACTTAAATGAATGTTGAAATGAAATGTAGAATCATATTATGTTATTATATGTATTATCATTATTGTTATATTAACTTTATAATAGATTTTTAAAAATTTCATTTTATTAAATTATTTGTTATATATCTATGAAATTTAATATTATATTATTAATTAACAATTCGATTATAGGTTTAATCGATTTAATCAATTAAACATTAATTATGATGTCTCTTTTTGAATTAAGTGGGAGTTGTGACGGCTGACGTGGAAAAATTAAGTCCTGATTAAGGGGGAGCGGTTTATTATCCAAAGGCTAAAAATGATGGACAAATGATCAGACGGTGATGGCGACATCACGTAGAGAAAAAATCGGTGACGATAAAGAGGAATAGGATAGATAGTGTGTGATCCCATGTCCCACGTGAACTATTATTTTAATATTCTTTACTATTGGATTTGATTCTCTTTCTATGAGAAAGTGTTGATTCAAATGTGGGCCCATTCGTCAACGGGATTCAGTGGGTGGGCTTCACGTGGACCCACTTCTTTTTCCTCTGGGCTTGAGCCGGGCTATGAGAGAAATTGTAGTTTTTCTTTTCTTTAATTAATATGATTAATTAGTAATTTATATTTGTTTTTATAATTTTTTATTTGCATGTTTTTGTGGTTGATTTCTTTGGATTCTTCTGTTCTCTAACGTTTGGCGTAGGGCATTATTTAATTTGGACGTTAATAGCTTCAAGCCGGTTGCAATAGCAAGCATCTAATTTCTATATATAGTTTAAAACAAATACTAATACTATATTTTGGTGTGACATGACTGAAAGCCACACTTTGGACAAAAGTTTTACTTTAAGAATTTGTGTATTGCGTTTGTTTGGTTTGGGAAGTTTGAGTTTACCAAATTTTGGAACTAAATGCATAGCCAGCTTTTCCATTTCCATATGTGTTAATGCAAATCAACATCTCCTATAAACAAATTCCACTTGCTGCAGACCACTTGTTATGTTAAATGTTGCTAAATGTATAAATTTTTATTTATCTTGTAAAATATAAAATTATCTCCTAAAACTAAATCATGTATAATGTGAGGCTCTTAGATTATTATTATTATTATTATTATTATTATTATTATTATTATTATTATTATTATTATTATTATTATTATTATTATTATTATTTATAATGATATATTTGAAAAAGTTCACAAGGGGCGACAGTTTGGTATCGCTCACGCCCGAGAGACGCCGTCCACGACCTATATTACTCACTCAGAGTGGGGGACGTGGAAAGTGTCGTGTCATGGTCATAAGTGAAAGGGTATGGGAAATAATGTAACACCCTGAGTTCAATTATTTGATTTAATCAAATTATTTAAGATTTTATTCGAATTGATTGTCCTATTAAATTGTTTATGATGTAATTGTGGGATAAATGTCCTTGAAATAGAGGTATAGGGAGAGTATGAGCTAGGTATTGGTGTTTAGAATTATTATGAGTCTTAATGAATTTTTAGAATAATATTTATATTTATTTAATAATTAAAATAATGAGGAAAATTAGATGTATAGAAGAATTGGGGGCAAGGTTGGGAATAAGGAAGATATGGAGGATAGAATGGGGAATACAATGGTAAGTTGGAGGGTATTATAGGAAGAGTCTATTTTGGAAGGAAATAAGTCTTAGAACAAAATAAAGAATTGGGAGCCTAGAGAGTCATAACGTATTTTTGGGAGTTGGATCAAAAGAGGCAAAGAGGAAGAGCAAAGGTTTAAGGTTGAAAAACTCTAGGAAATCAAATGGGCTTTTGGATGGAAATCAGGTATGGGGAGATGTGCTTCTTTAATGGGTGTTAGAACATATTGGATAGACGGAGGAACCCTTAAGCTCCTTAGAATTGGATATTGTAGATCTAAATTCTGATGTTGTGTTATCACTTTTGATTGTATGGTGAATTATGGTGAAATTTGTGTAATATATGCGTGAATATGCTATTTTGATGTTGTTGATCATGATATGCCATTGATTGATGTTTTGAAGGGTTTTAACCTTGATTGTGTTCTTGCTGATTTAAAGATAATGGTGTGTGATGATGTGTTGTAACATGACTTTGACTCTTGAAAACTATGAGTAAGATGATGAATTAGGAAGCTATAACCATAGAAAAATGAGTTTTAATTTATGGGTTTTCGTGGTATGAGTTTTTGGTGCATTTGGGAGTGTTTAGATGGTTAAAAGCTTATTGTTTGAAAATTTCACAGTATGTGTCGACCTATGAAGGTCATGAGTCGACATATGCAAGAAGCACGTGAGTCAGGATGTACAGGCTTTAAAAATGCAGCACATGAGTCAGGATGTACAGGCTTTAAAAATGCAGCACATGTGTCGACCTATAAGTCATATGTGTTGACACATAGGTAAAAAAAACTATTATATGTGTCGACCTATAGATCGTATGTGTCGACACATAGACTACTTTTTTGCTTAAAAACTTGCTTTTTCAACACAAAACATTTTCTAACATATTTCAAGGGGATTATAGGCTTCCTAAGTCTAAGTTACACTCATAGTAGTCAATTGTCAACTGTAGAGAGATTTATGATGATTTGTTTGGTTAATTAGTAAATCATTACAATGAATACGATGATGTGTTGTTATTGTTGGGTAAAGTGATATGAATGAATTCCATGTAATAACGTGTGATGAGTTGTTATTGTTTGTTGATGTTAGTAACACTATAACCTAAATTGATTATTGCATGAAGAATGATGTGATACATGAATGATGAGATGTGTGTAGGGGAATCCTTTGTAGTGAATATTGATGTGTTAATGCATGTTAATTGAGAGTCATGCATCATGGTGTACGAACTTCGGTCTAGTTTTGGTGAGCTTCGATCCTATGGTGATGGATCGGGTGTGAGTAGCTAATTCCCATTATGGGGGATTAGTGAAGTGTTACCTAGGGTGATGGTAGCGATTTTGGTGTGCTTCGGTTCCAAAGGGAATTGATCCTATGGTGGGGATCATGGAGTGAGATGAACTTGAGTGTTCATATTTGGTACCGCATGCATGTTGAGTCGGTGTTGAGTGTAATGCATAAGTGTTGCATTGTGTTGATTGTTGATTATGTGTTATTGGATGAGAATACATGGTGTGTTGGTGTTGATTGAGCATTATGTATGTTGATGTTATGCAATAATTTACTACCACTTGTTTTTCACCGTTGATTACTGAAGTGTATTCTCACCCCTTATGTTTGAATGTTGCCTTTACATGGACATCATGCAGATGCTCGGGAGTAGTTTTACTGCAGTAAGTGGAAGGTAGCTCTCGGAGTGGCTTCCCGTAGTTAACGTTTCTTTTAGTAGGGTCTTGCTCTGATCAATGTAATATCGGGTTGGGAACATTTTATTTTAATTTCTTTTGTCATTGTGTTTTCTACAAGGTTTAAATGGTGATTATGTGAGCATCATGATATTTGTTATTGCATTATGAAGTTTTAAGTTATGAGATTTTATACCTTGAATTGCAATTATAAATTGTTTGATTGATTCTGCTGTAATGATACCCTAAGTGAAGGTGAGCAGACGATGACATATGTTGTGTGATAAGTTTTGTAATTCGTGTTATGGAGCATGATTGATTTTTGATGTGTGTGACACCATTGTAGTCGTATTTTCAATTAAACCATGTGTTAAAATTATGTGTAAGGTTTAGGGTGTTACAAATAACATAAGTCTCCTTTAGAAGGAGGGATTCAACGGTCGACTCCCCTTTACTAGCGCTTTCTATTTTCGAGAAATCCTAATCTAGACCCATAAGCCTTTATAAATACTTTGTCCAGTGGATGGAGAAGAAAAAAGTCTCATATTCATAGAGAATATCCCCAAAAGTAGAGTTTATCACTCCTTTTGGGTTGCTAACCCTACAGAAACGTTAAAACAATTGACAACCCCAACCACCTTAGGGTTGCTACACATTTGTATTTTTTTAGCAACTACAATAGCACATACCATGGAGCTCCGGTAAAACTGGTGGGTCACACCTTTCATTATTACCACCACTTTCATTGACGTCAATGCAGCTTGTCCCAAGGACCTTTATCCTCTGCGAGATATTAATCACATAATCGATGGGTCCTCGGGCTACCAGACTCTAAGTTTTATGGACACCTACTCGGAGTGCAACCAGGATGACATGGATCCTATGGATGCGCCCAATACAGGGTTCATGTCAAACCATGACAACTACTATTATAACGCCACGCCCCTTGACCTAAAGAATGCGCATGCCATCTACCAGTGGCTCATAGATGTGGTATTTTCCCAACAGATAGGGAGAAACTTGGAAGTCTATATCGACACATGCTAGTAAAAACCACAAAAAGTCATAGTCATGCAACGAATTAGAAGACGTCCTAGGATCAGTCAAGAAGTATAACATGTGCCTGAACCTCGCCAAGTGCTCCTTCGGGGGTGCAGGCATGAAAGTTCCTTGGCTTCATGTTAACCAAGAAGGACATTGAAGCAAACCTAAATAAGTGTCAAGTTATCATCAACACCAATGTTAGAGAGGTCCAGTTGTTAATGGGTCCTCTCTCCGCTTTATCTCATTTCCTCTCTTGTGCAAGCGACAAGGCTTTTCCTTTCTTCGCCTCCCTAAAAAAGAAGGAGAAGTTCAAGGTTAGGGGAATACGAGGAGGAATTCTAAAGAATTAAAAAAAATTCTCTCATCGTCTCATGTCCTTACTCACCCAAGAATTGGGTTTCCATTGCTCCTCTACTTTTCGGTCAAAGATCAGGCGATGAGTTCAGTACTCGTCCAAGAGGTGGACAAAGCAGAACAACTAGTATATTTTGTAAGCAGGGTGTTTAAAGGAGCCAAGGCCCGTTATCAAAACATTGAGAAATTATATTTGGTTGTCGTAACTACAACGAGGAAGTTCTGACCCTATTTCTAGGGCCATAAAGTATTTTTAAAAACCAAATACCATGTTTGGCAGGTCCTTAAGAAGCCAGACCTAGCAAGAAGAATGATGTCTTAGGAGGTAGAATTTTTGGAGTATGACATCCAATAGGTTCTAAGAGGAAGCATCAAATCCCAAGTCCTGGAAGATTTTTTGGCGAAATTCAGCCCGTCAATATACGAGGAGGTTCCCCTGAATGGACGTTATTAGTGGATGACACCTTAAACATCAAGAGGAGCGGAACTAGATTAGTATTAGAAGGAATTAAAAACATACTAATCGAGAAGTCGTTAATATTTGAATCAGGATCTGCAACAACCTGGACGGGTATGAAGCCTTCATAGTCAGTAGGGTCCTCGCCTTAGAAATGGGTGCTTCAAACTAATGGCTAAGAATGATTCTTAACTGGTAGCCAATAAAGTCGTCGGGGAGTACCAAGGAAATGAACCTCAACTCATAAAGTATCTCCGCAAGGTGCAGGATTTATCAACACACTTCGAGTCATTCGAAGTAAAGTACGTACCTAGGGAGCAAAATTTCAGAGCAAACCTTCTATCCAAATACTCTAACACGAAGACAACAGGGTACAATCAAACTGTGATACAACAAAGTCTTACCCTTTAGCATTAAGGTAGACAATATTTACGCCTTATAAGCTTCCCTAGACTAAAATTGGATATCGCCCATATTGTGCTATCTACAGGAGGACGAGCTTCCTTGTGTGGAGATGGAGGCAAAAAAGGTTTGGAAGTAGGTTACTAAATACACCCTTTTAGAGGGAAAATTCTACAAGACGGGAAAAGTATCCCATATGTTACAATGCATATGGGAACACAAAAATGCTTTAGTATTCATTGAAGTTCATATAGAAGCATGTGGTAGCCACATTAGCAGTCGGGCCCTCTGTGTTGGTGTAAGCCCTAGAGGCCAATACTTTTTGGTACTTGTATCGAATTATTTATTAATAATAAAAGGCATTTTATTTATTATGGTTGATTAATAAAGTCCCTGGAATAGATAGTCCATTTAATGTATTAAGTGTGACTTAATCATGAGAACACATTAAACATAAGAACATTATTCTTAAAGTATCCGTAGTCGAGCTTTAGTGTGAAGTGGGATAACATTAAAGCATTAAGACTATCATGTTTGTAGACTGATGATCACATCTCATGGATCATGGCTAAAGAGTTATCAAGTCTTAAACATAGGTATGAATATTAGGAGTAATATTTATACCGGATTGACCCGCTATGAGAATACTATATAGAAAGTTATGCAAAGTGTCATAAGTTATTCTCATGGTGATAATGGTGTATACCACTCTTCGACTTGAAACCACTATGGACCCTAGATGTGGAGTCGAGTGCTTTATTGCTGATCCAACGTTGTCCGTAATTGGATAACCATAAAGACAGTTGATGGGTACTCCACGAAGCATGCTGAGGGACATGAGTGACCTAGATGGAATTTTCCCATCCTGCATAACAGGATAAATATCTATGGGCCCAATATTGAACTGGACAAGGATGACACGGTCTATGTCTTGTGTTCAATATAGACATAAGGGCAAAAGGGTAATTATACACATAAGTATTATCATAGAAGGTTTTGTCAGATCACATGACATTTTCGTGTCTTGGGTAGCAGTGATGTGTTGCTAGATATCGCTCACTGTTTATTATGTTAAATGCGTGATTTAATATAATTGTCAACGTCACGAAAACCTACAGGGTCACACACAAAGGACGGATTGATGAGAGATAGAGTAACTAAGGAATACCGTAAGGTACGGTGCCCTTAAGTGAATTATAGAACATCGTAAGGTACGGTGTACTTGAGTAGAATACGAAATATGGTAAGGTACCATGGACTTAAGTGATTTTGGGCATATTATAAGATATGGGCCAAAATACACTTAAGTGGGCTTTTTAGCTTGAAGCCCACACAAGTGGTTCTATAAATAGAACCCTTGTGCAGAAGCATTCACGGCGGTTGCATTATTTTCGTTCTCTCTCTCTCTCTCTCTCTCTCTCTCTCTCTCTCACTCAAAGCCTTCATTCGTACCAGCTAGCACTGAGATTGAAGGAATCCGTTCGTGTGGACTGAGTAGAGACGTTGTCATCGTTCAACGTTCATGATCACTCCGTGGATCTGCATCAAAGGTTTTGATTGTCACAAGAGATCTGCACCAAAGGTTTCAATCGTCACAAGAGGTAAATATTCTATCACTGATCATGACCATTCGTAAGGATCTCTAAAGGAGAAAATTTTAATTTCCGCTGCGTTTTGGATCGCAATTCTCCTTCACTCTGTTAATACCTTAGGATTGGCATTAATTTTGTAAAACAAATAATGTAATCACCTCTGTTGTTTTAATATGTTGGGTTGAAGAAGTTCAACATCTGGACCAACATGTCATGTACAATGTCACGACATCGTGACTATGACATCACCCATGTGTAGAAAACTAAATTAGTTAATTCAGGCATATATTCTGGGATTAGTGAGGATATTTGGTGAATATCCTAACTTCTTTGTGGAGGTCTTAAAGATTCAATCAGAATATACAGTTTCTAAATATGGAGATATATATGGAGATATTTTAGGAACTAAAAGATTGAAGACCTTGGTTATAGCAGAAGTTTTCTGCTGACTTTGTAACAGTAAAGGAGAAGCTTGCTGCGATTTCTAAGGCCCAAATCCAGTTGGGTGGTTAGGTTATAAATAGCAGATTGTAACCTAGGTTTAGTAAGCCTCAAACAATGTAAAAATTAGGGGTGTGTGTGAGGTAAACCTCCCAACCTGTGGGAAGGTTACCATGTGTTTCTCAGTGCTCTAAGCTGAGATTATTTGTAACTCAAAACCTGTAGGTAAGAGTGATTATGGTCTTGAATGAAGTTGTGAAGCAAGTTCAATTTGTCTAGCATTACTTTGAAATTGTAGTGATAGGAATGGAAACTGGTGGTTTCTATCTAGGAGTTCCTAGGTATAGATTGCATTGGGTAGGGATTAAGTGAAGAGTTGTAAACGAGGGAGTTTAACTCTGAATTAGTACTACTAATAGTGGATTTTCTTCCTGGCTTGGTATGCCCCCAGAGTAGGTGATGTTGCACCGAACTGGGTTAACAATTTCCTGTGTTTGTTTTTCCTTTAGCACGTTACAATCCTGTCTATTATAACGCAGCATGCATTTCAGTCTGTTTATCAAGAGAATAACAGATCTGGTACATAACATACTGTTTGAATGTCAATCAGAATGTTTTGACATTCATCATTGGCAGCATATACTGAATAATAGGAAGGTTGGTTTTTCTGCTTCAGTTCAGTATTTATTTCAGTCTGTTCTTCAGGAGTATAACAGACCTGGCATAAGGCTCATTGTGAAAATGTAAAACTGGATGTCTTGATATTTATTACTGTAAGCTGATACTGAAGTATAGACTGGTTGGTCTTTTACAGTACAGCATTTGGCACAGTCTGCTTTCAGGAAAATAACAGAATTAACATGTGGTACATGCTCTGGTCATTAAACTGAATGTTGTGACATTCATTCCTAACAGCATATGCAAAATTGTAGGATGGTTAGCTTTTCTGTTTCAGTATTTATCTCAGGCTATTCTTTAGGAATCCAACAAGCTGAGCTAAAATCCAGGAAACTAACAACTGAGCTACAATTAATGAACCTAACTAATAGCCTATTTGTTAGCACCCTAATATGTGGAAATTAGGTTAACGTGTTTAACCTTTATTTTAGGAAATACAAGTACAAGGCCAGCAAACTGTAATACTGTAACAGGTGATGCTCAAATTACTATTGAGACATCATGCTGATAACTGTGCAGGATCAACAGAAGTTAGTGCTAGGTTTGATCTCTGCTGAGTCGTTGTACCAGATGGACAGAACTGGGTGTTCTTCCATTCTATGGTAATATAGTAGCAGATGTCGTGACATCTGTGAATGTGTGCACATTAGTACTGGGTGTTAATTGTATAGCTATCTTGCTGTATTATTAACAATGTTGGATCAAATGTCATGACTTGGAGTAGAACATCTGAACTCTGACTACACCAGAATTTCACCCTCACCTAAAAACTACTGAGGGCATGTTACTATTGGCTCACCTTGACGAAAGACAACGTGGTGTTCGTCAAGAAATGTGATCGCTGTTAGAGACATGTCGATCTGCACCACCCCTGGCCGAGCTTCTTCACTCTATGACATCATATCCTTGGCCCTTTTACCAATGAGGCGTGGATATTTTGAGCTCATTCCTATGGCGTTTGGATAATTGGAAATTTTTATTATATGAGTCGACTTCTTCACGAAGTGGATAGAAGCGGAGGTTGTCGCCAAAATGATGGTAGAAAGAATTCGCCATAGACTACCAAACACCATCATATTAGACAATGGAACCCAATTCGCTAGTATTATAGTTATTGATTTCTATCACGAGCTGGGAGTTCAAACAAAGTTTGTATCTGTCATCCACCCACGGGCTAATGGACAAGGAGAGTCAACAAACAAGGTGATCTTAAAAGGGATAAAAAAATGGATGATGTCAAAGGGCACATGGGTTGAATTACTCCATGAAATATTATGGTCGTATCATACTACCCCTTATTCAACTACCAAGGAGATTCCCTTTACCATGGTATACATAACATATGTTATTTTATGCATAGAGATCGACACGCCCTCATGGGGGCACTTTCAATTTAGCCCAAAAGTGAACGACTTAGGGCTAAGGCGCGCTAACGATATAATATGCAAAATAAGAGATGTCTCCCATATCCAAGAGTTCGCCGCCAAGAAAAGGGTGTCCAAAAGATACAACTCTAAGGTAATGCCAAGGGAAATACATGAAGGAGACTTGGTGTTAATATAAGTTATTGTGACTGCTTGGCATAGAAAATTGCAGCCCATTTGGGAAAGACTATATCACATATTCTAAAAGTTACCACATGAAGCATATAAGTTGGAGGAATTGGATGGACGAATCATCCCCAGGACATGGAACTTCACTCGCTTAAAATATTATTATAGTTAAGTTATTTGAGATTTGTTAGACGGGGTGTGTTACCCACCTATGTATGAATTTTTCTAAATATTTATAAGAAAGAGGAATATTTTGGTTTCATTGTTAAATATGTTGGACTTCTAAAAGAAGATTCTTGCCGTCTCCTAAGGGAATGCAAGAACATTGAACTTCCACTAGAGGAACCTTGCCACTTCCTAAGGCAATACATTAATGATGGACTTCCACAGGAAGATCCTTGCCACCTCCTAAAGCAATACATGAACGTTGGACTTCCACAAGAAGATCCTTGCCACCTTATAAGACAATACATGAACATTGAATTCCACAGGAAGATCCTTACTACCTCTTAAGGAAATACATGAACGTTGTGCTTCCATAGGAATATCCTTTTCTCCTCCTAAGAAAATACATGAATTATGGATTTCCACATGAAGATTCTTTCCGCCTCCTAAAGAAATACATAAACGTTGGACTTTCATAGGAAGATCATATCCCTTATTAAGGCAATACATAGATTTTGATTTCCACAAGAAGGACATTTCTTTCCTCGTGGTAAACATGAATGAGTTATATATGTAGGGATCACCTCATCTAAATGCCTCACCTATATGACTAAGAGTCTCGTCAGACATGTCCATCTAAACGTCTTGCCTGAGGGACTAAGAGTCTCATCAGACAAGCTCATCTAAATGTGTTGCCTGAGGGACTCGACTAAGAATCTCACCAGAAAAGATCAATTAAACACTTTTACTAAGGGACTAAGAGTATTATTAGACAGGCTCATCTAAACACCTCTCCTAAGGGACTCATCTAAGAGTTTCATCATACAAGTTCATATAAATGTCTCGTTTGAGAGACTAAGAGTCTCATTAGACAGGATCATTTAAACGTCTCACCTGAAGGACTTAGAGTCTCATCAGACAGACTCATCTAAATAAGAATTTTATTGAAATACATCGACAATATTAAAAGATTTTATACAATCAATTAATCATAGACGTTGGATGTTGGAAAAAATTGGCTTTTATTTTAACCATCTATAAAATAATGTAAACAGATGATGATGATGAATTGATCGTGTAAAACTTTTTATACTTTAGTACATACTAATTAATCTCTTTTTTAAAATCTTAGAAATGTTTTCTTCTAATTTTCTATTTCAAATTGTTTATTCTAATTCACATTGTTACATAGTTAGGAACATTGCATTTCATGTTTTCTACATGTATTTTAGTTTAAGTAATTTTACTTATCAATCATTTTTTTCATATATTTTAAAAATGAATTATTTCTAACTTATATCAAACACATTTAAATCCCGTTAAAGAAAATCAAACACATTTAAATATTTAACTTTTAATATAAAAATAAATTTAAATATTAATTTTTTAAATGTAGTAATATTCAAACACATTTACATATTTTGTAGTTTGCTTTTTTTTTTAATTAAAAAAAAACTAAAATAAACTTGACATAAATAATTTGTTAGAGTTATAAATTAAAAGAAGATAGAATGACATACAATTATTATTTTCATGATAATTAATTTTATTTAAAATCTTTAAAGAATATCTCTAAGATGCTCGTTTGGTATGATCTTTAAAAGATTTTTTTTAAATAACCAATATTTTCAATTAAAATATTAAAATAACTAAAATTTCTAAAAATACACCAAAATAACCATATTTTTAACTGATGCGCTAGTTGAACTGGCGCATCCAATTAAGCTAGAGAGGAGGCGCCCTTTGGCGCATGCATGCAAAGCCAATGCATGTAGGTGCCATGCTTCTTGACGCATGCATGTGTGGTTTAGTGTCTGCGTCCATGCATCTGGCGCATGCATTGTCATGTGTGTGTGGCGTCTAGGGCATTGGCGCATGCATTTCATGGTTCATCTATAAATAACATGCACATCTTTTTGCAAACTACTTCTTACCCTCCAAGTCCATTTTCTTTCATTCTACTTCAACCTCCTTCAATTTTTTGTTCTTTAACCATGTTTGAATACATTCACAAGAGAAATACCGATTTATTTATTTTAGCAGTCGCACCTCCGATAAAGATTCGACTTTGGAATATAGAATTATTTGAACGTCTTAATCGGACGTTGAACCGTTGGTTAGATGGAGAAATTGCAGATGGTGAAAGGATTAGAAGAATTCAATGGCTTGAGTCCATGTTCAACCAAAATGGAGAAGTGCGTGTATAAGTGAATATTAAGACTGATAGAGACATTCACAGGATGACGTATAATATGTTCAAAATTGTTTTGATGGTTGTAATCACTTAGTTATAGTAATGGTATTTTATTTGTTGTAGTCTGTTGTTTTGTTGTTTATGTGTTGTTTGTGTGTTGAATGTGTTGTATTTGTTTGTGATGGTATTTTCTCACAAAGTTATCATATGAAATAAATATTGTTTTTAATGTAAAGCAAAAGAGGTACATGTAAAATTATCTTGTTATGTTTGTTCCAACACTGGGACAGTTAGTACGATTGTGACTGGGCTGGCGACATGAACTACATAATCGAACCATTTTGTTTGTCGTATCCATTTCGGTTCGAATACGGATGCTGTTTGGGCGATCCTTTTTCTTTCTTCGCATAACTTCATTATGCCAGAGAATGTCCCCTTGATATTCAGGACAATAATCCTCTTTTGCAACAACTGAAAAGCTAATTTTGTAAACATTGGATAGACTTATGACTTTGTAAATGTCGGATAGTAAGTAGGATGGATCCCTTCGAACCTTTGAGCATGCCACAATGACATGGGAGCAGGACATACAAAAGGCTTGGAACTTTCCGCAGTCGCACCAACCTCTATTTAGTTCCACTAAGTATTGTCCCATCGACATGCCTATATTATGATTCTATTCGGTAATTTTTTATTTCCTGAAAGTACTGGTAATACGGTAAATATTATGTATTTACCGTTGTTACGAAACATAAACAAGGTAAGCACATACAATTGGGGTTCAACTGTTTTTGTCCATCTATATAGTGTGTTGTGTAAAAATGCCCCAAAAAATACTTGTACGTTTTATTCATGCACATATTTGCTACAAGCATGCGGTTGGTCAAAAATGTCGTCATTCGCCCCGGTAAACAAAAAGTCATTCATATTCCCCTTTGCAACAAAGTAAGTTTAAAATTTTACCATCTAATTTGTTAGACTTTATATTACAACTAACTGTAAATAATAATTTTCAAATGTTTTTGATCTAGGTAGTCAGTTAAAGGGATGGACTACAACAGGTGTCTGAAATACGTTGTAGTAGTATATCGCAATCTATTGGACCATATTGGACCAGACGATGTAATACTACTACACAACTCTACTTTTTATTTAAAAATAATTATCAAATTACATATAATCTAATCTTGTCATATTCTTGTACAGTTTATCTGGAGGCCATATCTGGATCTTGATCATCAGATTAACCATGATGACGATGCAATTTGGACAGCAAAAAACACCAATTATCCGGTTTACTACTATGGAGATGCACCAGAGTGACCGGGTAAAACTGCAGTTCGGCATGCAGCAACAAATTCCAGAACCTCCGATGTGTTTGGGAGATTGGCATCAACAAAGAGTCGATGCCCAATGGGATTATTCTGATTGGAGATAATTCGCAAAAGAGACGTGTTGTAACACCCTTCTAAAATACCCCAAAAGTTTAATTAAAATAACAACATATATCAATCAGAGTAAATATGCAATTAAGGGTGTCACACAATTACTTCACACCATTCACCATGATAACTGTCATGCTCTTTTATTAATTCAAAACATAAAGCATTTGCACAATACGCAGCGGATAGAGATTAAATCAATCATGCAAAACATGTAGCATATTACATGTAAACTGGTTCACCACCAACAATAAAACATTTAAAACATCCCATCCCGATGTTACATCTACCAGAGCATGACCCACTAAGGAACTACACTAGACTTCAAGCACTAGCTCCTACTCAATCACTGCTCGTTACCTGAAAAATAGTTGTAAGGGTGAGTTCCTCAATCGATATAATAAGCATTATAAAATATCATGCAATGTTAAGTAATTTAACACATTTCATCACCCTAATCATAACACACATTCAGTAACGGCATATCAACTCAAACATCATACTCAACACCAACATAAAGCACACGTATAATCTCAATTCATACTCAACACCAACACAAAACACACGTATAATATTGGAATACATCCATTCATATTATACGCCATACATACATTATGCAATGAGACTCCATGCATGCGGTACCGACTATTCGTGAACATATAGTTCAACTTCACCGACCAAATCCAGGTACGGCTACCAAGCTCACTAGTCCCACTCATTTGAGACCTAGTGACTCACATCACTAATTCCTCACCATGGGAATTAGCTACCACCCCAAGGGCCATGTTATGCACGCTAAATCACCTAGCATGCAAACATCAATAATCCACAATGGACATATGCTCACACTCTAAGCCATAAACAGTCCATTCACAATAGCATACATAATAGATATATTCACAACATTATGCACACCATCATACATTATCAATACAATTATCACAGAATCATATTATGTCATGCCACATAATCAATCACAGTATTAGCACACTCTACTAATACCTACACTGCTCAAAACAACGGGAAACGATCCCTACTATATCATACATCAGCTAAAATTACATTACTCAGCTGAACAACCAAAAACTGCACAACAACAGCACAGAAAAATCACAATTCTGCCCATACACGTATTGCCTAGTCCCATACGCGTATGGCCCATTTCTCAGCCAATCCCATACGCGTATTGTCTGCCTCATACGCGTATGCTACGCGTACCACTTCCTCATACGCGTATCAACAGAGACAAAACCACGTTCAAATCATCATCTTCCTCATCCATACGCGTATTGCCTAGTGCCATACGCGTACCAGACCATCTCATACGCGTATTGCCTAGTGCCATACGCGTATGACCAGAAACCAGAATTCCAGATCTGCTATGGTTTTCTCTGCTACGAGATTCTCAGATCCAACCTTCCACATTCCAATTTTTACACAACATTCAATCATATTGTCTAACACAGATCATACTCTATTCGATTTCGCAATTCTAACTTTATTACATCTAATTCCTACGAATTTCCTTCAATTATAACCCATATTTCGTTCATCCAATATTTCACGAATTTCAGTATACATCATTCTAATCAGAGTCAAATCAATGGTTTATCACTACCCATTACATGTTAACCCATAATACCCATTAAACGACGATAAACCCCCCTTACCTGAGTTAATCCGGCAATCCTTTAGCTTCGAGCTTTTCCTCTCTTCAACCCTTGTTCTCCGGCTCTTTGCCCTTTTTCCACTTTAGAGTCGTTTCTCTGTTTTCACGTGAAAACCTCTTTTTGCCAAATGGGGCTCTTTTTACTGATTCCAACATTATATATATTTTCCAATAATTATTATTCCAATAATAATAATAATAATAATCCAATAATTCCAATTATTTAATTAAATTAATAAATATAATATTAACTTAAATTAAATAATTATCTTATTTTTATCGGGGTGTTACAACTCTCCCCCACTAAAAGAGTTTTCGTCCTCCAAAACATACCTCAAGCGAATAACTCCGGATAAGACTCCCCAAGCTCCCAAGTTCCCAAGTTCTCAAGTTCCCAAGTCACATTGCCACCTGCTGGTCCTCCCCAAGCTACCTTTACCAAAGCAATCTCTTTACCCCGCAACTGCTTCAACTCTCGATCCTCGATCCTCATAGGTGATGTTTCAACAGTCAGGTTATCTCTCACCTGTACATCATCTATTTGGACTACATGCGACGGATCAGGAATGTACCTCCTCAACTGAGACACATGAAAAACCTCATGCAAATTCGCAAGTGACGGCGGTAAAGCGATACGATAGGCTACCTCCCCTATCCTCTCCAAAATCTGATAAGGACCAATAAATCGAGGTGTCAACTTCTTCGACTTCAAAGCTCGACCAACCCCAGTTATCAGAGTAACACGAAGAAACACATGATCTCCCTCTTGAAACTCAAGTGACTTCCTCCTCTTGTCGTGATAACTCTTCTGACGACTCTGAGCAATCCTCATCTTCTCCTGAATCATCTTAATCTTTTCCGTAGTTTGTTGAACAATCTCCGGTCCAACCACCGCACTCTCACCGGACTCATACCAACATAAAGGTGTCCGACATCTCCTACCATACAAAGCTTCAAACGGTGCCATACCAATGCTCGAATGAAAACTATTGTTGTAGGTAAACTCAATCAAAGGTAAATAACAATCCCAAGCACCTCCCTTTTCCAAAACACAAGCCCTCAAAAGATCCTCCAGTGACTGAATCGTCCTCTCAGTCTGACCATCAGTCTGCGGATGATATGCAGAACTCAATCTCAGCTTAGTTCCCAAAGCCCTCTGCAAACCTTCCCAGAACTTCGATGTAAATCTAGGATCTCTGTCCGAAACAATACTCGACGGAATACCATGCAAACTTACAATTTTCTCAATATACAACTCAGCTAATCTCTCTAACGGATAATCCATTCTAATCGGAATGAAATGAGCCGATTTTGTTAATCTGTCAACAATCACCCAAATAGCTTCAAAATTCTTACTTGTCCTCGGTAAACCAGAAACAAAATCCATACTGATACTATCCCACTTCCACTCTGGAATAGCCAACGGTTGCATTAGCCCAGACGACTTCTGATGCTCAATCTTTGACTTCTGACAAGTCAAACAAGAATAAACAAAACTCGCAATTTCTCTTTTCATTCCCGGCCACCAAAATAACTTTTTCAAATCATGATACATCTTAGTAGCCCCAGGATGAATACTCAGGCCACTACGATGTCCTTCCTCAAGAATACTCTTCTTAAGTTCGGTAACATCCGGAATACACACCCGATTACCAAATTTCAAAACACCATTCTCATCAACTCTGAATTCACCACCTTGACCTTGATTCACTAGAGTCAACTTATCAACCAAAAGCACATCGGATTTCTGACCCTCTCTAATCTCATCCAGAATACCACTCGTTAACTTCAACATTCCCAATTTAACACTATTGTGAGTACTCTCACACACCAAACTCAAGTCTCTAAACTGCTCAATTAAATCCAATTCCTTAACCATTAACATAGACATATGCAATGATTTCTGACTCAATGCATCAGCCACTATGTTTGCTTTACCCGGATGGTAATTCAAACCAAAGTCATAATCCTTCAGAAACTCTAACCATCTCCTCTGTCTCATATTCAGCTCTTTCTGATCAAACAAATACTTTAAACTTTTATGGTCACTGAAAACCTCAAATCTTGACCCATACAAGTAATGCCTCCACAACTTCAGAACAAAACCACAGCTGCCAACTCTAAATCGTGTGTCGGATAGTTCCTCTCATGAACCCTCAGCTGTCTCGAAGCATAAGCTATAACCTGCTTATTCTGCATCAACACACCACCCAAACCCAACAATGAAGCATCACAGTAAACCTCAAATAGTTCTGACGGACTCGGTAATATCAGAATAGGAGCAGTAGTTAACCTTCTCTTTAACTCTTGGAAACCTTCTTCACATTTTGAGTCCCAAACAAACGCTTGCCCCTTTCTAGTCAACATCGTCAACGGTAACGCCAACTTAGAAAATCCCTCAATGAACTTCCTATAATAACCAGCCAAACCAAGGAAACTTCGAATCTCAGCAACAGACTTCGGAGCTTCCCACTGAGATACCGCTTCTATCTTAGAAGGATCAACAGCAACACCACCTCTTGAAATCACATGACCAAGAAAACTAACTTCTTCTAACCAACAACACCGGTGCACCCCACGGTGACACACTCGGACGAATAAATTTCTTATCCAACAGATCTTCCAACTGGCTCTTCAATTCAGTTAACTCAACAGCAGACATACGGTACGGAGCCATCGACACCGGCCTAGTACCAGGTACCAAATCAATCGAGAACTCAACTTCACGCTCTGGCGGTAATTCATTCACTTCTTCAGGAAACACATCAGGAAAATCACACACCACGGCTAGATTGCAAATCACCAGTTTATCTTTAGCCTCCAAAGTCGCTAACAGCATAAACAACTCTGCCCCATCTGCTACTGCCTCATTCACCCGCCTTGCTGACAGAAACAAACTCTTTCCTTCCTCAATCTCAGGAAAGATCACAGTTTTATCAAAAAAATTGATATAGACTCGGTTAAACACCAACCAGTTCATACCCAGAATAACATCAATCTGCACAAGTGGAAGACACACTAGGTCCATCCCAAAGTCTCTACCAAAAATACTCAAAGGACAATTTAAACAAACTGAAGTAGTAGTCACTGAACCCTTCGCAGGAGTATCAATCACCATACTTCCATGCATCTCAGATATCTCTAATTTAAGTTTCACAGCGCAATCCAAAGATATAAAGGAATGAGTCGCACCTGTGTCAATAATAGCTACAAGAGGAAAGCCATTAATATAACACGTACCTCGGATCAAACGATCATCTGCATAAGTCTCAGAACCCGGTAAAGCAAAGACCTTGCCTCCCGACTGATTCTCTTTCTTCGGCTTAGGACACTGTGGACTGATATGACCCACCTCTCCACAGTTGAAACAAGTCACAGTCTTCAACCGGCACTCTGCAGCCAAGTGACCACCTTTGCCACATTTGAAACACTTCCTCGCAGCACTGGTACACTCATGGACATGATGTCCAGCCTGACCACATCTGTAACACTTAGCAGGGCACTAGAGTCTCCCCCACTAGGCCTCTTCATCCCACTCTGTCTCTGAAAACCTTTGCCAACTGCATACGGTTTTCCATGGTCATTCTGATTCTTGCCTTTCCTATCAACCCTCTGCTGATAGCTTTCCGCTCTGGCCTTGGTATCCTGTTCAAACATTCTGCAACAGTCGACCAAATTAGAAAACACTCTAATCCGCTGATACCCAATAGCCTGCTTGATCTCGGGACGTAACCCGTTCTCAAACCTCACGCATTTTGAAAATTCTCCAGTAGCCTCATCATAGGGAGTGTAATACTTCGACAGCTCTGTGAACTTAGCAGCATACTCAGTAACAGACCGGTTGCCTTGCTTCAATTCTAAGAACTCTATCTCTCTCCTTCCTCTGACATCCTCTGGAAGGTACTTCCTCAGAAATCTCTCTCTGAACACCGCCCAAGTGACCTCGGCACTCCCGGCAGCTTCCAACTCAGTGCGGGTAGCAACCCACCAATCATCTGCTTCCTCTGACAGCATATGCGTACCGAACCTGACCTTCTGGTTATCGGCACACTCAGTCACTCGGAAGATCCTCTCGATCTCCTTCAACCACTTCTGAGCACCATCTGGATCGTATGCTCCCTTGAACATTGGAGGATTGTTCTTCTGGAACTCACTCAGTTGACGAGCAGCTCCCATTCCCACAACATTCGGATTTCCCCCAAGTACTCCAGCTAGCATACCCAAAGCCTCAGCAATCGCAGCATCGTCTCTACTTCTTCCAGCCATCTCTATTCTGAGAACCCAACAAGATAAAACAATAAGTACTGATAGGGTTATACAACACCTATCCCGTACAGGGGGAACAGAATAATTACGACTCGACTCGACCGACTATGCTCTGATACCACTAATGTAACACCCTTCTAAAATACCCCAAAAGTTTAATTAAAATAACAACATATATCAATCAGAGTAAATATGCAATTAAGGGTGTCACACAATTACTTCACACCATTCACCATGATAACTGTCATGCTCTTTTATTAATTCAAAACATAAAGCATTTGCACAATACGCAGCGGATAGAGATTAAATCAATCATGCAAAACATGTAGCATATTACATGTAAACTGGTTCACCACCAACAATAAAACATTTAAAACATCCCATCCCGATGTTACATCTACCAGAGCATGACCCACTAAGGAACTACACTAGACTTCAAGCACTAGCTCCTACTCAATCACTGCTCGTTACCTGAAAAATAGTTGTAAGGGTGAGTTCCTCAATCGATATAATAAGCATTATAAAATATCATGCAATGTTAAGTAATTTAACACATTTCATCACCCTAATCATAACACACATTCAGTAACGGCATATCAACTCAAACATCATACTCAACACCAACATAAAGCACACGTATAATCTCAATTCATACTCAACACCAACACAAAACACACGTATAATATTGGAATACATCCATTCATATTATACGCCATACATACATTATGCAATGAGACTCCATGCATGCGGTACCGACTATTCGTGAACATATAGTTCAACTTCACCGACCAAATCCAGGTACGGCTACCAAGCTCACTAGTCCCACTCATTTGAGACCTAGTGACTCACATCACTAATTCCTCACCATGGGAATTAGCTACCACCCCAAGGGCCATGTTATGCACGCTAAATCACCTAGCATGCAAACATCAACAATCCACAATGGACATATGCTCACACTCTAAGCCATAAACAGTCCATTCACAATAGCATACATAATAGATATATTCACAACATTATGCACACCATCATACATTATCAATACAATTATCACAGAATCATATTATGTCATGCCACATAATCAATCACAGTATTAGCACACTCTACTAATACCTACACTGCTCAAAACAACGGGAAACGATCCCTACTATATCATACATCAGCTAAAATTACATTACTCAGCTGAACAACCAAAAACTGCACAACAACAGCACAGAAAAATCACAATTCTGCCCATACGCGTATTGCCTAGTCCCGTACGCGTATGGCCCATTTCTCAGCCAATCCCATACGCGTATTGTCTGCCTCATACGCGTATGCTACGCGTACCACTTCCTCATACGCGTACCAACAGAGACAAAACCACGTTCAAATCATCATCTTCCTCATCCATACGCGTATTGCCTAGTGCCATACGCGTACCAGACCATCTCATACGCGTATTGCCTAGTGCCATACGCGTATGACCAGAAACCAGAATTCCAGATCTGCTATGGTTTTCTCTGCTACGAGATTCTCAGATCCAACCTTCCACATTCCAATTTTTACACAACATTCAATCATATTGTCTAACACAGATCATACTCTATTCGATTTCGCAATTCTAACTTTATTACATCTAATTCCTACGAATTTCCTTCAATTATAACCCATATTTCGTTCATCCAATATTTCACGAATTTCAGTATACATCATTCTAATCATAGTCAAATCAATGGTTTATCACTACCCATTACATGTTAACCCATAATACCCATTAAACGACGATAAATCCCCCTTACCTGAGTTAATCCGGCAATCCTTTAGCTTCGAGCTCTTCCTCTCTTCAACCCTTGTTCTCTGGCTCTTTGCCTTTTTTCCACTTTAGAGTCGTTTCTCTGTTTTCACGTGAAAACCTCTTTTTGCCAAATGGGGCTCTTTTTACTGATTCCAACATTATATATATTTTCCAATAATTATTATTCCAATAATAATAATAATAATAATCCAATAATTCCAATTATTTAATTAAATTAATAAATATAATATTAACTTAAATTAAATAATTATCTTATTTTTATCGGGGTGTTACACGTGTCGTCATTGGAGGAATCGACGACAACACATCTTAAACGAACCAGACATACAAGGTACTAGACCAACTCAACAGTAAATGACATGGTTTATGTCGGTTACAACGCCACAATTTGTGTCTGAGCCAAGGTATTTGATTGATCCACGCCAATTAACTTCGTCATCATACGCCCAACAATAAATCTCCGTTAAAGAACAATGTAAACCCACCCAAACCCAACGACCAACCTCACACTATCACCCTACCATATACACCTAACAACCAAACACCCAACCTCGCAACTCATTCATGCCACACACCCAACCTCAAAACCAAGAATCAAACTCTATCCACCAACAACCATACACAGCCACCACAACAGTCTATAGACCATGTGAGTCATACGATTCATACCATCGTAGCCCCTCACCAATGACCACCCAAACATCCTATCGCCACAACACCCAACCATTATTTGACTATAGTACACCCCAGGAACCATTGATTCGTTTCCAAACCAATTCAATGTCCCAATTCATGCAACCATACTGTCCACAATTCACCCAACCACAACGACCCAACTACGACAACATGGACACCAAACTCAATTACAAAAATGTCGTTGGTGACAACCCCCCAACTATTGGGGACAAATGATGACACATCTATCAAATATTGTTGGACCTTCCACCAGACCTTCACACCAGCCACCATTGGATCATGTCAGCACTCAAATACCCCAAACACCTCAGAAAAATCGTGGGAGACCTCGAAGACAGACTAACACACCTGGATGTGAAATAAGGGGCGTTTCAATCGGGCGGGTTCTTGAATTTCTTGTCAATTCCATGTAATTTTTTATTATAATATAAATATAATTTTTATTTTCAGTATTTTTTTAATTAATTATAAATTTAACATTTAAAATTAAAAAAATTAAAAATTAAAGGTGCATGCGGCACATGCATTGACACATACACTATGTAGTGTATGCATGCGTCAATGCATGTGGCACCAAGGCATGCATGCGCCAAAGCATGTGGCGCCTACATGCACTGATTTTGCATGCATGCACCAAAGCTCTGGACGTCTCCTCTATGGCTTAATTGGATGTGTCAGTTCAACTGACATATCAATTAAAAAATGTGGTTATTTTGGTATATTTTTGAATTTTTAATTATTTTAATATTTTAATTGAAAATATTGGTTATTTAAAAAAAATCTCTTTAAAATCTCTGGCAGTGTTTCATAAATATTTGACTTTAAAATACCATTCTCTAACTTGTCAAGAGTTTTTAATAAATTGTAAAAATATTTAAAAAAATATATAGTTAAATTGTTTAAATAATAAAAAATATTAAATGATATAAAAATGATGTGAAATCCATTAACAAAATTTATATAAGTATTATAGACGTGGATATTTTAATTAGATATGATGATGTGGTTGGTCTAAGTATAATATACTGTATTATATATTAGTTTGTCCTTTTAATAACATAGTGAAAGTGAAATTATATAAGTATTTATCTATCTATTGTTAAATAAAGGGAGAAAACTTCCCCTTTCTAGGCCGCAATTGATCAGATCAAAGTTGTTGGCACAAGGGAGAACAAAACTAAAAGCAATGTTAAACACCACTCTTGGACAATATGTGTCGTCCTTTCTATGGCTTAAAGGTCATTTAGCCGTCCACATTTTAAGGTAGAAAAGATTCCTAATCCACCACCATCCCACATCCTGTCTTCACATCGCTTTCCGCCGTATAATATAAGATTAAGATTGGACTATTTATTCGTCAAAATACTACTACTACTACAATTATACAATAAACAAAAGATGAAGGTTCAAAGCCAGACAGCATCATCACGAATGAGATCCAAATCTGTAATGATGCTATTTGCACATTGCTTTAATAGATAAATCACTTTTCTAAATAATATAAAACGATGCCGGCACGCCTTGCACACCAACTCTTGGCGCAAACTATTATTCTTAATATGAGTTTGTATAAAATTAGTCATTGTGATCTTGACTTTTATTGTTTATAATCCTTATCTTTGAAGTTGTGTACTCTAAGCTCAAACTTAATTACGATTTATGATTTGTTATTTAGTATATAAGTTACTTATATATAAATAGAAATATTTTATAATTTAATTTGTACGATCATAATTCAATAATATCAATTTTTATTTTTATTTTCTCTCACTCTTTCTCTTCTCATTAAAAGTTACTAACTCACTAATAAATTAGATCTAGATCTTCGGTTAAATTCTTGATCGTGTTTTCAAGAATCACGCGTCGGTGATTGTGTTTTCGGGATCGTGGATTGTTAATCAATCGCTGCAAAGATGAATGGTACTAATGACATTCTGAAATCTCTTCCAATTCTTGACGGTGAAAATTGGAATCGATTGAGCAAGCAGATGAAGTCCTTGTTCGACTTTCATGAAACCCTATAAGTGGTTACTAATGGCGTCCCTGAGTTTGTTGAGATTGCAACCGATGTTCAGAGAGTCGCGAACAAGGAAGCGGAGAAGAAAGACCACAAGGTCGCATATTACATTGAATCGGCGGTAGATTCAGCGAATTTCAACAAGATCTCTCATGCTGAATCGACGAAAAAGACATGCGACATTCTTGTCAAGTACTATGAAAGAGGTGAGAAAGTCAAAGTTGTCAAATTGCAGACTTTGCGACGATAATATGAATTGATGCAAATGAGAGAAGATCAAAAGATTGCAGGCTATGTGCCGAAGGTGCAGAATCTCGTTCATCTCATGAAGGGTTGTGGTGATAAGATGATAATTGATAAGGTAATATGTATGTTGACCTCTCACTTTGATCATATTATCATAACTATTCAAGAATTCAACAATCTTGAAACCCTGAAACTGGAAGATTTGGTTGGTGTCGCTACTGGGGACTTTGACCGTTTTCATAAATATGAAACAGAAAAGTCTCCACCGAATTTTATTTATTCCCAAAGAGGGAAAAGGGAAATAGTCGATAAAACCCTCGGGGAAAAGAAATGCACACATGAAGTGCACGTACGAATACGGATTTGTCTCGCAACCAAGATTGGGTTCGAAAGTCGATTACACGGGGGGAAGGTATTAGCACCCCTCACGTTCATGGTACTCCATGGCAACCATTTAAGTTATCTGCATGCATGGGTATTTGTTTATTTATTGCTTTATTTTCAAAAGAGTGTGAAAGAATGAGATTTTGGGTTTTTATTATTGGGCTCGCCAAGGATTGTGGCCCTTGTGCCTACGTATCATTCATCGGGTGATGAAGACTCAGAGCTCCATAGTTCGGAGTAAAAAAATGTTTGTGGATTTGTTGAGTTTACCTTTGAGAAAAGAGTTTTTGGTGTGATGCCCTAAGGCACAAAAATGAGTTTGATAGGTTGTGTTGTTTTTACCTTGAATAAGGGTTTATGAAAAAAAGAATGTTTGTGATTATAATACACTAAAGTCTATGGGCTGAGACAAATCTTCTAGACAAACAAGTCAATCGTCTTATGTCCAAAATAATCAGAGTAAGGGTAGGATAACTTCATCTTTACTCATTCCCACCACTTAAGGCTCGTGGCGCACAACACTAATCATAGTTTTTTTTAAAATTTGATTATGAAAATGCTACTTGATATTGGATCAAGGGTTTATTGCTTTGATTTTGAAATTGTGACGTACAATGAATATACAAAGTAACCAAGTAAGAAAGTAAATGGTCACATTGTAAGATAGACCAAGAGAAAACCTTGTGTGTGCAAAAGTAACCTAAGCTAACAAAGGATAATGGTCTTACAGTCATGTCTCCCTAGGGTAGTGCCATGATGTTATTCTTACAACAGGTATGTAAGTCATAGATGAAGTCCAAAGTTAAGGGAAAATATCAAAAGATAAGGGCAAGGTCTCCAAGCAATGGTCCTAAGTGAAATTCTCCAAGTCTAATGATTGATTACAGAACAATGCATCTTTTTTATCTTATAATCTTATCATGTTTTTGTTGTTTTTGATTGTATGATGAAAATAAATAAATAACAATAATAAATATACGTGAGGAGTGTATACAATGATGATGATGATAATGGGTACTTGAATGTAAATTACAAGGTAATAAAGTTGACATAAAATAAACCACAAGATAATAATAACAAGATCACAATAACAATGGTTAGTGGTGAACAAAGTTAGTGATGTATAGTTAGTAATTAGTTAAATGTACAAAGTAAACATTTGAGGATTAAATATTCATAGGTCAAAGGATTCAAAATATGGCGCATCAGAGGATAAATTATCACTGATGTAAAGTATTGAAGATGATCCATGATCATTTAAAAATAGATTTGAAACAATTTAAGTTATACAACCCCAAGTCCATCTATCAATGATTTGACAAATGGAAGATTGTACCACTCAATGATTATAAGTTAACAATTTGATTAATGATTAAGTTAAGCAATGATTTATGTACAAGTTAAGTAATGAAAGCACAAATGTTAGAGGGTTAGTAGATAATGGAAACAAAATAAGCAAAATGAGTCCACAAGTTAGAAACACAAACATGGCTTCATCTATGTATTAAATGACTCAAGTATGGTTAAATAGAGGCAACCTACCAATAGCTCAAAGTATCATGAATGATCCATTGATCATTCATTGATAGATTTGAAGCATTGAAGGTTATATACACCCTAAATAACCAATGTCATGACCTAACATATTTTATTAGCCATCATCAATTAAGGCATAAAAAATCAACAAACAAGTCAAAATAAAAATAAAACAAGGGTGGAATAAAATAAAAGGGAGAAAAATAAGTCAAGTTTGTGTTGAAAATATTTTGATCAGAATAAAAATAAGTGGTGAAAAAAATAAAATCAAAATGAAATAAAATGGTTTAAAAAAAGAAAAAAAAGAAAAAGAAAAGAAAGAAAGAGAGAGTGAGGGCGCTGGGGGTTGAACCTCTAACCTTGGACTCATAGGGTCAACCCCCATCCACTGGGCCAAGTGCCCTTTCGTGTTAGTCAGCACATCCAACAAATAATATATTAAGTTAAACACTAAAATAGAACATGTGAGTTGATGAGCCAATCAAAGTGAGACATGAGATATTTTTAAATTGCGAGGTAATGAACGTTGAGTCGTATTCAACCTCAGAACATAAAAAATCGACTTTTGAAACTCGTGTTTTTGGAGGGAATCGAACATGGATTCAACCTCCCCACACTTCATCGTTATCATCTCCATACTCATGAGCCATTGATTGGCTCTGAGTGTGGATAATTTCTCAAGAATACAAAAAACTGACTTGACGTAAAAATTAAATTAAATGGTGGATAATGGATAATCAAGATTCATACCATGTGGTTAAGCATCAGTGAAGAATTTCGAGTAAAATGGTAACCTGTTTGAGTGAAAAAGATGAGTGGAACTACCTAGTCGAAATCAATCTCAGATGGTGACTCTGATGACTATGGATAGCTCAGGGAAGGTGGTTGTAAGGTGTGTTAGTGTTTCATAAATCTTAAGTGAGGTGGTGTGAAGGTTTATGGGTGCTTGGTCTGGATTGAAATGGCTTAAAACTTAGAAAGTGTAACTCTGTTTTGGATGGAGAAATGTGATTACGAGGCAAAGTTTTTCTGGATTGAAAAGGTTGGGAAATGTATGGAATGCCTTCCCCTATTTATAAAGAAGGTGATGGAAGTGTTTGGTAGGAGAATAAAGGGAGTTTACTTAGAAAATGGTGAAGGTCCGAAGCATGCTCGAAGATGGAATTTTTGGGATAAAAGTTGTCTGCTTTTGACCTGGTTTGCACCTTAGCATCAGATAGGTGAAGCAAAGGGCTTTGATCAAAGCTGCTATGGTTTTGTCTTTTATCCATTTTAGGAAAATTTTCACTTTTTTAACTTGGCTTGAAATGTTCACATGTGCTCTTGTTGCAACCAACTTGACTTCTAAACATGTCACACAATGTTATACAATGTATCTTGGGCCAAAAGGTATCAGAACACATGAGTTTGGTGGCTTGGTGCATTAAAATGCAAAATCTTCCTAAGTGTGACTGGTTTGGTGCACCATGATAAGTCAACAACTTTGAACTTGGGCCAAATGAAATTGGCTCGTGCATTTTTCATGAAACTCGTGCCAAATGTTCTTTTCCATGCCCTTGATCATTTTCAAAATGAACCAGGACAAAAGGAGTTGTGGTTTGGAAATGGCAATGAGGTAAAGTGGGGGTCATGGGCATGATTCTAGGTCTGACTATGCATCTCGACTAGCTTGGCCAATCCAAAAATTGTGGTCCTTTCTCAATGAATTAGGTCTTGGACATTGAAACAAAGTTGAAAAGGGATTAAGTTAAGACACTTGGAACAAAGAATATCTTGAAAACCTTGAAAGATAAAAAAGTTATGGGGTTTGGACTAAATGGTAGGCCAAACTTGCCAAAATGTGACCAACTAACATGACCTAGAAATGTCATTTTGAGATTTCTTGACTTTTAAGGCACCATGATGGATGTTTGAACTTCATATGATCATATATTAATGGAAAATGAGGCTTGGTGCTTGGTGGGGTGATTTTAGGTCAAGTCCATGGGTGAAATCAATGCATTCAAAGTTCAAAGTTCATGATCAAACCAAGGACTTGTTCCATGGTGAAATGGATGTTTGTTTGATGAAATGATTGAAAACGACTTGAATTGGAGGTGAATAAAGTTTTGAATGATGGTATGATCAAGTAAGGCAAGGCATAGAATTAAAGGATGCACAAATTAGGGTTTCATGGACCACAAGTTTCATCAAGAACCATAGCTAGACAAATTAGGGTTTTGGGGTGTAAGAGGTGTATTGGCTTGATTAAAAGGGTTATGGCATGAACAAAATTTGGATATTAGGGGTCCTCAATGGTATGGCCAAGGCAAAAAATGAATGGGAACTTGTACAAGCCATTGAGGGTCAAGAACTAGCGTAGAGGTCCTTGGGTGACCAAATGAATCTTCACACGTCTTCAATGAGGGCTCACCACTCAATTAGGGTTTTAGAGGGTTGTATGGAGGTAGGGTCAATTTGAGGGTATGACAGATGTCCTTATTTAATCTTCTCAAACCTGAATGTGTGGATAGCAACGACTTTCATACCTTCAAGGTAGGAGGGGATTAAATACCAAAAGAGTATCCGAGAATTTGCCCTATTAGGGATGAAAGTGATATGAAATGATCCGTTGGGGATTATATGTGGGAAAGTATTTACGGGATGGAAATGATCTTGATCTGAGACGAACTGCTGGGGAAATGAATATGGTATTTGGGAACATTACCGGAGAGAATATGGTTATAATAATTATGTATGATATTCAATGTGATATATGTTATGCAACATAAGTATCTCTTCAAAAAGAAAGTTAGATGACAATACTCCAAGAAGAAAGGTAGGGAAGAAACTCTGTTGGGGATTTGAATTATGTAAAAATAGGTGACTGCCCCTAGCAACGGCTGGGGAGGAAAAAGTTCAGCAACGATTCTTAGCAACGACTGGAATACCTAACTCTGATGGGGAGATTTAGATTTAGTGACGATTCCTAGCAACTGCTAGAATACCTGACATCTATTGGGGATATTTTCAAGTTCAACGATGATTTCCAGCAATGGCTGGAATACCTGACTCTGCTGGATAGAAAAGAGGTTCAATGGTGATTCCTAGCAACAACTGGAACACCTGACTCTGGGGGTAAAAATAAGTTTACGATGATTCCTAGCAACTGATGGAATACCTGACTGGGCTGGGGGAAACCAAACAGTTCAGTGATGATTCCTAGCAACGACTGGAATACCTGACTTATGTTGAGGATGAAACCAAATGGTTCAGTGACGATTCCTAACAATGGTTGTAATACCTGACTCTGGTTGGGGATGAATGAAAGTTCAATGACGATTCCTAACAACGGCTGGAATACTTGACTAATGCTGGGGCAAAAAGAAGCTCAATGACGATTCCTAGCAATAGCTTGGAATACCTGACTCTAGCAGGGGAATATTTGAAGGTAATAATTTCTAGCGACATCTTGAATGACTGACTCGTGGGGAATCAAAATATTTTAGTGACGATTCCTAGCAACGACTGGAATACTTGAATCTTCTTAGGGAAAAGTTGAAAGTCCAGTGATGATTCTTAGCAACGGCTAGAATACCTGACTCTATTAGGGAAAATCCCTAACAACTGATGGGAAGTTCTGAAATCTGACAAGGACAATCCCTAGCAACGGCTGGAAAGGTCGAAAGTTTGATTAATTGTTCTCGAGTAATATTGGAATGTGAATTAAAGAGTATATTTATGATGCAATATTTTGTATGCGTCATGCCGATGTATGTTCGGGCTACCGAGGAATGTGCAAATGCAAGGTTTATAAATTGTGCCAAGTATGATTAGGCTTTGCGGGGGATATTTCGTTAGGGGTGCCAATAATTATTGTGCTTTGTGCTTGTTTGGGGAGAGTGGAACTAACTTCCCGACATCAGAATCTTGATCTTCTGGTATCTAAGTTACGTTTGGCGCAATTGCGGATAGCTGCTGACTATCTTGCTGGGGGATTTCTTGATTAGGCCAAGTCCAAAGGACTTTATGGCTTTGCGATGTTTAGGTATACCAAGCATGTTGGACTATGGTTACTTCGGATACTTTGAAAGAGAAGTAACTTCGATGTTTTGCCTCTTGAAGTTTTTTTAGTAAAAGTTGTTTACCCAAAATTTTCAATGCAATGTTAATTAAATAAAGTCACACTTTACAAACAAAGCAAGAAAGGTAAAAGTATTGAGCATGAATGATGGAATCAATTTTATTGATAAAAATGATCCCAAAAATGGGTGATTTATACAAGGAAGCAATTCCTAAAAGAAGTGATTGCAAAAAGAATTTGAAAAACTATAATGGTAATGGAAATAGCTCTGATTTCCACTTAGTTTCGATTCTGGTATAGTCCTTATATCCTCGAAGGTCCTCAAATCTTGCTTCGGAAGAAAGTGATTAAATTGACTCGCTAGGGAGTGTGAAAGATTCTTTGCGGAATGCAACCTCTCGCTTTTAAGAATCCCTAATTTTTCCCTAGACCGCCCTTTCAGTTTTTTGTCTACCGGGATACCCATTTTTGCATAAGTCTCCCTTTTGTGTTTTCAACTTATCAGGTTCTTTCTTTTTTTCAAGCGTAGTATTTTTTTACCGCATCCACATTCACAAGGGATGGAAGATATTTACCATCCCTAGTTGCGAGTATTAAGGCTCCTCTAGAGAAAACCTTTCTTACAACATATGAGCCTTCATAGTCTGGCATCCATTTTCCCCTTGGGTTAGTGTGAACCGGTAGAATCTTCTTCAAGACTAGGTCTTTGCCCATGAGGTTACGGGGAAAGACCTTTTTGTCATGTACCCTCTTGATATGCTTTTGATATAGTTAGCCATAGAAGATGGCTTCTAGGAGCTTTTCATCAATGAGGTTTAGCTAGTCAAATCAGGCTTGCGCCCACTCAGCTTCATTGAGCTTTACATTGGTAAAAATCCTTAAGGAATGAATCTCTACTTCAACAGGTAGGATTGCATCCATGACATACACAAGAGAGAAGGGGTTTGCCCTAGCGAATGTGTGTACGGATGTACAATAGCCATGCAACACAAACAGAAGCATCTCATGCCAATCTTTGTCGGTTTCTAGCATCTTTTGTATGATTTTCTTAATATTTTTGTTGGCTGCCTTAACATCACCATTCTCTTTGGTCGATAAGGCGATGAGTTATGATGTTAGACCTTGAAGCTCTTACATAGCTCTTTCATCATCTTGTTATTGAGGTTAGATCCATTATCAATAATGATATTGTTTGGGACCCCATAACGACAAATGATTTCTTTCTTCAGGAAGCACGCCACCACTTGTCTTGTGACGTTTGCGTACGAGACTGCTTCCACCCATTTAGTGAAATAGTCTATAGCTACCAAGATAAAGCGATGTTCATTTGAGGTAGCAAGCTCAATGTGCCTACTCACATCAATGCCCCACATGGCAAAAGGCCAAGGTGATGTTAAGAGATTGAGTGACACTGGTGGCACATGTATCTTATCGGTATAAATCTGGAATTTATGGCATGTTTGGACATGGTGGTAGTCAGCCCTCAAGATTTTCTTAACCATCGTATGTCCACTGGCATGTGTCCTAAAGGAACCTTCATTGATTTCCATTATAATCTGTTTTTCTTCGCTTTTGTCTACACATCTTAGCAAGACCGAATCATAATTCCTTTTGTATAGAACCCCTCTATTCAAGAAGAACTTGGCTGATAGTTTTTGAAGATACTTCTTGTCGGTGATGGATGCATTCTCAGTATATTCTTGGCTTTCCAAGTATTTCATGATATCGTAAAACCAAGGATGGCTATCAGTCTTGTCTTCGGCTTCCAAACAGTAAGATGGCTCATCCAAGTAGTCAAGGTGGAAAGTTGGTGCTTTGTTTTTCCATTTGACCTTAAACATGGATGAAAGATTAGCTAAGGCATCGACCAACTGATTCTCCTCCCAAGGGATGTGATGGAATGTAATCTCTTTGAAGAATGGGATCAACTTTAGGACATTCTCCTTGTAAGGGATCAACTTGTGATCTCGGGCTTCCCAATCTCCTTTGACTTGGATGATGACCAAGGTTGAATCTCCATAAACTTCAAGGATTTTGATCCTAAGATAAATAGCAGATTCAATACCAAAGACACAAGCCTCGTACTCCTTCATATTGTTAGTACATTCAAAGCACAACCTCGCTGTGAAGGGTAGATGAAAACCAGTCGGGGATGTGATGACTAACCCAATGCCATTTCCTTGAGCGTTAGAAGCTCCATCAAACACAAGTGCCCACCTATACCCAGGTTCTGGTCCTTCCCGGGGTCGGGGATGTTGCAATCCCTTATCAACATGATGTCCTTATCAGGGAATTCAAAGTGCATGGATTGATAATCCTCCAAGGGTTGGTGAGAAATATAGTCAGATAAGACATTTCCTTTTATAGATTTCTAGGTGACATGTTGAATGTCATACCCAGTCAGGGCCATTTGCCAACGAGCAACTCTACCGGTGAGAGCGGGCTTCTTGAAGATGTATTTGACAGGGTCGATGTTAGAGATCAAGAGTGTCATATATGTAAGCATGTATTGCCTCAAGCGTTTGGTAGCCTAAGAAAGTGCATACCAGGTTTTCTCAAGCATCGAATACCTACTCTCACAATCGATAAACTTCTTGCTTAAGTAGTATATGACGTGCTCTTTTCTTCCAGTCTCGTCATGTTGTCCGAGGACGCATCCCATAGACCCCTCAAGGATTGTTAGGTACATGATTAGAGGTCTTCCAGGCACATGAGACATCAAAATTAGAGGTTCTTGTAAGTACTCCTTGATCTTCTCAAAGGCATTTTGACAATTGTCGTTCCATATGACGACCTTATCTTTTCGAAGTAGTTTGAAGATTGGCTCATAGGTGGTCGTGAGGTGAGATATGAATTTAGCTATGTAATTCAATCTTCCAAGAAATCCTCGTACCCCCTTCTCAGTTTTAGGTGCATGCATAACTTATATGGCCTTTACCTTTTCAGGGTCTAGTTCAATACCTCGTTGGCTGATAATAAAACCTAGCAGTATGTCAGATCTTACCCCAAATGTGAATTTACTGATATTGAGCCTCAATCTAAACTTCCTCAATCATTCAAATAGATTCTCTAGATTAACCAAAAGCTCCTATTCAGTTTGGGACTTGGAAATCATGTCGTCAATGTACACTTCAATCTCTTTATGAATCATGTCATGAAAGAGTTTCATCATTGCACGTTGATATGTTGAACCAACATTCTTTAATATAAAGGGCATGACCTTGTAGCCAAAATTTCCCCATGGGGTGATGAAATTTATTTTCTCCATGTCTTTCAGAGCCATTCTGATTTGGTTGTAACCGGAGAAGCCATCCATGAAAGAGAAGATAGAGAATTGAGTTGTGTTGTCCACTAGCACATCAATGTGAGATAGTGGGAAGTCATCTTTCATACTTTCTCTATTCAAATATTTGTAATCTACACACATACACACTTTGACATCCTTCTTAGGTATGGGCACGATGTTTGCAATCCACTGAGGGTAGTTGGAAACTACTAGAAAACTTGCGTTGAGCTGCTTTTGCACTTATTCATTAATCTTCATTGCAATGCCAGGCCTAGTTCTCCTTAGTTTCTACTTAACTTGAGGGCAGTCTGTTTTGAGAGGTAATCGGTGGACCACGATGTCGGTGTCAAGACCGGGCATGTCTGGGTAGGACCATGCAAACACATCCATGTACTCTAGGAGGAGTTTGACCAACTTTCCTTTCACATATTCTTGTAGGGCCACACCTATTCTGACCTCTTTCACTTCCTCTTCGGTTCAAAGATTGACCACTTCTACCAATTCTTCATGCGGTTGGATGACCTTTGGCTCTTGCCTTAGCAGTCGAGCTAACTCCTTGGGGAGTTCACAGTCTTTTTCAACGTGATTGATTGGATTGTCGAAGTCATATGGAACTATAGCAATATCATTGTTGGTGGTAATCGGGGGGAATCTGCATGATTCAAGGTTCATGCTTTTATTTTTATGAAGGAGAGGAAAAATGAATGAAAATTTATAGAGAAAGTAAGAAAACATTGCCATTTTTTCTGTTAAGTGAAAAATTAAAAATAAATGAAAGACAAAGGGCATAATTTGAATGCAAAGGTGATGATTTCATTGATTAATTTGATTGAAAATTAACGGGGGACCTATATATGATTCCCCATGCCTTGGGCGTAACATGGTTATTTTTCTTAAAGGAAAACAAAACAAAACGGGAAATTACTTTTCAAACATAGTAACTGCAAGTATCTCCATCGTGGTCCAATTTATCAGTTCTTGTCCTTCCATACTCTAGTACACAAGTCTTTTTTCAACAACCACACTATCTCTTTCCTCTTCCATTACACAGATTTGACCGTCTATGAGGTTGCTGACGCTTGCAAAGATTTTTGATAACGGGAGCATTTGTCCCTCCACAACTTTTGGCATTAACTTCTTCACACTTTAGGAATGATAACCCAAACCGGAGCGGTCCTTATTCACAGGCACATCCAATACTCTTCCCCAACCTTCGGGGTGCCCATTCTTAATCACAACTTTCACATCTTTCCAAGAGGCCATTGGAAATCCAGCTTTCTTCCCTTCCTTCACGGGGGCTACCATCTCTACATTCACCACTTTAAATGATTGGAGCGGAGTCTCATGTAATTCACCTCCTCCTTCGATGTAGCGAAAAGATGATAAGTGAATTACCATGATATCCTCCTCAACTTCAATTACCACAAGCTTATTGTTGACAAAACATTTCAACCTTTGATGGAGTGTCATTGTGACAACTCCGGCTGAGTGTATCCAAGGTCGTCCGAGTAGACAACTATAAGCGGGATATATGTCAATGACAGAGAAGGTAATAAATAAAGTATGGGGTCCAATCTTTATGGGGAGGTCAACTTTACCAATCACAGTCCTCCTCGAGCCATCAAATGCTCTAATAACCAACTGTCTAGGTTTCATCACTAACCCTTGAATGGTTAACTTGGACAACGAGCTCTTTGGTAGAACGTGTCACATCACGCGAAAAACCGGCGGGAAAACAAGAACAACAGAGCCGCCGCCGTGCGTTATTTATCCCAAAAGAGGGAAAGGAAACGCTCAGAGTAAACCTGGAAAAGACATGGTCTCGCGACCAAAGAGAATGGGATCGGGAGTCGGTTATGCGAAGGGAAGGTGTTAGCACCCCTACGCATCCGTCGTACTCGACGGGATCCACGCACAATAGGAAGGGAAAATGGTTGCTATAACACTGCTCACACACACACACACTAGCTGAAGGAGACACAAGAAAACAAAAGAGACTGACTCGGCAGAATATCGCATCCTGGGCCTACTTAGTCTATCAGGCATAGACATCAGAGTCGAAGTAGTTCGGACTGGGAAACGACACATGCTCGCTAAGGTATCGCACCTTATGCATACGTATCTTCTCGGACGAGAGAAGAATCAGAGCATTCGTAGCTCGGCTGACACACACACAAACAAACACTGGCAAAGGCAAACGTGGAGCCTGAATGCCAATCACTGGACTTACATCAACATCCGAACCAAAACACACTCAAAAAAGGCAAACATGGAGCCTGAACGCCAATCACTGGACTTACATCAGCATCCGAACCAACAAACCCACACTGGAACCCGAATGCCACTCGATGGACTTACATCAGCTTCCAAGCACACAACAACACACACAGAAGGGTTGAAGACAAAAGGTGGAAAAAGAAAAAGGGCGCCCGGAGAGATCAGCTCATCTCCTGCCTACGTACCTCATCTGGTATGAGGATCAGGGCAACGTAGTTCCCCTACAGAGGGATAAAGGACTAGCCTAACCAGATAACAGAGGGAGACACAACACTAGGGAGACTACGACTCGAGCCTAGATGTTGTCATGCAAAATCAACCCTAAGTTAAGGTTTCTAGATAACTGGCACAGGGAGCCAGCCTATCCTAATCATGACTTGCACAGGGAGCAAGCCACACACACATTTAACTTGCACAGGTGTCGCATTACGCGAAAAACCGGCGGGAAAAGAAAGAAACAACAGAGCCGCCACCGTGCGTTATTTATCCCAAAAGAGGGAAAGGAAACGCTCGAAGTAAACCTGGGAAAGAACATGGTCTCGCGACCAAAGAGGATGGGTTCGGGAGTCGGTTATGCGAAGGGAAGGTATTAGCACCCCTACGCATCCGTAGTACTCTACGGGATCCACGCACACTAGGAAGGAATATTGGTTGCTAAACACTGCTCAAACTCACACACACTGGCTGAAGGAGACAAAAGAAACTGACTGAAACTGACTCGGCAGGATGTCGCATCCTGGGCCTACTTAGTCTATCAGGCATAGACATCAGAGTCGAAGTAGTTCGGACTGGGGAGACGACACATGCTCGCTAGGATGTCGCATCCTATGCATACGTATCTTCTCGGACGAGAGAAGAATCAGAGCATTCGTAGCTCGGCTGACACGCACACAAACAAACACAAACACAGGCAAACGTGGAGCCTGAATGCCAATCGTTGGACTTACATCAGCATCCGAACCAGAAAACGCACACAGGAAACCAACTGCCAATCGCTGGACTTATGTCGGACTCCAAACAGAACACACACAAGGGTGGTTAAGACACAAAGGGTGAAAAAAGAAAAAGGGCGCCCGGAGAGATCAGCTCAATCTCCTGCCTACATACTTCATTTGGTGTGAAGATCAGGGCGATGTAGTTCCCCTACGCAGGGACAAGGATCTAGCCTAACCAGATAACAGAGGGAGACACAACTCTAGGGAGACTACGACTCGAGCCTAGATGTTGTCATGCAAAATCAACCCTAAGTTAAGGTTTCTAGCTAAATGGCACAAGGGCCAACCTATCCTAGACAAGGCTTGCACAGGAAGCAAGGGTCTCGATTGCAACTAGGGCAAGAGAAAGGGGAGGTCTCGATCGCAACGAGGGCGAGAGAAGAGAATTAGTGTTAGTGGTTAGTCAAACTCGGCAAGACATCGCGTCTCGTGCCTACGTATCTCATCTGAATATGAGAATCAGAGTTGCCGTAGTTCGGCTACGGAGGGACAAAGGTCTCGATTGCAACTAGGGCAAGAGAAAGGGAAAGTCTCAATCGCAACGAGGGCGAGAGAAAGGAAAAAGGCTCGATCGCAACGAGGGCGAGAGAAAGGATCGCAACGAGGGCGAAAGCAAACAAGGATTACTCTAAACTAAACCTAACTTGCACAGGAAGCAAGTCAAACAAACATACAAGCACAGATAGCACACACTATACACAAGCAAGTGGCTCAAACAAGGGTTAGGTTTTAGTCGAGGGGTCGTATCAACCTCAACAAACAAACCTCTGGAATGGGGTGAGTGTTGCTCTTAACCTTGCCATTGAGGGGCTAAGGTGAAGCAGATGAAAAGAGATGAGGGGTGTGCCTCATTGCTCCTATCCCTGGCCAGGGAGAGCATTTGACAAGAATGTGTGGGTTCAGAAAGTGGGAACCCTTCTACACATTAGATACTGACTCAACTGTGCAATTGCACAAGATCTTGGGTTTTTATCTGAAATGCATCAACACAGTGGTGTGAGCAAGACAGAAGACACACTGAATAGCAGGGGATAGGTTGCTTATCCCTTGGTTCTGCCAATTGCCTCTTCACTTAGGAGGTCTTTGACTCAATGCAAGGACAATTTAAACATACACAAGCATTGCCTCTTAAGGAGGACTTCAGACAGTTTGCCCGGCCAAATAACAAACCGGGTCTCCAGACTACATGAAGTAAAAGAGATTATACCTCAAGCAAGTTGCTAAAAAGCAAAGCAAAGCAAGTTCAGAGAACTTAAGCAACTAAGGGTACCTGAAAGAGTCAAACTAATCAGTTCACAGTTCACAAACAAAACAAAAGGAATTGATAAACAACAGTCAACACAGAGGAACCAATGTGCAAAGCACAAACTCAAGTCAAATGAATCAAGACCTGCAAAACAAAGGTTAGCTCAATGACATTCAAGCAAACTCAAACAAATGAAAGTGATCTCAATGGTCATTTGGTGCTCAACCTGAAAACACAAACTCAACAGTAAGTAACTGGACCACTAGGGCAAGCCTAGGGTCAAAAGAGAATGAAAAAGAGTCAAAACAGCAAACCATATTTAACCAAAATCAAATTCAATCAATCAAGAAGCAATTCCAATTGGATTCACATGCATATCATGTATCATCATTAATTCACAAGCAAAGGAAGGCAAGGCATGGCAAATGAAAGCACAAAGAAGTCAACAGAATGACTTGCATCAAAAGTCAACTCAAACAATTTCAAAAATCAACAAATAAATCATACTCAATCCTAACATCTAGCATGGTAAGCATGTCAAATTTCATTGCATTTGGACAAGTGGAAGGCAGCCAATGAAAATCATGAAGTCAAAACAAATTTCAAGCATGCACAAAGAAGTCAACAGCAAGAATTAGCTCAAAACCAAACATAATCAATTCCAAAAATTATCAAATAATTCAGGGTCAAACACAATCCATAACATGGCATACATATGAAATTTCAGCTCAATTGGATCATGGGAAGATAGTCAATTAAAATCAGGAAGTCAACATAATTTCAAGTAAGCACAAAGAAAGTCCACAATCATGGGTCAACTTCAAAAAATCATAACAAAATGAAAACAGATGAGAAATGGATGGGATTAACACCAATGCAAAGCTCAAGATATCTAGTATGCACATGTAAAATTTCATGATCATCCAATAAGATATGAGAATTTCACAAAGGATTTGGCAAGATGTGTCACACAACGTCAACATTTGACTAGGCAGAGAAGAAAATTCACAAACAAATAGGAAATGGCATGATTAAATCCAAGAAAAATCATACATCAACTAGACATATAAGAGATGGCTCATGCAAAATTTCACATTATTTGAAGGTCAGAAAGCATGTGAACAAAAATCATGAAATGGCATAGCATTGGTGTGACACAAATTGTCACACCCTACTTCAAAAATTTATATCTAACAAACCACAAATGATAAATGCACAAACTCTACATCAAAACAAAGGTGAATGAGTGTAGATTAACCACAAAAAATTTCAGGGCCATTGGATGCAACATGATCATTTCACAAAAGGATTGGCAAAAGGTATCAAATAAGCATACATGACAAGAAACCTCATACCATTTAAAATCCAGCCAACCAAAAATTCAATAAAAATCATGATAAAATACTAGACATTCAACAGGTCATAATGCAAAAAATCCCATGATTTTTGGAGTTGAAATGAATGAGAAATGGATTTTGGAAGTGGAATGATCATTTGAAATAAACATGAACAAAGAAGATGAATGGGAGGTCAAACTATGGTTGACCAGTGGCACGTTGGTAATTACCATCCTCATTTAACCAAACGCTGCGTTTAGGACCACAAAATAGAATATTCTGATTGGCTAGTTTTCAATGAAACAGTACAGAGGCCAATCGATGTTCACTGTTCTGGAAAAATGGCTAGGGTTTAACAGCAATGTTCATCTTCATGCAATCATCATAGCAAAACGAATTCAAACAAAATTATGCAAACCACATGGCAACACAATCATAATGTTCATGCAACATATAACAACAGCACACCAAACACGATTCTGGGAAAATTCTGGGCAGAGCTAGGGTTTTAACATGAACAGCATGTGTTCATCAACTTCATCAAATCGAAATTTGCAAAAACGCCCAGAAATCAATAGCAAGCACATCAATGGCATCAGCAAACATCAGGCATGCATATTCCAAACATAGATTTCATTGAATCAACAACATCAAAGCAAATCGACTTAGAACAAGTTTGAGCATAAAAATGAAATCCAGATTTCTCAGCCATAACACAAACATTTTAAGCAATCTATAGTTCATTAGAATCAGCAAAGAATGAACTATCATAAGCATGGCATGGATTAGAGAAATAGGGTGGTCGAAACTTTACTTGATTTTGAAGAAACTTGAGATGCAGTAGTTATTTGGGTGATGTAGCTCGAAACAGATCTTCCTTATGCATTATAATGATGGATGCTTGAAGCTTTTTGACTCAGCAAGGCTTGGTATCCTTCAAATCTCAAGTTGCCATTATTGGTCTATGGAGAAAACAGAACTTGATGCTGCAGTACAGGTGATGGATGATGCTTGAAAAAGGCTCCAAATGAGGGCTAGAGCATGAAACCAAGAAGAGAACTCGTGGTGTTTTGGGAGTTTTGAGCAGAAATGCCAATCGAGCCAAAATGCAAGAAGGAGAGAATGAGAGTGTTTCTGTTGTGTAAAAGCTGCAGCTAGGGTTGGTTTGTGCAGAAAATGAATTATATATTGACTGTTTAACCTTAATTAATCATGTGCTAAGCTTGTTTTACTCTAATGGAACCATTTGCATTTTGCTAACTTTGAACCAAAGGTGCATGTGGAGGTATGGTCCTGCACGAATTGGGCCTTAAAACAGGCTGCAAATAACATTTAAAACAGACCCCAAATGGCCAAATTGCTTAAAAATAGCTAAATCCAAAAGTCAACATTTTGCACACTTGAATTTAATGAAATCAAGCTCAAAAATGGCATTTTGATTGGCAAGGTTTTGGTTCATGATGAATGCATTTTTGGAAAGAGGGGAACAAATGGAGCTTGTAGGAAAAAACCCCATCAAATTTGGCCAAGTGGTTCATGAGATATGGCTTGTTGAAGTTCACAAATTTTTGAAATTAAATTGATCATATCTTGACAACCATACATGGGATTTGAGAGTTCTTGGACTTTTTGAAAATGGGAGAACAAGATCTTCAACTTTCATGTTGGGCAAAAATTCATTTGAAGCTTGTATCATGATGCAAGTTGAGGATCAAGAAGTTTCCATTTTTGGCAGTTGAAATTACAGGTCCACTTTCTATTTTTGGAAATTTTCTGATTGGTTTCAAATTCTTCAATGATGTTGTTTGCCATGATATATGAGGCCTATTGGGACATGAATAAACTCTCTCAAACCATTTCCATCCATCAAAACCATAAAATCAACCACAGTTGACCAACTTTGACTTTTTAGGGTTTCTGACTGTCTGTGCATGAACTGATGGCTTCTGAACATCCAATCTTTGGCTTAAACACTTCAAATGGACCTCCAAGTCATGTGAACTTGTTGGACAAACCCTAGGGCCTTGACTCCTTGAGAAACACCCTTGCTTGCTTGGTTGACTGATCTCCTGATCAGTTTGACCTAATTCTTGCTTGCTTGCTCTTGAGGCAACTGGGGACAATGCAATGCTATGCAATGGATCATGATATGCTATGACCTAATATGAGATGGTATGTACAATGATAGGTGCAAATTTGAGGTGCTACAGCTGCCCCTATTCAATCAGCTGGGAACCCGAACGGATGATAGCAATGACTGTCAGACTTTCAGGGTAAACAGGGATTGAATACAAAAGAACCGTAGAAATTTGCACCGACTAGATATAATACAAAAAGAACCACGTCATTTACCGATGACAACTGCATGACAACTTCAAAACAGCAAAACCATTTACCGATGGTTGGAAAACCGGGAACTTGATATTTACCGATATTAACTTCAGCAAGACCATTTACCGATGGCGGCTGGGGAAAACAAACTTCTGAAAAACAAAGCCATTTACCGATGGTTAAAACTTGATATTTACCGATATCAACTTCAGCCAGACCATTTACCGATGGCTGCTGGGAAAGCAAACTTCTGAAAAACAAAACCATTTACCGATGGTTAAAACTTGATATTTACCGATATCAACTTCAGCCAGACCATTTACCGATGGCTGCTGGGAAAGCAAACTTCTGAAAAACAAAACCATTTACCGATGGTTAAAACTTGATATTTACCGATATCAACTTCAGCACGACCATTTACCGATGGCTGCTGGGAAACCGATTGAGGTAGAAAGGAAGCAAGACCATTTACCGATGGTGGCTTCAAAGCAAACCTGATATTTACCGATATCAAGGCCATTTACCGATGGCTGCTGCAACTGGGAATTCGATATTTACCGATATCGAAGAAAACTGGGCCATTTACCGATGGCATCTCTGCTTGGGGAGGAACAAAATCTTTGTGGTGATACCAGACAAGACGTTTACTGACGACTTCTGGGGGGTTTCTGATTTTATTAGCGAAAGAACAAAGAATGACCAGACATTTACCGATGACTGGGATGAGACATGATGTTTACCGACATCGAAAGATGATGTTTACCGACATCGAAAGATGATGTTTACCGACATCAAAAAGAATGACCAGACATTTACCGATGACTGGGATGAAACTCGATGTTTACCGACATCAAAAGAAACGACCAGACATTTACCGATGACTGGAGATGGGAAATTTATTGGTGAGACAAACAAATATTTGCAACTGGAAACCAGATAGGACATTTACAGATGACTCTACTGGGGATTTCTAGCTGGAGAATTATCAGACATTTACCGATGACAGAGGGAGACTCGATGTTTACCGACACCGAAACAATGGCGTTTACCGACACCAAGAAATGACCAGACATTTACCGATGACTGGGTGAGACTCGATATTTACCGACACCGAAACAATGGCGTTTACCGACACCAAACGATAGAACACACGCGGGTGCAGACATGACACTTACTGGTATCACAAGAATAGCATTTGATATGCCAAGGCAAGGTTGAACACTTGCTGGGGGTCTCACTGGGGATAAACAGACTTCTGTCACCATCGGGTGAGGAAATAAACCTCTGTCACCATCGGGTGAGGAAATAAACCTCTGCCCCCATCGGATGAGGAAATAAACCTCTGTGGGGATAATCAAATCTGAATGCTGTCGAAGCAACTGTAGCAGGCTTGCTGTGCTGATGTTGAGTAAAATGATCCGCCTCTGCCGGGGATACAGTCTGATGTGGTTTCGAACACATGAATGCATATGTTTGAATTTTTCTATGGCGTAATGCTCCATATGGGATGGACATGCTACGCAGTTTGAGGATGCAATGATTACTATATGCAATGCAATATGATAAGAACTCTGCGGGAGAAAAACACAGGATGACTGTGCTGAGGAATCTTCAAGATAACTCTACCGGGGAAGACAACAACTGCTGGGGAACCAACAATGCCAATCCGCTAGGGGAAGACAAGACAACTCGCTGGGGAGTAAATAAAGCAACTCTGCTAGGGGGAAACAACGGTAAACTGCTGGGGAATAGCCCAATCAATCCACAAAAATTTCGCTTGGGGAAATAAAAAACTCCGCTGGGGAAGCTAACCAGGCAACTCTCTGGGGATAAGACCCACGATATTCACAAGTAGAAACAAACTCAGCTGGGGATGCGGATACCAATTTGCTATGGTCACTCGTCCGATCCACTGGTGGGATAAACGCTGCTGGAGAGACCAATGCTTCGCTGGGGAAGGCTTAAACAAACCATAGTCAGGAGAATGACTCTGTCTGGGGAAAGCACTGCTGGGGAATGCTCACAGGTGACGACCTTACTGGGGAAAATATTCACAGGTGACGACCTGCAAATCGGACAACAGATGCCCCAGGGAATACATGGACAAGATACGCTCAAGTGTCCTCAACATTCAAAATGATTTTCAAATGTTTTAATCTTTCTGCACGTCATTGTTTAGCCTTCATGTTTTTATATGCAATGTTTATCAAAAATTCGGACGTTTTTGCAAACAAAACAGTAAAAGTAAAAACACAGAGCAATTTATCTGAATAACGACTTTTTATTGATTGAAAGTGTGCCTGAAAAGGCAAATACATGGGGAAGCAATTCCTAGGAAGAGGTAATTGCGCACAAAAGGAAAAATAAACTATCCTAATGGCAATGGGAACACGGCATCCACTGTTTCCCAACTCTGTTATAACTCATAGACCATCAGTTTCCTCCCAATTCCTTGCTTTCTGAGAAGACTGACTGGACCGATCACATCTGTCGAGATGGCAGCTGACGAAGCATGGTGAAGTACAGATGACTCAGACTGTAGTCTTCGCTCTAATCCCTCTTTTGGCTGGACCGCCCTTTCGGGTTTTCAATCCACCGGGATACCCATTTTTGCCTAAGCCGCCCTTGCGGGTTTTCGACTTACCGGGTGTACAAATTTTTTCATTTTTATCCCTAACTTTTGCCCGAACCTTTTCTTTCTGTTTTTGGTTCGCCGGGATGCCCATTTTTGCCTGGACTCTTTTATTCTTTTTATCCAGCGGGTCAATTTATGCGAAGTATTTTTTGACTACATCTGAGTTAACAGGGGAAGGAAAATCTTCACCATCCATAGTTGTAAGCATCAAGGCTCCACCGGAGAAGACCTTCTTCACAACATATGGACCTTCGTAATTAGGAGTCCACTTGCCCCTGTTATCTGTACCGGGAGGAAGGATCCTCTTTAAAACCAGATCGCCAGTTTGAAATGTCCGAGGACGCACTTTCTGATCAAAGGCTCGCTTCATCCTTCTCTGATATAACTGCCCATGGCACACAGCTGCTAACCGTCTTTCTTCGATAAGGCTTAACTCGTTAAACCTTGTACGAATCCACTCGGCTTCGTCCAGCTTGACATCCAATAATACCCTCAGAGAAGGGATCTCCACCTCCACTGGTAGGACTGCTTCCATACCATACACAAGGGAGTAGGGGGTTGCCCCGGTCGACGTACGTACTGAGGTACGGTACCCATGCAAAGCGAAAGGCAACATCTCGTGCCAATCCTTGTACGTAACGACCATTTTCTGCACAATCTTCTTGATATTCTTGTTAGCTGCCTCTACAGCACCATTCATCTTCGGTCTGTAAGGAGAAGAATTGTGATGTTCAATCTTGAAATCTCTGCATAAGTCTTTCATCATCTTGTTATTGAGATTTGAACCGTTGTCAGTGATGATTCTCTCAGGGACTCCATAACGACAGATGATTTCTTTCTTGACGAACCGGGCAACCACTTGTTTGGTGACGTTGGCATAGGAAGCTGCTTCCACCCACTTGGTGAAGTAATCGATCACAACCAAGATGAAGCGATGTCCATTCGAAGCAGTGGGCTCAATCTTCCCAATCATATCGATGCCCCACATGGCGAACGGCCAAGGCGAGTTCATGACATTCAACGGGCTTGGTGGTACATGCACCTTATCAGCATAGATTTGACACTTATGGCACTTCCGAGCGTATTTGAAGCAATCGGATTCCATAGTCATCCAGTAATATCCGGCTCTCAGCAATTTCTTGGACATTGCATGACCACCAGCATGGGTACCAAACGAACCCTCGTGCACTTCTTGCATTAACATGTCTGCTTCGTGTCTATCCACGCATCTGAGCAAGACCATGTCAAAATTCCTCTTGTATAGCACATCATCCTGATTCAGATAAAAGCTTCCAGCCAGCCTTCTCAGGGTCTTCTTATCATTCTTCGACGCACCCTCAGGATACTCTTGAGTCTTGAGGAAGTTCTTGATGTCATAATACCACGGCTTATCATCAATAGCAACAACAGACTCGACTGCAAACACATACGCAGGCCTCTCGAGTCGATTCACAGCAATACGTGGTACATGGTTCCACCAATGAACCTTTATCATGGAAGATAAAGTAGCCAAAGCACCAGCCATTTGATTCTCATCCCGAGGGACGTGATACAACTTCACCTTCTTGAAGAACGTCAGTATTCTTCTGGTGTAATCTCTATACAGAATCAGATGTGGCTGGTTAGTATTCCAATCTCCATTGACCTGATTGATCACTAGAGCAGAATCTCCAAAAATGTCGAGTGTTTTGATCCTCAGATCAATGGCTTCTTCTATCCCCATGATACAAGCCTCATACTCAGCTTCATTGTTGGTGACGTCGAATGTCAATCTGGCAGAAAAAGGTATATGAGCACCTTTGGGATTGATCAGCACTGCACCAACACCGTTACCATTCATATTCACAGCCCCGTCAAACATCAGTGTCCACTTGTCATCAGGATCCGGTCCTTCCTCAACAGGTGGCTCTTCACAGTCTTTTGTCTTCAGATACATGATGTCTTCATCAGGGAATTCAAACATCATTGGCTGATAATCGTCGATTGGTTGTTCGGCAAGATAGTCTGACAGAATACTACCTTTGATGGCCTTTTGCGACGTGTACTGAATGTCATACTCTGTTAGAATCATTTGCCATCGAGCAACGCGTCCGGTGAGAGCCGGCTTCTCAAAGATGTATTTGACTGGATCCATCTTAGAAATCAACAGAGTAGTATGGTTCAACATATACTGCCTTAGTCGGCGAGCAGCCCAGGCCAAAGCACAACAAGTTTTCTCGAGCGGTGAATATCTTGTTTCACAGTCGGTAAACTTTTTGCTTAGGTAGTATATGGCATGCTCTTTTCGACCAGACTCGTCATGCTGACCCAATACACACCCCATCGAAGTCTCGGTGACTGAAAGGTACATTATCAGTGGTCTCCCTGGAACTGGAGGGATCAGGATTGGAGGGTTCTGTAGATATTCTTTGATTTTGTCAAAAGCTTTCTGACAGTCATCATTCCATTTGATCGCCTGATTCTTTCTGAGTAGCTTGAAAATTGGTTCACATGTGGCAGTTAGATGAGATATGAACCTTGCAATGTAGTTCAACCTCCCTAAAAACCCACGGACTTGCTTTTCCGTTTTCGGTTCAGGCATCTCTTGAATAGCTTTGACCTTTGCTGGATCAACCTCAATCCCTTTCTCACTGACAATGAAGCCTAAGAGCTTCCCGGATCTCACCCCAAACGTACACTTGTTCGGATTCAGCCTCAGCTTGAATTTGACCAGTCTGTCAAACAACTTCTGCAAATTAACCAGGTGCTCCTCCTCTGTCTGCGACTTCGCAATCATATCATCCACATACACTTCGATTTCATTGTGCATCATGTCATGAAAGAGAGTCGTCATAGCCCTCTGATAGGTAGCACCGGCATTCTTCAACCCAAATGGCATCACTTTGTAGCAGAACGTGCCCCAAGGTGTAATGAATGTCGTCTTTTCCATGTCCTCTGGCGCCATCTTGATCTGGTTATAGCCCGAGAAACCGTCCATGAAAGAGAATACCGAGGATTGAGCCGTATTATCCACCAATACATCAATGTGAGGTAATGGGAAATCGTCTTTCGGACTCGCTCTGTTCAAATCCCGGTAGTCGACACACATTCTGACTTTGCCATCCTTCTTCGGCACGGGAACAATGTTGGCAACCCACGGTGGGTAACTTGTAACAGCCAGGAAACCTGCGTCCCACTGCTTCTGAACCTCTTCCTTGATCTTGACTGCCATATCAGGACTAGTTCTGCGAAGCTTCTGCTTGACCGACGGACACTCTTCTCTAAGAGGTAACCGATGCACCACAATGTCTGTATCCAGTCCAGGCATATCTTGGTATGACCAGGCGAATATTTCCACATATTCTTTCAGCATCTCGATTAGCCTCCTCTTGACAGAGTCTTCTAAAGCAGCCCCGATCTTGATCTCTCTTCTGGCGTCCTCGGTACCCAGATTAACAATCTCCAACTCCTCCTGATGAGGTTGGATGACCCTTTCCTCTTGCTTCAGCAATCTGATCAATTCAGCAGGGAGTTCACAGTCTTCCTCACTCTCCTCTTCAGCTTGGTAGATGGGATTGTTGAAATCATACTGAGCCATAACAGAGTCGTTCGCAGTGGATGCCAAAATATCACTTCTGCATGTTTAATGTTTTGTTTTTAGAAAAAGATTTCAATAAAGTCACAAAAAAAACAAAACATTGCCATTTTTATCTTTGAAAAAGTGGAAAACAGAAAATAGAAAGACAAAGATCTCAAAATTTGATTGAAAAACGTCCTTTATTTATAAACATTGTGAACATGATGTGGCCCTACAATGAACCACTACGCCTTGGGCAGAACGTAGGGTTTTTCATGCAAAATGAAAAAACAAAGGAAAATTACTCTGTCAGTAAAGTAACTTGGACCACTTCTTCAGCCGTCCAGTTGTTGATAACCTCGCCTGGTGCACAAGGGCGGACCCAGACATTCAGATCACAGACACTGTCTTCACCGTCAGCAGCAATGACATCTCCATGGTTCATCAGCCCAGCGCTGGTGAAGGTACTCGGACCTGCCTGTACATGCTGCTCTGCTTGGAGAGGCTCGTACCCAATGCCGAATTTGTCTTCTTTAACCGGCAAGTCAACCATCTTGCCCCAGCCCTCGGCTTTGCCGGAGTCAACCACCTCTTTGGCCTGCCTGTAGGATGCAATCGAAGCACCTGGCTTCCTCTGCTCAGCACAAGCTACCCCTTCAAGCGCCACAGTCTCAAATGCCTGGCACAGGGTTTCGTGGATCTCGCCATCCACCTCAACATATTTGAATGAGGAGAGATGACTCACCAGAATTTCCTCTTCGCCACATACGGTCACAATCTGACCGTTCCAGACATACTTGAGTTTTTGATGGAGAGTTGACGAGACTGCTCCAGCGACGTGAATCCATGGACGCCCCAACAGACAGCTATAAGCAGGCTGAATGTCCATCATATAGAACACGATGTCGAAAACCTCCGGACCTATCTTTACCGGCAAGGTGACTTCACCAAACACAGAACGTTTGGATCCGTCGAATGCACGCACAATCAGGTCACTGGGAGTGAGCACGACTCCCTCGACATCGATCTTCTTCAATATCTGCTTGGGTAGGACATTCAGGGACGACCCGGTGTCCACCAGCACGTGAGATAATACAGCACCCTTGCACTCCATAGTGATGTGCAAGGCTTTGTTATGATTGCGACCCTCAGGCGTTAGGTCTAGGTCAGTGAAACCTACACCATGCCTGGTACTCACATTGGCTAGTACACCTTCCAGCTGGTTGACAGATATCTCTTGCGGGACGTATGCCATATTCAGCATCTTCAGCAAAGCGTCCCGATGTGCCTCAGAACACATCAGCAAAGAGAGTATCGAAATCTTTGACGGAGTTTGGTTGAGCTGATCTACGATCTTGTAGTCACTCTTTTTGATAATTTTCATGAACTCCTCAACATCTTTTTCGAAAGAACCCTCAGCCTCCTTCTGAGCCGGTTCTTCGTCAACCACTGCTTGTTTACCCTTAGCTCTGGCAGATGCTTCAGCAGTAGCATCCCTCAAAGGCTGAGGAGCAAACAGTCGTCCACTCCTGGTGAAACCTCCCGATCCTCCAACATTGTCCACCACCGGACTTGTAACAGCAGGAGTTCTCACCGGAGCACTGATTGTAACTGGCGCTTGATTAAATGGCCTTGTCTGATTACCAGCCCTCCTATCACGGCGATAGGCGTTGTCATAACTCCAGGGAACTGCTCTACTACTTTCAATCTGCCTTCTGCCGGGCGCGACAATAGTAGCTGGTGCACGGATGGTTACCGGAGCAGGAATGGTAACCAGAGTATTGCTCGTTGTGGGTGCACTGACAGTCCCACGCCCTCGTCCTTCAGACGGCTTGTAAAATATGGTGACAGTAGACACTGCCCCATCATCCTTAATGGCCCGGCTGAACTGGAGACAGCCCTCATCAATTAACCCCTGAATACCAGCCCTCAACTGGTCACAGCCATTGGTAGCTTCTGAACAACCCAAACACTCTTCACTACAACCTGGGTCAACACCCCCCTTCAGTAGACGGCCCTTGACTATCAGCAAAGAAGTTTGGACTTCATCAACGTTGATAACCAAGTCTTCAGCCTCTCCATCTTCGACATTGTTAACCCTATGCCCACCATGCTGAGGCATAGGATTGTTCACTACATTTGGAACGGGAGAAAAGTTGATCGCCTTAGCATCGATCAAGTCCTGAACCTTATGTTGCAAAGCCCTACACCTTTCAGTATGGTGGCCCGGTGCCCCAGAGTGAAAGTCACATCGGACATTTGCGTCATAGCCAGGAGGCAGCACTGTCGGAGTAGCCATTGTACGCAATTCCACAAACCTTAACCGGAGTAGTTCGGGTAATAATTCGGCGTACGTCATAGGCAATGGGTCAAATCTTCTATCAGGATTCAACCTTTGCCTCTGCTGAAAAGGACGTTGCTGCTGTTGCTGCTGTTGTTGCGGTTGTTGTTGAACTCTCTGTTGTTGCGGACGAGGTTGAGGTGCAGGAATGGTCACTATAGCCACTGGACGGTATTGATCCCGGTTTGTATTAGCTCTGTACACACCCCCTTGTGCTGTACAGCATTAGTCTCTCCTTCTCTACGGCGAGGTGCCCCAGAGAAGGGTTTCTTGGAAGAAGATGAGGAGCCTGCATCATGGATCCTCCCAGCCTTGATTAGACTCTCTGTTCTTTCGCCGCAGATAACGACGTCAGAAAAACTTCCGAATGGGCAGCTTCCCATCCGGTCCATGTAAACGCCTTGAAGAGTACTGATGAACATATCAGTCAACTCCCTTTCCAGCATAGGGGGTTGAACTCTTGCAGCAAGCTCACGCCACCTCTGGGCATACTCCTTAAAGCTTTCATTGTTCTTCTGACAAAGACTCTGCAGCTGAGTCCTGGTCGGAGCCATGTCCATGTTGTGCTTATACTGTCTGAGGAACGCCTCACCCAGATCTCTCCAGCATCGAATGGAATCCCGCTTTAACTCCATATACCAATCCAGAGACGCCCCAGATAGGCTGTCTTGGAAGAAATACATCCACATCTTCTCATCATCAGTGTATGCGGATATCTTTCTGTAGTATGCCTGCACGTGGGTGCGAGGACAGGAGGTACCGTTGTATTTGTCAAATGACGGTGCCTTGAATTTGTGCGGGATTCTCAGACCTTCAACTAATCCCATGTTTGTAACATCAAAACCGAGGGAGTTTTGACATTCTATTGCCCGGATCTTCTCAGCAAGGGCCTCAACTTTGCGATCTCTCGCATCATTTCTACCCAGAATGTCTTCGTCTTCACTGAGCATAGTGAACAAATCCTCTTGTCTGTCAACAATCGGAATTCTGTTACGGGCCGGAGCATGGATGACTCTGGCACTAGCAGCATCCGGAGCAATTGGTTGACCATTAACCCGAATACCCCTCAACTCTTCTCCTTCAGCATAGTTGTTGACGGGAATAGCAGCAGCAGGAATGTCAGGAACTGGATTTCCTTCTGGTAGAGCCTGGTTGGGCGGTGGAATTGCAGCTTCTTGTCTCTGAACCAGTGCTCGGAGCTCTTCTTGGCCTTGTGCAACCCCTTGCATCATGTGCATGAACTGGGCCATGTTAGCCCTCATCTCTGCCAACTCAGCTTGTACTTGATCCATGTTGCGTTGATGGTTGAGCCTCGTTGAGTAGCGGTGTGGTCTTTGATCAGCTATCCTGCCTGAACACAGGAACCCACAGTAAGAAGACGGCACAAGAACACCTGTTATGCAAATGATATGATTATGATGTTTTAATGATATGCATGATGCACATGAGATGCTCGTTTCTCAGGCATTCAAAGAGCCTGACTCGTCTTCAAAAGATGGCAACCTGCAGCAACAAGAGAATGATACAAATACAGGGAGAAAGAGAGCAACAAAGAAATACTGACAACCTTATACATACATAAGGGTAAGAAGGTCATACAGCCAAGTCAACACAAAATCCGAATAATCAGAGTACAAAGAAAAAGAATCCCATCCAACAGGTCTGGAGGTGATTCTCAACAATAAAGATTCAAAGACGGAGTACAAATAAATGAATCCCTTCCAACAAGCCTGGAGGTGATTCTCAACAAAAACAAACAAAGATACTATCTAAGACAGGCGGTCTTCCGGAATGAGGGTCTTCAGGTAATGGCACTGGTCTATCAACAGTGAGCATTCTGAACATTCTGGTAGAGGGGTAATCTTCTCTTTCAACTGTCTTCTGAGCTCCAAGACTTCTCCTCCAAGATAATCCTCTGATTTCTGTCTTAACTCCATCTCTCTCTTCAACTGAGTGTCCTTATCTTTGAGTTGCTTTTCCAGGTCTCTGATCTTCTTCTGATGGTTGACTTCTGCTCTCTGTAGCCTCAGACATTCCCTATGCTCCGCATCCAACATGGATTCCATCTCCTCATAGGATCTCTTCTTACTCCTTGCTCTGCTAGCATCCTCTCCTTGCACTTCCCTGAGTTGATGGGCCAAGTGCAGCTTATCAGCCTTAGCTTTATACAGTTCCATCTGAGTATCCTGCTCCTTTTCTCTCAGACGACGACTCTCCATCAGAGCTTGCTTATAGTGTTCAGCGGGCACACTATCAGCAAGAATCAAGGGTGGTTGCTCTTGCAACGGCTCCATCCTATCGTAGGGTAGCAGTAAGGTTTCCGCTCTCTTCTTTACCCAATCGGTGTAATCGGGCATTGCAATGGCAAACTTCTTCCCTAAGACGGATCCATCCTTCACACTAACAGATCTCCAGGCTCTTCCAATTTGCTCTAACCTGACGGGGTCATCCTTCTTCTCAAAATACACACTTTCAGCTATCTCAGCTTCAAGTGGTCTTCTGCTCATAACAAACCCTAGCTGGCGAAGGGAGAGAACTGGGTTGTAGTTGATACAGCCTTTGGTCCCCACGAGTGGCACATTCCGGAATTCACCACAACTCATGATAACATCCTTCACGTCCATCCGGTATGACTGCCATCTGATGTCGTAGGAGGTGAGCGACATGACCCTCTGAGTCCACTTAAGAGTGCTCTGGGTATCCACAAAGGGTCCACTGACAGGCAGGAGTGACATAAACCATCTGAACAGGAGAGGTAGGCAGCACCTGATGGCTCCACCCTTACCATGCCTACTGTGGATGGCATAGTAAGTGTCAGCTAGAAGGGTTGGGACTGGATTCCCTCTGATGAGGATACTGATAGCAGTGTAGTCAATGAAGTTAGGCATACTCGGAAATAGGACGATCCCATAGATCATGGCAGCAAGCTGTGCGTGAAAAGCTTCCCAATTTCCCTTCTCTGCTTCATCTCTGGCAACCCTCAGAAGAAACTTCAACGGCAGGCCCACAACTTCCCCACAGGGCTTCCAATTCTCACCAACCTCCTTAACACTCATCCGGAGAGCTCTGGCAATCAATCTGAAGTCAACCTCCTTTGGGACGTCCAAGAAGGGAGTCTGATGCTGAACTGGGACATTCGTCAGGATAGAGTACTCCTCGAGAGTAGGTGCTAGCTGATAATCTTGAAATGTGAAGCATCTGAGCTCTGGGTCATAGAATTGTAGAAGTGTCTGCAAAGGCACCGGATCCACCACTGTCTTCAGCACTGTCAGGATATCTCCATACTGCCCAACAAAACTCTTCAGACGATCATCTGTCACAAAGCTAACCAACTCGATCAATGAGGTCAACGGCTCATGATGGAAACTGTAGGAACAGGTCTTCCGCTTCGGCCCTGAGACTGTTGCCATCTCTATCAGTAGACAAGCTCTGGAATGTACTTGAGAAATGATATGCATGCAGAGATTAGTTTTTTTCTTTGTTTTTTTTTTCTTCTTTTTTTGATTTTTTTTTCAATTTTTTTTTCATTGCGTTTCTTTTGGAAAAATAAATATGCTATGATGCAAATGATGCAGACTGGACTGGCTGGTTGTGCAAACTCTGATACTAGGTTGAAGCTTCAGTCAAAATCAGAACATAAATCCAACTTATGGTCAAACTGATCACACTGTCGTCTGAACTAGAGTCACCAACAGAACCAAGTCACCAACGGTACCTGTAATGAATAACCCTTCCCCACTCACGGGTGTAGTCTAGGCCAGGGTAAAGCTGAGAGAAACGCAGCATAAATAACCTTTCGCAGAATACCATCATATACACACCCGAAGTATGTAACGACGATACCCCACCAGGGTCTGAACTGCTCGTGATATCAATGTTCCGCTAAGTGGCGCAATACCACCCGCTTCCCATGAATCACTCTATTCCTAATCATCCTAGATTTCACTCATGGTCTGGGTATTGGACCTTTTACCTCGACTGACTCCCCCCCACAAAGAAAAAGAGACAACCAGCCAGGCAGAATGAATAATGAATATGAATGCAAACAATAATGCACACAATAAATGCAATCAATAAATGAAATGAACAAATAATGAAAGCAATAAATAAAAACAGCACAAAGCAACCAAAACCCTAATCCTAGAGAGCGCTAGGAGAGACTCGCTCAGGGAAGATGGACCAGCATAGGTCAACTTCTCTACATCCCCAGCAGAGTCGCCAGCTGTCGCATTACGCGAAAAACCGGCGGGAAAAGAAAGAAACAACAGAGCCGCCACCGTGCGTTATTTATCCCAAAAGAGGGAAAGGAAACGCTCGAAGTAAACCTGGGAAAGAACATGGTCTCGCGACCAAAGAGGATGGGTTCGGGAGTCGGTTATGCGAAGGGAAGGTATTAGCACCCCTACGCATCCGTAGTACTCTACGGGATCCACGCACACTAGGAAGGAATATTGGTTGCTAAACACTGCTCAAACTCACACACACTGGCTGAAGGAGACAAAAGAAACTGACTGAAACTGACTCGGCAGGATGTCGCATCCTGGGCCTACTTAGTCTATCAGGCATAGACATCAGAGTCGAAGTAGTTCGGACTGGGGAGACGACACATGCTCGCTAGGATGTCGCATCCTATGCATACGTATCTTCTCGGACGAGAGAAGAATCAGAGCATTCGTAGCTCGGCTGACACGCACACAAACAAACACAAACACAGGCAAACGTGGAGCCTGAATGCCAATCGTTGGACTTACATCAGCATCCGAACCAGAAAACGCACACAGGAAACCAACTGCCAATCGCTGGACTTATGTCGGACTCCAAACAGAACACACACAAGGGTGGTTAAGACACAAAGGGTGAAAAAAGAAAAAGGGCGCCCGGAGAGATCAGCTCAATCTCCTGCCTACATACTTCATCTGGTGTGAAGATCAGGGCGATGTAGTTCCCCTACGCAGGGACAAGGATCTAGCCTAACCAGATAACAGAGGGAGACACAACTCTAGGGAGACTACGACTCGAGCCTAGATGTTGTCATGCAAAATCAACCCTAAGTTAAGGTTTCTAGCTAAATGGCACAAGGGCCAACCTATCCTAGACAAGGCTTGCACAGGAAGCAAAGGTCTCGATTGCAACTAGGGCAAGAGAAAGGGGAGGTCTCGATCGCAACGAGGGCGAGAGAAGAGAATTAGTGTTAGTGGTTAGTCAAACTCGGCAAGACATCGCGTCTCGTGCCTACGTATCTCATCTGAATATGAGAATCAGAGTTGCCGTAGTTCGGCTACGGAGGGACAAAGGTCTCGATTGCAACTAGGGCAAGAGAAAGGGAAAGTCTCAATCGCAACGAGGGCGAGAGAAAGGAAAAAGGCTCGATCGCAACGAGGGCGAAAGCAAACAAGGATTACTCTAAACTAAACCTAACTTGCACAGGAAGCAAGTCAAACAAACATACAAGCACAGATAGCACACACTATACACAAGCAAGTGGCTCAAACAAGGGTTAGGTTTTAGTCGAGGGGTCGTATCAACCTCAACAAACAAACCTCTGGAATGGGGTGAGTGTTGCTCTTAACCTTGCCATTGAGGGGCTAAGGTGAAGCAGATGAAAAGAGATGAGGGGTGTGCCTCATTGCTCCTATCCCTGGCCAGGGAGAGAATTTGACAAGAATGTGTGGGTTCAGAAAGTGGGAACCCTTCTACACATTAGATACTGACTCAACTGTGCAATTGCACAAGATCTTGGGTTTTTATCTGAAATGCATCAACACAGTGGTGTGAGCAAGACAGAAGACACACTGAATAGCAGGGGATAGGTTGCTTATCCCTTGGTTCTGCCAATTGCCTCTTCACTTAGGAGGTCTTTGACTCAATGCAAGGACAATTTAAACATACACAAGCATTGCCTCTTAAGGAGGACTTCAGACAGTTTGCCCGGCCAAATAACAAACCGGGTCTCCAGACTACATGAAGTAAAAGAGATTATACCTCAAGCAAGTTGCTAAAAAGCAAAGCAAAGCAAGTTCAGAGAACTTAAGCAACTAAGGGTACCTGAAAGAGTCAAACTAATCAGTTCACAGTTCACAAACAAAACAAAAGGAATTGATAAACAACAGTCAACACAGAGGAACCAATGTGCAAAGCACAAACTCAAGTCAAATGAATCAAGACCTGCAAAACAAAGGTTAGCTCAATGACATTCAAGCAAACTCAAACAAATGAAAGTGATCTCAATGGTCATTTGGTGCTCAACCTGAAAACACAAACTCAACAGTAAGTAACTGGACCACTAGGGCAAGCCTAGGGTCAAAAGAGAATGAAAAAGAGTCAAAACAGCAAACCATATTTAACCAAAATCAAATTCAATCAATCAAGAAGCAATTCCAATTGGATTCACATGCATATCATGTATCATCATTAATTCACAAGCAAAGGAAGGCAAGGCATGGCAAATGAAAGCACAAAGAAGTCAACAGAATGACTTGCATCAAAAGTCAACTCAAATAATTTCAAAAATCAACAAATAAATCATACTCAATACTAACATCTAGCATGGTAAGCATGTCAAATTTCATTGCATTTGGACAAGTGGAAGGCAGCCAATGAAAATCATGAAGTCAAAACAAATTTCAAGCATGCACAAAGAAGTCAACAGCAAGAATTAGCTCAAAACCAAACATAATCAATTCCAAAAATTATCAAATAATTCAGGGTCAAACACAATCCATAACATGGCATACATATGAAATTTCAGCTCAATTGGATCATGGGAAGATAGTCAATTAAAATCAGGAAGTCAACATAATTTCAAGTAAGCACAAAGAAAGTCCACAATCATGGGTCAACTTCAAAAAATCATAACAAAATGAAAACAGATGAGAAATGGATGGGATTAACACCAATGCAAAGCTCAAGATGTCTAGTATGCACATGTAAAATTTCATGATCATCCAATAAGATATGAGAATTTCACAAAGGATTTGGCAAGATGTGTCACACAAAGTCAACATTTGACTAGGCAGAGAAGAAAATTCACAAACAAATAGGAAATGGCATGATTAAATCCAAGAAAAATCATACATCAACTAGACATATAAGAGATGGCTCATGAAAAATTTCACATTATTTGAAGGTCAGAAAGCATGTGAACAAAAATCATGAAATGGCATAGCATTGGTGTGACACAAATTGTCACACCCTACTTCAAAAATTTATATCTAACAAACCACAAATGATAAATGCACAAACTCTACATCAAAACAAAGGTGAATGAGTGTAGATTAACCACAAAAAATTTCAGGGCCATTGGATGCAACATGATCATTTCACAAAAGGATTGGCAAAAGGTATCAAATAAGCATACATGACAAGAAACCTCATACCATTTAAAATCCAGCCAACCAAAAATTCAATAAAAATCATGATAAAATACTAGACATTCAACAGGTCATAATGCAAAAAATCCCATGATTTTTGGAGTTGAAATGAATGAGAAATGGATTTTGGAAGTGGAATGATCATTTGAAATAAACATGAACAAAGAAGATGAATGGGAGGTCAAACTATGGTTGACCAGTGGCACGTTGGTAATTACCATCCTCATTTAACCAAACGCTGCGTTTAGGACCACAAAATAGAATATTCTGATTGGCTAGTTTTCAATGAAACAGTACAGAGGCCAATCGATGTTCACTGTTCTGGAAAAATGGCTAGGGTTTAACAGCAATGTTCATCTTCATGCAATCATCATAGCAAAACGAATTCAAACAAAATTATGCAAACCACATGGCAACACAATCATAATGTTCATGCAACATATAACAACAGCACACCAAACACGATTCTGGGAAAATTCTGGGCAGAGCTAGGGTTTTAACATGAACAGCATGTGTTCATCAACTTCATCAAATCGAAATTTGCAAAAACGCCCAGAAATCAATAGCAAGCACATCAATGGCATCAGCAAACATCAGGCATGCATATTCCAAACATAGATTTCATTGAATCAACAACATCAAAGCAAATCGACTTAGAACAAGTTTGAGCATAAAAATGAAATCCAGATTTCTCAGCCATAACACAAACATTTTAAGCAATCTATAGTTCATTAGAATCAGCAAAGAATGAACTATCATAAGCATGGCATGGATTAGAGAAATAGGGTGGTCGAAACTTTACTTGATTTTGAAGAAACTTGAGATGCAGTAGTTATTTGGGTGATGTAGCTCGAAACAGATCTTCCTTATGCATTATAATGATGGATGCTTGAAGCTTTTTGACTCAGCAAGGCTTGGTATCCTTCAAATCTCAAGTTGCCATTGTTGGTCTATGGAGAAAACAGAACTTGATGCTGCAGTACAGGTGATGGATGATGCTTGAAAAAGGCTCCAAATGAGGGCTAGAGCATGAAACCAAGAAGAGAACTCGTGGTGTTTTGGGAGTTTTGAGCAGAAATGCCAATCGAGCCAAAATGCAAGAAGGAGAGAATGAGAGTGTTTCTGTTGTGTAAAAGCTGCAGCTAGGGTTGGTTTGTGCAGAAAATGAATTATATATTGACTGTTTAACCTTAATTAATCATGTGCTAAGCTTGTTTTACTCTAATGGAACCATTTGCATTTTGCTAACTTTGAACCAAAGGTGCATGTGGAGGTATGGTCCTGCACGGATTGGGCCTTAAAACAGGCTGCAAATAACATTTAAAACAGACCCCAAATGGCCAAATTGCTTAAAAATAGCTAAATCCAAAAGTCAACATTTTGCACACTTGAATTTAATGAAATCAAGCTCAAAAATGGCATTTTGATTGGCAAGGTTTTGGTTCATGATGAATGCATTTTTGGAAAGAGGGGAACAAATGGAGCTTGTAGGAAAAAACCCCATCAAATTTGGCCAAGTGGTTCATGAGATATGGCTTGTTGAAGTTCACAAATTTTTGAAATTAAATTGATCATATCTTGACAACCATACATGGGATTTGAGAGTTCTTGGACTTTTTGAAAATGGGAGAACAAGATCTTCAACTTTCATGTTGTGCAAAAATTCATTTGAAGCTTGTATCATGATGCAAGTTGAGGATCAAGAAGTTTCCATTTTTGGCAGTTGAAATTACAGGTCCACTTTCTATTTTTGGAAATTTTCTGATTGGTTTCAAATTCTTCAATGATGTTGTTTGCCATGATATATGAGGCCTATTGGGACATGAATAAACTCTCTCAAACCATTTCCATCCATCAAAACCATAAAATCAACCACAGTTGACCAACTTTGACTTTTTAGGGTTTCTGACTGTCTGTGCATGAACTGATGGCTTCTGAACATCCAATCTTTGGCTTAAACACTTCAAATGGACCTCCAAGTCATGTGAACTTGTTGGACAAACCCTAGGGCCTTGACTCCTTGAGAAACACCCTTGCTTGCTTGGTTGACTGATCTCCTGATCAGTTTGACCTAATTCTTGCTTGCTTGCTCTTGAGGCAACTGGGGACAATGCAATGCTATGCAATGGATCATGATATGCTATGACCTAATATGAGATGGTATGTACAATGATAGGTGCAAATTTGAGGTGCTACAACAGGGAGCAAGCCAAGCAAAACCTAACTTGCACAGGAAGCAAGTCTAAACTAACCCTAACTTGCACAGGAAGCAAGTCAAACAAACATACAAGCACAGGTAGCACACACTATACACAAGCAAGTGGCTCAAACAAGGTTAGGTTTTAGTCGAGGGGTCATATCAACCTCAACAAACAAACCTCTGGAACTGGGTAGATGTTGCTCCTAACCTTGCCATTGAGGGGCTAAGGTGAAGCAGATGAAAGGTGAGTGAAGATAAGACTTTACAGCTCTTATCCCTGGCCTGGGAGAGCTTAAGACAAGAATGTGTGGGTTCAGAAAGTGGGAACCCTTCTACACATTTAGAACTGACTCAACTGTACAATCGTACAAGATCTTGGGTTTGTATCTGCAACGCATCAACACAGTGGTGTGAGCAAAGCAGATGACACACAGAATAGCAGGGGATAGATTGCATATCCCTTGGGTTCTGCCGATTGCCTCTTCACTTAGGAGGTCTTTGACTCTATGCAAGGACAAAAGTAAACAGTCACAAACATTGCCTTTTAAGGAGGACTTCAGACAGTTGCCTGGCCAAGTAACAGGCCAGGTCTTCCAGACTACATGAAGATTAGAAATATACCTCAATGGAAATTGCTTATACAAGCAAAGCAAAGAAAAAGTTCACAAGGAACTGAGCAACTAAAAGCACCTGAAATGGTCAAGCAGATGTTAGTATGCAACTTCAAAACAAAGCAAAAAGAAACAGACATCAACAGTTAATTAGAGGCAAATGGATGTGCAAGGCATAAGGCTTAAGGCATGTGAGCCAAGCCACCTACAAAACAAACAAGTTAATCAATGATAATCAAGCAAGCTCAATCAAAAAGAAATGGTCTCATTGGTCATTTGTTGGTCAACCTGAAAACACAAGCTCAAAAGTGAGTAACAGGACCACTAGGGCAAGCCTAGGGTCAAAAGAGAATGAAAAAGTCAAAACAGCAAAGGGCAGGCATTCAAAATCATGTTTAATCAATCAAGAAACAAATCCAATTGGGTTCATGTTCATATCATGCATCATCATCATTTCATAAGCAAAAGAAGTCAAAACATGGCATTTAGGAGCTCATAGAAGTCAACAGCAAGACTTAGCTCAAAAGCAATCTTAAACATTTCCAAAAATCATTAAATAAATCATGATCAATCATAACCCACATCATGGTAAGCATGTCAAATTTCAGCTCATTTGGACAAGTAGAAGATAGTCAATGAAAATCAGAAAGGCAAGGCAAGTTTAAACATGCTCAAAGAAGTCAACCAAACATGCATCAACTTGAAAAATTCATAAATCAGATATGGTGTATTATAAATGAATGGGACTAAAACCATGTCAAAGATTAGGATGTCTAGTTATCTCATGTAAAATTTCATGTCCATCCAATAAAGTATGAGAATTTCACAAATGAAATGGCAACATGTATCACACAAAGTCAACATTTTGGTCAAACAGGGGAGAAAATCCCAAACAATTAGGAAATGCCACAAATAAATCCAAGAAAATTCACATGTAAACTAGACATACAAGAGTACATTCATGCAAAAATTCAAACCAATTTGAGTTCAAGAAGCATGGTAATGAAAATCATGAAGTTGGACATCAATGGTGTGACACAAATTGTCACACCCTAATTCAAAAATTCATAACTCACAATCCAGATAAGATAAATTCACAAACTCTACACCAAAATCACCATGAATGTGTCTAGTTTAAGCACAAAATATTTGGGAGCCATTGGATAAAGTATCACCATTTCACAAATGTTTTGGCAAAAGGTACAAAATATGAGCACATGTCACAAACCCTAATACCAATTAAAATTCACTCATCCAAAAAATCAGCAAAAATCATGATAAAAACGTAGAGATCCAGATGAACACAATGCAAAAATTCCCATGAGGTTTGGAATTAAAATGGATGAGATATGATTTTTCAAAGTTGGAGTTCAGAAAATGGAATTAAAATGAAAAATAACAATGTAATTCAATGGGACATGTGCCCCGAGTGGCAAACTTGTAATTACTTGTGCCACTTATTGAAACACGGTCGTTTTGGCAAAGGAAACGAAATGTTTCTATTGGTCGGTTTCAAATGGAACAGGGACGCGGTTCATGCAAACCCTAATCCAGAAATCCGCAGCAAAATGCGCAGCTGGCCTCATGAAGGCTGCAGGAGAATCCGCAGGTAAATGGGCAGTTTCATGAACAGCATGAAGATCTTCATGATCTTCATGCACGAAAATTCCAGAAAAAAAACATAATCCCAGAAACACAAATTAAACACACATTCATGAAGATCCACCAACACTTAACACGAATCAATGTGCAATTTATCCAAAAACAAACAACAACATCAAGAATCGATCCAATCTTGTTATGAACACAAAACTTCCAAACCCTCGTTCTCTCTCATTTCTCAATGGTTTTTCACGATTTAAGTTTCATGGTGATCAGCATGGCATACTCTATCTAAGGCATGGCATAGTTTTAAGAATAGTGAAGATCGAAAACTCACCAAGATTGAAGGGCAGTCGTGATTTAGAGGTTCTTTGCTTGCAAATGCCCAAAACAGATGTACATGAAGCTTCTAAAAGATGGATGGAGGAAGAACTTTGGCTCAGTAGTGCTTGAAGATGATGTTACAGCTGGGAAACAGGGCTCCAAATAGCTTCCAAAGTGATGGAATGTGATGATAAAACCAAGCCAAGCTCGAGTCCTTTTGAGGTTTTTTGGCCGAAAATCTAAAATGAAGAGAATGAGTTTTTGAGAGAGATGAGTTTTCTGTTGGTAAATGGTGGCTGCTAGGGTTTCATTTAGCAGAAAAATGATGTTTAAATACTCTGTTTAAGGGTACAAATCACAGTCCATGAAAAGGTGGGATGGAGTTGGTGAAAAATGTACTTTTGGCCAATTTCCAAGCAAGTTAGGAATGGCTGTGTGTACTGCACGAAAATGACTTGGTTCATGTCACAAATGCATTTTCAGAACATGTTTGATTGGTAGAATTGGTTAGAAATGATTATCTCACAAATTCACTTTTGTACCACACTTGAAATTAATTCATGCAAGTCCAAAAATGCCATTTTGATTGGTGAAGTTTTGGTGAATGGTGATGACATTTTTGGGAAGATGGCATCAAATGTGACTTGTAGCAAAAAACCCCACCCAATTTGGCCAAATGGTTTGGGAGATATGGCCTTTTGAAGTTCAAGAATTTTTGAAAATGAATTGATCATAACTTGCCAACCATACATGGGAATTGAGTGTTCTTGGACTTTTTGGAAATGGGAGAACAAGATCTTAAACTTTCATGTTGGGCAAAAATTCATTTGAAGCTTGTATCATGATGTAAGTTTGAGGATCAAGACTTTCCATTTTTGGTAAATTTCAGTTACAGGTCAAGTTTCCCTTTTTGGAAATTTCTGATCTGGCTTCAAATTCTTCCATGATGGTGTTTGACATGATATATGAGGCCTATTTGGACATGAATAAGCTCTCTCAAACCAAATCCATCCATCGAAACCATAAAATCAATCACAGTTGACCAAGTTTGACTTTTTAGGGTTTCTGACTGACTGTGCATTGAATGATGACTTCTGAACATCCAATCCTTGACCAAAACACTTCAAATGGACCCCCAAGTCATGTGAACATGTTGGACCAACCCTAGGGCCTTGGCTCCTTGAGAAACACACTTGCTTGCTTGATTGACTGATCTCCTGATCAGTTTGACCTAATTTCTTGATTGGCTTGCACTTGAGGCAAATGGGACAATGCAATGCTATGCAGTGGACCATGATATGCTATGACCTAATATGAGAATGTATGTACAATGATAGGTGCAAATTTGAGGTGCTACAGCTGCCCCTATTCAATCATCTGGGAAACCGAACGGATGATAGCAATGGCTGTCAGACTTTCAGGGTAAACAGGGATTGAATACAAAAGAACCGGAGAAATTTGCACCGACTGGATATAATACAAGAAGAACCACATCATTTACCGATGACAACTGCACGACAAATTCAGAAAAGCAAAACCATTTACCGATGGTTAGAAACTGGAAACTTGATATTTACCGATATCAACTTCAGTGAGACCATTTACCGATGGCTGCTGGGAAACAACTTGAGAAAAGCGAAACCATTTACCGATGGTTGGAAACTTGATATTTACCGATATCAACTTCAGCTCGATCATTTACCGATGGCTACTGCAACTGGGGATCCGATATTTACCGATATCGAAGAAAACGGGGCCATTTATCGATGGCGGATAAAACTGGGCATTCAATATTTACCGATATCGAAGCATACAGGGCCATTTACCGATGGCGTCTCCACTTGGGGAGGAATAAAATCTTTGTGGTGTAATCAGACAAGACGTTTACCGACGACTTCTGGGGATCTTGATTTTATCAACAAGGAAACAAAGCATGACCAGACATTTACCGATGACTGGGATGAGGCTCGACGTTTACCGACATCGAAAGATGATGTTTACCGACATCAAAACAAACGACCAGACATTTACCGATGACCGGGGAACACTTCACTAAAGGAAAACAAATATTTGCAACTGGAAACCAGTTAGGACGTTTACCGATGACTCTACTGGGGATCTCTAGCTGGGGAATTATCAGACATTTACCGATGACTGAGGAAAAGACTCGATGTTTACCGACACCGAAACAATGGTGTTTACCGACACCAAAAATGACCAGACATTTACCGATGACTGGGGAGAATAACCCGATGTTTACAGACACCGAAACAATGGTGTTTACCGACACCAAAAATGATGACCAGACATTTACTGATGACTGGAGAGAATACCCGATGTTTACAGACACCGAAACAATGGTGTTTACCGACACCAAAAATGATGACCAGACATTTACTGATGACTGGGGAGAATACCCGATGTTTACAGACACCGAAGCAATGGTGTTTACCGACACCAAACAAAGAAACACACGCGGGTGCTAGTATGACACTTACTGGTATCACAAGAACGACTTTTTAGATGTGTCAAGGCAAGGTCGACCACCTGCTGGGGGTCTCACTGGGGAGAAACAAACTTTCTGTCACCAACGGGTGAGGTAATAAACCTTTGTGGGGATATCAAACCTGAATGCTGTCAAGAGCAACTGTAGCAGACTTGCTGTGCTGATGTTGAATGAAATGATCCGCCTCTGCCGGGGATACGGTCTGGTGAGGTTAACACATGAATGCATATGTTTGAATTTTTCTATGGCGTAATGCTCCATATGGAATGGAAATGCTACGCGGTTTTGAGGATGCAATGATCACTAAAATGCAAGAATGCAAAAATGATGAAAAACTCCGGCTGGGGAGCCAAAACTGATCGGGTACTCCAACTCTGCGGGGAGACTCTGCAAGGAATGCAACGACTTCTCACTCGTGTTGAAGAATAGCACTGCTGCTGGGGAAAGGTAAACTCCGTTGGGGATATCCTTCAGTCCACAGATAGGATAAATGCTGGAGATAGATTTCAATGAACCTGCCTCACTCGGGGAGGAAATCGGCAAATACAGGCCTGCTGGGGATAGGCAATCCTTAGATTTGTAGGGGAATAGAAGGCACTATCCACAGACGTCTCCGCAGGGGAACACAACTCTGATAGCTTCCAAACTTGCTTGGGGAAAATATCTGCTGAGGAAACGTCCTCACAGATGCCAATCCTGAAAAACAGCACAACAAAATACCCCCAGGGGATACATGGACAAGATACGCTCAAGTGTCCTCAACATTCAAAATGATTTTCAAATGTTTTATCTTTTTGCACGTTATTGTGTAGCCTTCATGTTCTTATATGCAATGCTTATCAAAAATTCGGACATTTCTGCAAACAAAATAGTAAAAATAAAAACAAAAGAGCCATTTATCTGAATAACGACTTTTATTGATTGAAAATGTGCCTGAAAAGGCAAATACATTGGGAGGCAATTCCTAGAAAGAGGAAATCGCGCACAAAAGGAAAAATCTATCCTAATGGCAATGTGAACACGACATCCACTATTTCCCAATTCTGTTATAACTCACAGATCATCAGTTTTCCTCCCAACTCCTTGCTTTCTGAGAAGAATGACTGGACGGATCACATCTTTCGGGATGGCAGACGACAAAGCTTGATGAAGTACAGACAACTCAGACTGTAGTCTTCGCTTTAATCCCTCTTTTGGCTGGATCGCCCTTTCGGGTTTTCAATCCACCGGGATACCCATTTTTGCCTAAGCCGCCCTTTGCGGGTTTTCGACTTACCGGGTGTACAAATTCTTTTCATTTTATCCCTAATTTTTGCCCGAACCTTTTCTTTCTGTTTTTTGGTTCGCCGGGATGCCCTTTTTTTGCCTGGACTCTTTTTTCCTTTTTGTCCAGCGGGTCAATTTATGCGAAGTATTTTTTGGCTACATCTGAGTTAACAGGAGACGGAAAGTCTTCACCATCCATAGTTGTAAGCATCAAGGCTCCACCGGAGAATACCTTTTTCACAACATATGGACCTTCATAGTTAGGAGTCCACTTGCCCCTGTTATCTGTACCGGGAGGGAGGATCCTCTTCAAAACTAGATCACCGATCTGATAGCTTCGAGGACGCACTTTCTGATCAAAGGCTCGCTTCATCCTTCGCTGATACAACTGTCCATGGCATACAGCTGCTAACCGTCTCTCTTCGATAAGGCTCAACTCGTTAAACCTTGTTCGAATCCACTCGGCTTCGTCCAGCTTGACATCCAGTAAAACTCTCAAAGAAGGAATCTCCACTTCAACAGGTAGGACAGCTTCCATACCATACACAAGGGAATAAGGGGTTGCCCCGGTCGACGTACGTACTGAGGTACGGTACCCATGCAAAGCGAAAGGCAGCATCTCATGCCAATCCTTGTACGTAACGACCATCTTCTGCACAATCTTCTTGATATTCTTGTTCGCCGCTTCTACAACACCATTCATCTTCGGTCTGTAAGGAGAAGAATTGTGATGTTCAATCTTGAAATCTTTACACAGCTCTTTCATCATCTTGTTATTGAGATTCGAACCATTGTCAGTGATGATTCTCTCCGGAACTCCATAACGACAGATGATTTCTTTCTTGATGAACCGGGTAACCACTTGTTTGGTAACGTTAGCATAGGAAGCTGCTTCCACCCATTTGGTGAAATAGTCAATCGCAACCAAGATGAAGCGATGTCCATTCGAAGCAGTGGGCTCAATCTTCCCAATCATATCAATGCCCCACATGGCAAACGGCCAAGGCGAATTCATGACATTCAGAGGGCTTGGTGGTACATGCACCTTATCAGCATAAATTTGACACTTATGGCACTTCCGAGCATACTTGAAACAATCGGATTCCATAGTCATCCAGTAATAACCCGCTCTCAACAATTTCTTAGCCATTGCATGTCCGCCGGCATGAGTACCGAAGGAACCTTCATGAACTTCCTGCATTAACATGTCCGCCTCGGGTCTGTCCACGCATCTGAGCAAGACCATGTCAAAGTTTCTCTTATACAACACATCATCCTGATTCAAATAGAAGCTTCCAGCTAGCCTCCTCAGGGTTTTCTTGTCATTCTTCGACGCACCTTCAGGATACTCCTGAGTCTTGAGGAAGTTCTTGATGTCATAATACCACGGCTTCTCATCAACACAACAGACTCGGCTGCAAACACATACGCAGGCCTCTCGAGTCGATTCACCGCAACATGTGGCACATGATTCCACCAATGAACTTTGATCATAGACGACAAAGTTGCCAAAGCATCAGCCATCTGATTCTCATCCCGGGGGACATGATACAACTTCACCTTCTTGAAGAACGTCAGTATTCTTCTGGTGTAATCTCTATACGGAATCAAATGCGGCTGGTTCGTATTCCAATCTCCGTTGACTTGATTGATCACTAGAGCGGAATCTCCATAAATGTCAAGCGTTTTGATCCTCAGATCAATGGCTTCTTCTATCCCCATGATACAAGCCTCATACTCAGCTTCGTTGTTGGTGACGTCAAACGTCAATCTGGCAGAAAAAGGTATATGAGCACCTTTAGGATTGATCAATACTGCACCCACACCGTTACCGTTCATATTCACAGCCCCATCAAACATCAGTGTCCATTTATCATCTGGATCCGGTCCTTCCTCGACAAGAGGCTCTTCGCAATCTTTCATCTTAAGATACATGATGTCTTCATCAGGGAATTCAAACATCATAGGCTGATAATCTTCAATCGGTTGCTCGGCGAGGTAGTCTGACAGAATACTACCTTTGATGGCCTTTTGTGACGTGTACTGAATATCATATTCTGTTAGAATCATCTGCCAACGAGCAACACGTCCGGTGAGAGCTGGTTTCTCAAAGATGTACTTCACTGGATCCATCTTAGAAATCAATAAGGTAGTATGGTTCAACATATACTGCCTCAGTCGGCGAGCAGCCCAGGCCAAAGCACAGCAAGTTTTCTCGAGCAGTGAATATCTTGTTTCACAGTCGGTAAACTTTTTGCTAAGGTAGTATATGGCATGCTCTTTTCGACCACACTCGTCATGCTGTCCCAATACACACCCCATCGAGTTCTCAGTTACTGACAGGTACATTATCAGAGGTCTCCCTGGAACTGGAGGTATCAGAATTGGAGGTTTCTGTAAATACTCTTTTATCTTGTCAAAAGCTTTCTGACAGTCATCATTCCACTTGATCGCCTGATTCTTTCTAAGCAGTTTGAAAATTGGTTCGCACGTGGCTGTTAGATGAGATATGAACCTTGCAATGTAGTTCAACCTCCCTAAAAACCCACGGACTTGCTTCTCCGTTTTCGGTTCAGGCATCTCTTGAATAGCTTTGACTTTCGCTGGATCAACCTCAATCCCTTTTTCACTGACAATGAAGCCTAAAAGCTTCCCTGATCTCACCCCAAACGTACACTTGTTCGGATTCAACCTCAGCTTGAACTTTCTCAACCGATCAAACAGCTTCTGCAAATTAACCAGGTGCTCCTCTTCTGTCTGCGACTTCGCAATCATATCATCTACGTACACTTCAATTTCTTTGTGCATCATGTCATGAAAAAGAGTCGTCATTGCCCTCTGATAGGTAGCACCAGCATTCTTTAGCCCAAATGGCATCACCTTATAGCAGAACGTGCCCCAAGGTGTAATGAATGTCGTCTTTTCCATGTCCTCTGGCGCCATCTTGATCTGATTATATCCGGAGAAACCATCCATGAAAGAAATACCGAGGATTGAGCCGTATTATCAACCAATACATCAATGTGAGGTAATGGGAAATCATCTTTCGGACTCGCTCTATTCAAATCCCGGTAATCGACACACATTCTGACTTTACCATCCTTCTTCGGCACAGGAACGATGTTGGCCACCCATGGGGGATAACTCGTAACAGCCAAAAAACCTGCATCCCACTGCTTCTGAACCTCTTCCTTGATCTTAGTTGCCATATCAGGACTCGTTCTACGAAGCTTCTGCTTGACCGAAGGACATCCTTCTCTAAGAGGTAATCGATGCACCACAATGTCTGTATCCAAACCAGGCATATCTTGATATGACCAGGCGAATATCTCCACATATTCTCTCAGCATCTCAATCAGCCTCCTCTTGACAGAGTCCTCTAAAGCAGCCCCAATCTTGATTTCTCTTTTGGCGTCCTCAGTACCCAAATTAACAACCTCCAACTCCTCCTGATGAGGTTGGATGACCCTTTCCTCCTGCTTCAGCAATCTGACCAATTCTGCAGGAAGTTCACAGTCTTCCTCACTCTCCTCTTCAGCTTGGTAGATGGGATTGTCGAAATCATACTGAGCCATAACAGAACTGTTCATAGTGAATGCCATAAGATCGCTTCTGCATGTTTAATGCTTTGTTTTAGAAAAAGAGTTCAATAAAGTCACAAAAAACAAAAACATTGCCATTTTTATTGTTTTGAAAAAAAATGAAAACAAAAAATAGAAAGACAGGGATCACAAAGTTTGATTTCAAAAAATGTCCTTCATTAATGATAATCATTAAAACATGATGAGGCCCTACAATGAATCACTACGCCTTGGGCAGAACGTAGGATTTTCATGCAAAATGACAAAACAACAGAAAATTACTCTGTCAGAAGAGTAACTTGAACCACTTCTTCAGCCGTCCAGTTGTTGATAGACCCCCCTGGTGCACACGGGCGAACCCAGTTGTCCAAATCACAATCACTGTCACAGTCTTCACTACCGGTTGCAGAGACGTCGCCATGATTCATCAGCCCAGCGCTGGTAAAGGTACTCGGACCCGCTTGACCATTCTGCTCTGCTTGGAGAGGCTCGTAACCAACGCCAAATTTGTCTTCTTTGACAGGCAAGTCCACCATCTTGCCCCAGCCTTCAGCTTTGCCAGAATCAACAACCTCCTTAGCCTGCTTGTAAGAAGTAATTGAAGCACCTGGCTTCCTCTGCTCAGCGTACGCCACTTTCTCAAGAGCCACAGTCTCAAACGCCTGACATAAGGTTTCGTGGATCTCGCCATCCACCTCAACATACTTGAACGAGGATAGATGACTCACCAGAATCTCTTCTTCACCGCACACAGTCACAATCTGACCGTTCCAGACATACTTGAGCTTTTGATGGAGAGTCGACGAGACTGCCCCTGCTGCATGAATCCATGGACGCCCCAATAAACAACTATAGGCGGGCTGGATGTCCATAACATAGAAGATGATATCGAATACCTCAGGACCTATCTTCACAGGCAAGGTAACTTCCCCACACACAGAACGTTTGGAGCCGTCGAAAGCACGAACGATCAGGTCACTGGGAGTAAGCACAAACCCTTCCACATCAATCTTCTTCAGAATCTGCTTAGGCAGCACATTCAGCGACGACCCGGTGTCTACCAATACGTGAGACAACACTGCCCCCTTGCACTCCATGGTGATGTGCAAGGCTTTGTTATGGTTCCGCCCTTCAGGCGGTAAGTCCAGGTTGGTGAATCCTACACCATGCCTGGTGCTCACATTGGCCATCACACCCTCCAGTTGATTGACAGAAATCTCCTGAGGCACGTAAGCCAGATTCAACATCTTCAGCAAGGCATTACGGTGTGCCTCAGAGCACATCAACAGTGAAAGTATAGAAATCTTGGACGGAGTTTGATTCAACTGATCTACAATCTTGTAGTCACTCTTCTTGATTATCTTCATAAACTCCTCCACGTCCTTCTCAAATGACCCCTCGGGCGCTTCCTTCTGGACAGGCTCTTCCTCAACCACAGCTTGCTTACCCTTTGCTTTGGCGAGAGCCTCAGCATTATTGTCCCTCAAAGGCTGCGGTGCGAACAGACGACCGCTTCTGGTAAAACCTCCTGGACCCCCTACATTATCCACAGCCGGACCAACAGTTGCAGGAACTCTATTCGGTAAACCAATTGTCACTGGAGTTTGATTCACTGGTCTCGTCTGACTTTCAGCCCTTCTGTAACTGCGGTGAGCATTATCATACTTCCACGGCACGGCTCTACTATTCTCAACAGCCCTTCTTCCAGACGCGGCGATAGTAGTTGGAGCACTGATGGTTACAGGCACGGAAATGGTAACTGGGGTACCATTTACTGCAGGTGCACTAACGACCCTTTGTCCACGTCCTTCAGACGGCTTAAAGTAAATGGTGATAGTTGACACTGTTCCACGATCTTTTACAGCCCTACTGAATTGCAAACAACCCTCATCCATCATACCCTGGATACCGGCCCTTAACTGGTCGCAACCATTCTCAGATTCTGTACAGCCCAAACAATCCTCATCACAGCCCGAGTAGACACCCCCATTCAGCAGACGGCCCTTCACAACTAGCAGAGAAGTCTGAACATCATCAACATTAACAACCAGATCTTCAGCTTCTTTCCCCTCAATATTGTTCACTCTATGCCCACCATGCTGAGGCATAGGGTTGTTTACGACGTTAGGCACTGGAGCGAAGTTGATTGCCTTGGCATCGATCAAATCTTGGACCTTGTGCTGGAGAGCCCGACACTTCTCAGTATGATGCCCTGGTGCCCCAGAGTGAAAGTCACAACGGACGTTGGCGTCGTACCCAGGAGGCAATACTGTAGGCGGAGCCATTGTACGCAACTCAACCAACCCCAACCTGAGTAGTTCGGGCAGCAGTTCGGCGTACGACATGGGTAGCGAATCAAAACGTCGATCAGGCATCCTTTGTCTGGGCTGATACGGACGTTGCTGTTGTTGTTGTTGTTGCGGTTGTTGAACTCTTTGTTGTTGTTGTTGACGAGGCTGAGGTGCCGGAATGGTTACTGCAGCAGCTTGACGGTATTCAATTATGTTCTGATCTCTGCGGTGTTGAACAGCATTAGTTTCACCCTCTCTTCGACGAGGTGCCCCAGCAAACGGCTTCTTAGAAGAAGAGGAACCAGCATCTTGGATCTTCCCAGTTTTAATCAAGCTCTCAGTCCTCTCTCCACAAATGACAACATCAGAAAAACTACCAAATGGGCAGCTCCCCATCCGGTCCATAAACACACCTTGAAGAGTACCGATAAACATATCTGTCAACTCCCTCTCCAGCATAGGGGGTTGAACTCTAGCAGCCAGTTCGCGCCACCTCTGGGCGTACTCCTTGAAGCTCTCTTTGGATTTCTGACAAAGACTCTGCAGCTGAGTCCGGCTCGGTGCCATGTCCATGTTGTGTTTGTATTGCCTCAAAAAGGCCTCACCCAGATCCCTCCAACAGCGGATAGAATCTCTCTTCAATTCCATGTACCAGTCCAAAGAAGCCCCAGATAGACTATCTTGGAAAAAATACATCCACATCTTTTCATCATCTGTATACGCAGAGATTTTTCGATAATAAGCCTGCACATGGGTGCGAGGGCAAGAAGTACCGTTGTATTTATCGAAGGACGGTGCTTTGAACTTGTAAGGGATTCTCAAACCTTCCACCAACCCCATATTGGTAACATCGAAACCGAGAGAATTCTGACATTCCATAGCCCGGATCTTCTCAGCAAGGGCATCAACTTTACGATCCCTCTCATCAACCCTTCCCAGAACATCTTCGTCTTCACTGAGCAGAGTGAACATATCCTCTTGTCTGTCAACAATCGGAGCAGGATTACGGGCCGGGGCACGGACTGCTCTGGCATTAGCGGCATCTGGAACAATAGGTTGACCGTTGATTCGAATACCCCCCAACTCATCACCTACAGCATAGTTGTTGATGGGTACAGCAGCAGCAACATTATCATCATTGACCGGGCCTCCCTCTGGCGGAGCATGGTTGACCGGTGGAATTGCAGCCTCTTGTCTCTGAACCATGGCTCGAAGTTCTTCTTGACCTTGTGCAACCCCTTGCATCATATTCATAAACTGGGCCATGTTAGCCTTCATCTCAGCCAACTCAGCTTGAACTTGATCCATACCTCTCTGTTGATTCAGTCTTGTGGAGTAGCGGTGCGGACGTTGATCAGCTATCCTGCCTGAACAGGAACCAAGAGTGAGAAGTCACGACCAAGAACACCTGTTATGCAAAATGATATGAGTATGGTGCTAATGATGCGTATGATGCACATGATATGTTCATTCCTCAGGCATTCAAAGAGCCTGAGTCATCCTCAAAAGATGGCAACCTGCAGCAAGAACAACATAGAAGCACAGAAACAACATACACAAGAGTGATGAGTACAAGGTGAAACCAACAACCCCATCTATATGAGTAACAGGATCATACAACAAAGTCGACAAAGAAAATCCGAACAATCGGAGTACAACAATGAATCCCATCCAACAAGCCTGGAGGTGATTCTCAACATACATATCAAAGATACAAGCTAAGACAAACGGCCTCCCGGAATGAGAGTCTTCAGGTACTGACACTGGTCTATCAACAGGTCACATTCTGAACATTCTGGTAAAAGAGTGATCTTCTCCTTCAGTTGTCGTCTAAGCTCTACCACTTCTCCTCCAAGGTGGTTCTCTGATGCCTGTCTCAAGTCTACTTCCTTCTTCAACTGGATGTCTTTATCTCTGAGTTGCTTCTCCAAATCTCTGATCTTCTTCTGATAGCTGGCCTCAACTCTCTGCAACCTCAAGCACTCCCGGTGTTCTGCATCTAACATGCTCTCCACCTCCTCGTAGGATCTCTTCTTGCTTCTCAGTCTGCTAGCATCCTCTTCTCGCACTCCTCTGAGTTGATGAGCCAAATTCAACCTATCAGCTTTGGCCTTGTACAGCTCCATCTGGGTATCTTGCTCCTTCCCTCTCAAACGGCGATTCTCCATCAGGGCTTGCTTGTAGTGCTCCGCAGGCACACTCTCAGCAAGGATCAAAGGTGGTTGCTCCTGCAACGGCTCCATCCTATCGTAGGGTAACAACAAAGTTTCTACTCTCTCCTTGACCCAATCAGTGTAATCGGGCATAGCAACGGCAAACTTCTTCCCTAAGACAGATCCATCCTTCACACCAATAGACTTCCAAGCTCTTCCTATCTGCTCCAATCTGGCCGGGTCACTCTGCTTCTCAAAATACACACTTTCAGCTACCTCAGCCTTAAGTGGTCTTCCCTTCATCACAAACCCCAACTGGCGGAGAGAAAGAACCGGGTTGTAATTGATGCAACCCCTAGTCCCTACGAGTGGCACATTACGGAATCCTCCACAGCTCATAATGACGTTACGCACATCCATCCGGTAAGATTTCCACCTGATATCATAGGAGGTAAGAGACATAACCCTCTGAGTCCACTTATGCGTGCTCTGAGCATCCACAAAAGGTCCACTGACTGGCAGGAGAGACAAGAACCATCTGAGCAAAAGCGGGAGACAACACCTGATAGCCCCACCCTTACCATGCCTACTGTGAACAACATAGTAAGTGTCAGCCAACAGAGTAGGAACTGGATTTCCTCCAATGAAAATACTGACTGCAGCATAGTCAACAAAATTGGGCATACTCGGAAACAGGACGATCCCATAGATCGCGACGGCCAACTGAGCATGAAAGGCTTCCCAGCTTCCCTTCTCTGCTTCTTCTCTAGCTACCCTCAACAGAAACTTCAAAGGCAATCCTACAACATCCCCACTGGACTTCCAACTATCACTGACTTCCTTGATACCCAAATGGAGAGCTTTGGCAACAACTCTGAAACCAACCTCCTTGGGCACATCCAAGAAAGGAACCTGATACCGGACCGGGACACTCAGCAGAATGGAGTACTCCTCAAGAGTGGGCGCCAACTGATAATCTTGAAAGGTGAAACAATGAAGCTCTGGGTCGTAGAACTGTAGAAGAGTCTGCAACGGCACCGGATCGACTACCATCTTCAACAGTGTCAGAATATCTCCATACTGGTCAACAAACCCCTTCTGGTTACCACTGGTCATAAGGTTGCTCAACTCAATCAGAGACGTCAAAGGTTCACGGTGAAAGCTGTAGGAACAAGTCTTCCGCTTCAACTCTGGGACTGTTGCCATCTCTATCAGTGAACAAGCTCTGGAATGTACCTGAGAAATGATATGCATGCAGGGATTAATTTTTCTTCTTTTCTTTTCCTTTTTTTTGTATCCTTTTTTATTGCGTTTCTTTTGAAAAATAAATATGCTATGATGCAAATGATGCAGACTGGACTGGTTGGCTGTGTCTCTCAGAACACAGGATCAAAACTTCGGCTTGAACTCGGAACCACAAATTCATCTGAAACCCAAAGTCATCTGAGACCCCAAAATTCTGAACCAATAGTCACCAACAGGATCACAAGTCACCAACAAGTCACAAACTGTACCTGTAATAATGATCATTCCCTCCCCACTCACGGGTGTCATCTAGGCCAGGGTAAGGTCGAGAGAAACGCAGCATAAATAACCTTTCGCAGAATATCATCATATACACACCCGAAGTATGTAACGATAATATCCCACCAGGGTCTGAACTGCTCGTGATATCAATGTTCCGCTAAGTGGCGCAATACCACCCGCTTCCCATGAATCACTCTATTCCTAAGTATCCTAGATTTCACTCATGGCCTGGGTATTGGGCCTTTTACCTCATGTAACTCCCACCCCAACAGAGAGAAACAGACAACCAGCCAGCCAGGTGAACAGATGAATATGAATGCAAACATTAATGCAAACATAAATGCAAACAATAAATAAATGAATGCAATAAATAACAGCAAACAGCAACCAAAACCCTAACCTAGAGAGCGCTAGGAGAGACTCGCTTAGGGAAGATGGACCAGCATAGGTCAACCTCTCTTATGTCCCCAGCAGAGTCGCCAGCTGTCGCATCACGCGAAAAACCGGCGGGAAAACAAGAACAACAGAGCCGCCACCGTGCGTTATTTATCCCAAAAGAGGGAAAGGAAACGCTCAGAGTAAACCTGGAAAAGACATGGTCTCGCGACCAAAGAGAATGGGATCGGGAGTCGGTTATGCGAAGGGAAGGTGTTAGCACCCCTACGCATCCGTCGTACTCGACGGGATCCACGCACAATAGGAAGGGAAAATGGTTGCTATAACACTGCTCACACACACACACACACTGGCTGAAGGAGACACAAGAAAACAAAAGAGACTGACTCGGCAGAATATCGCATCCTGGGCCTACTTAGTCTATCAGGCATAGACATCAGAGTCGAAGTAGTTCGGACTGGGAAACGACACATGCTCGCTAAGGTATCGCACCTTATGCATACGTATCTTCTTGGACGAGAGAAGAATCAGAGCATTCGTAGCTCGGCTGACACACACACAAACAAACACTGGCAAAGGCAAACGTGGAGCCTGAATGCCAATCACTGGACTTACATCAGCATCCGAACCAAAACACACTCAAAAAAGGCAAACATGGAGCCTGAACGCCAATCACTGGACTTACATCAGCATCCGAACCAACAAACCCACACTAGAACCCGAATGCCACTCGATGGACTTACATCAGCTTCCAAGTACACAACAACACACACAGAAGGGTTGAAGACAAAAGGTGGAAAAAGAAAAAGGGCGCCCGGAGAGATCAGCTCATCTCCTGCCTACGTACCTCATCTGGTATGAGGATCAGGGCAACGTAGTTCCCCTACAGAGGGATAAAGGACTAGCCTAACCAGATAACAGAGGGAGACACAACACTAGGGAGACTACGACTCGAGCCTAGATGTTGTCATGCAAAATCAACCCTAAGTTAAGGTTTCTAGCTAACTGGCACAGGGAGCCAGCCTATCCTAATCATGACTTGCACAGGGAGCAAGCCACACACACATTTAACTTGCACAGGGAGCAAGCCAAGCAAAACCTAACTTGCACAGGAAGCAAGTCTAAACTAACCCTAACTTGCACAGGAAGCAAGTCAAACAAACATACAAGCACAGGTAGCACACACTATACACAAGCAAGTGGCTCAAACAAGGTTAGGTTTTAGTCGAGGGGTCATATCAACCTCAACAAACAAACCTCTGGAACTGGGTAGATGTTGCTCCTAACCTTGCCATTGAGGGGCTAAGGTGAAGCAGATGAAAGGTGAGTGAAGATAAGACTTCACAGCTCTTATCCCTGGCCTGGGAGAGCTTAAGACAAGAATGTGTGGGTTCAGAAAGTGGGAACCCTTCTACACATTTAGAACTGACTCAACTGTACAATCGTACAAGATCTTGGGTTTGTATCTGCAATGCATCAACACAGTGGTGTGAGCAAAGCAGATGACACACAGAATAGCAGGGGATAGATTGCATATCCCTTGGGTTCTGCCGATTGCCTCTTCACTTAGGAGGTCTTTGACTCTATGCAAGGACAAAAGTAAACAGTCACAAACATTGCCTCTTAAGGAGGACTTCAGACAGTTGCCTGGCCAAGTAACAGGCCAGGTCTTCCAGACTACATGAAGATTAGAAATATACCTCAATGCAAATTGCTTATACAAGCAAAGCAAAGCAAAAGTTCACAAGGAACTGAGCAACTAAAAGCACCTGAAATGGTCAAGCAGATGTTAGTATGCAACTTCAAAACAAAGCAAAAAGAAACAGACATCAACAGTTAATTAGAGGCAAATGGATGTGCAAGGCATAAGGCTTAAGGCATGTGAGCCAAGCCACCTACAAAACAAACAAGTTAGTCAATGATAATCAAGCAAGCTCAATCAAAAAGAAATGGTCTCATTGGTCATTTGTTGGTCAACCTGAAAACACAAGCTCAAAAGTGAGTAACAGGACCACTAGGGCAAGCCTAGGGTCAAAAGAGAATGAAAAAGTCAAAACAGCAAAGGGCAGGCATTCAAAATCATGTTTAATCAATCAAGAAACAAATCCAATTGGGTTCATGTTCATATCATGCATCATCATCATTTCATAAGCAAAAGAAGTCAAAACATGGCATTTAGGAGCTCATAGAAGTCAACAGCAAGACTTAGCTCAAAAGCAATCTTAAACATTTCCAAAAATCATCAAATAAATCATGATCAATCATAACCCACATCATGGTAAGCATGTCAAATTTCAGCTCATTTGGACAAGTAGAAGATAGTCAATGAAAATCAGAAAGGCAAGGCAAGTTTAAACATGCTCAAAGAAGTCAACCAAACATGCATCAACTTGAAAAATTCATAAATCAGAGATGGTGTATGATAAATGAATGGGACTAAAACCATGTCAAAGATTAGGATGTCTAGTTATCTCATGTAAAATTTCATGTCCATCCAATAAAGTATGAGAATTTCACAAATGAAATGGCAACATGTATCACACAAAGTCAACATTTTGGTCAAACAGGGGAGAAAATCCCAAACAATTAGGAAATGCCACAAATAAATCCAAGAAAATTCACATGTAAACTAGACATACAAGAGTACATTCATGCAAAAATTCAAACCAATTTGAGTTCAAGAAGCATGGTAATGAAAATCATGAAGTTGGACATCAATGGTGTGACACAAATTGTCACACCCTAATTCAAAAATTCATAACTCACAATCCAGATAAGATAAATTCACAAACTCTACACCAAAATCACCATGAATGTGTCTAGTTTAAGCACAAAATATTTGGGAGCCATTGGATAAAGTATCACCATTTCACAAATGTTTTGGCAAAAGGTACAAAATATGAGCACATGTCACAAACCCTAATACCAATTAAAATTCACTCATCCAAAAAATCAGCAAAAATCATGATAAAAAAGTAGAGATCCAGATGAACACAATGCAAAAATTCCCATGAGGTTTGGAATTAAAATGGATGAGATATGATTTTTCAAAGTTGGAGTTCAAAAAATGGAATTAAAATGAAAAATAACAATGTAATTCAATGGGACATGTGCCCCGAGTGGCAAACTTGTAATTACTTGTGCCACTTATTGAAACACGGTCGTTTTGGCAAAGGAAACGAAATGTTTCTATTGGTCGGTTTCAAATGGAACAGGGACGCGGTTCATGCAAACCCTAATCCAGAAATCCGCAGCAAAATGCGCAGCTGGCCTCATGAAGGTTGCAGGAGAATCCGCAGGTAAATGGGCAGTTTCATGAACAGCATGAAGATCTTCATGATCTTCATGCACGAAAATTCCAGAAAAAAAACATAATCCCAGAAACACAAATTAAACACACATTCATGAAGATCCACCAACACTTAACACGAATCAATGTGCAATTTATCCAAAAACAAACAACAACATCAAGAATCGATCCAATCTTGTTATGAACACAAAACTTCCAAACCCTCGTTCTCTCTCATTTCTCAATGGTTTTTCACGATTTAAGTTTCATGGTGATCAGCATGGCATACTCTATCTAAGGCATGGCATAGTTTTAAGAATAGTGAAGATCGAAAACTCACCAAGATTGAAGGGCAGTCGTGATTTAGAGGTTCTTTGCTTGCAAATGCCCAAAACAGATGTACATGAAGCTTCTAAAAGATGGATGGAGGAAGAACTTTGGCTCAGTAGTGCTTGAAGATGATGTTACAGCTGGGAAACAGGGCTCCAAATAGCTTCCAAAGTGATGGAATGTGATGATAAAACCAAGCCAAGCTCGAGTCCTTTTGAGGTTTTTTGGCCGAAAATCAAAAATGAAGAGAATGAGTTTTTGAGAGAGATGAGTTTTCTGTTGGTAAATGGTGGCTGCTAGGGTTTCATTTAGCAGAAAAATGATGTTTAAATACTCTGTTTAAGGGTACAAATCACAGTCCATGAAAAGGTGGGATGGAGTTGGTGAAAAATGTACTTTTGGCCAATTTCCAAGCAAGTTAGGAATGGCTGTGTGTACTGCACGAAAATGACTTGGTTCATGTCACAAATGCATTTTCAGAACATGTTTGATTGGTAGAATTGGTTAGAAATGATTATCTCACAAATTCACTTTTGTACCACACTTGAAATTAATTCATGCAAGTCCAAAAATGCCATTTTGATTGGTGAAGTTTTGGTGAATGGTGATGACATTTTTGGGAAGATGGCATCAAATGTGACTTGTAGCAAAAAACCCCACCCAATTTGGCCAAATGGTTTGGGAGATATGGCCTTTTGAAGTTCAAGAATTTTTGAAAATGAATTGATCATAACTTGCCAACCATACATGGGAATTGAGTGTTCTTGGACTTTTTGGAAATGGGAGAACAAGATCTTAAACTTTCATGTTGGGCAAAAATTCATTTGAAGCTTGTATCATGATGTAAGTTTGAGGATCAAGACTTTCCATTTTTGGTAAATTTCAGTTACAGGTCAAGTTTCCCTTTTTGGAAATTTCTGATCTGGCTTCAAATTCTTCCATGATGGTGTTTGACATGATATATGAGGCCTATTTGGACATGAATAAGCTCTCTCAAACCAAATCCATCCATCGAAACCATAAAATCAATCACAGTTGACCAAGTTTGACTTTTTAGGGTTTCTGACTGACTGTGCATTGAATGATGACTTCTGAACATCCAATCCTTGACCAAAACACTTCAAATGGACCCCCAAGTCATGTGAACATGTTGGACCAACCCTAGGGCCTTGGCTCCTTGAGAAACACACTTGCTTGCTTGATTGACTGATCTCCTGATCAGTTTGACCTAATTTCTTGATTGGCTTGCACTTGAGGCAAATGGGACAATGCAATGCTATGCAGTGGACCATGATATGCTATGACCTAATATGAGAATGTATGTACAATGATAGGTGCAAATTTGAGGTGCTACAGAACGTTCAAAGATGAACTAGCATCTACCAACACCCTAGATAAGATAGTATCTACACATTTGACATAAATATGTAGAGCCTTGATGTGATTTTTCCCCTCGGGTGGGAGCTCATCGTCGTTAAACCCTAAACTTGTACTGGCAGCAATGTTGTTGACAACACCTTCGAATTGACATACATAAATTTCTTGCAGCACATGAGAGATCCTTAAGAATTTTACTAAGGCATCTCTATGTGCTTCGGATCACATTATCAAAGACATCATTGAGATCTTCGACGGGGTCTGGCTGAGTTGATAAACCACCTTATAGTTGCTTTTCTTAATGATGCGCAAAAACTCCTCCACCTCACTGGTTGGTGGAGAATTTTTCCTTTGTTGGTCATTTTCAACTTGTTTGCCTTTTTCTTAATTTGAGGTCCCACTATTGTCAATAACAGGGAGTATAGGTGCAAAAATACTTCCACTTCTTGTTACTCCACCGGTTCCGGTTATATTCACCATTGGCTCATTGGATGCTATATGCTCTTCTTGTACTTTCTGTTCATGGATATAGTAAGTTGAGTCATAGATCCATGGTACTTCTTTAGTGTCTTCAAAAGGTAATAGAATGGGCACAATCATCAATAGAGGAGTAACTAGATTATCAGAAATAGTCATTAGAGACAAATCATATGGGATTTTTAGTGGTTGGACTTCATTGTACGAGATTTCCAGAGTTGACACATCTTCACTAGTGGACAAATTCTCCACTACCATGATTCCTTCAATTATTAATCTTTAGACAACATACTTCAAAAATTTGCATTCTTGAGGGTTGATTAGACAATGCTTACAATTAGGATCACAAACAGGGAACACATTACTTTTCAACAATTGTTCCTTAATCTTAATCATGGGGATCTTTAACTCTTCCATTCAGGACACCAACCTTCTTCCTTCACCAATTTCTACCATATTTATTGCAGGTTTTTTATGTGGTGGCATTGGGTTGTTGTTCACATTTGGGCCATTAGGCACAACATGATTTCCTTTGAGTCTATCAAATATTGGACTTTGTATTTCAATGCTTTACAATTCTCAATTGAATGACTGAGAGCACCGTAGTGGAACTCGCATTGGGCATTTACATCATAGCCAGGAGGAAGGACCATTGGTGGTGGTCTTATCTCCCTTAATTACACCAATGAGCCATGTAATAGATACGACAATATACGACTGTATGGCATAGGAGCTAGATCGAATCTTCTTTCAGGTCTTCGTTGTTGTTGTTGTTGTGGATAATGTTGTTGTTGTTTTTTTTGTTATTGTTGTTAACATTGTTGTTGTTGTTGATATAATTTTTATTGATATGGAGTGAGTTGTTGGTTGGCTCGTTGATCAACTGGGATAACTTACATTTGTTGATTCTGAATTTTTGCCACAACGACAACTTGTTCGTATGGAACACGATATGTCAAGGCTCTTGCTCTTACCATGGAAGTTTCATTTGCTTCACCTTACCTCTTATTCCTATAGGCTACATATGGCTTATTCACCACACAAGATGTACTAGCGACATTCTGGATTTTGCCCATCTTAATCATGTTCTCTATCCTTTTGTCGGCTAGGAATATATCAGAGAAACCTGAAGACGTGCTTTCTATCATTCTGTCCAAATAGGGGCCTTGATGGTTACCCATAAACATATCAATTAACTCCCTTTCCAACAAAGGAGGTTATACCCTTGCGCTAGTTCCCTTCATCGTTAGGCATACTCTTTAAAATTCTCGTAGGACTTTTGAGTCAAATTTTACAGATGGGTCATGTTGGTTTTGTATTGATAATATTTTTGGAATGCCTTAACCATATCCCTCCACGCCCGTATGTGAGTTCCTTCCAATTGCATATACCAATCTAGTGATGCTCCACTTAAAGAGTCTTGAAGAAGTGCATAAGTAGTTTATCGTCATCGGAGTAGGCAGCCATATTTTGGCAATAAGCCCTAATATGTGTTCTAGGGTCTCTGGCTCCTTTGTATTTTTAAAAGTCGGGAACTTTGAACTTGGCGGGTATAACTACGCCTGGGACCAAATACATTTTGGCAACGTCAAAACCTATATCATTGGAGCCTTCCATGGATTTTAACTTCTCCTCAATAGCTTTAACTTTCTTCTCTAAGTCATTGGCAAGTTGACCAAAAGCGTTATACACATAGGTGCCCCTTAGACTGAAGAAGGCAGCTTTCTGATCATCAATCTCAATAACTAGAGGATGGATAACTGGTGAAAGACCACTGTCGGGTTCCCCTACGGGAATCTGGACTGGAGTGGGGCCTTGTGGAGGCACACGATTCTCCATAGTAGTTGGAATGGCAGTGGTAGAAGTGTGGGCCCTTTGGTTTATCTTCTCTTGCATCTTCGCCATGATTTCTTGACCACGAGTGACGACTTGAATAGTCTCCATCAATTTCCCCATTTACACTCGCATCTGAAACACCTCATCGCGTAGGGAAGCTTGGTTATGCTCAAGTTGACCCATTATAGCTTGTTGAGTGTTATGGGTGTAATATGGATGACGGGAAGTCAGTTTGCTATTTTCTGTTTTAAGAAAGGTTGATGACGAGTTTGGGGTTTTGTTTTGAAAATGCGGAATGATGCATGAACGTTTTTTATTTTTTTATGTTTGTTAATGCAAATCTCTTAGTTATTCGTGTTGTTTATTGTGAAAAACACTTAACATTTAAACATTGCAATCAAGAATAAAGATGTACACACAGAGTGAATCATAAAGAATATTCATTCATCCATTATAGGGAAATAAGTACAAGTACATAAAAGTTGCAAATACAAGTTTTTAAACTGAAAAAAACAAACATGCAAACTAGATGTCAACTTTAAAGGTAACCCCTTGAGACTTGCGGAGAGCTTCAATATCGGTGATAAGTTCCGCCATTGTCTTCTTGCAGAATTTGGAAAAGTTGTAGACTTCTTCAGGGGTGTTCTCGGGGCACGTGATCAAATCATCCTCTTATAACTTTTTAAGAAAGTCTTGGAGGGCGTAATTTGTCAATACAACTATATTGGTGTGCTTGTTCTTCCATTCTTTGTAGAGAGTTTGGAGGTTTTGGATAATACCATCCATTTGAGCAATTGAATCTTCTTCCCCACAACACATCTCTTCCCAGTATCGACAATCATTTTGCAACTCCAAGTAGGCTTGATCATAGACTCCCATATTCAGATTCTTAATTTGCTCTCAAGCTTTCCCAAGTTGGAATCATCTGCGCAAGAAGCTTCGATAAACTTTCTCCCTTTCTAACTGATCTTTGGCCAAAAGATCCTTGCACTCTTTAAGAATGGTCCTTAGCTCTAGGATTTGGGCTTCATAATCCTCCCTACCTTCTTTCTTCGTCGCATTAGACCTCTCAACAGTTTTCTCAAGGTCCTTGATAGTACGGTACGCTTGATCTAACTTTTAGTTGCGGAAGTCTAGCTCAGAATTGGCTCCTTATAGAGCACTACCTACACATACTCTTTTGTCTTCCACCTCCCTTAATCTCTTCATGCTAGCCTTTAATTCCTCATTGACTAGCTTACCCTTGTCTTCCAATACTTCCTTGCGTTGCTTGGTACGGCTGAGTTGGACTCGTAATTGAGTGTTCTCGAACTCAAGCTCTCGGATTTCGTCGATAAGCTTGTCCACATCTTCTTGCGAGATGGGCTTGGGTTCGGGCATCAACGAGAATAATGAAGGATCAAACATGAAAGGAATATTGACGAATAAAGCTCTCTCTCTCACCCACACAAAGTAGGGTTCCTTGGCTAAGATATTCTTCTTCCCTCACTCTTGGCCAATCCTGACTATGCTTGTCCAAGCTCTCTTCACTCTTTTCACAACTAAATTGAGTGGGTCGACATTGTTGGAGATCAAAGGTACGAGGTCTCGGTCTTCGCTAGGACTCAACATAACATACCCCAATTGTCTCTTGAGTAACACGTGCTTGTAGTTGATTCAACCAAATATTCCTATTAGGGGTGCATTTGGGAACCCTCCATATCTAAAAATGACGTCATTGGTTTCCCACTCTCTTTTGTACCATAAGATTGAACTGGAAGAGAGAGAAGAAAATCTTTAGGGCCATGAAAGATTACTATAGGCAAAGGGTCCTTGTTGAGGCATATGAGTCCTCATCCATAAATGTAAGAGGGGTGCACAACAGAGAAAGGTTCCTCCTCTTTTCTCATGCCTTGTATGAAAGGTATGATAGAAATCTGCAAGCAAGAATGACATTGAATTGTTGGTTAGGAAAATCTCCAATGCCAAGTGATCTACAAAATTGTCTATGTTAGGGAATAGAAAAATTCCATGGATCAACAATGCTAAAGATGTGCTACATAATTCTTCCTTTTCTTCTTTTATCATTTTCCAAGCATGGTCTTCTAGGAATTTCTTTGTAAGACCTTTGACGGTACCTTTGGTCCCTAGTTAGCCACTTATTCGTTTGCGTTGATACCCGAGACTAAAGCTGACTCAGACAAGGTAAATCCTTCTTTCAACTTGGGGAATGGATTCAAATCTTTGATTTATCGGTTGAGAAGCCTCTTAATTTCCTCCAAGGTTAGGGGCAGTTGAAAATATGGGAAAGTGAAACATCTTAGCGGGACGTCGTAGTACTGAGCTAGGTCTATGAGCTCCAAAGTCAACCTTTTCACTTAGGAGGTCTAAGATGCTGCCATAAGTTGTTTGGAACTTATTATTTTTAAGGGACGCAACCTTATATCTTAGAACCTTCAAGGTATCTGTTCGGGGATCTTTGTATTTGAAGGTGAATGTACTCTTTCTTGGCGGAGGATTCATGATCGTTTTGCAAATTTTCTTGTATTCTTGCGTTAAATAATGAAATTCTAAATGATTTGTTTTATTATGATGTATGAATGTTTATGAATGCATGGATGAACAGATTATTGGTTTCCACAGAACTCAGGCACGGGGTTCGAAATCTGAGATCACTGTGATAAGGAATATGGTTTAATAATGACTACTTTCAAACCAAGGTTCTCACTTGGCAAGATCTAGGGCTTTTGATCAGAGTTGTTATGGCTTTATCTTTTATCCATTTTTGGAAAATTTTCACTTTTTCACTTTGGCTCAAAATGTTCACATGTGCTCTTGTTGTAACCAAGTTGACTTCTAAACATGTCACATAATGTTATGTAATGTATCTTGGGCCAAAATGGATAAAAACACATGAGTTTGGTGGCTTGGTGCATCAAAATGCAAAATCTGCCTAAATGTGAGTGGTTTGGTGCACCATGATAAGTCAGCAACTTTGAGCTTGGGCCAAATGAATTTTACTCATGCATTTTTCATGAAACTTATGTCAAATGTTATTTGCCATGCCCTTGATTATTTGAGAAAAGAACCAGGTCAAAAGGAGTTGGGGTTTGGAAATGGCAATGAGGTAAAGTGGGGGTCATATGCATGATTCTAGGTCTAGCTAGGCATCTTGACCAGCTTGGCCAATCCAAAAATTGAGGTCCTTGCTCAATGAATTAGGTTTTGGACCTTGAAACAAATTTGAAGAGGGATTCAATTAGGACATTGGCATAAATAATATCTTGAAAATCTTGAAAGATGAAAATATTATGTGGTTTGGACCAAATGGTAGGCCAAACTTGCCAAAAGGTGACCAACCAACATGACCTAGAAATGCCATTTTGAGATTTCTTGATTTTTAAGGCACAATGATGAATGCTTGAAGCTCATATGATCATATCTTGATGGAAAATGAGGCTTGGTGTTTGGTGAGATTATTTTAGGTAAAGTCCATTTGTGAAATCAATGCATTGAAAGTTCAAATTTCATGGTCAAGCCAAAGACTTGTACCATGGTGAAATGGATGTTTGTTTGATGAAATGGTTGAAAATGACTTGAATTAGGTTCTTCTCTCCAGTATTGCATTAGTAGTAGTTATGTGTAAGGCTATAAATAAGGAAGATTTCTTCTCATATCAAGTTTATTGCTACACACGAAGGCTTGGAGCAGAATTGGTGTCATTGGAAGATTCAAGAAACGTATTCAAGTAAATATTACATAGAAGAGTTTGTCCAGTTTTTTGTGTACAAGTCAAAATCCAAATCCAAATTAGGAGATTTACTTTCTCAGTTGTGTTATTGGTTGGTGATTGTATAAACTCTTGGGAGTATTTTTTAAATAACAAGGAATTATGAATGTTCCAATGGGAAACTTTGAAGAGTGCACGTGGGAAAAGCGAGGACGAACACTGAAGTACTATAAATATATTTTCATCTCTGTGTGTGTGTGTGTATGTGCGCGCGCGCGTGTGTGTGTGTGTCTCCCTCTCCCCCTCTCTCTCTCACTCACTCTTGTATTTATATTCATAGTGATTGCATGCTTAGGTTTCTCAATTCCTTCGTATTATATTGTTTTGTTCTTGATAGAGATTTATTACATAAGCATTATGTTTTGTTGGAATTGGATAACTTGTTAAGAAAGATTTCTAATTGATAAATCGGAAAATGAATTGAAGTTAGAACTCCAAAAATTGAATCATTATGTACATTCCTTGTGGCTACACATATTGAGTCAATTCATACCAAGCGTTTTACCATTATAATCTGTGATATTTGTTAAAGGAACTGTGTTAGTTTGATCATATTCAACTGTATAATTTTCATTTTCGCATCAAATCTTCTGCTCGCAAATGATTTTTGAAACACTCTGATTTTGGAAAATGATGGTTGGATTTTTTATTTTGGGTCTATTCACCCCCCTCTAGATCGTGTTTCTACTTCCATATTCACACCCAACACAAAGCACTAGACTCTAATGGATTCCAACCCATTATCTTTACTATATAGTTTCATATTATAGGAGGTAAAGTTTAGAAATTAGCATTGATGCTTTTTTTTTGTCGCATCCCTGGTGATCTTGCTGAAACCCTTATCATTATTATCTCTAAAGTTGACGAACTTCAAAGTATTAAGGATTTTAGACCCATTAGTCAATGTAATGTTCTCTTCAAACTTGTATCTAAGGTCTTGGTTCGACGTATTATACTGCATTTGGAAACCCTCATTGTCCCTCTTCAGAGTTGATTTATCCTCAATCGAGGCACTGCAAATAATGCTCTTAACGCTTAAGATATTGTTCACTACATGCATACTAAGAAATTAAAATAAGGTTTTCGTATGTATAAGATTGATTTTGAGAAGGAATATGATAGTGTGGATAATTTTTTTTGAAAATCACTCTAGCAGAATTTGGATTTCCAACGTTAACAATTGATCTAATTATGAGTTGCATCACCTCATAATCCATATCTCTTAGGTGGAATAATGAGAAACTTGATAATTTTTCTCCTATTCGTGGTCTGCGATAAGGTAACCCTATATCTCCTTACTTATTCTTGCTTTGTATCGAGAAATTGATCCTTTTCGTTCAGGAAAAAATAGAATAGAATAATTAGCTCCCCATACGCATCTCTAATAATGGACCAATGATTTCTCATCTCTTCTTTACAGATGATTGTCAACTCTTTACAAATGTCAAAAATTTTTAGGTTATGATAGTTAATGAGGTGCTTCAAGCTTTTTGCAAAGCCTATGAGATGAAGATTAATGTCCACAAATCTAAATTCAATCCCTCTAAGAAATTATCACGTGAAAAGGTAATGAAATTTGAAGGTATGATTAACTTCCAGCATACCTTTAATTTTGGTACATATCTTGAATTTCCTTTGCTTTATGGTAGAATTAATGTATTCAAAATAAACTAGAATTATTGTAAAAGTTACAACTATCTAAATAAACTAGAATTAATGTAACATGAAATCCAAAAAGGTTTTTGAAACTTAGGATCTGACGAGCGTATCTTCTTCGGGCAGAGCTGGTTTCTCGCCCCCGGTGAATCCTCATGCTTTGGTTTTAAGCATGTGGCACACAAATTTACTACCCTCGATGTGAGGCGCTTCTTTGGCTTTGTTGGGCCTTGGGATTTTGGCTCTCTCTCTCTCTCTCTCTCTCTCACGAGTTAGACTTATCTTTCGAATAGGAGGAGTCACACTTCACATATATATTGAGGTATCCATTCTGTATTAGTCTCTCAATTTCCTTTTTCAGTTGGTATCAATCTTCGATGTGCTTCCCCTTGACTCTATGTAAGTTGCACCACCTTCCTAGATCAGAACCAATCGCACCTGCCTTAGGAGCAGGCGACGTAAGAATGTTATGCAGGCGGAGAACCTTGCGCTGGATTTTCTCGCGATGAGTATTCTAGATCATGAAGCTCTGTATCATCTTACCTACTCTTTCAAATGCGGTCTTTTACTTTATGGGTGAGGTGTAAGTGCTCTTACTCTGGTGATGTGAGCCTTCAGCATTAGGAACATACTCCATAATGTCGTGTGCCTTTTTTTCTTTATTTCTTTCTCCGCCCTTTATGTAACACTCCACTATGATGACCACTTTTTCCAACGAGAGCGTCGACTTCTGGGAAAGGGACTCGTTGAAGTGTCTTACCTTGAGTCTATTTTGGATTGCCCTCACAAACATTTATTTATTTGGTCGGATAATCCTGATAATGGCCTCGTTGAAGCGGGTGAGGTAGTCCCTTAATGACTCTGACGGGCCTTGGCATATGTTAAATAGGATTGTGGTAGACATCTTCCCGTGGCGATTAAAAACGAGATGGTGTACTAGCTTCTATACCAGTTTCAGATAGTTGTTGATGGAAGCACGAGGTAAACCCATATACCATCGAATGGTAGCATCCCAAAAAGTTCCAGATAGAACTTTACACTCTAGAGAGTCAGACACTCCTATGATGGCCATTTGTATGTTGATGGAGCTGACATGCAAGTAGGGATCGTTGCATCCATCAAACTTGGCCAAAGAGGGAGGTTTGAAGCCCTATAAGACATACACCCCCCATATCTCATCTGAGAGTGGCTAGGGGTCCAATAGTTCCATCTCCTCCTAGGGATTGGATTCCTATTGGCATTGTCTAATATTGTGGACGCCGTCCTCCAATGTCTGGTTATGATGGCATAAATCGTTCATAGCGGCATGCATCTCCGTCAAGGCGTTGGCATCACCGTTATCGCTGGTACCTTCAAGCGTAAGGGATAAAGCTATCCTATCACTACTATAAATAATACATTGTATGACAATGCTTTCACCTCACCCAATAGAAAACCGAGGTATAATTCCAGGACGCGTCATAATTTATTTATTTTAAAACAAATATTTATTCCCTCAAATATTGAATATAACAGAGGGGAAAAGTAATCAATGACATGCTTCGAATCCCAACAAAAGTAGTTTAAGTGTTATTTCTTTTATTTAATTTTAGTTACTTGATATATTCCTTCGGTTTCTTTAATAACCTAGGGGGTAGGTTTTACTATAAAAGCATTAATTAATAAGTTTTATCCTAAACCTAGTCGCTCCAATCTCGTATACATCATCTTTGGGATGAATTGCAAACCTAAAAAAATCTTCAAGATTTTGTGTTATATGTTGTTCTTCTAATACCAACCTCGAACAAAATATTTTTTTTCAGCTTTTGCAATCCATCTCACATAATTATATTTTTTATGTTGTTGTTGATGTTGTTGTTGTTGATGATGATGAAGTCGTTGTTGTTGTTGCAACCCATCTCCATGATTTCTTGTTTTCCTCGGCTTACAACATTGAGAAATTTATTCCTAAACAAACTGTATATTGCACACAAAGAAAGTAGTGAATGGTAAAAATTAAAAAAAGAAATATTACATGTTACTCTCAATTTTTCATCATTCTGCAAGTAATATATTATCTCAGTTTTAATATATTACCTCAGTTTTAATATAAAACTGAGGAGGAAGTCCCTAGTTTATTTTATTTTATAATTAACATTGAAATAACATTTTTCATCAATTTTAAAAAAGAACCAAAGGAAATATTTACCCAGTTAACCAACAACGAATCTATGTCATACATTCATAAAGTAACAATAACGTCCAAGATATTGCCAACACATCTATCCACGAGAAATACTTTATATCTAATAAGAACGCGAACACCGCCACTATATATCTTGAACGCTATATTGTGAAACTCAAACATTTATAATGAAAGTGTTTTATATGAAAACATTAATAATGAAAGCTTAGAACAGATCCCTGGGATGAATTGCAACTGCAGAAAAACATTTATTGTGAGGTTGGTGTTCTTACATAATATCTTATATTTTTACTTGAATTTTATGTTATGTATCTAACTTTTTTTTTTTTACGTTATATCAGAAATTGGAAGCATTCCAAGCATTCAGCTTGAAAAGCATTGAGTAAATTTGAATTTATTCAAAGTGATGATGATGAATCAAATTTGTCAAAATTTGTACTTGCCGATTGAAACCAAAATATTGTAACATTAAACACTTTGACTTCAATATTTTGTGTAACTTAATTATTCTGAATAAACAATATAATTTAATAGTTATTGTAAACAATGCAATTTAAAATTTAGTGTAAGCAATTTAATTTGTATTTAAAAAAAAATCTGTTTCCCTCGGTTTTTGACAAAAACCGAGAGGTATGTGACAATAGTTTTGAAAATATAAAAATGATAAAGTTGGGGATCGATCCATGACCATTTCAACTATCCCCTCGATTATTCTGAAATCGAGGGATATTGTGGATAGTTTTCATGACATCATTCGTTACCTCGCTTGTGTAACCGAGGTTATACGCGTCTGAGGTGAGATGAGTTATTTGTAGTAGTGTGTTAACCATGACATGAAGTGGCTAGGTGTTGGAGTGAAGGGTGACAACGAGCTGGGTGATGGTGATCTGAAGATGGTGTGACCCATGTTAGTTTTAGCGGGGGCCCAAAGTGGATGTCATTTTACTAGTTAAAAAGTAGAGGTGTACGTGTTACTCCTACAAGGGTAGGAAGACTCAGAGGCCTTACTAGGTTTATAATAATTTGGTGTGGTTAGAGCTTGCCGACGACAACAAGAAGCCCTACACTGTGGTGTTTTGTGGTGATTTTAGGAGTCTTGCTCACGTGAGGTGAAAGACTATGTTGATAGATGACGTGCTTGTAGTAAGCGTGTACGTGTTATAATCTGGCTAAGATTTATGTTAAGGGTGTAATAAATTGTCCCTCCTCCCTCGAGGGGAGGAATATTTATAAAGATCTTTTGAACGCAAAGTTTGGATAACCCCGAGTGGTAGCAATCGCTCTCCCTAATCATGAGAGATTATTGACCACCTATCCTTAAAGAATTAGTGGAGGACTCCCTCTCCTTTGACGAACAACTCTACACACGTCATCAATGTTCAGATCGAGTCTTTAAATTTCTTCCTAAACGTTGCCGCTCTTGAGCGAAGGTGCCGTTAACAAATATTACACTATAATTTTTTTTAGTTTAGTAGCTCAATATCTCCGCACATCATATTTAATTTTACTTAAAAAATTAATAATTATATGGCGAAGTTTTTTTCTTAGTACAATTGCTTAAAGACAAAATGCCTATCCATCAACTCACTATTACTAAATTAAAAAATTCAATATGTCATGAACCATGCGATTGAGAAAACAACTCTTTATTCTCACTTTCGTCCAAATAAACAACACTTTATTCCACCTTATTGGCTTTAATAATAATATTATAAAAGTTGGCAGTCACATAACACTATCTCAAATATGACTAATTTAATCTTTAGCACATGCAAAATACACGTAAAACGTTCGTGCTTTGTAACAGTCGCAGTATTAGTACTAGTCTTCTACCCCACGTGATACATAATGGACAATGATCAATATAACACGCAAAATATTATTATTAGATATTGGATTCCACTTTACTCCTTAAATCCAATAGATATGAAACAATAAGTGCTACTTATAGATTTCACGAGTCTAATTATTGACAGCATATTACTACAATGATCCATAGGCAAATTTTCTCAGGAAAAGAACGAGGTCTACATCATGTTTGATACGACTATGGAAAACAACAGTAACCTTTTATGATTTTACATATTGGTAATGATCATAGAATTAAGACAACGAGGCCATAATGAAAAAGCTTTTGGCTATATTGGTAATCGATTTTTTACTAGTGGAGTTTCTCTTTTTCTTTTGATCAATCATATATTCAGGTGCTTCTTTGACACTATTCGGCCTTTGTTTTAATTCAAAAGATGAAATTATTTTGCATGCAATTTCTATGATAGATTTGAAAATAAAAAAGTTATTATGAATATGGGACTGCTAACATTAGTTAGTTACGGGGTTGGTTAGGGTAGTATTGCACACTAATATCTAGCCCAAATTTCAATTAATTATGGAGACTTCTTATCCCAACTATAACTATAGTTGTGGAAAAATCATATGAAAATTTAAAAATGCCCCTTAATTTTTGGAGATATTTTTTCGGGTTCACCCTTATCTTAAGGCAAAATGTTAAAATTGAGGGACATCCAACATATTCTACAAAATTCAATCTGGAGATGCATCTTCGAGATAATTTAACGTACACACACTCATTGAAACACCATTTTTGCGATACATTGTTCTAGAGATGCATCACCGTATTCACACGAGACAGAATTCAAAGATGCATCTCTGTAACCATACCAAACATTATATTTTAAGTTTGTTTTAGTGATGATTTGATGAAATTGACGAAATATTATAGTTATACTATTATGAATTAGACCATACAACCGATATGAAGAAAATGACATATATAAAGTAAAAAAATTCAGAGAACACAATGAAGTCGAAATAAGTCTAAATAAAATACAATTGATAATAAATTCGGAGTACAAATACAATAAACTACTGCATATGACGGACTCGACCTCAGGACCCCCAATTCTCACACTACCACCTTTATTGCACTGCCTCCCATGCCTCCGCCATCATGGCATCTACAATGCCCCTTAGAGCTATCTATAAAGAGAATTCTCTCAATACTCCTCTTCTTAATCTCCATGATACTGTGACATCTATGCAACACATCAACAACATGATCTACCCTAGCCTGCTCCTCATCTAGTATCTCATGATGAGCCGACATCGGTGGATCTCTTGGAGCGTCTTGTATCTTATAAGGATGTGACGTCCTAAAGAGCCACCAGATGTAACCGTCTACATAACTCCAATCGCTCTCAGTTATGGTACTTTGTCCCTCCTCCAGTACCAGATGATTAAGATGATCATCAAACATAGCATATATATCTCTACATGTCACAGCGGAAGAAACATACACATAAGGGTCTTTGAGAATGTACTACGTGTAACCGAACTGTCGCATGGCGTGCCCCAGGAAGATGAAGAAACGTCAGACGTGAATTGCAAGCCAACCATCCCGAGTATAAGACTATATTATCAAAGGGACGCGTCTCGCAGTGATCGACATACATATGAAATTTTATATCCTCTGCTACGAAGCAGTCAAGATAGACTGTGAGTGGTTATATCATTTAGTTCCCTCTTAGCGGGTCGAATGCAATAGCACATGGCATATCCTTAGTATAATTCGATGGACATGACAAGTCGAAGATGTGTGGGAAGTGTTGAAGGATCCAAGCCTGAAAAGTGTTGGAACACATGAATCATTATTAATGATGTTGCAAAAGTTTAATGAAAATGGAACACAAACACTAAAAGACCAAGAAATATTACTGTCAATAGTATGATGCTTCATGTCACTTATTTCGTCTTCAACATGCAACCTTCGAATAACTTAGAGTACAAGTATACCAAACAAGCAACCACCCAGTTGTGCTCAAGGATCCGCTTAAAGTTATCAAAGTATCGCAGGTAGATGACATCCACATAAGTGGAACTCTTGTCCACAAAAATGATAGTGTCAACTAAATACAACAGGTATCCTCTCATAGCATATACCTATACCATGTAATCTACTCGTCATCACCAACAAACTGCTCTACTCTAGCTAGCTCATATGTATACACCTTTTCCAAGAATCAAAACCTTGCATAAGCCCCTTGGGTAGCTTCAAACTCCTTCATGGAAGCCTCTGGGTCAACTCCCAAATAGTCTACCATCATCTCCAATGCATCATCTCTGTTAATCTTCCCATGATACAAAAGTTTCCCTTTATTTGGAAGATGCAGCAGACATGAGACATCGTCCAGTGTGATAGACATATCACCATATGGAAAATGAAATTATGACTTCTCCGTGTGACATCTATCTACAAACGCATTAAGTATACCGTGGATAATTGTATCATAAATGGTCTTGCACAAGTCTCCCATCTCAGAGAGCTGTAAAACATCCTGAAACCATGGCACATTATGTTAGAACAAGATTTGCTTCTGCATATATACCTTAAGTATTGATGATAACAATGTTGTATTTGTGTGAGAATAATTTTGGAACCCTAATAGTTTATTATTGTGTAGCTTTAACAACCAGTTCTGATTCTGAATATATGATGTGCAACATCATCAGATTCTGAACTACGTGTTCCAAATCCTCTTTTGTGCCAACTATTAGAAGTTCTGAAAGGTGTTCAATATTGTTACAACAATGATCTTTCTGCTTCTGTGTTGATTCACTCATGAGAAGCTTCTGAGGAGACATTGTGTTGCTGCTGCAATGTTATGCTTCTGGACGTGACTCTGATCACCAAACTTCTGAAGAATGGCAAGCTTCTGAAGTTGTGTTATGTAGCTGAAGATTCTGAAAATCTTAAGCCAGACGAATGAAGTTATCAAGGTTCTGAGTGAAGATTCTGAAGACTCTGAAGATCTCAAGCCAGACTACTGACATTGTCAAGGTTCTACCCAAATATTTTGAAGTTTCTGAATCCAGCTTTATGTTTCTTCATTTCATGTTTCAAGAACTTTCATCAGAAGCCAATAAACTTGAAGTCAAGATCAAAATGGGTACGTGATCAAATAGTACCTAGTACAAATCGAACATCTTTTCCATGGCTATCTCACCTGATTTCTTAGGCAATGACAGTACTATACATCACACCTGTCACTGATTTTATGGGCGAAGGACGATACACAATATCATTCCTTTCCAATCCAACAGTAGATAGTCGTTTAAATGAGCTTTCACCATTTTGCCCTTCAATGGTCTTATGCTTATGCTATATAAGTAAGACTTGGAGACTTGAAGAAAAACGCTGGTGACACAATATTTTGACAAGTCTTTTTCTTTGTGAAAAACTGTCATTCTTTTGTACATAAATTTTCTTTAAGTGTTTGTTATTCATTTATGTAAAATATGCTTGTGTAGAAGCATCTTGTAACACACAAAATATTATTCAAACTATTTGTTTGATTCCTTAAGGAGGTTATCCTTGAGAAGATAAAGAGGGTTGTTCTTTGTGAGTCTTGAGGAGACTAGGGTATAGTTGGATCCTTCATAAGACAAAGAAGGTTATTCTTTGTGTTTGTTGTAATCTGTTGATTATAATGGATTAAGTCCTTGTGTATAAGGAAAAATCACCATGGCGGATGGACTGGATTAAGTTTGAGTTTCAAGCGAACCAGGATAAAATACTTGTGCTTTTGCTTGTAAAACTCAATTCGGACCCCCCATTTTCTTGTGTTTTTCACACCTTCATATTAGACTACTGCAACACAATAATCTTCCACCCATGGTTGATGAATTTCAACGGATCACAGTCCTGTAGAAAAATAAATCATCGTTAGAAAATTTTAATATTATAACAAACGTGATTTGAAAAGAATGAATCCAACTAATTGTAACTCTCTGTCCAAACATGTCTGGAAGTATGGTTCGAGTAAAAAGGCAGTAATGACAAGTGTGACGAGCCTCCTCCGAACCCCTGCGGTGCCTGGGGTGCCTCAGTTACCTATGATACCTCATGTGCTTAGGGTGCCTCAGGTACCTCTAATGTATGAGGTACCCCCAGTAACTCGGGTTCCTCTACTGCATCAGATGCATAAATAGGTGAATCATGTCGCCTACAAGAAGATGGTGGTAGAGATGCATGAGCAGGTGACACTCGTCTCCTACGGTAAGAAAAAGATGGAGATACATGAGCCCTAGAAGCAGAACACGGAGATACATGAGCCCTAGAAGTCGATACCTCAGTATCAACCAGGCTAGAGGTAAAAGGATCCTGGGAGGGCTGACTTTTTCCCTCTAAACATATTCATGTTGTGCAGTCCTGGTGTGCCTCAATATTTATTGTATATCAGTCATAAATCTTATAAGTAAACCATACAAGCATTACACAATGAGTACAAGCAAAAAAAGAAGAAGAAAACGCACACTGAAAACTCTAGAGATGCATCTCCGGATTCTAGAAATCAAAACATTGGAAAATTATGGATATGTATCGCCGAAAAAAAAATCGCTAATCACTGTCAATGGTGCTAATGCACTCCCCCAAATCAGCAAAAAGTGTGCATTAATCAATAAAAATACTTATCAAACACGTTTATTTTAATGTATAAACTATCAAACATCTATATGTATTTCATAACCTAAACATCAATTTATACATATTAATAGAAAAACTAAAAAACATTTAGAAAAATTGAAAACTTACAAATTGGGAGAAGAAGCTTTGAATACTTTTTCACATTAACTTTGGGGTTGATTCAGAAATGTATTGACTTGGGGTACGTCCAAATATGCATCTACAAATTCTGGGGAAACTATTGTATTTTCACGAGGTGTGCTAGTAAAGTATAAGGTGCATTAATAAATTCCCTTAATTATAGGGTTAGTTAGGATAATATCACACACAAATGTTTAGCCCAAGTTTATGCAGATCGAATTCAAGTAGTTAAAAATCAACTTAGTTCAGTGTTTTATGTACAGACGATGACCCAAATGTTATCACTCTTGTAGAAATTTAATGGATCCTATTAGAGTTTGGCCTAACTCATCCTTACAAAATTGCTTGTAAGGTGAAACGTTCCACTCTATATAAACTCTTTAGAGGTTCTATTTCAAAAATATGTAAGACTTGAAATATTTCTAATACACCCCCTCACGCCCATCACTCTTTTGGGCTTTGTGCCTTGATATAAATGATGGACAACCCATGGTCCAATCGATAGGTTCTGATACCATATTAGAGTTTGACCTAACTCATCCTTAAAAAACCGACTCCTAAGGTGAAGTGTGTCAATCTATATAAACTCGTTACAAGCTCTATGTGTAACCAATGTAGGATTTGAAATCTTTTCAATAAAGCCAATAATCCAGAATGGACCAGATCTAAGTGCATAGTTCAAGGAGCTAATAATAGATTTCCCATCTTCGATGGTTCTTTTGCAATTTCAGAATTTGAAGACCTTAATAATATGACATATAATAGGTTCTCAATTCAATGATGTATGGAAGATATAAAGGAGGGAATTTCAAGAATTGATAGTGTTTATGTGTCTAAACTTAGATCGCAACTCAATAATCTAAAACAAGGCTCATGAATTGTTATTGGGTTATTTATTAAGATGAAAATTCTTTGGGATAAATTGTATACATATTAGCTAGTTCCATCATGTACATGTCCTCATTCTTATAGATGTGAAACAATGCACTCAATAAGGAATTACATACTTAAGGATCAAGTCATACAATTTTAAACTGGTCTATGGCCAATTTTCTATGGTAAAGGCACCAGTGTTATTGGTGGAGTCTTTACCCTCGATTAACAAAGTATATTAATTAGTTACTTAAGAAAAGCAACAACATTTTTACATATGTCACCGATGAATCCAACATTTTTTCCAATTCTTATTGTTATGGGTCAATCCGAAGGCCCAATAGCCTCGACCCAAATAATATATTGAATCCACTATGTCACTCACGGAGAAAGCGTGTTATCCTGGGTCAGCGCATAGGTGATCTGAATCATGGCCTCATACAACGGATCCCCGCATCCCATGCATAAGGATCAAAACCAAGCTCCCAAACTCTGATGAGTCTACTCAAGTCTTACAGATGTTGAACCTAAGCTTCCATGGAATACAAAGATCAACAAAGGTTTGAAGAATGGAATTGTTTGAAGCAAGCAATCACTATCACAAGGAATAACCCTGCAACTTATAAACGTGTTTAATCAACACTCCTGAAGGATCTGCTTTAAAGGAATTTATCTACATAAAGTTATCAACTCTTTAAGAGAATATCTGGACTAGTTCTGATCAAGAATCTGATGAAGACAAGCTAAGAACCTATGAACTCTAGACTCTGAAGTCTCACTCCAACCAAGTTCTGAAGACATACTTCAACTTCTGATCAAACTTTAACTAATTCTATAAAAAAAATCCTCTGAATCAAGAAGTCAAGTATAAGGATAACAATGACTTTGAACAAGCTTCAATAAACTCTACAAGAAGATTTCAAGTCTGAAGTTATCCAAAGAAGATCCAGCGACAATGGTACAATACTTTATGTCTAATCAGTATTAAGTTATGTTGTTAGGATCTTATCTCTCCAACTTATCTAAACTACACTCTCTTCTCCCAACGTCTTTATGCTAGCTGAGTTTTGGCTCACTCTATTGTACAACGGCTAAAGACCTTCAAGGGCTACTTGTACCTTTTGTAAATTCAATCTTCAACGGATTTATTGTCATAATCTATTTATATATGAAGATTGAAAACATTCAAATTATTATTGTAAACAAGATGAATGTGAGTTGAAGAATACATGACTATGTTTACAAAGATGTGATACTAGTTCACAGTATTGGTTGAGAAAGAGATTGTGGTTTATTCAGAAAACATGGATCTAAGAATCACACACTAAATAGAAAATATAACCACAAGGGTTAAGTGTCTGAGAGCAGAGCGAAAATGATCAAGAAAGATCATCAAAACAGAAAGGCACAACAAGAGAAAATATGTGCAAGGAGAGAAAAAGAATGACCATTTCATTCTTCCACACTCAGGAGCAAATAACTCACAATATTCTCAAGAGTGTAAACCTTTGTGTATCTTCTTATCCAAGAAGCACTCAATGAACACAAGTTTAATGCTAAAATCTTTTGATTAAGAGATTATGAAGACTCTAGTAGTTGTGCTCAGAGTAAAGTCCTAATCTAATTAATTAGGAAAATAAGCATCTTTCTATGTGATTGAGAAAAACTCCTTAACATGAGCTTAAGGTAGGAAAGTATTAAATGAGTTGTTTCGGCATTGAAGTATCATGCTTATGGGCAGAGCAGAAAGTCTCGAGTTGGGTGCTTAAGCATTGAAGTCTCATGCTTGCGGGAAGAGAAGGAAGTCTCGGTGACTGAGCAGGAAGTCCTTAACATGAGCTTAAGGCAAGAAAGTCATGAACAGGGTGTTTAGGCAAGGAAGTCTCGATCGGATGTGATTGAGAAAAAAGTATTGGGTTGTTGGCTTAAGCAATTGTAATCAGTCTGATTATAGTTAAAAGCTCTTGTGTTGTAAAGGGACTGGACTACTCTCAGTTTGAGAGGAACCAGGATATATTGTGTGTCTATTTATTTATTTTTGCATTTATATTCCGTTGTGCAAGCAATCTCTAAAGTCAGACTCGGTTCTAATTCAACCTCTTACTTGTATCAAAATCTGAAAGTGAAACCTTAGATTCTAAAACAGGAGTTGAAGAAAAGGAAGTAAACTTATCATTGTTGTTACTCACTCTGGTATTAGACTCTAAACGTGGTTCATAACCTGATGATTCATAATCAGAAGTGAAAAGAGATTTTTAGGCATACATAACTCAACCTTCTTCATGTGTATTTTTCTCATCTTCAGTGTCATGTTGGCGTGTGATAGTGGGTTTTTAAGAGTAATGATGATGTCTGTCTTGTCAGATCTCCCCTCTCTCCTTGTCATGATGACTTTTATGGAGAAGTCAATTGTCATCATGAATCTAGGTCGAAAGAGTTTCCAAACGGTTTTAATACATAAATAAGTCGGAGAGCCCCAATGGGATCCCAATCCGTTGGTGTCATAGATCTCAGACATTTATAAATCAGATAACCCCAATTGTCATCTCGACCTTTTGGAATTATAGAACTCGGTAATTTCTAGACATATATAAGTTAGAGAGCCCCAATTGGCATCTCTACCTTTTGGTATCGTAGAACTCGGTAAGTTCTATACATATATAAGTTAGAGATCCCCAAATGGCATCTCGACTGTTTGGCGTCATAGAACTTGGTAAGTTCTAGACATATATAAGTCGGAGATCCCTAATTGGCCTCTCGGCGTTTTGGCATCGTAGAACATATACATTTATAAGTCAGAGGGCCCTCGTGGGATCTCGAAATGTTGACGTCCCATTTTAACTAAGCTAAGGTCTTATTAGAAGTGAGATAGCCAGGTGGATTTTTGAATATTAATAGTCACCAAATCATGAAAGATTCAGACGATCTCGTATTGGCAAATTCTGAGTATATTTGGCTACATTCTTTATATGACCCATGTGAGTTAGGGTCCAATGCCCGAGAATCTTTGGTGTGACTAAACCGGAGATCATTCTCAACGGAGTATAAGTGCATAATTTTTTTGTCGTTAGTAATCCTTTACGGATGCATGTTGTAATGTTTGGACGCTTTCAAGATCTTTCGACAATAATATCCGAGCCTTCATGAGTTTGTTTTTAGTTGTGACCATGTTAGTCCTTTTAGAACTACTATGTAGCCCTAATGGGATTTATCTCTTTGATAATAATTGATTTTTTTGATTGGAAATCAAATAGAATGGTTGGACCCAAATGGATCTTAGCTTACCTTTAGCTGAGATTTGTACCGTATAGATTCTCAGCCCTAGTGAGTCGGGCCTTACTGAATGATGGGTCATGTTATTTTAAACATAGATCGGTCGGTGTCATGTGGATCATGGTGGATCTCAGTGCATTGTTGGGACCGGTTAACCAAGTCGTTTAAGGTCAAAGGTATATCGACTGAAAATTCAGAGGTATATTGACATAGCTCTTTTAAACGAATAGAGGTATATTAACATAAATGGGCCAAAGGTTCTTATTTGCTTGGAATTTTGATTTGGTCCGAAGTTTTTATTAACATAGCCTGGTCAAAGGTTTCTATTTACTTGACTGATTTGCTAGAGATTCTTATTTACTTGAAATTTTGATTTGATCAGAGGTTTTAATTAACATGACATGGTCAGAGGTTTCTATTTACTTGGTTGATAACTTAAGGTAAGAGGTTTTATTAACTTGACCTGACCAGAGATTTCTCATTTACGTAGCCGATTAGTTAAAGTCAAAGGTTTTATTAACTTGACTCGGTCAGACGTTTCTCATTTACATAGCTGATTACTTAAGGTCAAAGATTTTATTAACTTGACTCAACCAGAGATTTCTCATTTATGTAGCTAATTACTTAAGGTCAGAGGTTTTATTAACTTGACTCAACCAAAGGTTTCTCATTTACGTAGCTGATTACTTAAGGTCAAAGGTTTTATTACATTTACTTGGCCAAAGGTTTCTCATTTACGTAGCAGATTACTTAAGGTCAGAAGTTTTATTAACTTTACCCTGCCAGAGATTTCTCATTTGTGTAGCCGATTAGATTAATTCGTATGACATTTTGGTTTCTTTTGATCGTAGCATATGGTGTCCTCTTACCGAAAATTTGAGATCTTCGATAGAATATAGTATGTTCCGACAACTACCCCGCATGATTTGAAGAGTTAGAAAAGAGGATATACCTCCGGCCCTCGCATGGGAAAATGGATGATGTCCATTGCCTAAAATAAATTCTGAAGTGATCATTAATTTACAAACAATACAGAAATTAACTCACCTTATTTCATAATAAATTTAAAACATAATTTACATTGTCCAGCTTATTGGTTTTTCCGTCTGTATCTCTTGATAAATCCCTGCTTTTATGTTTGCTAAATATGCATTAGCATGTATGTATAAGACAATTTTTTTTTCTTCATATAACAAATTTAATATGTATGCCGTGGGAACATAATGCATGCTATCCAAGTTGTACAAACTAGTATAATAATTATGAATTAGTAATTTTATCAATTAGTAATTTTATCACCATTATAGAAATTTCTCCCGCTGATGGTCTTTAACCAAATAAGCCGCCAGCCAGTCCTCATTTCAATTTGTCAGACATGTCATTTAAATGAGTCAAAAGGAGACAAATTATAATATTAATATCCTCAATGCATAAATCCTCACTGGAATAAGAATGAAGGATAATAAATAAAGTATTTTCATCTAATAATTTAATTATGTTTTATCAATCGCAAAATGCCAAGATCATCGTATCACCATTTACCAACTTTAGAGACTATGTAGTGTGCTTACAAGCATCGAATGCGAACATTAATATCGTACAGACGGACATGTGCCCGCTTTTTTTAATGCACACAACTGAAAAAAAAATATTTGTTTTTTATAAGGTTTCTATTATAGGTCTTATTAAAAATAATATTATTACATTTTGAAAATGGTAAATAAATATATTCAAAATTATATCGAAGCATGCAAAGTAGTATTGATGTTGTGTGATCAATGACGTTCTTTAAGAGGAATGTCGAACATGAAATCTCTATTCGAAGTATTTTTTTTTCCTGCAATTGTTTTTTGTAGTAAAAAAAATGTAAGACTCTCAAATTAAATTTTTTTTAGAGAAAAAGATAATAAAATTAATAATAATTAGTGTAATCAAGTTTTTTTACCTTATAAAGATTCGAATCAATTCTTCGTGCATCCCTTTATCAATGCGCTCTTGAGATTTAAAAAACTACAAATATATGACGAAATGTCATATCATCAAGGAAATACATTCAGAACATTTGACTCGTTTGAATATAATATGGTTTATTATGACACAATTAATACCTAGAGAATGGAGATACTTTATTTTAGTGTAGATTTGGTAGAACAACAACTATAACTTGTTTCAGAATTACCTAGATTTCTGGTAAATAAGGAAATCAACCGACTTAGTAAATATATATGGTTTTATTTACATAAACCATAAATTGCAGTTAAATTCATGCATTCAAAAATAGTCTAGAGTAAAAATATTCTTAAATGAATTAAATAAAAATTTCTCCATCCTTTTAGATATTATTTCTCCTTACTCCATTTTTCAAAGTTGTGTTTTATCTGTTATCACTGTGGAGCTCCAACCGATAGAGTAAATTTTCAGACGTTTGACCTATTACAATAAGGATGATAAATTTTTTAGTGAAAGAGTGATGAAAATGCAAGAAACAATTTTTTATACGTATTGTAGAAAAGGTAAATACACCTTATTGTCGAGTTTGTCGATGGGTGAAATACTTTGTTCATCCTTCCATGTATTCCATTTATCTTCAAAGTCTGCTATCTAAAATTTATTGCATAAGAATAGTGAGAATAAGTATGACCCAATTGATATCTAACATAAAAGCATAAAATAAATGATTAAGTATAACTTACTTTTATGTCGAAGCAAGTTTCAACATTCTTTCATCTCAACTCCTTACATAATTGAAAGATTTCACCGTGTTCTAGTTTCGCTGTATATTAAAGCAAAAGAAAATTATATTTAGTTATGATATAAAGATTTCACCGTTTTCTTACAACAGGAAGAACTTGACGAAAATCTCCCCCCATGATCATAAATTTTCCACCAAGTGGATCATTGTTGCTACAAATGTCTTGTAATAATCGATCTAAGGCTTCCAAATAATTTTTGTTTGTCATTGGTGCTTCATCCCAAATTATTGCGGCAGCAACTCTAATGACATTTTCAAGATATTTTTGCTTTTGAATACCACAAATGGAACTCTGTTGTATATCAATAGGTATCTTAAATCGAGAGTGTAGTCCTACCACCGGGTAACAATGTTGCAGCTATACCAGATGATGTAGTTGCTACGATAATTTCTCCTCTACTTCTTAAAGTTACCATTAATGTTCGAAAAATGAATGTTTTACCTGTTCCTCCTGGACCATCAACAAAAAATACCCCACTGTGTTTTTGAACAATTATATTCATAATGGTTTTGAATGCAATCATTTGATCATTATTTAACTTAGCAACATATTCAATATCTTCATTGGGGATTGTAGCGGAAAATTCATGACCATCAAGATATGGATAAGCTAGACATCAAATAACAAGAGTCGTCACTGCACTTTTATTGTTTCCAAGGGAAAAAGGGAAAAGTACAAACAAAACCCAAAAATAAGAAGTTTTCAAATCAAAACAAATAAAATGTCAGAGATTACAAGTAATGGGGTTGGTTATACAGAGGGAAGGTGTTAGCACGCAGAGTGTCCTAGGTTCTCCTAGGGAGCCCTTTTTGTGTGCATATGTATTTTGTACAAAGTGATGTTTACAAACAAATAGAATGGGGGGATGAGAAAAGAATTCATTAATTATATTTTTTTGTGTTTGACAAGACCTTCGGACTTATGCCTACGTACCAACATAAAAATGAGGGATCAAAACCTCGTAGTTCGTGGTATAAATTTCAAAGTGGATGCATTGTTTTTAACAAAAATTAAGTTTGAAAGGCACAAAGGCCTAAAAATGGTTTGAATGAGTTAGTTCTTTTTGGCTTTTTTGAAAGTTTAGGTAAAGTATAATTAAGTTTATTTACAAGTTTGATTAAGAAAAGAAGTTTGAAAATGCAATGGCATAAGGCCAAAGTTTCTAGTTTGCAAAGTGGTCAAAGTTTTGAATAAAAATAGTTCAAGCAAAGAAGAATTTTTAAAAGGAGAGAGAGGTTTTGAAATTAAAAAGAAGTGGGGAGGAGATGAAGAGACTAATCCTTTACACAAAATTAAAAGTTAGGAGTTGAAAAGATCTGACCAATGGGTAGCAATCCAATAGACAAGAGTGTCATATAGAAACCCAAATTCCCTTGGACATTTAGAATCAAGCAACACACAATCCATATTATATCAATCTTGAAGAGTAAGGCATCAAATAAAGATAGCTACATCCAAGCTTAGCCACTCCATGATCTTCTTCAAATTAGCCCATGTAACAGATGAATTCCACAAGTAATAGGTTCAAAATAACAACTTCATAATGATCATGTTGTAGCTGAACTCAAAGGGATCTTCAAAGATGTATTAGATGATGTTTCAAATTTCAAGCACTTAGTTTCACAACAGTTGGCATTGGCCAAGTCCTTTAGCATAGGGAGGTTGCCTAGATTCTAAGTCCAATTGTCTAAGATCAAGCCAACAGTCCACACAAAAGTTTTTTAGGGATTTTGGTATTATTATGTACATTAGTGGTCAACGACCACACAAACAAACAAAATATACACAAACAAGATATATCACAAATATGGTCCAAATGGACAAAGGGAAAATGGCATTTAGCATAAACAATTAGAATGGTATGAATAATGGCCAATGAATAAAGCTTAACAATTAAAGTGCATTAAAAGTAATTGACTTGAAATTAAATGTTAGTTGTTAATGAGTTAGAAGTTAGTATAGTTTTGCTTTTGCTTTTTTTGTTTTAAGTCATTCTTTGGAGAATACTTAACCCACTTATCACAAGCATGGATCCTTGAGCCAAGACATATTCCAAAGGAAGGAAAAAAGGTCAAGTTTACAATACCATGAAAGAGGGGAGACTTACAATCTCACTAACTAGAATGTTATGCCTTTTGTGTCAAAAATTTAGCGCTATGTTAAGCAATCGTAATTGGACTTATGTAGAAGTCACAACTATTTGAGGCCGGGCAATAGAATTTTGATGCTAATGCATGTTAGAGACATAGTATAATGGACTATGCTCATGAAACATACCACACACAAAAAGAATATGCAAAAGAGGTGGCATAATCTCACCCATACTTATGTTGATTTTGCAATCGATTAGCCTTAGGATTTTGAGATGTCATAGACTAAATGAAATGAATGCATAAAGAAGGGGAATTAGATGAAGAGGGAGGGGAATGGATCATAACTCAAATTGGTCAAAAGAGGACTTTTTCCAAGTTAATATCATTCATTCATTTTGGGAGATGGAATGTACATTCCATCAATCCCCTAAATCCAATGATATTAACCTAGCAAAGTCAAATCAACCTTGACCAAGGCCCAACAACATGAGTCAAACTTACACAAACCATCACAAGAGGTCAACACAATTATTTGACATTTATTCAAATTAAAAATACTAAAACAATGCATTTAAATTAAATATGGTTTGTCAAATTCCTAAAACCTCATCGAAACACCAAAGAAATGGCCATGAGATTTATCATAGGTCAAATAAGGTCAAAGGGCCTTGGAGAAAAAAATTCAGAATTTTTAACGACTTAAAAGTATTTTTAAACAATTAAAAATAATCACAAAATCAATTAAATCAATTAAATCATAAAAAATCTTAACAATGACCAAAAAAATAATTTTAATTCAGAATATGAAAGAGGAATTTATTTATTTTTTTGGTGAAACTCTCATATTTTTTGGATCAATATTAAAATTAATATGAATTAATGAAAATCAAATGAATTAAAACAAAAATCAAAAAATAAAAAAAAACGTGAGCCACTTGATCTCCCTCATTAATTGAGGTGGCAGATCAAGTGGATGGAAACACGCATTCCATGGTGGAACTTAGTCAGCGCGCCACACGCATGGTAATCAAAACCAACGCCTAAGAATAAAACATTTCAAACGGATCTTGTGGTCTGGAGGCGTGCCAACACACCGCCGGAGCCAGAGTACCAGTCTTCTTCTCCGGTGGACCTCACCGGACTGGTCCACCCTCAACCATCACGAAAATAAAAACGAAGGACATGATCTGAATGAAAAAATGGCGTAGAGCACGAATCTGACCTCAATTTCAACTAACTCCAAATATATAAAAAGATATGAGGAGTTGAATTTTGAGGTGTGACAACTGAGTTGCTTCGATTTGACCTCAAAGCAACTCAATCTTCTTGCCTACATTGGTAGGACTTCAGACAACCAAAGATCCAAGAGAATTGAGTGAGAATCAAAGAGATGAAGTTTTCTGAAATTTACCGTCAATGCTGTGCAGAAATGGATCTTGCTTGCTTCAACCTTGATCTGATCACACTTGAGAAGCTTGCATGAGAGGTTTGGCAATGGTACAAAGCTTTGGATCCTGGAGTTTCTGAATCTCGGAACAGTGAGATTCAAACTCAATTTTGAGGTTGAAAATTCTCAGGTTTTCCTTTAATTGGTGAGGGTTTCAATTGGGGGGCAAAGCTAGCGCGCAAGGTCCTTTGAATTGAGCTCCAAGGGCCTATATTTATAGCAATTGGGACTGATATTTGCACCATTGAAAAACTGCTGAATTTGGATAAATCATGCACAAGCTTGTATGGGCGTGTACAGGCCTATGAAGCAATCCAATTTGATCCACTTGCAACTGTTCTGAAGTTCAAATGAGGCTTGGATGTCAAGGCAATGTGAAATGGGATTTTTGGCATTTGATTTCTTCCAATCATGCAGACCTGTTAAAGCCATGTGCAACCCTAGCAAACTTTATCAAAAATGCATGAACTTGGGTTCTTTGGAAAGCTTAGATCAAGGGTAACAACTTTTATGTTGGACAATGTTTCATTTGAAACTTGGATCATGGTGAAATTTTAGGTGGAAGTTTGAAAATTTCAACATGTTGAAAAGTTTTCTAAGTGTCAAGCCGTATATCTCAATATTCCACCTTACTTAACTTTTTATGTGAGCTTCAAATGAGAAAAGTGTCTTCATCAACATTGTTGCTCTTTTAAAGAAATTCAAAATGGTCACCAATTTCATGTTATTTGGATTTATAATGATAGAGTTATGCATTTTTGAAGTTGAGGAAAATCACTTGTTCAATGGTATAGGTAAAAAATGACCTATAATGTATCCTCATATCACATGCTCATAAAAGTTGAATTAAATCTCACTCCAAACATCAAAGTTGAATTAGACATCTTGAATTTGATTTTTAAACTTGGAAATCTTTCATATCATAAAAATTGAGCAAGTTATTGCCTTGGGAAGTTGACTTTCAAACTAGGGTTTATACAAGATGACCTATAATGTTTCAACATAGAAAATGATTTTCGAAGCAAAACTAGCTCTAGGTCTCAACATGAAATTTGTTTGGAATGTCATTTAGAGTAACATTTCTCTTGAAATCATTTTCATATGGTGAAAATTGTAGGAGGTAGGGTCTAGGGAGACCCAGTTTTGATCAGATGAATTCATCTGGCCAACCACCATTAACCAACTTGCTAACTTTCAATTATCTTGACTTTATAGGCTCATGGTAGATCATATATGAATAATATGATGAGTTTTGAAGTGTCCCTTGAGAAATTTGATCAATTGGTGAGATAGCTTATTGGAGAAGTTACTCAAGATACCTAGTCAAACTAGGGTTTCCAAGACAAATCACCTCCAAACTCTTGGAAGATGCACTCGCGAAGATGAAGCAAGAGAAGGATGTGTGGGAAGAGTGTTTCTGTGCTTTGAGCAAAAAGAATGAAGAGTTGCAGTTGGAGTCTAAGGACAAATATGCACTTATTGAGCTACATGAAGACCGAGTGACAAAGAGACAGAGAGAGCCAGAGATTTCATCTTCTAGCACGCCTCAACCTTCCGTTGCTTGGAAGAAGATTGTTGATCAGCTTATCCTCGAGAAGACTCAGATGAAAGCTTCTTTCAAGACCGAGATTCGACGCTTTCGAAGGAAGTACATGCCTGAAGTAAGATCTTCTGACATTGTTGTTAGGGATCCTTAGGATGGCAAGTCTTTTTTTCTCTTGTATTTTCTATTTGGTTTCTGAAATTATACTCAGTGTAATCCTACCAATTTATATAAATAAAAAGAGATTTTTGGTCATATAAAATTGTTGCAATCATATAAATATTTGCGAATGATATAGTAAGTTCCTTAAAAATAGAAATAAACAAACAAGCATTGCATTTCATGCATCATTTGCATAAGCAGGTTTCTCTTTCGCCAGATGTCTCATTGGTGTTTCTTATGTGCTTCAGCCAAGTTGACTCATCAGTACAACACTCGTGCCAATCATATCAGAATCATGGAACATTGGAGCAAGAAAATAGAGAGTTGAAGGACGAGATTGCCCGACTGACTGCCATGATGGAGTCAGTGTTGGCTGCTCATAGCCAATCTTCTCTAACACCTGCAACTCCTCCTCAGAGGACGGTTATTTCAGAGGTGGCTACCTCTACCATGCCTGCTGCTGCCGCTCACTTTGCGCCTTCTATGTCCGCCGGATTGCCGTCCAACTTTATGCCTGAAGGCTTCGCGCCTACCTTTGCTTCCATGCCGGCATCTAGCCCGGTCATGTTTATGCCACCTCCCATTGTGCATACCTTATCTCGTGTAGAGGACATAATTTATCACTCCGAGCCGTCTGAGGGTCCGGATATTTACGAGAAAATGGACGAAATGAAGGATCAGTTTCTTGAGTTGGGAAAGGAATTGAAGACACTAAGGGGTAAGGATTTGTTTGGGAAAAGTGCTGCTGAGTTATGTTTAGTGCCAAATGTGAAGATCCCGGTCAAGTTCAAAGTGCTTGACTTTGAAAAGTATAAAGGGAACACATGTCAACTCAGTCATCTAGTGATGTATGCCCGCAAGATGTCTACCCAAACTGACAATGATCAACTGTTAATTCACTACTTCAAAGACAGTTTGACAGGTGCTGCGCTCCATTGGTATATGGGGTTGGACAGTGCAAGCATTTGCACTTTCAACGACTTGGGGGAGGCTTTTGTCAAGCAATATAAGTACAATATGGATATGGCGCCTAATAGAGACCAGCTGAGGTCTATGTCTCAGAAGGATAAAGAGACATTCAAAGAGTACGCGCAAAGATGGAGGGAATTGGATGCTCAGATCACTCCTCCTTTGGAGGAAAAAGAGATGACAAAGATCTTTCTGAAAACCCTGAGTTCATTTTATTATGAACGTATGATTGCTAGTTCCCCCAGTGACTTTACCTAAATGGTAAACATGGGGATGAGACTTGAGGAAGGTGTTCGAGAAGGAAGTTTGTCAAAAGATGAGGCATCGTAAAGTAAGAGGTACATCAGTAGCTTTGGGAAGAAGAAAGGCAGCGAAGCTAATGTAGTAATCAGTGGGAGGCAAAGAATGCCTCATATCAGGAAGAGTCAATCACCTTGTCAACATCATCATCAAGTATCTTCAGTTATCCCTGTATTCTCTAATAATCAATCAATACCAATTCAACAACAACAACATCAACAACAACAACCGCAACAACGAGCAAACACCTACAACAACAACAATACCAACCATCATCATCAATAAAACTTTGAGAAGAAGAAGGTCTCTTTTGACCCAATTCCTATGTCATATGTAGAACTTTATCCGTCTTTGGTTCTCAAGAACCTAATCCAACCAAGAAACCCGCCATAAATTCCAGAACCACTTCCGTGGTGGTATAAACCTGAACTCCGTTGTGCTTTTCATCAAGGGGCACCCGTGCATGATATAGAAAATTGCTATCCACTCAAGTATGAAAGCAAATCCATTACCCGCCCATGGAAATTCTTCTGTTAATATGGTGGATGGTTGTTCTGGCGAGTTTAAGGTTTTTGATGTTCGTTTTATCCAGAGGTCCTTAGTGCAGATGCATAAGGACATTTTCTTGGTGAGTGATTATGAGCATGACCACGAGGGTTGTGCTGTTTGCAGTGTTAATTCAAGGGGTTGTGAAGTTGTGAAAAGGGACATCCAACGACTGATGAATGAAGGCATGATTCAGATTGTTCAATCTCATCATGTAAATGATGATATAAATGTCATAGTGCCCATTTTCAAGCAGTCGGGGAGATTGGTAATTCAATACGACAACATCAACAGTAACAATGTCAGCAATAAATCAGTATCGCCGTTGGTTATAAGGTTAGCGGGTCCAGTCCCGTATTCATCTGATAAAGTTGTTCCGTATCAGTATAATGCTATGATGATGAAGGATTGTCAAGAGGTCCCGTTGCCGACGACTAGTTCTGCGGTGAGCATTGCTGATGTTACCAAGGTGACCCGAAGTGGTCGTGTGTTTGGGCCGGTGTTCCCAAAGGATAAAGAAGAATCGGTTGTTAGTAAGAAGGTAGAATTTCCTGTTGTGCATCCGTTTAGTGCTTCAAAGGGTAAGTCTGGTGAATCTAGCGATTTGAAGGCTAATGATGAAGATGAGGTACTTCGATTGATCAAGAGAAGTGAGTTTAATATGGTGGAGCAGCTGCTCCAAACCCCTTCAAAGATCTCTGTGTTGTCTCTGCTCATGAACTCAGAAGCGCACAGAGAAGCACTACAGAAAGTTCTCGAGCAAGCTTTTATGGAACATGATGTTATAGTGGATCAGTTTGATCATATTGTGGCTAACATCACTTCCTGCAACAATCTCATCTTTTGTGATGAAGAACTCCCTGACGAGGGAAAAAATCATAACTTGGCTTTGCATATCTCCATGAACTGCAAAAATGATGCTTTGTCGAATGTGATTGTTGACACTGGGTCTTTGTTGAACGTACTGCCGAAGTCAACATTGTCAAAGTTATCATATCAAGGAGGCCCTATGAGGTATAGCGGTGTAATTGTCAAAGCTTTTGATGGTTCATGTAAAACAGTGATAGGTGAAGTGGACCTTCTAATTAAGATAGGTCCGGGTGACTTCCAGATTACTTTTCAAGTAATGGATATCCACTCGGCCTATAGTTGCTTGTTGGGAAGGCCATGGATCCATGAGGTGGGAGCTGTTACCTCCACATTGCATCAGAAGCTCAAATTTGTGAAAAATGGAAAGCTTGTAATCGTTGGTGGGGAGAAGGCATTGTTGGTTAGCCACCTATCATCTTTTTCTTATATTGAAGTTGAGGACGAGGTTGAAACACCATTCCAAGCCTTATCTATTGCTGCTGAAAAGAGAGTTGGGGCACCTATGGCCTCATTGAAGGATGCAAAGAAGATTGTAGAAGAAGGCAATGTTGATCAGTTGGGGAACATGGTAGAGGTGTCCGACAATAAAGGCAGAATCACTCTAGGTTTTCAGCGAGGTTCATCAACCGCAAGGTCTGAAGATATGCAACTTAGCTTCCGTAGCGGAGGGTTCATTCATGGCAATGAACAACACTTAGTTGCTGTGCTAGAGGATGACAAAGAGGAAGACTGCAACAATTTTGTGACGCGTGGAAAGGCTTGCAACAATTGGACTACTGTTGATGTTCCTATTATTTTGCATCGATCTAAGTAATTGCTTTTATATGTTTTCAAAATCCTTCTCCTATGCCTAAGGGAGAAGCGAACATTGTCTGGGCATTTTCAAATTGATCATTAATAAAATTAATTCTATTCATCCACATATATGATGTTTGTTTTTACTTTTTGCTTTATTCTGAAAATGGTAATCACAAAAAACATAAATAAACAATATAATTGTCCATCTGCATAATATTTGGTCACAAATTCACTTCTCTAAAATCAAAATATCAAATCATTATGCAGGTTGGTTCCTAACCTCATTGAATACAATGATCCTTCTCCTTCTCCAAATTTTGAATTCCCTGTGTTTGAGGTCGAGGAGGAAAGTGATGAAGAAGTAAGTGATGAATTATCTCGTCTTCTTGAGCATGATGAAAAAGCCATTCAGTCGTTCGAAGAGCAGATTGAGTTAGTCAACTTGGGTTTCCAGGATGATGTGAAGGAAGTCAAGATTGGGTCTCGACCTTGTCCAGATGCGAAGAAGGGGTTGATTGATCTTCTTCGAGAGTATCCCGATGTGTTTTCTTGGTCCTATCAAGACATGCCTGGGTTGGATTATGAGATTGTGGAGCATAAATTGCCGTTAATGCCATAATTCCCGTCAGTCAAGCAGAAGTTAAGAAGAACGCATCTTGATATGGCAGTGAAGATCAAAGAAGAAATGAAAAAGCAGATTGACGTCGGTTTCCAGGTGACCGATGAGAATCCGCAATGGGTGGCCAATATTGTGCATGTGTCGAAGAAAGAGGGAAAGGTCCGCATGTGGGTTGACTATATAGATTTGAATAAAGCCAGTCTGAAAGATGATTTCCCTTTTCCACGATTGATATGTTGGTGGACAATACTGCTAAATTCAAAGTCTTTTCATTTATGGATGGATTCTCCAGATATAATCAGATCAAGATGGTGCCCGAAGATATGGAGAAGACCACATTCATTACACCTTGGGGAACATTCTGTTATAGAGTGATGCCTTTTGGTTTAAAGAATGCTGGTGCAACTTACCAAAGAGCAATGACTACTCTTTTTCATGATATGATGCATAAAGAGAGCCTTTTCAGGCGGTGCTTTGATTCTTACAACTATGGATGGTGAAGAGTTCATTCGTCCTGTGAACATAGATGCAGTCAAGAAATACTTTGCCTAAAAAAGAAAAGAACATCTTGCTAAGTTGAAAACCCGAAAGGGCGGCTTAGGCAAAAAAGGAGCGTCTCGGTGGATTGAAGACCTGAAAGGGCGATCAAGGAAAAAATTAGAGACATAAAATAGAAAAATTTATCCTGATAAATTGATTACCCTACCTTGGGGCAATTTATGCAAAAATTAGGGATTATGGCAAGTAACTGCATGCTACTGATAGTCCAGTATTTGAGAGACTGTTGAGCACAAGGGTTGATGGTGATTCATTATCCCCAGTGGCGGTCAAAAGCACAACGGAAATCAAGATATGATAGAAGGATTAGCGGTCAATTGTATTCAATGAAACCCTTTTCCATGTAAATTATCATTTTCAACTTTGTAAAGATCTACGGATTCTTGTCATTTACAGACTACCATTCTATTAAATAAAGTTGAGCATTTATCCAATTATTTCTACTCTTATTTATATCAGCCAAATAGTTTTAAATTTTATTATGATCATTTTTGAAATTAAAATTTTAATCAAAATCGTTTTCTTAGACATATAAAAGCAAGAATTTTTCAGAGGCAATTTTAAAGCCATATCAACAACATTTCGAAAAATTACAAGTCTTAAGTGTGGAGCTCTATGGGTTCCCCAAGAAGATAACCCTTCGGGTATCCTTAGCCGAGTTTGTTGATCCAGTTCCCCTACGGAGTGGTTGATCCCCAGCAGAGCTTCTCTACTTTTCCCAGCTGAGTTGGTTGATTCAATCCCCAGTCGAGTTTGTGTGTTCCTCAACAGGGTTGATTTTCTGTTTTGATCTTAAGCAGAGTAAGATCGATTTTCCCAGTACATCGCGTTGGTTTCTCCGCCAATAGCCATCCGACTCAGTCCCAGTCAGAGTTTCCTCCTTGTTTCTGAGCAACTATTTGATATGGTGTTTGTAGTGGTAAATTCATGATCATCAAGCTATGGATAAGTAAGACATCAAATAACAAGAGTCGCCACCGCGCTTTTGTTATTTCCAAGGGAAAAAGTACGAACAAAACCCAAATGTAAGAAGTTTTCAAATCAAAACTAACAAAATGCCAGAGATTACAGGTAAGGGGGTTGGTTACATAGAGGGAAGGTGTTAGCATCCAAAGTGTTCTATGTACTCCTAGGGAGCCCTTTTTTGTATGCATATGTATTTTGTACAAAAGTGATGTTTACAAACAAATAGAGTGAGGGGATGAGAAAAGAATTCATTAATTATATTTTTGTGTTTGACAAGACCTTCGGACTTGTGCTTATGTACCAACATAAAAATGAGGGATCAAACCTCGTAGTTCGTGATACAAATTTCAAAGTGGGTGCATTACTTTTAACAAAATTAAGTTTGAAAGGAAAAAGGCCTAAGAATGGTTTGAATGAGTTAGTTCTTTTTTGACTTTTGAAAGTTTTAGGTCAAGTATAGTTAAGTCTATTTACAAGTTTGATTAAGAAAAGAAGTTTGAAAATGCAATGGCATAAGGCCAAAGTTTCTATCTTGCAAAGTGGTCAAAATTTAGAAAATAACAAGTTTAAACAAAGAAGTTTTCTTGAAAGGAGGAAGAGATTTTGAAATTAAAGAAATGGGGAGGAGATGAAGAGACTAATCCTATGTATAAAATTAAAAGTTAAGAGTTGAAAAGATTTGACCGATGGGTAGCAATCCAATAGGCAAGAATGCCATATAGAAACCCAAATTCCCTTGGACATTTTGAATCAAGCAACACATAATGCACAATTATACCAATCTTGAAGAGCAAGGCATCAAATAAATATAGCCAGATCCAAGCTTAGCCACTCCATGATCTTCTTCAGATTAAGCTCATGCAACAGATGAATTCCATAAGTCACAGGTTCAAAACAACAGCTTCACAATGATCAAGTTGCAGATGAACTCAAAGGGATCATGAATGATGTATTAGATGAAGTTTCAAATTGTAAGCACTTGGTTACATGAAAGTTGGCATTGGCCAAGTCCTTTAGTATAGGGAGGTTGCCTAGATTCTAAGTCCAATTTTGTCCAAGATCAAGTCAACAGTTCACACAAAAGTTTTTTAGGGTTTTTGTTCTTATTATGTAAATTAATGGTCCAAGACCACACAAAAAAAAATATACACAAGCAAGATATATCACACAATATGGTCCAAATGGACAAAGGAAAAATGACATTAACAGAAACAATTAGAATGGTATGAATAATGGCAAATGAATAGAACTTAAAAATTAAAGTGCATTAAAATAAAGGACTTGAAATTAAATGTTAGTTGTTAATGAGTTAGAAGTTAGTATTGTTTTTCTTTTTCTTTTCATTTTAAGTCATCCTTTGGAGAACACTCAACCCACTTATCACAAGCATGGATCCTTGAGCCAAGACATCTTCCAAAGGAAGGAAAAAAGGCCAAGTACCATGAAAAAGGGGAGATTTACAATCTCACTAACTAGAATGCTATGTCTTTTGTGTCAAAAATTTAGCGTTATGTTAAGAAATCGTAATTGGACTTATGTAGAAGTCACAACTATTTGAGGACGGGCAATAGAATTTTGGTGTTAATGCATGTTAGAGACATAGTATAATGGACTATGCTCATGAAACATAGCACACACAAAGAATATGCAAAAGAGGTGGTCTAATCTCATCCATACTTATGTTGATTTTGCAATCAACTAGCCTTAGGACTTAGAGATATCATAGGCCAAATGAGATGAATGCATAAAGAAGGGGAATGAGATGAAGAGGGAAGGGAATGGATCAAAACTCAATTTGGTCAAAGGAGGACTTTTACCAAATTAATTTCATTCATTCATTTTGGGAGATGGAATGTACATTCCATCAATCCCTTAAATCCAATTATAAGAACTTAGCAAAGTCAAATCAACCTTGACCAAGGCCCAACAAGAAGAGTTAAAGTTACACAAACCATCACAATAGGTCAACACAATTATTTGACATTTATTCAAATTAAAAAATGCTAAAATATGGCATTTAAATTAAATATGGTTTGTCAAATTCCTAAAACCTCATCAAAACACCAAAGAAATGGCCATGAGATTTATCATAGGTCAAACAAGGTCAAAGGACATTGCAAAAAAATTTTCAGAATTTTTAAAGACTTAAAAGTATTTTTAAAGAATTAAAAATATTCAAAAAATAAGTTAAATCATGAAAAATATTAATAATGATCCAAAAAATAATTTTAATTCAAAATATGAAAGAGGAAATTATTTGAAATTTTTTGGTGAAACTCTCATATTTTTTGGATCAATATTAAAGTTAATATGAATTAATGAAAAAAACGTGGACCACTTGATCTCCCTTATTAATTGAGGTGGCAGATCAAGTGGTCTGAAACGCGCGTTCCACCAAACACACGAGTCATCGTGTTGTACCAAGGGTAATCACAATGGGCACTCAGGATTAAAACATTTTGAAAGGATCTTGTGGCTGGGAGACGTGAAAACGCACCGCCGGAGCCCGAGCTCCGGTCTTCTTCTTCGGTGGACCTCACCGGACTGGTCCACCCTCAACCATCACCAAAATAAAAAAAAGAGGACATGATCTGAAAGATAAAATGGCATAGAGCACGAATCTGACCTCAATTTCAACTAAGTCCAAATATATAAAAAGATATGAGGAGTTGAATTCTGAGGTGTGTCAACTGAGTTGCTTCGATTTGACCTCTAAGAAACTCAATCTTCTTGCCTATATTGGTAGGACTTCAGACAACCAAAGATCCAAGAGAATTGATGAGAATTTTGTGAGAATCGAAGAGATGAAGTTTTCTGAAAATTACCTTCAATGTTGTGCAGAACTTGAGGTTTCTTGCTTCAAACACGACCTGATCACACTTGAGAAGCTTGCAAGGAGTGGTTAGCCGTGGTGCAAGGCTTTGGATCCTGGAGTTCTTGAATCTCCAAACATTTAAGATTCAACTCAATTTTTAGATTGAAAATTATCAGGTTTTCCTTTAGAATGAGAGGGTTTCAATTGGGGGGCAAAGCTGACGCGCAAGGTGTGTTTTAAATGAGCTCATAGGCCATGTATTTATAGCATTTGGGATTGATAATTGCACACTTGAAAATTTGCTAAGTTTGGCAATGTGATGCACAAGCTTGCATGGGCGTGTATATGCCCATGAAGAAATCCATTTTGATCCAATTGCAACTGTACTAAAGTTCAAATGATGCTTGATTGGCAAGGCAATGTGAAATGGAGTTTTGGACATTTGATTTCCTCCAATGGTGCAGCTCTGTTAAAGCCATGCGCTGCCCTAGCAAACTTCATCCAAAATGCATGAACTTGGGTTCTTTAGAAAGCTTGGATCAAGAGGAACAAGTTTGATATTGAACACGCTTGGATCATGGTGAATTTGAAGGTGGAAGTTTGGAAATTCCAACATGTTGAAAATTTTTCTAAGTGTCAAGCCATATATCCCAATATTTCACCTTGCTTAACTTTTTATGTGAGCTTCAAATGAGAAAAGTGTCTTCATAAAAGTTGTATCTCTTTCAAATACCTTAAAAATGGTCACTAAATTCATGTCATTTGGATTTAGAATGATAGAGTTATGCCATTTTGAAGTTTGGAAAAATCACTTGTTCAATGGTATAGGTCAAAAATGACCTATAATGTATCCTCATATCACATGCTCATAAAAGTTGAATTAGCTATCACTCCAAACATCAAAGTTGAAGTAGACATCTTGAATTTGATTGTGCAACTTCTAAATCATCCATCTCATAAAAATTGAGCAAGTTATGGCCTTGGGAAGTTGACTTTCAAATTAGGGTTTAGACAAAATGACCTATAATGTTTCAATATAGACAATGATTTTCCAAGCAAAACTAGCTCTAGGTCTCAACATGAATGTTGTTTGGAATTTAATTTAGAGTAACTTTTCTCTTGGAATCATTTTTATATGGTGAAAGTTGTAGGAGATAGGGCCCAGGGAGACCCAGTTTTGATCAGATGAATTCATTTGGCCAACCACCATCAACTAACTTGCTAACCTTCAATTCTCTTGACTTTATTGGCTCATGGTAGATCACGTATGCATAAGATGATGAATTTTGAAGTTTCCCTTGAGAAATTTGATTAATAGGTGAGATGGCTTATTGGAGAAGTTACTCAGGATACCCGGTCAAACTAGGGTTTCCAAGGCAAATCACCTCCAAACTCTTGAAGAAAACTTGATCAATATAACATCAATGGAACTCATATATGATGCTTATAACTATTCTTGGATCAAATTCATCATTATTCTCTTTGTCATGAGGGCCTCAAACCCTAGATATGAACTAGATAAATCAATGTGATCATGTCCTACCTACAAAAGAGTTAGGCAAATGCAAAGACATGTTTTTGGTTAGTAAAATGATAATATACAAGTATGATACAATCACATAATGCTTGGCGATCTCTCCCAAAACAAACTCAATGAGAGAGGGGTAAGGAGGATGCTAAGGTATGATCCCAATGCTAATGAATATGATGAAATTATATGAGGGATCTTAGGGTCAAAATTAGGGTCTTACAACTGCCCCTATTTAAGGACATTGTAACTAAGGAGGTGAAGGTTAAAATCTCCGGCTCGACTCAGTATAATGGGCTTAAATAACAACACATAGAAACAAATTTTGGTCCCTAAGAGACCTCATAATGCATATGATATGAATGCAAGAGCTAATGCTTTGTGGGGAAATATTACCATAAAGGAAAAGAAATCAGAGAGACTGAAAGTCTGCAGGAGTATAATGTATTTCGTAAGGAAAAATCACTGGGGAGACAGAGACGCTGAGGGGATAAAAGAGGTTGTGCGTAGGCCAGGATACGATTTAAAACTGCTGGGGGACTAGAGGAATTCCATAAAAAATGGAAAGACTCAGCCGGGGAAACAAAACATTTGCAGGGGAAACGAGTAGATCAGGATAAAATTGACGTACTTGAATCATGCAAGAAAAGTGATTTCACTAAGGAAATGCATACTCAACTCAACTGGGGAGAAATAAACTTCAACACAGGAGGAGCAGAAGTCTACTATCTTCTACTTGTTACTGGGTAAGGAGAAAATAAAGATCTGACATAGAAGACATCCATCATCTGTTAGGATGAACATATCAAGGATGACTCACTGAGAACCACCAGGAGGGAGTATTCATTACCGGTTTCTGAGTAAGAATAGCCTTGCTGGGGAAAAACTACAGAAAGTAGGATTTATAACTACCAGTTAAAGGGTAGAAGACCAAATATGAGAATATTTGTCATCGGTTAGGATGAACATATCAAGGATAAACTCAACAGGAAAGAAAATCTGTCATCTGTTAGGATGAACATATCAAGGATAGACTTTCCTGGGAATGTCAAGGAGGATACCCGTCATCGGTTATGATGAACATATCAAGGATATACCAACTGAACAAAAAGTAGGAATTACATCTATCGAATGTTGGATAGAATACCATCAAAGAGAAAATTTGTCACCGGTTAAGATGAACATAGCAAGGATAGACTCTGGTGAGGAGAGAAAATAAGAATTACATCTATCAGTTACTAGATAGAATACAATGAGAGGATATTCATCATCGGTTAGGATGAACATATCAAGGATAAACTCTGCAAAGGAAAAACTGAAACAATAATCATCCACGAGGAAATAAATCAGTGGGGAAAGGAGAAAGGTTAAAGTCTTTCTGCTTAAGGGGCTGACCTTCTATAATTAAAAGGATTAACACCGAACTTGTATGGGGATAAAGTACCACCATAAAAGAGCATAAGAATCTCAAACAATGATTCAACAAATATGAATGATGCAAATATGCAAATATGAACTTACATGAGTGTATATGCATATATATATATGATGATTATGCTGACAAAACGATCACAAAGGATATAAGGGTGTCGCAAAATTTGAATCATCGGTACAATCCTCGGTCAATCCACAAAAGGGAAATAACTGCCAGAGAACAGAGAGATCTACATCGCAAAAGCTCAACCCTAGCTGGGGAAGGAGGAGATCTGCTGAGGAAAGGAAACATTATCACGTCTGCGGGGAATTTTAGGTCAACACCATGTTAAATGGGAGACAACCATACAGAGGATAAACGCAAGATAGCTGCTCAAAAACCAGGAGGAAACTCTGACTGGGAGCGAGTCGGATGGCGACTGATGGAGACACCAACGCGATCTACTAGGGAATCAAAATACTACACTGAGGACCAAAACTACTGATGAATACACAAACTCTGTCTGGGATCAAACTCAACTCTGCAGGGTACTGAATCAACCAACTTAGCTGGGAAACCTGAAGGGTTAACTGCTTGGGGAACCCTTAATGCTTCACACTGAAGACTTGCAGCTTTTGAAATGCTGTTGACATTTCTTTTAAGTTTTCTTTGAAAAATTCTTGCTTTTATATATTTAAGAAAAATGATTTTGATTAAAATTTTAAATTTCAAAATGATCATAATAAAATTTAAAACTATTGGCTGAAGTAAATAAGAGTGAAAATAATTGGATAAAAGCTCAACTTTATTTAATGGAATGGTAGTCTGTAAATGACAAGACTCCATAGATTTTTACAAGGTTGAAAATGGTAATTTACATGGAAAAGGGTTACATTGAATACAAATGATCATTAATCCTTCTACCATCTCTTGATATCCGTTGTGCTTTCGGCCACTACCGGGGATGATGATTTGATGTCAACCCTCGTGCTCAAAGTTTCTCGAAATTGAAGATCAATAGAATGCAGTTACTTTCCATAATCCCTAATTTTTGCATAAGTTTCCCCAAGGTGGGGTACTCAACTTATCGAGAAAGTTCTTTCTATTTTATGTCTCTAACTTTTGCCTAGATCGCCCTCTCGGGTTTTCAATCCACCGAGACGTTTTTTTTGCCTAAGCCGCCCTTTCGGGTTTTCAACTTAGCGAGATGTTCTTTTCTTTTTAGGCAAAGTATTTCTTGACTGCATCTGCGTTCAGAGGACGAGCGAACTCTTCACCATCCATAGTTGTAAGAATCAAAGCACCGCCTGAAAAGGCTCTCTTAATAACATATGGGCCTTCATAATTAGGAGTCCATTTGCCCCTAGAATCTGGTTTAATTGATAAAACCTTCTTGAGCACAAGGTCACCTTCTTTGAACACACGAGGTTTGACCTTCTTATCAAAAGCTTTCTTCATCCTTTGCTGATATAACTGACCATGACACATGGCAGTTAATCTCTTCTCTTCAATCAAATTCAACTAATCAAACCTGGTCTGACACCATTCAGCCTCAGTCAACTTGGCTTCCATGAGCACACGTAATGAAGGAATCTCAACTTCTACGGGGAGCACTGCTTCCATACCATAAATAAGAGAGAAAGGGGTTGCCCCTGTTGAAGTGAGGATGGATGTACGATACCCGTGCAAAGCAAATGGGAGCATCTCATGCCAATCCTTATATGTTACAACCATCTTCTGAATAATCTTCTTGATGTTCTTGTTCACATCTTCAATAGCCCCATTCATCTTGGGTATGTAGGGAGAAGAATTATAATGTGCAATCTTGAAGTCTTTGCAAAGAGCTTCCACCATATTATCATTCAAGTTCGATCCATTATCGATAATGATCTTACTTGGCACACCATAACGGCATATGATCTGATTATTGATAAACCTTACAACAACTTGCTTGGTTACATTCGCATACGATGCCGCTGTCATACCCCAATTTTGTCCGGGTAAAAGAAATTTCCAACCAGCATTTACTACCCAATGTTATAAGACATGTATATTATCTTAAGACATAAGCTTCATCTTGAGGTTTCTCAACCCCTGGTGACATCAAGTCTTCAGTGACATTTTCCTCTATTGAGACCCTTAAGAAGACACCTGTTGCATTTTTCTCTTACTACTATTACTGAAGCATGGGATGGTATGTGCATTTTGGTTAACAAGGCCCATTTAGATTTATCCATGAGATCTCTTTGTTTTAAAAAGGGCCCATTCACATCAACATGTCCATAATTAATTTTGTAAAGTGTGGTTCAAATCTTTTTACATTACTAATCCAAAGTCCATTTTCTTATTAGTAAGTATTAAGAGTCATGTTATAATTTTTATGATCACTTGTTATTAGTTCATTTACACATCCCAAATATTTATGCTAAATTCTAAGTCCTTCATAGGTCCCTAAATTATATTTGCATTTTTTTTAGGCGTGTATGTGTTGGTTTTAAATCAAAGCACCATATTTAGACTCATGTGTTGAAGTTGAAATTGTGTTGGTTTTAAATCAAAGCACCATATTTAGACTCATGTGTTGAAGTTGAAATTGTGTTGTTTTTAAATCAAGTCACCACATTTGGATTCATTGTGCCAAAGTTGAAAGTGTGTTGGTTTTTGATTAGAGTTGAAATTGCAATGACATGTTTCATTTTAAACTTTTGGTCACGTTTGTATTTTGTTAATAATAACAAGCTAAAGGCAACCATTAGTTGAATGCTCATGGTGGTCCAAACAGGTTTCCAATTGAAATAATAAGACAAAGTTTAAGACACTTTAATTGATTAGCACAAATAAAATATTAAGATAAGGTTTAAATGTTTAAAAGGTAATTACATGAATAATTTCTAATCCATTAGGTTACAAACAGTCCAAAAATACACATTTGTCCTAAAAACCTAAGTAATTACATCTTAATATTCCAAATTGAATAAAAAAGTTGCTACAAATCCAACTGTTGGAATCGAAATTCTCAAGAACCAGCGCCCAAAATCAAGCCATTTCCAAAACCGCCTGTTGAGGTGAAGCATCCCTAAGTCCAATTGCCTCTTAGAGTTGGCGCAGGTTTCTTCCCAAAAAAATAAGGTCACTTCGCTTTATAACCTGTAGAGGAAAACGACTTAAGTCAAAAAGTCCTTTCCATAAGCGCTTAAAAAACTGAAAAGTAATTAATAAATTAATCAGTCCAAGGCTTTGCACAGAGAACTAACATGAATACCTAAAAAGTATTTCGCAAACCAGTTCAAAACAATTACATCCCATGAAATCGGGGATGAAGAAAAAACTGACAAATAATTTTTTAAGACCTAAAACTTCATCATGAAAAGCTCATCATATATATTCAGGATAGGTTAACAGTAAAGGGGAAGAGGATCAAGAAAGAGGAAATTAAAAAATAATAATTTTAACAGTAAGCGTAAAACACTCAAAAGATCAACACAACCATCAAAAAGGGGCAAAGGGAGTTGATTTATTAGAAGAAACTTATCTGGAAACGCCGGTGACCCACTTCCAGTCAAGTATTTTTTCTTTCTCTTCCGCTTTAAATATTCGCACTACCTCGTTCGTCTTGATGAATCGACCAAAACCCCCACGTTAATCGCTCAAAATCTCTGTCGTCGTGACTTTATTCGTAGACTTAGGGTTTCAACTCAGAATGTGGATATTCATATGTTTTTGGTGTTCGTTGGCGTGAGAGGAGGAGATTTCTAGGGTTCGGTTTAAGAAAATCTCTGTTTTGATTTTTTAGGGTTTCCTATTTAGGTGGTTTGGTTGATCTTTGTTGAAAACTGAGGCCGGATCTACAATCTTTGGCCAAAAAGGTGGGGGCTTGGTTTTGTTTTTAAGGTTGAGGATGGTGGTCACCGGAGAAGACGGTGGCAGCCGCCGCGTGCCGTCGTTTCTCCGATGAAGATCGCTCAGAGGCGGTGGCGGAAATTGCAAAGCAATTTCTTTTTTCTTTTTAAGTGAAGTAGAGAGAGAGAGAGCGAAGAGAGAGAACGGAATGAGGGAATGACCTATTTTCCTCTGTTTTTTGTTTTTTATATTTTATTATTATTATTTTGGGGCGCCATGTGACCCCTTTCTGGTGGCGCCATATGTTTGGCCAACCAGGGGATCCTGTGTGGATCCCCCCACCATATGGTGGTATACCCTTATATGCACTCCCTTTGATCTTTGACCAAGTCAAAGTATATTGATCGTGTGGCCCTGATTTCTCCATATCCAGTCAACATTTGACCAAGCCATTTAGGGCTTTTGGTACTTTCTTTTGGGCCAACTCTGTTTGGGTCCAAAGACCTATCCTCTATTCAAACCCCCATTCTATCTTCAGCAGCACCTTGAATTGGGCTTTTCTCTTACTTGGCTCATTTGCTTGCATTTTTATTTTATTCCACTTATTCTGTTTTATTTTTATACATAAAAAATATACAATGGACTTTTGTGGCTATTAAATAAAAATAAGACAATGCTTTGGTTTATTTACTTTATTTCAAAATTATAATTATATTATTATTATTATTATTATTAATTTTTTTTTAGTAAATATGTAGTTATACTACTATTATTATTATTAATTTTTAATAGTAAATATGCAATTATATTATTATCATTATTATTAATATTTAATAAATATGCAATCATTTGGTTATATTCATTTTTTTAATTACTTATTGTTTAATTAAAATAATCCATTAAACATTTAATTAATTAATTAATTAATTATATCATCACTAATGTCATTCATAACTTAGGTAATTGTTTATTTTGTGGAGTGTATGTGCATGATTATTTCTTTATTTATTTGTTTATACCGAACCTTGAGTGCACACGAAATAACATGTTATATTTGTGACAAAATTATGTCGCTTTCACCGATTTAAAAATCATTCGAGCCAATTTCAAAATAAATCACATAATTCTTGATTCAAAGTCGAGTCCATTTTCAAGCACCTTTGTAAGTCGATTGCTCTTAAAGCATCGTCATCAACCTCACATGGCTTACTCTTGGGCCTTCTTATAATGAGACCTATTCGATTAATCGATTAGATGAACAATACATTAAAGTAGTTCAATTCATTCACAAAATACAAATTTAAAACCTTGATCCAACATCGAGTATTTTCATTCAAATTAACCCAAAATAGCTAAATCACAATTGAATACCATTTCGTTTGGAAATAAAAACGAGGTAATGGTTTTGAGTTTTCAACTCCCCTCCTCGATTATTTAAGCACGAACTCTTATATTCAATTAGTCGAACAACCATCATTTCTATCCACCTAAGCACAAACAAATCGAATCATTTTATAATAAGAAATGCAAAGGGAGATGACTTTGAGTCTTCAATTTCTCTCCTCGATTATTTGAATACGAGTTCTCTTACTTGGTCAGTCAAACAACCGTCATTTCTCCACAAACTTCTAAACCCGATTAAATCAAATTATTTTCATAATAAGTTAAATGAAAAGGGAGATGACTTTGAGTTTTCAACTTCTCTCCTCAATTGTTTGAATACGAGTTCTCTTACTCGGTCAGTCGAACTATTGTCATTTTTCTTCTAACTGATACCGTAAGTCAAATCATTTTCACAATAAACTATACGAAAAGGGAGATGGTCTTGAGTTTTCAATTCCTCTTCTCAAATGCTTGGATATGACTTATCTTACTCAGCCATTCGAGTACTTGTCGTTTATTCTAAAAATACATCAACCATACACAAACTTATTTTCGTAATCATTCAGATTAAAAAGAAAGCGGTCTAGAGTCTTCTATTCCCTTTCCCGATTATTAGGATACGAGTTGTCTTACTTGATTATCCAAGTATTCGTTATCCATTCAAAACATCTTAATTATTGTCAAATCCTTTCTATAATTAAGGATGAAAAAGAAAGCGGTCTAGAGTCTTCTATTCTCTTTCCCGATTATTAGGATACGAGTTGTCTTACTCGACTATCCGAGTAATCGTCATCCAGCCAAAAACATCTAAACCAATCAAAACATCCAATATATTATTTCAACTTGTCACCCCCGTGTGACCAAAACTCTTTTCAGAAAGAACACTGTTAAACCTTTCTAATACACACAACAAACTAGCGCTTAAGCCTCCGCCAAGAGTAGACAAGCCAACGTTTAGACTTTAGGATGCGATCTAAACAGTTGTCCATTAAAAAACACCAACCAACCGTAATTCCCCGAACTATGAATGCTCTGATTTCCTCATTTAAGGATACGTAGGCAGGAGATTATTGTATCTTCGCGAGCACGCTAATAAAAAACCTCCCCTTTTCCCTTTCTGAGGTTCCCATCCATTCTTATTTTCAATATATTTATTACCCGAAGATAACACACAACGTAAATTAACACTCAAATTGCAAAATTGAACTAAAAGGTTCTTGTTGAGTACAACGGACGTGAGGGGTGCTAATACCTTCCTCTCGCGTAATCCACTCCCGAACTCGAATATGGTTGCGACGACTATTATTCCATTTCCAAAAGGTTTTATCGATATTTTCCTATCCCTTTATTGGGATGAATAAAGTTTGGTGGTGACTCTGTTCAAACATTAATTCTTTCCGCGACCATCGCGAGGAATCGTATTTTTCGAGACGCGACAGCCACTTCAACCCATTTTGTGAAGTAGTCAATTGCCACTAGAAAGAAACGATGTCCATTCGATGCTTTGGGCTCAATCATATTAATTCCCACATGGAGAAGAGTCATGGGGAAGAAATAACGTTCAATAGTGTCGGAGGAACATGAATCTTATCGGCATATATTTGACACTTGTGGCATTTCTTCACAAACTTGCAATAGTCAGATTCCATTGTCAGCCAATAGTAACCTGCTCACAACATCTTTTTTGCCATTGCATGTCCATTGGAATGAGTACCAAAGGAGCCTTCATGCACTTCAGTCATTAACAAGTCTGCTTCATGTCTATCCCTGCATCTAAGCAGAACCATGTCGAAGTTTCTCTTGTATAGAACATCACCATTCAAGTAGAAATTACCGGCTAATCTTCTCAAAGTCTTTTTATCTTTCAAGGATGCCCCAGATGGGTAAATCTGACTTTGGAGGAAACATTTGATGTCATAATACCACGGATTCTCGTCTTTGATTTCTTCAACAGCAAACACATGAGTTGGCCTATCAAGAGGCATCACAGACAATTTGGGAACTTCATTCCAATACTTCACTACAATCATAGACGCTAATGTTGCAAGAGCATCGGCCATCCGGGTTTTATCTCGAGGGATATGATGAAACTCAACTTTTGTAAAGAAAGTTGAAATCCTCCTCGCATAATCTCTATATGGTATCAAACCGGGTTGATTCATCTCTCATTCACCTTTGATCTGATTTACAACCAAAGCTAAGTCTCCGAAGACATCTAAATACTTGATTCTGAGATTCATGGCCTCTTCAAGCCCCATAATGCAAGCTTCATACTCTGCCATATTTTTTGTACACTTGAAACTCAATCTAGTTGTAAAGGGAAAGTGCGTGCCTTGAGGAGTAATAATCATTGCTACAATGCCATTACCATATTGATTAACAACTCCATCAAATACCATGCCCCAACAGGAACCAGGTTCTGGCCCTTCTTCAAGCAATGGTTCATCACAATATTTCATTTTCAAGTCCAAGATCTCTTCATCAGGAAAATCATACTGTACTGACTGGTAATCTTCAATTGGTTGGTGAGCCAAATGGTCAGCCAAGATACTACCTTTGATTGCTTTCTGAGATCAGTATTCAATATCATACTCTGATAACAATATCTGCCAATGGGCAATTCTCCCGGTTAAAGCAGGATTTTCAAATATATACTTGATTGGATCCATTTTGGATATTAACCAAGTGGTATGATTTAACATATATTGACGCAGACACTTAGCAGCCCAAGCCAATGCGCAATAAGTCTTCTCAAGCATAGAATACTGAGTCTCACAGTTGGTGAACTTCTTACTGAGGTAGTAAATTGCAAATTCTTTCTTTCTAGACTCATCTTGCTGACCTAGAACACAACCCATACTATCTTCAAGCACAGTAAAATTCATGATCAATGGTCTTCCTTCAACAGGTGGATACAAAACTGGAGGTTCAAGCAAATATTCCTTGATACTATCAAAAGATTTCTGGCAGTCTTCCGTCCAATCACAAGACTGATCTTTCTGAAGAAGCTTGAATATAGGCGCATATGTGGCAGTCATGTGTGAAATCAATCTTGAGATGTATTTCAAGCGACCGAGAAAACCGCCGACTTGCTCCTCAGTTTTGGGCGCAGGTGTAGTGGTAAATTCATGACCATCAAGCTATGGATAAGCTAGACATCAAATAACAAGAGTCGCCACTGCACTTTTATTATTTCCAAGGGAAAAGGGAAAAGTACGAACAAAACCCAAAAGTAAGAAGTTTTCAAATCAAAACTAATAAAATGCCAGAGATTACAGGTAAGGGGGTTGGTTACATAGAGGGAAGGTGTTAGCACCCAAAGAGTCCTAGGTACTCCTAGGGAGCCCTTTTTTTGTGCATATGTACTTTGTACAAAATGATGTTTACAAACAACTAAAGTGAGGGGATGAGAAAAGAATGTCATATAGAAACCCCAAATTCCCTTGGATATTAGAATCAAGCTATAAAAAATCCATACAATATGAACTTGAAGAGCAAGGCATCAAATAAAGATAGCCACATCCAAGCTTAGCCACTCCATGATCTTCTTCAAATTAGCCCATGTAGCAGATGAATTCCATAAATCACAGTTTCAAAATAACAGCTTCACAATGATCATGTTACAGATGAACTCAAAAGGATCTTGAATGATGTATCAGATGAAGTTTCAAATTGCAATCACTTGGCTTCACAAAAGTTGGCATTGGCCAAGTCCTTTAGCATAGGGAGGTTGCCTAGATTCTAAGTCTGATTGGTCCAAGATCAAGTCAACAGTCCACACTAATGTTTTTTAGGGTTTTTGTTCTTATTATGTACATTAATGGTCCAAGACCACACAAACAAACAAAATATACACAAACAAGATATATCACACAATATGGTCCAAATGGACAAAGGGGAAAATGACATTAACATAAACAATTAGAATGGTATGAATAATGGCAAATGAATAGAACTTAAAAATTAAAGTGCATTAAAATAAAGGACTTGAAATTAAATGTTAGTTTTTAATGAGTTAGAAGTTAGTATTGTTTTGCTTTTGCTTTTCATTTTAAGTCATTCTTTGGAGAACACTTAACCCACTTATCACAAGCATGGATCCTTGAGCCAAGACATCTTCTAAAGGAAGGAAAAAAGGCCAAGTTTCCACACAATACCATGAAAGAGGGGAGATTTACAATCTTACTAACTAGAATCCTATGCCTTTTGTGTAAAAAATTTAGCGCTATGTTAAGCAATCGTAATTGGACTTATGTAGAAGTCACAACTATTTGAGGTTGGGCAAAAGAATTTTGGTGTTAATGCATGTTAGAGACAGAGTATAATGAACTATGCTCATGAAACATACGACATACAAAAGAATATGCAAAAGAGGTGGCCTAATCTCATCCATACTTATGTTGATTTTGCAATCAACTAGCCTTAGGACTTAGAGATATCATACGCTAAATGAGATGAATGCATAAAGAAGGGGAATGAGATGAAGATGGGAGGGAATGGATCAAAACTCAAATTGGTCAAAGGAGGACTTTTACCAAATTAATCTCATTCATTCATTTTGGGAGATGGAATGTACATTCCATCAATCCCCGAAATCCAATGATATTAACTTAGCAAAGTCAAATCAACCTTGACCAAGACCCAACAACACAAGTCAAACTTACACAAACAATCACAATTGGTCAACACAATTATTTGGCATTTATTCAAATTCCTAAAATATGGTTTGTCAAATTCCTAAAACCTCATCAAAACACCAAAGAAGTGGCCATGAGATTTACCATAGGTAAAACAAGGTTAAAGAACCTTGGAGAAAATTTTTCAGAATTTTTAAAGACTTAAAAGTATTTTTAAACAATTAAAAATTATCACAAAATCAATTACATCATGAAAAATATTAATAATGATCCAAAAAATAATTTTAATTCAAAATATGAAAGAGGAAATTATTTGAAATTTTTTGGTGAAACTTTCATATTTTTTGGATCAATATTAAAATTAATATGAATTAATGAAAATCAAAGGAATAAAAATTAAAATCAAAAAATCAAAAAAACGTGAGCCACTTGATCTCCCTCATTAATTGAGTTGGAAAATCAAATGGACACAAACACGCGTTCCATGATGGAACCTAGTCAGCGTGACATACGCGTGGTAATCAAAACCAACGCCTAAGATTAAAACAAATTGAATGGATCATGTGGCTGGGAGACGTGCCAACGCACCGCCGGAGCTGTAACTCCGATCTTCTTCTCCGGTGGACCTCACCGGACTGGTCCGCCCTCAACCATCACCAAGATAAAAAAGGAGGACATGATCTGAAAGAAAAAATGGCGTAGAGCACGAATTTGACCTCAATTTTAACTAACTCCACATATATAGAAAAATATGAGGAGTTGAATTTTGAGGTGTGTGAACTGAGTTGCTTCAATTTGATCTCTAAGCAACTCAATCTTCTTGCCTACATTGGTAAGACTTTAGAAAACCAAAGATCCAAGAGAATTGATGAGAATTGAGTGAGAATCGAAGAGATGAAGTTTTCTGAAAATTACCTTCAATGTTATACAGAACTTGAGGTTGCTTGCTTCAAACACGATCTAATCACACTTGACACTACGCCAAAAATGACTTTTAACAGCGCATCTTAGACAGCGCTTTTAAAAGAAAGCGCTGTCTAAGGTTAAAATTAAAATAAAACACGGAAAATGTTCCAAAAAAATAATGAAAGCGCTGTCTAAGGGGGGGTCTTAGACAGCGCTTTCTAAAAGCGCTGTCTAAGACCCCCCCTTAGACAGCGCTTTTAGAAAGCGCTTTTAAATATAGACCTTAGTCAGCGCTTTTGATAAAGCGCTGTCTAAAGTCTTTAAATTAAAAAAAAATTAAAACCAAAAGCGCTGTCTAAGGGGGGGTTTAGAAAGCGCTTTTAAATAAAATGTGTTTGAAGAATCAATCAATCCATCTATCTTTCTATCTATCCTTGATTTTAATTTAATTTAATTTATTTCTGTTTTTCTTCTAATGAAAAAAAAAATCAAGTTAACCCACAAAATAACATTGGGGGAAGATAACACTTGGATTCATCTTTGCCGGAGCTTCGTCGCCTTCTTCTTGTGTTTCTCTTTCCCCTCCTTTGGTGACTTCATCTATCTCACTTTAATTTTTTTCTCAATTTCGAATTTCAAACCCTAATTTTATCTCCACCCCACACCAAATAACTTAAATTTGTTGGAATTTGTTGCTCCTTCAAGATGACGACAATTCGTACGTTTTGCTGCAACGACCTTCTTCGTTTTACCAATGTCAATCTAGATCATCTCACTGAAACTGTAACTTTTCTCTTTCTCTCTGGTCCATCAACTCAATCTAGTGCATTTCACTTTGTGTGTTCTTAACTTTCTTGTTTGTTTCAGTTTAACATGTCATTCTACATGACGTATTTAGCGCGATGGCCCGACTATTTCCATGTCGCCGAAGGCCCTGGGAACCGAATTATGGGTTACAGTAAGTCTTTGCCCTCTCTGCTTTCTTTTTCTTGTCTATGAAGCATGTTTTTTTTTTTTGCATAATGTAGGTTGATTTGATTATCAAAAAGAAAATTCATATTGAGATTGTGATAAAGCATTGACTTTTCTAGCCTTTTCTGTTTCTGCCTAAAATGTTAGGGTTTTGCATTTTGGTTTTTCTTGGGAAAATATAAGTGGAAGTGGTTCTGGGGTTTTCCCTTGGGTGGTCCGATAGCGGAAACTTGATAGCAGGTGACCAAACGGATCTTAAACGAGGCTCTGATACCATATTAAGAAATGTGGTTAGACCTAACTCAACAGACAAAACCAACTTGTAGGGTGAGGATAGCCCCTCATTTATAAGCACATGTTCAAACTATATATTGTCCGTTCTGAGACTCTTAATAGATACCTTGAGAGATATAAGAGAGAGATGACTGTACTTATTCTATTAACCAACATAGGAACAATTTAATTGTCTGAAATATTTACAACTGTCACTAAAATAATATGTTACTTGAGAAGAAGTTAGACTGTGACCCTTAGATGGGTAAGACAGATGGCTCAAGGCCTAATAACATATAACGAGTACAATGATAGGTGTAAAACTAACATTAGATATTTCAAGGTGGTCCAATAATTATGTCTCAGGTAAATAAATAAAATGATATTTAAATATGTTTTCTTATTTTGATGTAACAAATTTTTGTTATAAAGTTTATGATATTTATTTGAATTTACAGATTGAGAATGAGTATGGACCTGTGGAATGGGAGATTGGTGCTCCTGGAAAGGCTTACACAAGTTGGGCTGCTCAAATGGCGGTAGGTCTAGACACCGGCGTACCTTGGGATATGTGCAAGCAAGAAGACGCCCCTGATCCCGTTGTAAGATTTTCTCCCGTAATCATGATCATCTGTATTCACACATTTAGAAAATCGATAGTCGTTTGATCAAGATCAGACGATCTGAAAATGAGGATTTTAATATTATTTATCGACTATGTTGTAGATTGACACTTGCAATGGATATTATTGTGAAAACTTCACTCCCAATGAGAACAATAAACCCAAAATGTGGACCGAGAATTGGTCCGGATGGTAAGTCATGCTCATACAAATGCTACCATTAATATAAAGCTAGAAGCATTTCATTTGGGATCAAATGTTTAATTTTTTGTTACATGTTCTACAGGTACACTGATTTTGGTAGCGGTATATCTCATAGACCGATCAAAGATTTGGCATACTCAGTTGCAAGATTCATACAAAATCGCGGCTCCTTTGTTAACTACTACATGGTATATGTTACATCTAAGTTTATGTTATAGAAACTTTGATTTTTGTCTGATATCTTATATTTGAATGCAGTATCATGGAGGGACTAATTTTGGTCGAACATCGAGTGGTCTTTTCATTGCAACAAGCTATGATTATGATGCTCCTATTGACGAATATGGTACGCGTTAAGGTTTAAATTGTTTGCGTGTTTTGAGTTATAACAGTTAGAAACATTTTAAAGTGTTACAAAATGTTAGGACTTGTGAATGAACCAAAATGGGGACATTTGAGAGACTTGCATAAGGCAATAAAACAGTGTGAGCCAGCTTTGATTGCTGTGGATCCTACGGTCACATATTTCGGGAAAAACCTCGAGGTAAATTCTATTATCTAGTTCATGATAAAATTAAGGTTCAAAATTGTTACTGTGTTGAAGATTTGTTTTGTTAATTTGATCATATAGGAACATGTGTACTACATAAGTAGTAGTGTTTGTGTTGCATTTCTTGCAAATTATGACACGAAATCGGCTGCAACGGTTACGTTTGGAAATAGCCATCATGACCTTCCACCTTGGTCTGTCAGCATTCTTCCTGATTGCAAAACCGAAGTTTTCAACACTGCAAAGGTAAGTAACGCAAGATAACCGAATATGTTGGACAAACCGGACTCTGATACTAAAATGTAGGTTGGTGTGCAAAGCATCATAAAAACGATGACTCCGACAAACATTACATTTGATTGGCAATCATATACCGAAGATCCCGCCTTCTCTAGTGAAGACGATTCTGTCACAGCAGAAGCACTTTGGGAGCAGATCAACGTTACTCGCGATTCTTCAGATTATTTGTGGTATTTGACAGAGTAAGAATTTTTGAACTTTCCTAACTTGTCAAACACATTAAAAAATCGGAATACCAATTCTTGATTCTTGATACTAATTCTATCGTTGATCCATTCTCAGTGTCAACATTAGTCCTAATGAAAGTTTTATAAAGAACGGTCCGTCTCCTATTCTGACCGCAAACTCAGCAGGTCATGTTCTACATGTTTTTGTTAATGGACAACTTTCAGGTCAGTATGCTTTTTCTTGGAAATTTTTTCATGATAAATTTCATTTTTATATATTTTTAAATTAACATATGTTATATGAATGTAGGAACTGTATATGGAGGATTGGATAATCCTAAGTTAACATTTAGTGAAAGTGTGAACCTAAAAGTTGGCAATAACAAGATTTCTTTACTTAGTGTTGCCGTCGGTCTTCCGGTTAGTATTTTTTTTTTTATGTCTATGTTTTAGGTGACAATTGACATTTTCAATTTGATGATAAGTAATATTTTAATTTTGTCTGCATTCAAATTAAAACCAGAACGTTGGCTTGCACTTTGAAACATGGAATGTTGGAGTGTTAGGACTTGTAACATTGAAGGTCTAAACGAAGGGACTCGCGACTTGTCGTGGCAGAAATGGTCTTACAAGGTTTGATATAGCGAATAACTTTTTTGCAGGGACTAAAATTTTATTATAATGTACATTGTTGAGACGAGTTTGATTTTGTTGGACAGGTTGGACTAAAAGGCGAATCATTGAGCCTTCATACCATAATTGGAAGTTCCTCTGTTGAGTGGACACAAGGATCATCATTGGCTAAAAAACAACCTTTGACTTGGTACAAGGTAAGAATATTTTTACTACAAAGGGAACAATTGTGTCATTGTTACATATGATCATCTTCAGTTGCATGAAATCTGAGTCATTTTACTCTTCAATCTTGTTAGACAACGTTTAACGCGCCGAGTGGCAATGATCCGTTGGCTCTAGATATGAGTAGCACCCGCGACCGTCAACTTAGGTTTAATCTTAAGTAGACCGGATACCGTGACGGAGTACGTTCTTCGGATCCTCATGGACAATAAAGATGCGTAATCAACAACGTAATCAAATAGATTGCGGGTATTTCATGTTGAGGTTTATGCGAGATACTCTTGCTTTGGGCCGATTAAAGATTCCCACCGATGTATGTATTTCTAACTTATGAGTTATTTTTATATTTACACATATCTCATATAATTAAATAGTTGGAATTAATTCAAAATATGTTATATTATTATGTAGTACTTTGAGGAATTCAAGTGTGCATTTTATACAAAGGATCAAGTGGACGAAATCAAAGAGGAGTGGTGTCAATTCATGATAGAGCTCAATGTTTGTTCATAAATTTGTGTAATTAATGTGTACATTTGTAGTATATGTAATGACTTGTAAATGTGTACATAAATTTGTATATATTTTGATACATTTAAGGCAAAATTGGTTTGAATTGGTATATATATATATTTGTTAGCCAAAAATTGGTAGAAAAAAGGCCAAAATGGCATATATAAAATGTGATAATTGTCTGTCAAAATCTGGTTGAAAACAGGTAGAAATTCTGGTTTATAAACCTGGAAAAATTAAAATAGGAGGGTCTTAGAAAGCGCTTTTGGCCAAAGCGCTGTCTAAGGGGGTGGGGCTTAGACAGCGCTTTTCAAAAGCTCTGTCTAAGGTATACCTAAAAAATTTAAAATAAGAGGGTCTTATAAAGCGCTTTTGGCCAAAGCGCTGTCTAAGGGGGGGGGGGGCTTAGACAGCGCTTTTAAGATTTAAAAAAGCGCTGTCTAAACCTTTAGCAGCGGAGGTTTAGACAGCGCTTTAAAGCGCTGTCTAACGCTAAAAAAAGCGTTGTCTAAGGTCTTGTTTGTTTTAGTGTGAGAAGCTTGTAGGGAGTGGTTAACAATGGTGCAAGGCTTTGGATCCTGGAGTTCTTGAATCTCCAAACAGTTGAGATTCAAACTAAATTTTCAGATTGAAAATTATCAGGTTTTCCTTTAGAATGAGAGGGTTTCAATTGGGGGAAAAAGCTGGTGCACAAGGTGTGTTTGAATTGAGCTCCAAGGGCCTGTATTTATAGCATTTGGGATTGATAATTGCACACTTGAAAATTTTCTAAATTTGGCAATATGATGCACAAGCTTGCCTAGGCGTGTCTAGGCCCATGAAGCAATCCATTTTGATCTAATTGCAAATGTACTGAAGTTCAAATAATGCTTGATTGGCAAGGCAAAGTGAAATGGAATTTTGGACATTTGATTTCCTCCAATGGTGCAGCTCTGTTAAAGCCATGCGCAGACCTAGCAAACCTCATCCAAAATGCATGAACTTGGGTTCTTTGGAAAGCTTGGATCAAGGGGAACAAGTTTGATGTTGAACACTTTTCAATTTGGAGCTTGGATCATGGAGAATTTGAAGGTGGGACTTTGGAAATTTCAACATGTTGAAAAAATTTCTAAGTGTCAAGCCATATATCTCAATATTCCACCTTGCTTAACTTTTTATGTGAGCTTCAAATGAGAAAAGTGTCTTCATCAAAGTTGTAGCTCTTTCAAAGACCTTCAAAATGGTCACAACTTTCATGTAATTTGGATTTTGAATGATAGAGTTATGCATTTTTGAAGTTTGGAAAAATCACTTGTTCAATGTTATAGGTCAAAAATGACCTATAATGTATCCTCATATCACATGCTCATAAAAGTTGAATTAGCTGTCACTCCAAACATCAACGTTGAAGTAGACATATTGAATTTGATTGTTCAACTTGGAAATCTTTCATCTCATAAATATTGAGAAAGGTATGGCCTTGGGAAGTTGACTTTCAAATTAGGGTTTAGAGAAAATGACCTATAATGTTTCAACATAGAAAATGATTTTCCTAGCAAAACTAGCTCTAGGTCTCAACATGAAAGTTGTTTGGAAATTCATTTAGAGTAACTTTGATTTTTGAATCATTCATATGGTGAAAATTGTAGGAGATAGGGTCTACGGAGACCCAGTTTTGATCAGATAAATTCATCTGGCCAACCACCATCAACGAACTTGCTAACCTTCAATTCTCTTGACTTTCTTGGATCATGGTAGATAATATATTCATAATATGATGAATTTTGAAGTGTCCCTTGAGAATTTGATCAATTGGTGAGATGGCTTGTTGGAGAAGTTACTCAAGATACCCAGTCAAATTAGGGTTTCCAAGGCAAATCACCTCCAAACTCTTGAAGAAAACTTGATAAATATATAATGTAAGAATCAATGGAACTCATATATGATGCTCATAACCATTCTTGGATCAATTCATGGTTATGTTCTTTCTCATAAGGGCCTCAAACCCTAGATATGAACTTGATAAAACAATGTGAGCATGCCCTACCTACAAAAGACTTAGGCAAATGCAAAGACATATTTTTGGTATTTTGGTTAGTAAAATGATAATATACAAGTATGATACAATCACATGGTGCTTGGTGATCTATCCTAAAATAAACCCAATGAAAGAGGGGTAAGTAGGATGCCAAGGTATGATCCCAATGCTAATACTTATGATGAATTTGCATGAGGGATCTTAGGGTCAAATTGGGGTCTTACAACAGGCATCTCTTGTATTGCTTTGACCTTGGCAGGATCAACTTCAATACCCTTCTCGCAGATAATAAAGCCCCACAACTTACTAGAACGAACACCAAAAGTACACTTATTGGGATTCAAGTGGAGTTTATACTTCCTCAAACGCTAGAATAACTTCAACAAATTCTCAACATATTCCTCTTCATCAATTGATTTAGCAAACATGTCATCGACATAAACTTCAATCTCCTTATGCATCATATCATGAAAAAGAGTAGTCATTGCTCTTTGGTAAGTTGCACCAGCATTCTTTAAACCGAAAGGCATCACTCTATAACAGAATGTTCCCCAAGGTGTAATGAATGTGGTCTCTCCATATCTTTGGAGAAGCTGCTCCACCACATTGAACTCTCTCTTTTTGATCAGACGAAGTACCTCATCATCATCATTAGCCTTCAAATTGCTGGATTCACCAGACTGACCTTTTGAAGCACTAACCGGATCTACAGCAGGCACTTCAACTTTCTTACTGACAGTTGATTCTTCTTTATCTTTTGGGAACACCGGCCTAAACACACGACCACTTTGGGTCACCTTGGTAACATCAGCAATGCTCACTATAGAGCTTGTCGTAGGCAACAGGACCTCTTGACCATCCTTCATCATTGTTGCATTGTACAGATACATAACAGCTTTATCGGATGAATACGGGACTGGACCCGCTAACCGTATGACCAACGGTGATACCGATCTGTTGCTGACGCTGTTACTGTTGTCGTATTGAATCACCACTCTCTCAGGATTCTTGAAAACGGGAACTATGACATTCACATCGTCACCTACATGACGGGATAGAATAAATTGAATCATGCCTTCATCCAACAACCGCTGGATGTCCCTTTTTACAACCTCACAACCTCTCGGGTTGACACTGTAGATAGCACAACCATCATGGTCGTGCTCACAATCACTCACTATACAAATGTCCTTATGCATTGCCACTAAGGACCTCTGAATAAAACGAACATCAAACACTTTAAACTCCCTAGGATAACCGTCCACCATATTCACAGAAGAATTCCCATGAGCGCGCAATGGATTTGCTTTCACGTTGAATGCACGATCCTCGAAGGACACCATTCCATTCTTTATCAACTTCTGAACCTCATACTTGATCGGATAACAACTCTCAATGTCATGTCTGGGTGCTCCTTGGTGAAAAGCACAACGGAGTTCAGGCTTGTACCACCATGGAAGTGGTTCTGGAATTTGTGGAGGGTTTCTTGGTTGGAGTAGGGTCTTGAGAACCAAAGATGGGTATAGTTCAGCGTACGTCATAGGAATCGGGTCAAAAGAGATCTTCTTCCTATCAAACTTTTGTTGATGGTGATTGTTGGTATTATTGTTGTTGTAGGTGTTTGTTCATTGTTGTGGTTGTTGTTGTTGTTGTTGAATTGGTACTGATTGATTATTCGAAAATACGGGAGTTACTAAAGATACTTGATGATGGTGTTGACGGGATGATTGATTTTTTCTGATTTGAGGCTCCCTCTGCCTCCCATTAGAAATTGCATTAGCTTCGCTATCTTTCTTCTTCCCAAAACTGTTGCCATATCTCTTACTTGATGATGCTTCCTCCTTTGACAAACGTCCTTCTCGGACACCTTCCTCAAGCCTCATCCCCATATTTACCATTTCCGTGAAGTCATTGGGGGCACTGGCAATCATAAGTTCACAATAAAATGAACTCAGGGTCTTCAAAAATATTTTTGTCATTTCCTTCTCCTCTAAAGGAGGAGTGATCTGAGCATCCAATTCTCTCTACCTCTGTGCATACTCTTTGAATGTGTCTTTATTCTTCTGAGACATAGACCTCAGTTGGTCTCTATCAGGCGTCATATCCACGTTGTACTTATACTATTTGACAAAAGCCTCTCCCAAGTCGTAGAAAGTGTGAATGCTTGCACTGTCCAACCCCATATACCAATGGAGCGCAACACCAGTCAAACTGTCTTGGAAGTAGTGTATCAACAATTGATCGTTGTCAGTTTGGGTAGACGTCTTAAGGGCATACATCACTAGAAGGCTGAGTGGACATGTTTTCCCTTTGTATTTTTCAAAATCAGGCACTTTGAACTTCACTAGAATCTTCACATTTGGCACCAGACATAACTCGAAAGCACTCTTCCCAAACAAGTCCTTACCTCTCAATGTCTTAAATTCCTTGCGCAGCTCAAGAAACTGATCCTTCATTTCGTCCATTTTCTCGTAAACATCCGGACCCTCAGACGGCTCAGAATGATAAATGGTGTCCTCTACACGAGGTAAGGTGTGCACAACAGGAGGTGGCATAGACATGACCGGGCTAGATGCCGGCATAGAAGCAAAAGTAGGCGCAAAGCCTTCAGGCATGAAGTTCAGCGGCATTCCCCACGGGAATCCTGCAGGCATAGCAGGCGCAAAGTGGGCGGTAGAAGCGGGCATTGTAGAGGTAGCCACCTCTAAAATAATAGTCCTCTGAGGAGGAGGAGTTGCGGGCATTGGAGAAGATTGACTATGAGCAACCAACACTGACTCCATCATGGCAGTCAGTCGACCGATCTCATCCTTCAACTCTCTGTTCTCTTGCTCAAGATGTTCCATGATTCTAAGATGATTGACGTGAGTGTTGTACCGATGAGTCAGCTTGGCTGAAGCACAAAAGAAACACCAATGAGACATCTGGCGAAAGAGAAATCTTTTTATGCAAATGATGCATGAAATGCAATGCTTGTTTGTTTATTTTTATTTTCAAGGAACTTACTATATCATTTAAATATATATATATATATATATATATATATATATATATATATATATATATATATATATATATATATATATACTTAACAACAATTGCAACAATTTGATATGACCATAAAAATCTCTTTTCATTCATATAATTGGAAGGATTGCACTGAGTACAACTTCAGAAACCAAAAATAAAAAATACAAGAGAAAATGAGACTAGTCATCCTAAGGATCCTTAACAACAATGCCAGAAAATCTGGCTGAAGGCGCGTACTTCCTTCGAATGCGTCGAATCTCGGTCTCGAAAGAAGCCTTCATCTGAGTCTTCTCGAGGACAAGTTGATCAACAATCTTCTTCCAAGCGACGGAAGGCTGAGGTATGCTAGAAGATGAAACCTTAGGCTCTCTCTGTCTCTTTGTCACTCGGTCTTCAAGTAGCTCAATAAGTACATCTTTGTCCTTAGACTCCAACTGCAATTCTTTATGCTTCTTGCTCAGAGCATGGAAACGCTATTCCCACATGTCCTTCTCTTGCTTCATCTTGGCGAGTGCGTCTTCCAACTCCTCTACATCTTGGTTAGGGAGAGTTAATGGCTCAACCACAACCACAAACATAGGTCTCTCACAAGGATAGGGCATCTTTAACTCCAAAGCTCTCTTCTTCACCCAAAGAGTGTAAGCTTCCAAAGCTACGCAATTGCACAGACCAAGCTCGGATCTTCTTTTCCTATGCACATTATGCCAAGCATGCACAATCTTCTACTTCAAATGTTGGGGATCTTTACCCTCTTGAAAGAAAAGACCTTCTAACAAAGTGTTATTAGGTTTGTCTCTCAAGGGGAACCCAAGTTGATGACGAGCCAAAGCAGGATTGCAGTTAATTCCTCCTTGTGTACCAAAGAGAGGCACATTAGAGAATTCACTACAATAATGAATAATCTCCAAACTGCTCAAAGACGGATCCTACCAAACTATATCATCATTAGTGAGAGACATAAGTCCCTAAGACGACCGTAGACATTGTTTGTTCTCCATAAAAGCATGTGTCTGAGGCAAGTGCGAAATAAACCACTTGTACAGAAGAGGAATGCAACAGACAATAGTTCCACCACCTTTAGAGTTCCTTATATGCAAAGAGAAATACATATCACCCAACAAAGTAGGCACATGATTCCCAATCAAGAAGATTCTAATGGCGTTAACATCAACAAAATCGTAAATGTTAGGGAACAAAGCTAATCCATAGATGAGCAACACAAAGATAGCTTCAAAAGCGTCCATACTACTGGCTTGAGCAAAAATAGTAGCTTCCTTGATGAGGAAATAAGATGGCAACCCAAATAAACCTCCTTTCTTCACCCAATGAGTCTCTATCTCAAGCTTCTTCAAGTGAAGAGCTTCAGCAATAAGATGAGATTTGGGAATCTCTTCCAATCCACTAAAAGGTACTCTACTAGAAATGGGTATCCCTAAGAGACGGGCATACTCCTCCAATGTAGGCACAAGCTGATAATCTGGGAAAGTGAAGCAACGATAGAGAGAATTATATAATTGTACCAATACACTCAGAAGTCCTTCAACCACATCAGCAGACAAGATATACAATAGCTTCCCATGACGTTGTTTGAAGTCCAAGGGATCTAATACAAAAGATGATAGCTTCCTTAACTCTTTCATGTCAGGACATCTGAAATTGTACTTCTTAGTGTTCCTTCGTCCATAATCCATGGTCTGAAAATATTTGCAAATAATACCTCAGTTCCTTGAAATTTTCGTGTGATGAATGTTATGATGTGCACAAATGCATGGATGCAACAATCACAAATAAAGGGATCACACACAAGGCAAACAAACAAAGGTCAGGGGATGAATCAAGTCATTGTCAAGATCAATCATCCATTTTGGTGGATTATGGTTTACACCTTATCAACACCCAAGTTCCATTGATATTGACAAGACTTGATTGGATCAACCAAGAATCAAGGGTTTATTGTAAGTCACGAGCATGGAGTCTGGGTAAGAACCATCCCAAAGGAGTGAACTAAGGATAAAAACCTGTAGATCATGTTATAAAAAAGTTCCCAGAGTCTTAATTCCACCTATTAGATATTACAGGTTAAGATGATTGACTCATCGGCCTATAATATTCTCAAGAGAAACTCGTCTAAGTTTAGTATTGCGTAACAACTGTTATCAAGCCTACACTTGAACAGTCTCCGCACTAAGTCCTAAATAGGCCAAAAGGGGTAACTATTCTACGGTCCTCAGCTTCTCGGACCCAAATTAGAGATAGTAATGCCTAACCACAAATACTTGTGTGACATCTTCAAATCCAAGAGGGTCTCCACTGAGCAGATGGATCTCAAGCCAACTTGTTAAGGACTACTCCACACAAGTCGAACATGACTATATCATCCTACTATCGTAAGTGCACTCAAGTTCGGGTTAGAACTTATCTCACCACTCGGAGATCACCAAGCATAACAAGCAGATTATATCATACAAACAAACATACATCACATATATACAAATATATACACACACAAAAATAGGCTAAACTCACTGGAGACTACTCCCCAGCAGAGTCGCCACTTAATTTCTGTAGCGGGAAATTCATGGTCATCAAGCTATGGATAAGCTAGACATCAAATAACAAGAGTCGTCACCCCGCTTTTATTGTTTCCAAGGGAAAAGGGAAAAGTACGAACAAAACCCAAAAATAAGAAGTTTTCAAATCAAAACTAATAAAATGTCAGAGATTACAGGTAAGGGGGTTGGTTACACAGAGGGAAGGTGTTAGCACCCAAAGTGTCATAGGTACCCCTAGGGAGCCCTTTTTTGTGTGCATATGTATTTTGTACAAAGTGATGTTTACAAACAAATAGAATGAGGGGGATGAGAAAAGAATTCATTAATTATATTTTTTTGTTTTTGACAAGACCTTCGGACTTGGGCCTACGTACCAACATAAAAATGAGGGATCAAAACCTCGTAGTTCGTGGTATAAATTTTAAAGTGGATGCATTGTTTTTAACAAAAATTAAGTTTAAAAGGCACAAATGCCTAAAAATGGTTTGAATGAGTTAGTTCTTTTTGGATTTTTTGAAAGTTTAGGTCAAGTATAATTAAGTTTATTTACAAGTTTGAATAAGAAAAGAAGTTTGAAAATGCAATGGCATAAGGCCAAAGTTTCTAGTTTGCAAAGTGGTCAAAGTTTAGAATAAAACTAGTTCAAGCAAATAAGAATTTTTAAAAGGAGAGAGAGATTTTGAAATTAAAGAAGTGGGAAGGAGATGAAGAGACTAATCCTATGCACAAAATTAAAGGTTAAGAGTTGAAAAGATCTGACCAATGGGTAGCAATCCAATAGACATGAGTGTCATATAGAAACCCAAACTCCCTTGGACATTTAGAATCAAGCAACACATAATGCATATTATATCAATCTTGAAGAGCAAGGTATCAAATAAAGATAGTCACATCAAAGCTTAGCCACTCCATGATCTTCTTCGAACTAGCCCATGTAACAAATGAATTCCACAAGTCATAGGTTCAAAATAACAGCTTCATAATGATCATGTTGCAGCTAAACTCAAAGGGATCTTCAAAGATGTATCAGATGAAGTTTCAAATTGCAAGCACTTAGTTTCAGAACAGTTGGCATTGGCCAAGTCCTTTAGCATAGGAGGCTGCCTAGATTCTAAGTCCAATTGTCCAAGATCAAGCCAACAGTCCACACAAAAGTTTTTTAGGGTTTTTGTAATTATTATGTACATTAATGGTCAAAGACCACACAAACAAACAAAATATACACAACAAGATATATCACAAATATGGTCCAAATGGACAAAGGGAAAACGACATTTAGCATAAACAATTAGAATGGTATGAATAATGGCAAATGAATAAAGCTTAACAATTAAAGTGCATTAAAAGTAAATGACTTGAAATTAAATGTTATTTGTTAATAAGTTAGAAGTTAGTATAGTAATGCTTTTGCTTTTTTTGTTTTAAGTTATTCTTTGGAGAACACTTAACCCACTTATCACAAGCATGGATCCTTGAGCCAAGACATCTTCCAAAGGAAGGAAAAAAGGCCAAGTTTCCACACAATATTATGAAAGAGGGGAGACTTACAATCTCACTAACTAGAATGATATGCCTTTTATGTCAAAAATTTAGCGTTATGTTAAGCAATCGTAGTTGGACTTACGTAGAAGTCACAACTATTTGAGGTCGGGTAATAGAATTTTGGTGCTAATGCATGTTAGAGACATAATATAATGGACTATGCTCATGAAACATACCACACACAAAAAGAATATGCAAAAGAGGTGGCCTAATTTCATCCATACTTATGTTGATTTTGCAATCAACTAGCCTTAGGATTTTGAGATGTCATAGGCTAAATGAAATGAATGCATAAAGAAGGGGAATTAGATGAAGAGGGAGGGGAATGAATCATAACTCAAATTGGTCAAAGAAGGACTTTTACCAAGTTAATATCATTCATTCATTTTGGGAGATGAAATGTACATTCCATCAACCCCCTAAATCCAATGATATTAACCTAGCAAAGTCAAATCAACATTGACCAAGGCCCAACAACACAAGTCAAACTTACACAAACCATCACAAGAGGTCAACATAATTATTTGGCATTTATTCAATTTAAAAATACTAAAATAATTCATTTAAATTAAATATGGTTTATCAAATTCCTAAAACCTCATCAAAACACCAAAGAAATGGCCATGAGATTTATCATAGGTCAAACAAGGTCAAAGGACCTTGGAGAAAAAATTTCAGAATTTTTAAAGACTTAAAAGTATTTTTAAACAATTAAAAATAATCACAAAATCAATTAAATCATGACAAATATTAATAATGACCCAAAAAATAATTTTAATTCAGAATATGAAAGAGGAATTTATTTAAATTTTTTTGGTAAAACTCTCATATTTTTTGGATCAATATTAAAATTAATATGAATTAATGAAAATCAAATGAATTAAAACAAAAATCAAAAAATCAAAAAAACGTGAGCCACTTGATCTCCCTCATTAATTGAGGTGGCAGATCAAGTGGATGGAAACGCGTGTTCCATGGTAGAACTTAGTCAGTGTGCCACACACATGGTAATCAAAATCAACGCTTAAGATTAAAACATTTCAAATGGACCTAGTGGTCTGGCGGCGTGCCAACACACCGCCGGAGCCAGAGCTCCGGTCTTCTTCTCCGGTGGACCTCACCGGACTAGTCCACCCTCAACTATCACCAAAATAAAAAAAAGGAGGACATGATCTGAAAGAAAAAATGGCGTAGAGCACGAATCTGAACTCAATTTCAACTAACTCCAAATATATAAAAAGATATGAGGAGTTGAATTTTGAGGTGTGACAACTGAGTTGCTTCGATTTGACCTCAAAGTAACTCAATCTTCTTGCCTACATTGGTAGGACTTCAGACAACCAAAGATCCAAGAGAATTGATGAGAATTGTGTGAGAATCGAAGGGATGAAGTTTTCTGAAATTTACCTTCAATGCTGTGCAGAAATGGATCTTGCTTGCTTCAACCTTGATCTGATCACACTTGAGAAGCTTGCAGGAGTGGTTTGGTAATGGTACAAAGCTTTGGATCCTGGAGTTTCTGAATCTCCAAACAGTGAGATTCAAACTCAATTTTCAAGTTGAAAATTCTCAGGTTTTCCTTTGAATGGTGAGGGTTTCAATTGGGGGAAAAACTGGCGCGCAAGGTCCTCTGAATTGAGCTCCAAGGGCCTGTATTTATAGCAATTGGGACTGATATTTGCATACGTGAAAAATTGTTGAATTTGGACATTTCATGCACAAGCTTGCATGGGCGTGTATAGACCCATGAAGCAATCCAATTTGATCCACTTGCAATTGTTCTGAAGTTCAAATGAGGCTTGGATGTCAAGGCAATGTGAAATGGGATTTTTGGCATTTGATTTCTTCCAATCATGTAGATCTGTTAAAGCCATGCGCAACCCTAGAAAACTTTATCCAAAATGCATGAACTTGGGTTCTTTTGAAAACTTAGATCAAGGGGAACAAATTTTATGTTGGACACTTTTTCATTTGGAACTTGGATCATGGTGAATTTTGAGGTGGAAGTTTAGAAATTTCAACATGTTGAAAAAAAATTAAGTGTCAAGCCATATATCTCAATATTCCACCTTGCTTAACTTTTTATGTGAGCTTCAAATGAGAAAGGTGTCTTCATAAAAATTGTATATCTTTAAAAGACCTTCAAAATGGTCACCAATTTCATGTCATTTGGATTTATAATGATAGAGTTATGCATTTTTGAAGTTGAGGAAAATCACTTGTTCAATGGTATAGGTCAAAAATGACCTAATAATGTATCCTTATATCACATGCTCATAAAAGTTGAATTAGCTCTCACTCCAAACATTAATATTGAAGTATAAATCTTGAATTTGATTGTGAAACTTGGAAATATTTCATATCATAAAAATTGAGAAAGTTATGGCCTTGGGAAGTTGACTTTCAAATTAGGGTTTAAACAAGATGACCTATAATGTTTCAACATAGGAAATGATTTTCCAAGAAAAACTAGCTCTAGGTCTCTACACGAAAGTTGTTTGGAATATCATTTAGAGTAATGTTTCTCTTGGAATCATTTTCATATGGTGAAAGTTGTAGGTGATAGGATCTAGAGAGACCTAGTTTTGATCAGATGAATTCATCTGGCCAACCACCATCAACCAACTTGATAACCTTCAATTCTCTTGACTTTCTAGGGTCATGGTATATCATATATGCATAAGATGATGAATTTTGAAGTTTCCCTTGATAATTTTGATCAATTGGTGAGATAGCTTATTGGAGAAGTTACTCAAGATACCCAGTCAAACTAGGGTTTCCAAGGCAAATCACCTCCAAACTCTTGAAGAAAACATGATCAATATAGCATGTAGAGATCATTGGGACTCATATATGATGCTTTGAAACATTTGTGGGTCAATCCAATGTTGTGCTTTTAGTCATGAGGGTCTCAAACCCTTGATAGACTTGATAGATCAATGAGGATCATGCCCTACCTACAAAAGAGTTAGGCAAATACAAATACATATTTTTGGTATTTTAGTTAGTAAAATGATAATATACAAGTATGATATAATCACATGGTGCTTGATGATCCCTCCCAAAACAAACCCAATGAAAGAGGGGTAACTAGGATGCCAAGGTATGATCCCAATGCTAATGCATATGATGAAATTGCATGAGGGATCTTAGGGTCAAAATTGGGGTCTTACAGGGATATCAACCACTAAATCCTCTTGTATGATACTTGGAATTGCATCTCTGTCTATTGTATTAAGAGTTAAACATGGGAGATCATAATCTTAAATTTTTTTACCATGCAGGTTTAAGAGTTCATTCAAGTCCTTCAACAACATATTAGTTAAGTTTGACTCCACAACATTGTTAGTTGTTTGATAATCCTCTGCCATATGTGTAAATAAACTCATTCCAAAGGCCTCTAGGCTCAGTAGGTTCACAAAATAGTAAAATACTCATGTTCGTAAAGCATATGGCATTCGGAGACTCGTAACCTCAACCAAACAATCGCGAATACTATGATCATTCTCTCGAAATCCCCTATCCTCAGCTGATTTTTTGAATGTATTGAGAGTTGTGCCATTATTTTTAAGAAGATATTCTCAATTGGTTGGACCTGTGACATGAGATAACAACAATCGAAAGTAAAACTTATCTCCCTCCGAAGGTGATACCTTATAGATTCTCCCGATAACTTTTCTGGTTTGACCGTCTGTGATGCCATTCCATGTCCCGCTTGTTCCAACAATAATGCTCTGGAATCTCTGTATACAGATAACTTTTTTCTTATGGATCTCGTAGATTCAATGCAAAGAATTATGTGAGCATTATTTTGGAGTTGCAAATTCATTATTTAACACATCCGCAATTCGCTGATGATCATAAAAGCGCACTTGATGGCGGTTTGGCAAGTTGATTTGCAATCTTTCAACCGAAGGATATGATTGGTAAAGAGTGAATCAAAATATTTTTCATAATGCCTCAGAAGCACAAATCCATCTTGCATCAACATATTGCTGAACTTCATCCATATATGATCCTTTATGAACTTCCATAGCCACGCGATCAGGGCCCTTGTACACATATTTGTATAGATACTTAATACTTTTAATGCTACTGCAAATCTCTACATTGATGTGACAATCATACTTTAACAATAATCAAGGGTGATAAGGAACCACCCATTTGATACCGCTTTAACGAACAATACATGAAGGGAATTGTTGTTGGTGTAATGTGATCACCGGAAAAAATATATATATCCTGCAACCTTCGCTTTTTTTCATAATAAAAAATAGTAATTAGTATCATCATTTTTCAATAAATAAAAATATGTCTACATTGTAGAAATATTAAATGAAGTGTTGAAATAAAATTGTGAAATATGTTTCCTTTACACTTTTTAAATATACTCAACAATTTATCTTTATTCATTTATTTACCATCATAAACTTATCTATCTTTTATTGATCTATCATACACCATTTTTTTTCACATATGGATAGCATCATTGTGCTCCATTCCTCTTCTTTTTCTTCTTAAGATAGAAGTCATAAAAAAAATTTAAAAAAAAAATATGTTTAATAAAAACATATATAAATAAGTCATTATTTTCTTTCGAGATATAGAACCAAATTTAAGACACATGATGAAAGCAAGGAGTGAAAAAAACATACAAACAATATTTTTTTTTTATAAATTTAAAATTATCTTGAAGAAATAAAATCATTTAAATATATAAAATATAAATTATAAATTTAAAAATATAAAAGATAAGTTTGAATGACAAAAGAAATAAATAATTGAATTCAATGTTAGAATTCTATAGTTATAAAGTATAGTAATTGTGTCAAAAAGTACCGAAATTAACCAACAAAATTAATCAATAAATTTTAAAATTCAATCATAACATACCAAATCAAGAGTTGTGTCATGAATAAAGTTGTCGCTAAAACATACGACTTGGCTCAAATGATGTTTTCCCTTCTTCTCCCTTTTTCTTCTCCATCTTTATCTCCTTCAAAAATATTATTAAAATTAGCATAAAATTATTGATTTACTTTTTCTTATGTTGATTGAAAACTGGAATAATAATGCATCCAAAGTGAACACCTATCAATCTTTTATGATTTTGTGTTAAAAAAATAAAAATATTGAAAACAATAAAAGCATTAGACACCTTGAAGCTATTTTATTGTTTGTGTTAATTGTAACATGATATCTATAATTATAAATATTAAACTTTCCTTTATCTATTATAAATTATAGTAGGAGCCCGGTTATAATGAGAATTTATATGGAGGGCAATCAAGGTGTAATATATCAGTGACCGTTTTAGTTTTCCGCCATTAATAATTTTATGATGAGCAATAATTTTTTAAAATGCAATTGCATAAATTTGCAAGTGAAAAAGTATATGAAAAAAAAAACAATCTTTTTTAATTAATAATTATTGAATATAATAATATTATTGATTCAAAAATATTATAAATAATTTAAGTTTTGAATTAAAAAACAATAAGAATAATGACAATAACTGTCTTGATCAATAAATGAAATGACAGTAACTATTTACATACTTACTACATATTCTTTGTTCAACAAATTTACTCCACTCAATTCTTTGCATCTAAACAAAGTGAATGTGAAGTTAAAAAACTTATATATTGACTTTGCCAAAAAGAAGTACATTGTATTTTTCTTTTAATTCTTGCAAAATCACATCAATTTCTCACATCAACAGGATTGCAAGTTTATTGTAAAAAAATCAACCATTCATTTCTACACCATTTTTACACTACTTAGTTTTTCATAATGTAAAACAAAAAGAATTTTATAGAAATTGTTTCAAAAATTACTATTAAAAAATTTATGAGTAGGAAGACAATAAAGGTGACAACATTTATTGTTTCATCTTTGAAAAACACGATTATAAGCACAAAAGAGTTTATCCCATTTGAATCTTTCTTTCTGTATGATGAAAATAGAAAACAGTTAAGGTTTAAAAGCATATTAAAAAACTGCCAAGAGGATGAAGAGCAGTTGAATAATTTCTAAGAGGATGAGAATTATTGAGCGAGTTGAATAATTTCCAAAGGGAATGAGCGTGATGAAGAACGATTGACAGTATGAAATCGTGAAGTATGCAGAGGCAAAATAATCACAATTGTAAAAAAATTCTTGTGAAAAAAATTGGATGCAGAGCAACGGTTGATGAATTGAGAAATAAGAAATTTGTAACATTGCAAAATTACGATACCAGTTTCTTTTTTATAATAAATTTCAAATGTGAGAGGAGGAAGTTAAAGGGTATTATTGGAAACAAAAAAAAGAGCAACTCCAAAAATTTATTGCATAAGAATAGTGAGTATAAGTATGACCCAATGGATATCTAACATAAAAGCATAAAATAAATGATTAAGTATAACTTACTTTTATGTTGAAGCAAGTTTCAAAATTCTTTCGTCTCAACTCCTTAAATAATTGAAAGATTTCACCGTGTTCTAGTTTCGCTATATATTAAAGCAAAAGAAAATTATATTTAGTTATGATATAAAGAATACAATATAAGTTTGGTATGTCGTGTAACCAAAATGAGAATCAATGTGTGAGCAATTTTTTTAATGTACTTAATAAATATTTGCAGGTGCGATAAAAGAATTTGTTTGAAGACTATATTTTTTATGTAGTCACCATCTTCTCCTTTCAATTTTCCTTCCGTAGTTAAAACTCTTGTTATAGTCTGTGAAACACCCTGGATAAAGCCACATATAATTGTCCATGGCTAAAAAGATGTCGTGGAAGATATGTTCAAGCATTTAGAATGGTTTGTCCTTGTGGTTTATTTATTGTAATTGCAAAACTTAGTCGCACAGGAAATTGCTTTCTACTAAGGATAAAAGGCAATCCATCACTTACAGGTGTTTTTATTTTAATCATGGGCAAAAAAGCAAGTTTTCCTGCGTTGCTTCCTGTGAAGATTTCCACATCCAACATATTCATAAATAAACCACGACATAATAATCGTGTCCCATTACACAATCCATATCTAGGATCTAGATTTCGTAACAACATCAATCGTGCACCCTTTTTCATCTTTAGAATATGTGGTGGCAAACTACCTTGTGCAATTGAGTTTAAGAATTCTTGTTGGTATAAATTATGATTATCTCCTTCAACCTCGTCAAACGATAACAAATTATGTTCTTCTCCTGGAAACTGGTCGATAATCATATCATTCAATTTCTAGACATCATCATTTGTTGGTGTCAAAATAGCTCTTTGTACCATATATGGGTCATCCCAACCATGTAATTCTAAATTAGGAAAAATATGTTGGATAAGTACTTGTATGGAATGTTCAACTTCCCATGGGATTGCAATATATAAAGGTAACATCACCATGTCATATGGTTTGGTAGGTTCAACAACATCACCAATGCGAATAAGAAATTCTGCAAACTCTTAATCATGCAATGATCACATATTTTGATGCAAACGTAAAATCTCGATATGATTGATTCGCTGTCGCGCGCGGATCAAAAACGAGTATTTTTGGCAAAACGTAGTTAGCTACAAATTGACTCGGATTATCGTTCTCACAAGGATTCTTGAATGAATTAACCAATGATAGTAACGTTTAATGGGGTTTTGGTTGGTTTAGGATTCAATTAAAAAAAGGATTAAAATAAGTGATTATTCAAATAAGCTGTAGCAACAATTTACTAATTCGGTCTTTGCCTATCATCGACTATCGTAATTCCAACCGCAGATTAACTATTCCTATTCGATTATAATATCAACTGACAAGCGCAATTGATAGTATAAGTTGTATGTTCCTATTATCCGAATTAAGCAAACGGGATTAAGTTTCATGAATTAAGCAAACATGAATTAAACGGACTCGATAACGAATTAAGCAAACGAAATCGTGACTATAGTTAGGATCACACAATCAATCGGATTAAATCAATATAGCATATGTAAATCGGATTAAGCAAACAAAATACATATATTAATATTGAAAGGAATAAAAAACCTGAATAAGAATTACTAAAATCTCAAGGTACCGGAACCCGAATACAGCAAATTGTTTGGATCAATTAGTTCTTCATGAGAATTCTTCCAAAGCTTTCCAGTATTTCGTGAATCGTCCTCCTCATGTTATGCGGCTGCTAGGTATATGGAAAATAAGGAATTTGGTTTATAACCCAACTAGATCGAAAATATAACCCAAACCCAAAACTAATGACCCAAAACTTAAATAAAACTAATGCTGCAACTTCAACGAATTTTCTGGCCCTGCTACAGTCTTATTCAGCTCTCTACTTCTGAACAAAAGTTGTAGATCTTTTTCTTAGCTTTCCATCGACTGGTAGCACGTCTCAATCCGATACTCCTAGCTCAAGATATGATTTTTCTCGCGAAAGCTGCTAATGCTGAAAATTAAATACGAAAATTAAATAAGTGCAAAAATAACATAAATTATGAAAACACATTAAAAGATAAAAATAATCAAAGCAAACCGAAGAAATGCTTAAGTACAAACATGGAAGAACGTGCATCCAAAATGCACTGATCAAATTCCCCCACACTTGAACTTTTGCACTCTGAGCAAAATGAAAAACAAAACAAAACACAGACACATCAACGATTACTCATTCTAGGCTACAAGTCATCTTCGGTTAAGTTTGCTTCGATAGGTACTAATCTTGCACACTAAGGACATTGTAAGAACACTAATCCACAGTTATGTAGACATAAACCTCCTGAATACACAAATCAACTCGAATCATATTATTATACTAAAGCCTAACTTACTCATCCTTCTTTGGCTCTTTTTCATTCAGGCGCAATCACATTAAGCCCGTTATCTCCACACACTCATAGCAAGGCGACCGATTAGTGACTCTGATCCTTTTCTGCATGGGGTTCTGGTACTTAAGTGGCATAACCCTTTGATTACTCAATTGTAGTTATGGGGGATCAGACCGTAATCCGCCCTACCAAGTTCAGCACCAGAAACCGCTGAACCAACTACAAAAGAGTCTTATTTCCAACTTTTTTTTGAAGGTTCCATAACCGTTGGGTTAAGTGACCGGGTGAGGGTCACCAAACTTAGAAGGTGCATTCCTTTATTTTTTTCTCTTTTTTTCCCGGAACACTCACTTATATTCATCGGCTTCCCTGCGTAAAGTGTGTGTGAGATGATGCTGACTGCTGAAATAAACTACTCAAGAGCTGTCAGAGGATGAGAATGTAAGGCTAAAACATAATAAAAGTCCAACTCAATTTCCATATGCAGGAGACTTATGGTGTTAAAACAATACCGATCTTGTGAATTTTTCCCAAGTCTCCGCAAACTCGACTCAAAGTAACCTATAGCCTAAAACTTTCAACAAAAATGCAATTATTTTTTGAAAGAAAACAGAAACAACACAAAGAACAAAAACAAAGAAAATAAAGTATTCCCTCCCCCACACTTAAAATATGCATTGTCCTCAATGAAAGAAACAAACATAAAATAAGAGAGAGAAGAGAGAGGAAAGAACACACCCGAGTAGTCAAGGAGGATAGGTGATCACATAAGCAGCCTTTCCCAAAGAGATATATTCTACATTTTCTTCTTCCAAAGTGGGGCTGTCATGGAATAGCTTTGGGTAATGTCCATTGAAATTTTTATTAGTATCTTCGCCTTTTATTCCAGGATCAAAGAATCTTCTAAAAGTAAAAGTGTCAAATGGACACGTGAAGGTGATCTGATCTGGAATGTCAGCCAATGTCCAACCAAATGCCTTTTTATGCTTCCTTAAAACCTACAAAAGCTTATTTTCTTGATCGGAATCAAGGTTAGAAGAAATTATATCCGGTGGTTTTTCATTCATCTCTAAATAAGCATATTTCATATTTTCAGGAAGTTGTTTCAGCTCGAGGGAAGGTGGTTGCTCAATAGAAGGAGTGTTTGGGGCAGCCGGGATGTCAAGAGCTTTATCTACATGAACAACTTTATTTGTAACCTCATCTGCAGTAAGAATATCAACTTGCAAGGCAGCCTCAATTTCAGCACAAACAGAGCAAATTTTAGTTTCAGTACAAATATCACAAGAATAAACATCATCAAAACCAGACAATGATGGAAAATCAGATGCAAACAAATCACTACCAGTATCATCAACAATTTCAGAAATCAAATCTATTTGAAAAACAGAATGTTCTTCCAAGGGTTGTTGGTTTGATCCTTGAGCTTGCTGCATGGCATTCACCAAAGTGGCAAGCTGCCCAATCTGTGTTTGCAAAGTCTTTAAAGTAGAATCTACTTGTTGTTGAAACTGGAGATTATTTGCAGCCATTTGTTTGACAATATCTTCTAGTGAAGGTCCAGAAGGTGCAGAACGCACAACCTCAAATTCCTTCAGATGCTCATGCGGATCCTCACCTGCAAGACCACTAAATCTTGGAAACAAGTGTATTAAACCAGATTTCAATTCAAAAGGAGTGTCAGCTTCAGGATATTCAATACACATGCCATTATAATTCACATCAGGGACAGCTAACTGCCTTAAAGTTCTTTGGTCAACCATAGTAAAAAACAAACACAATGAAGGAAAACGATTAAAATAAATTTAGAAAAATAAACTAACACCGAAATTAATCTAATGACGTTAATTAAGAATTTTGAGAATTTTTTCAGATTTTTCTAAAACTACCAAAACCGAAAATAAATCATAAAAAATAGAAAATAGAGGCTTTTGATTACTGATTTTTTCCTAATGAATCGATCAAAAATCGGAATAATCTGAGACAATTTGTTTAAAAACATATTTTTTCCCTAAACCGCAAAAAGACCCGAACGCAAGGAAGTTAAGGCAAAAAATTCTAAAAAAAAACAACACATATGACTATAAAGATGATTAATATAATCAAGAATCCCCGGCAACGACGCCAATTTTGATCCGCTGTCGCGCGCGGATCAAGAACGAGTATTTTTGGCAAAACGTAGTTAGCGACAAATTGACTCGGATTATCGTTCTCACAAGGATTCTTGAATGAATTAACCAATGATAGTAACGTTTAATGGGGTTTGGGTTGGTTTAGGATTCAATTAAAAAAAGGATTAAAATAAGTGATTATTGAAATAAGCTGTAGCAACAATTTACTGATTCGGTCTTTGCCTATCATCGACTATCGTAATTCCAACCGCAGATTAACTATTCCTATTCGATTATAATATCAACTGACAAGCGCAATTGATAGTATAAGTTGTATGTTCCTATTATCCGAATTAAGCAAACGGGATTAAGTTTCATGAATTAAGCAAACATGAATTAAACGGACTCGATAACGAATTAAGCAAACGAAATCGTGACTATAGTTAGGATCACACAATCAATCGGATTAAATCAATATAGCATATGTAAATCGGATTAAGCAAACAAAATACATATATTAATATTGAAAGGAATAAAAAACCTGAATAAGAATTACTAAAATCTCAAGGTATCGGAACCCGAATACAGCAAATTGTTTAGATCAATTAGTTCTTCATGAGAATTCTTCCAAAGCTTTCCAGTATTTCGTGAATCGTCCTCCTCATGTTATGCGGACGCTAGGTATATGGAAAATAAGGAATTTGGTTTACAACCCAACTTGATCGAAAATATAACCCAAACCCAAAACTAATGACCCAAAACTTAAATAAAACTAATGCTGCAACTTCAACGAATTTTATGGCCCTGCTACAGTCCTATTCAGTTCTCTACTTTTGAACAAAAGTTGTAGATCTTTTTCTTAGTTTTCCATCGACTGGTAGCACGTCTCAATCCGATACTCCTAGCTCAAGATATGATTTTTCTCACGAAAGCTGCTAATGCTGAAAATTAAATAGGAAAATTAAATAAGTGCAAAAATAACATAAATTATGAAAACACATTAAAAGATAAAAATAATCAAAGCAAACCGAAGAAATGCTTAAGTACAAACATGGAAGAACGTGCATCCAAAATGCACTGATCAATGATTCCATAAATGAGACTGAATAATACACGCTAAAATCATTTGTTCCTTAGTACCTTTTCTTACAACAGAAAGAACTTGACGAAAATCTCCCCCCATGATTAAAACTTTTCCACCAAGTGGAACATTGTTGCTACAAATGTCTTGTAATGATCGATCTAAGGCTTCCAAACAATTTTTTTTGTCATCGGTGCTTCATCCCAAATTATTGCGACAGTAACTCTAATGAGATTTTCAAGATCTTTTTGCTTTTGAATACCACAAATGGAACTCTGTTGTATATCAATTGGTTTTGAATGCAATCATTTGATCATTATTTAACTTAGCAACAGATTCAATATCTTCATTGGGGATATCGACCGCTAACTCCTCTTGTATGATACTTGGAATTGCATCTCTGTCTATTGTATTAAGGGGTAAAGATGGGAGATCATAATCTTAAATTTTTTTACCATGCAGGTTTAAGAGTTCATTCATGTCATTCAACAACATATTAGTTAAGTTTGATTCCACAACATTGTTAGTTGTTTGATAATCCTCTACCATATGTGTAAAAAACTCATCCCAAAGGCCTCTAGCATCAGTAGGTTCACAAAATAATAAAATCGTCATGAATAACCTTCGTAAAGCATATGGAATTCAGAGACTCGTAACCTCAACCAAACAATCACGAATACTATGATCAGTCTCTAGAAATCCCCTATCCTCGGTTGATTTTTTGAATGTATTGGAGGTCGTGCCATTATTTGTAAGAAGATATTCCCAATTGGTTGGTCCTGAGACATGAGAAAACAACAGTTGAAAGTAAAACTTATCTCCCTCCGAAGGTGATTCCGTATAGATTCTTTCGATAACTTTTCTGGTTTGACTGCATGTGATGCCATTCCATGTCCCGCTTGTTCCAACAATAATGCTCTGGAATCTCTGTATACAGATAATTTTTTGCTTGTGGATCTCATAGATTCAATGCAAAGAATTGTGTGGGCATTATTTTGGAGTTGCGTTCATTATTTAAAACATCTGCAATTCGCTAATGATCATAAAAGCGCACTTGATGGTGGTTCGGCAAGTTTATCTGCAATTTTTCAACTAAAGGATGTAATTGGTAAAGAGTGAATCGGAATATTTTCCATAATGCCTCGGGAGCACAAATCTATCTTGCATCAACATATTGTTGAACTTCATCCATATATGATCCTTTATGAACTTCCATAGCATCACGATCAGGGCCCTTGTACACATATTTGTATATATACTTGATACTTTTAATGCTACTGCAAATCTCTACGTTGATGTGACAGTCATATTTTAACAATAACCAAGGGTTATATGGAACCACCCATTTGATACCACTTTAACGGACAATACATGAAGGGAATTGTTGTTGGTGTAATGTGATCACCGCAAAAAATATATATAACCTGCAGCCTTCGCTTTTTTTCATAATAAAAAATAGTAATTAGTATCATAATTTTTCAATAAATAAAAATTTATCTACATTGTAGAAATATTCAATGAAGTGCTGAAATAAAATTGTGAAATATGTTTCCTTTACACTTTTTAAATATACTCAATAATTTATCTTTATTCATTTATTTACCATCATAAACTTATCTTTCTTTTATTGATCTATCATATACCATTTGTTTTCACATATGGATAGCATCATTGCTCTCCATTCCTCTTCTTTTCCTCCTTAAGATAGAAGTCATGAAAACAAAATTACAAAAAAGTATGGTTAATAAAAACATACATAAATAAGTTATTATTTTCTTTCGAGATATATAACCAAATTTAAGACACATGATGAAAGCAAGGAGTGAAAAAAACTACAAACGATATTTTTTTTTATAAATTTAAAATTATCTTGAAGAAACAAAATCATTTAAATATATCAAATATAAATTATAAATTTAGAAATATAAAAGATAAGTTTGAGTGACAAAAGAAAAAAATAATTGAATTCAATGTTAGAATTCTATAGTTATAAAATGCACTAATTGTGTCAAAAAAAAGTACAGTAATTAACCAACAAAATTAATCAATAAATTTTGAAATTCAATCATAACATACCAAATTAAGAGTTGTATCATTACTAAAGTTGTGGCTAAAACATACAACTTGGCTGAAATGATATTTTCCCTTCTTCTCCCTTTTCCTTCTCCATATTTATCTCCTTCAAAAATATTATGGAAATTAGCATAAAATTATTGATTTGAAACCTAGAATAATAATGCATCCGAAGTGAACATCTATCAATCTTTCATGATTATGTGTTTAAAAAATAAAAATATTGAAAACAATAAAAGTATTAGACACCTTGAAACTATTTTATTGTTTGTGTTAATTGTAACATGATATCTATAATTATAAATATTAAATATTCCTTTATCTATTATAAAATATTATAGGAGCCAGATTATAATGAGAATTTATGTGGAGGGCAATCAAGTGTAATATATCAGTGACCGTTTTAGTTTTCCGCCATTAATAATTTCATGATGAGCAATAATTTTTTTAAATGCAATTGCATAACTTTGCAAGTGAAAAAGTATATGTAAAAAAAACCAATCTTTTTTAATTAATAATTATTGAATATAATAATATTATTGATTCAAAAATATTACAAATAATTTAAGTTTTGAATTAATAAACAATACGAATAATGACAGTAACTATCTTGATCAATAAATGAAATGACAGTAACTATTTATATACTTATTACATACTGTTTGTTCAACAAATTTACTTCAGTAAATTCTTGGCATCTAAACAAAGGGAAGGTCAATTCTTGGCATCTAAACAAAGGGAAGGTGAAGTTAAGAAACTTATATATTGACTTTGTTAAAAAGAAGTACATTATATTTTTCTTTTAATTCTTGCAAAATCACATCAATTTCTCACATCAGGATTGCGAGTCTGTTGTAAAAAAATCAACCATTCATTTCTACACCACTTTTACACTATTTAGTTTTTCATAATGTAAAACAAAAAGAATTTTATAGAAATTGTTACAAAAATAACTATAAAAAAATTTATGAGTAGGAAGACAATAAAGGTGATAACATTGACTGTTTCATCTCTGAAAAACATGATTATAAGGACAAAAGAGTTTATCCCATTTGAATCTTCATTGTGTATGATGAAAATAGAAAGTAGTTAAGAGTTAAAAGCATATTAAAAAATTGCCAAAAGGATGAAGAGCAGTTGAACAATTTCTGAGAGAATGAGAATTATTGAATGAGTTGAATAATTTCCAAAAAGAATGAGCATGATGATGAAGAACGATTGACAGTATGAAATCGTGAAGTATGCAGAGGCCAAATAATCACAATTGTAAAAAAAAATTCTCGTGAAATTTTTTGAATGGAGAGCAATGGTTGATGAATTGAAAAATTAGAAAACGATTTCTTTTTATGATAAGTTTGTAACATTACAAAATTAAGATAACAAATAAATATGGTATAGCAACTAAATTAAGATAGCAAATAAATTTAGTGTGCTTACAACCATCATATGCAAATATTATCATCATGAGTAGCAAATAAATATGGTATAGCAACGAAAAAAGGTAGTAAACGGTAAGGTGATCAGTCAGTATATTGTGAATCCCTTTAAACAGAAATCACGATAGCTCATTCATCCAAAATGATCCCATTGAATAATACTTCCCAACTACAACAATAAGAGTTACATTCATGCTTAACAAAAACTTCATGTATTTCTACACTGCTGAAAAACTTCACTGAATTAATTTAGATAAAATAATCGCAAATCAATTTAAACATAGATATTAATAAAGGTGCTGATAACCACTCTTAAACTAATTGCACTGGCATAGCTGGCAACAAAGTTCTATTGAATCCTGCGCGTCTACAGTATTAGACTCATATTTCCGCCGTCTGACAAAGAGTATTTCATTTGTATTTTTTTTATCTCAAAATGATTGTCATATTTAAAATATCAATACAATATTTATTATTATTTTTTTACTATCATATGCTTATTTATTAACTTTCATTTTATTTAAATACTTTTTAACTACAATTAATAAGGATATTCTAATAAATTATATTAATTATGTCATCAAAACCAACGTATTCAATTATTTTCTTAAAAATCGTGAATTATTCAAATAAGATATTTTTTATGAGACAAAAAAATAACTTAATAACAAAGGTTTCTCAGTCTAATAAGCATTTGCTTGACTATTTCAGTAAAAACGTGTCATAACACATAATGCATGCGATAATTAATCTCAATTTATTCTTACAGATTTACAGGACTTACAATGCTTGAATTGATCGATGGTAAGACCTGATAGTATCTCTTCCAGAACAAAATAACTTAAGCACGCTATCCAGCATAATTATTGGTTGCGCCTTCTGATCATCATCGTTATCGTCATCACAAGCTTATATGTTATTGCCGACTCCAATTGAATTCATCAGACATCTTTTCCAGATTTTCTTACGAATAATACTCCATCTTAATTTTTTACGAGGTTGAGATAAAGAGTGATTTGTCACCACCGACGGCCATATCGTGATATAATTTAATATTAAAACGGTGATAGGAACACCAGAGGATCGTTCCCCACCATGCGTCTGTTGGAAATTATTTTGCAATATTAGTTCCAAAATGACAAAAAAGTTAAATAGCATTTAATGCTTTGCTTTAAGTCCCACATAGAAAGTGGAGACATCCTTTAAAGCATTTATAAATGCTTTGGAACTTTAACTCACCAAAGGAACAAAGAGAATAAGGTTCCACATGGACATGTGGTGGTCCCAAGCATTATGCCACTTGACACAACCAATGGACCCTCGCCGGTGTTGCCACCAGCGACACCGGCTCCGGGACTGGGACCGGGGGCGTAGAGGCGACACTTGAGCACTTGGCCTTCGGCCGGCATGCTGCGTTTTTATTAGTGCTCAGAATTTTAGTTATTGTTTTGTTTGAATTTTGAATTCAATTTTCATATCTTTTCATGAAATAGTGTCATATATGAAACATTATGTTTTATGGTGAAATGGTGTTGTTTCATCAAAGGTTGCAAACTTTTGAAACAACATCCATATCTCCTATAAATATATGATTCTATTCAGAAAAATAACACAAGAACTAAAAACGTATTTCTCTTCCAAAATTCCAGAAAAACCTTCCTTGCATTTCGGGTTCTTCACTTGTCTTGTGCAGACTCGAAATTAAGGTTGATATTATCCTGAGTGTTCTTGCATTTTCCAACTCTAAGACATAATAAAAGAGTGCTTGAAATACTTTTAAGGAAAGTGATTCTCAATCACGATTCAGTCCTGGATCCATTTAATTTTACCGAATTTTCTAACAATCTTAAAAGTATTAGTAACATAATGGCTTCAGACGCTGCTGTTTCAAGCATCAAAGTGATGAACCAGGATCTTGTCAAGTTAGATCGATTTGATGGAACAAATTACGCAAGATGGCAAGACAAGATGACATTCCTATTGACTGCCCTGAAGGTTCACTATGTTCTTGATCCCGACCTACAACCAATACCTGAACCAACAGAAAATGATTCGGAAGAACTCAAGAAGGAGCGCAAGAAACGCAAGGAGGACAAACTGCTTTGCCGTGGACACATTCTGAATACTTTATCTGATCGTCTCTACGACCTCTACATAGACAATCCATCGGCAACAGAAATATGGAAGGCACTAGAATTCAAGTTCAAGGTTGAAGAGGAAGGTACGAAGAAGTTCTTAATATCTAAATATTTCGATTTTAAATTCTTAGATTTTAAGCCCATTCTTCCCCAAGTGCATGAATTGCAAGTTCTGGTCAATAAAATAAAGGCAGTAAAAATAAACATCCCTGAGACCTTCCAAGTCGGTGCAATTATTGCAAAATTACCACCTTCATGGAAAGGCTACCGAAAGAAATTGTTGCACAGTTCCGAGGACTTCTCCTTGGAGAAAATTCAGAAACATCTTCGAATCGTGGAGGAATCGAAGGAGAGGGAGAAATCAGAACCCCCTACTCATTTCAAAACAAACGCTGTGACCAACAAGGGAAAGAAGAGACATGATGGCATGAAGAGTCATCTTGGACCAAAGAAAGAACATAACAAGTTCAAGAACTCTGGCAGTCATAAAGGTCCAAAGAACGGATGTTTCGTATGCGGTAAACCTGGACACTATGCTCGAGATTGCAGACAAAAATAAAGCAAAAAATGAGATCAATGAAATTCGATCAGATGATGACATAATTGCTACAGTGAGCGAAATTATGGCAATCAAAGGAAAAGTTCAAGGTTGGTGGTATGACACTTGTGCTACGGTGCATGTTACTTATGACAAGGCTGCATTCAAAACCTATTCTGAAGCAATTGATGGACAAGAGGTACAAATGGGAAATGAAGTCCGCTCTAAAGTTGTTGGAACCGGTTCGGTCGAACTTAACTTCACTTCTGGAAAGAAAGTTACACTTGTAAATGTGCTTCATGTTCCAGACATGAATAGGAATCTTGTTAGTGGGGATTTATTGGGAAAACCGGGTATTAAATCTGTATATGAATCGGGCAAACTTATTTTGACCCGTAATGGTGTATTCATTGGAAAAGGATATTCCGCAGAGGGAATGATCAAACTATGTACTAATGATAATATTATTAATAAAATTTCTAATTCCGCTTACATGCTTGATTCCGTTTCTTTATGGCATAATAGATTAACACATTGTGGTATTAGTTCTATGAAGAGACTAATTAAATCTGGACTAATTTCATGTAATATAAAGGATTTCAAAAAATGTGAATTATGTGTTGAATCAAAAATGATTAAGAAGCCTTTCAAAAGTGTTGAAAGGAAAACGAAATTACTTGATCTTGTGCACTCAGATTTGTGCGAATTTAATGGCATGTTGACACGTGGAGGGAATAGATACTTTATTACATTCATAGGCGATTCCTCTAGATACACTCATGTATATCTCTTAAAGCATAAAGATGATGCATTTAATGCCTTTAAGACTTATAAAGTAGAAGTCGAAAATCAATTAAATAAAAGTATAAAGGTCCTTAGAAGTGATAGGGGCGGCGAATACTTTTCAATTGAATTTGATGCATTCTGTGAAGAGCACGGTATAATACATGAATGTTCGGCACCACGAACATCGCAACAAAATGGCATGGCAGAAAGAAAGAATCGAACATATCAAGAGATGATGAATGCCATGTTGATTAAATTACCCCTTAACTTGTGGGGTGAGGCATTATTGTCCGCCTGTCATATAATCAATAGAATTCCGTTAAAGAAAACTGGTATATCTCCATATGAGTCATGGAAAGGCAGAGCGCCAAATATCGGTTACTTTAAAGTGTGGGGGGGTGTGGCATACTACAAAAACATGGACCCTAAAAGAACCAAGTTGGGTCCTCGAGGAATAAGATGTGCTTTTGTAGGATATGCACAACACAGTAAAGCATATAGACTCTTAAATCTAGAATCTAATGTAATTGTTGAATCCCGGGATGTAGAATTCTTTGAAAACCTTATCACAAAGGATAAAGGATCGGAGTCGGCCACTAATAAAGAATCTCATGAAGATAACTCTTCTCGGATTGTAGAAATACAAACTGAAGGCACTCCTATAATCATTGAACCACAACCCGAGCCTAGGATAAGCAAGAGAATTCAGAAAACAAAGAATCTAGGACCAGATGAGATTGATTCTCAATCTATTTCCTTTTATCTTGTTGAGGGAAATTGTAAGAACTTTGTTCAACGCATTCCGATTATTCTTCAAGTGGAAGATGATCCAAAAACTTATAAGGAAGCAATAACTTCAAGGGACTCCACTTTTTGGAAAGATGATATCCAAGATGAAATGGATTCAATTGTATCAAACCACACTTGGGAACTTGTTGACTTACCTAAGGGATCAAGGCTCATTGGATGCAAGTGGGTGTTTAAGAAGAAATACCATAGCGATGGTACTCTAAACACTTATAAAGCCAGATTAGTGGCAAAAGGATTTAGACAGAAAGAAGGCATAGATTACTTCGACACATACGCACCAGTAGCAAGAACAACTACTATTAGATTGTTGTTTGCCTTAGCATCTTTGAATGATCTTATAATCCATCAGATGGATGTTAAAACAGCGTTCCTAAATGGAGATCTCGATGAGGAAATCTACATGGAACAACCGAAAGGCTACCTGCTTCCTGGAAATGAACAAAAGGTGTGTAAACTTGTCAAATCCTTATACGGACTAAAACAAGCACCAAAACAGTGGCATCAAAAATTTGACTCTGTAATACTCTCAAATGGATTTATTCCTAATTCTTGTGACAAGTGTTTATACACAAAGACGTGCAAAACCACTGTAATATTCCTTTGTCTCTATGTCGACGATATGTTGATCATTAGTAATGATTTAAAAGGAATCTTAGAAACAAAGAAGTTTCTAACATCTACTTTCAAGATGAAAGATCTTGGACTTGTTGACACAATTTTAGGGATCAAGGTTAAGCGAAATAGTGGGGGTTATGAACTTAGTCAAACCCACTATATTGAGAAAATGCTTGATAAGTTTAAACATCTAAACTTTAAGGAAGTAACCACTCCATTTGATCATGCCAACAAACTTCAAAAGCATAATGGAAGATCAGTGGATCAATTGGAATATTCAAGTGCAATAGGGTGTCTAATGTACCTAATGCAATGTACCAGACCCGACATATCATTTGCAGTCAGTAAAATGAGTCGATTTACTAGTAATCCAAGTAATGAACATTGGAAGGCAATTACAAGGATTTTTGGCTATCTACTAAAAACCAAGGACCTTGGTCTTCACTATGGAAGGTTCCCTGCCATATTAGAAGGATACACTGATGCGAGTTGGATATCTAATATTGGAGACCATAAATCTACAACTGGATGGATATTTACACTTGCTGGTGGAGCAATTTCTTGGAAGAGCAAGAAACAAACATGCATTACACTTTCGACCATGGAATCAGAGTTCGTGGCTCTCGCTTCCACCGGTCAAGAAGCGGAATGGTTGAGGGATCTTCTGTTGGAAGTTCCATTGGCTAAAGACAATGTCTCAAAAGTGATGATACATTGCGATAGCCAAGCCACATTAGCAAGAGCATTCAGCGAAGTGTATAATGGAAAGTCTAGACATATAGGACTTAGACATTCGTTCGTAAGAAAATTGATTAAGGATGGAATCATTTCACTCACCTACATACGAACATGTTATAACTTAGCAGATCCGTTTACTAAGCCACTGACCAGAGACTTAGTACGAACAACCTCGAGAGGAATGGGGTTGAAACTCCTTAAATAAAAGTTCCGACAGCGGCAGCAACCCAATCTTATGTTAACAAAACATTAACTTCAAGATTCAATGGGTAACAACAAGTCGTTGAATTGGATGTAAGTCAAGAATTTGGGAAATAAGGTTGACTGTGTTGAATTGAGGGTTGAGGTTTCCAAAACCTCTTAATGAAGTTCATTAACGAAGAAGAGTATCTATTGGAAAGGATGCTATATGAACCTCACCTATGTGAATTTTGAGATGGTGCCGTCTCAAAGTGAGAGTTGGAGTTTCTCTCATGAAAAATTCATGAAAAGGATAGCATATGGCCATAAATAAGTGTTAAGCGAGATATGTAAAGGAAGAACCTTTAAAGAGTGTGTGTAAGGTAACGCCGGTCTGATCCCATGGATTAATGGTTTAAAAGCTTTGCTACCAAACATTCCGATTAAACTTTGCGTTATCCTCACTAAGGTTAAGTTTAAAATCGAAAGATACCTAACTGTATTAACACTTTTTATATTTCACTATCTGGAATGATTTTTTGTCATTATTAGAACTAGTGGGGGATTGTTGGAAATTGTTTTGCAATATTAGTTCCAAAATGACAAAAGAGTTAAATAGCATTTAATGCTTTGCTTTAAGTCCCACATAGAAAGTAGAGACATCCTTTAAAGCATTTATAAATGCTTTGGAACTTTAACTCACCAAAGGAACAAAGAGAATAAGGTGCCACATGGACATGTGGTGGTCCCAAGCATTATGCCACTTGACACAACCAATGGACCCTCGCCGGTGTTGCCACTGGCGACACCGGCTCCGGGACCGGGGGCGTAGAGGCGGCACTTGAGCACTTGGCCTTCGGCCGGCATGCTGCATTTTTATTAGTGCTCAGAATTTTAGTTATTGTTTTGTTTGAATTTTGAATTCAATTTTCATATCTTTTCATGAAATAGTGTCATATATGAAACATTGTGTTTTATGGTGAAATGGTGTTGTTTCATCAAAGGTTGCAAACTTTTGAAACAACATCCATATCTCCTATAAATATATGATTCTATTCAGAAAAATAACACAAGAACTAAAAACGTATTTCTCTTCCAAAATTCCAGAAAAACCTTCCTTGCATTTCTGGTTCTTCACTTGTCTTGTGCAGACTCGAAATTAAGGCTGATATTATCCTGAGTGTTCTTGCATTTTCCAACTCTAAGACATAATAAAAGAGTGCTTGAAATACTTTTAAGGAAAGTGATTCTCAATCACGAGTCAGTCCTGGATCCATTTAATTTTACTGAATTTTCTAACAGCGTCTGGAAGTTGGTATGGTGTCGGCGATTTCCCAAAGTCCGAACGGTTCACCGAGTCTTCCATTGCCGAAGTTAATGGAAGAATTCCTTGAAGTGTTAACATGAAAAAGAGAATTAAAAATCAACGTTTAACATTAGTAGATAAGACGAAATCAACGCAAATCATATAATTAAATATGAAAAGGAAAATGAATCCACTCCTTAAGTGATGGTAAGAATATGAACAACATCCGAAAAATGTAACATTTTCTCCATTGGTAAGATTAAAAGTTAAAACTTGAAGTTTAGGTTAGTTTTATCGAGCCCCACGTGGACGTCAAATGTTCTTGCTAAAACATCATTTGAAGAAATCCTTCTAAAGCCGATTAGGGGACTTCCCTATTTGAAGAAATCCTTCTAAAGCCGATTAGGGGACTTCCAAGAGACTCACCCAATTACTTTTTATGGACATAAATATGATTTGATGGTCATTAGTAGAATACTACTCCAACCTGATTTATAAGTAAAAAAGATAAATTTCACTCTTTCATGTGAGAGAGATAACATAATTACTAGTATACCCTCAGTTAAATTATCTTCCACTAACACTATTAAGTAATTAATGCAAGGATACCTTTGAAATAAAGACATTAAATACATATAGATTTGTTTACATTTGCTTATATTTAAGACAAAAAAAATGAGAAGATTTTTGCTTATAAGTAAGGCTGGAGGGAGTAACAATTACAGCTGCCCATTATTGATGGGTCTCATAATATTACATTATTTATGGAAGAATGTTGTAACGGACAAATCATAATTTTATAACTGGTGAATGGCATCGTGTCTGAGTAAGTCATCTCGGGCATATCATAATCCGAGACGTATATACCCTATAGTCGCTACACCATTTGTATTCATCGCCTAAAAACGTGCCTCTGAGATCTCTATAACTCGGGTTCTTATTTGTTTCATAAGTAGCAACTTGGTTATATTTTCAAGTACTTGACACTCCCGACTTTCACCTCTCAGGCCTAGTGATTTATAACATCGCTCTGAGAATTTTGGGGTGTACGGATTAGTATAAGTCAATTATGTGACAAAGGTAATGATGTAACCTTTGATTCTTCTGGATGCAAAGTCATAAAATCTAAATAAAATGAAACAATATTTAGGAGCTCAAGAAGTTAAAAGGTCTACATAGTAGATCTAATTAAAATTTCTTCATGTGATGTATGTGTCCTGAGTAACGAGGATGAATCTTGTCTATGGCATAAGAGAATAACTCACATTCACATGGTCTACTTAAACAAGTTGGTCTGCAAGAACCTTATAGACGGTCTTCTAGACTTGCATTTCAAAAAGAATAAATCATGTGATGTGTGCCAAAAGGATAAGAAAGTAACAACCTATTTTAAAGAAAAAGAATATTGTTTCCACTAGGAATTCAAAAAATTATGTAACGAGAATGGTATTAGGCATATTTTTTTTCACTACACGAACTCCCCAACAAAAGGGGGTACTAGAGAGGAAGATAGATCTCTAGAAGAGCTTGCAAGGACGATGGTCAATGAGAAAAAAAATTCCAAATATTTCCGGGCTAATGCGGTAAGCACTGTTTCTTATGTCATGAATCGTGTCTTGATAAGACCAATTCTAAAGTGGGCTCCCTATGAACTATACAAAGGAAGAAAGTCAAATGTCTCTCACTTACATGAATTTTGATACAACTACTTTATCAATAACAACAAGAAACATAACCTAATAAATTTTAATGCAAAAGCAAATGAAGGCATATTCATAGAATATTCCACTTTGAGCAAAGCTTTTATTAACAAAAGAAACCTGACAATAGATGATTCAATTCACATTAACTTTGATGAAACTAATCCTAAACCATTAGAAGTAGATTTTACTTAATATGCAAGTATTTTGGAAAAGACAAATCAAGAATAAACTGATCAAGAAGTAGACCAAGGTCAAAGTCTGAATTAAGTCATAAATGAAGAACATGTTTAAGATCAAAATATAGATTCTTCTTGAGATCATAAATATCTTTGAAAATAATAAAGGACAAAAAAGACCATCATATTCAAAATGTTATTGGAGATATCTCAAAGGAGGTCACTACTCGACACTCCCTCAACAAAGCAAGTCACTTTGTAGATTTTGTTTCGCAATATAAGACAAAAGGAATTGGTGAGGCTATCATTGATGAAGATTGATTTCTTTCCATGCAATATGAAATAAATCAATTTGAACGAAATAACATTTGGGAACTTGAACCCAAAGCTTCAGTTAATCAAGTGATTGGTACCCGATGGGTATTTCGTAAGAAGTTAAACGAAGATGGTAATGTTTTAAGAAATAAAGACAAACTCATTGCATAAGGATAAAGTCAATGGAAGGAAATAGATTTTGATGAAACATATGCTCTTGTTGCTCAATTAGAGGCCATAAGGTTTCTATTAGCCTTTTCTTGCACCGTGAACATTAAACTATTTCAAATGGATGTAACAAGTGCTTTCTTAAATGGTTACATCCAAGAAGAGGTATTTGTTGATCAATCTTCAGGTTTTACCAACTCGGCCTTTCTTGATCATGTTTTCATACTTAAGAAATCTTTATACGATCTGAAACAAGCTCATAGAGCTTGGCATGATCGTCTAAGGAAGTTCTTACTTGAAAACAAGTTTCAAAGATGACAAGATGATAAAACTCTTTTTATCAAGAAAGTCGAGCATGGCATTTTACATGTTCAAATTTATGTTGATGATATCATCTTAGGTGCTACTAACTAATCCTTGAACAAGGATTTTTCTGAAATGACGTATAACGAATGTAAAATGCCAATGATAGGGGAGCTTTGATACTTCCCAGGACTTCAAATTCATCAAGCTAATGTAGAAACTTTAATAAATCAAGCAAAAATATTTCAAAGAGTTACTAAAGATATTTTACATGGAAAAATCTAAAGTAATAGCAATACCAATGTCAATCTCATGTAACCTCAAATAGCATGAGAATGGAAAACCAGTTGAGGAAAGAAAATACTGAGGTATGATAAACTCTCTTTTCTATCCTACTGCATATCATCATGATATCATGTTCATTGTATGTATTTGTGTATGCTTTCAATAATCCCTAAAAGAATTATATCTTAGTGCAGAAAACACGTCTTGGGATGTCTCACGAGCACATAATAAATGGATCTATAGTACCCTAAGGGGGAGGATTGTGACTTAGTTGGGTACATTAGTTTTGAATTTTTGGGTGTAAATTGGATAGGAAAAGTACCAGTTGTACATGTCACTTACTTGGAAAATCGCTTGTTTTCTGACATATAGCAAGCAAGTCTCACTCTATCCACAACTAAGGAATAATACATTGTTATTGGTAGTTATTACTCTCAAATTATCTGGATAAAATAAAAACTCAGTTACAATTTTAATCTTCGAGTTGTTCCAATAAGATGTGATAACATTAGTGCCATAAACCTCACCAAAAACCCAGTACTTCACTTTAGAGATAATTTTACTAAAATATCTAATTAATTATTCATATTCTTTGATATTTGTTTGAATTAGTGCCTTGTGCTTGATTTATTTATGTAATTTCTTATAGACCATGTATGATGCATTATGATCATGATTAAACCATTTAAATGACAAATATTTCTCGATTCAATATCATGCCCATTCTTTAAGCACCCTTGTAAGTCGATTGCTTTTAACATCTCCATCAACCTCACATAGCTTACTCTTGGGCTTTATTACAATGAGACCTATTCGACTTTGATTAATCGATTAAATGACTGATACACCAAATATAATCCAATTCATCTCAAACACAAATCCAAACCTTGATCCAACATCGAGTATTTTTTTATTCAAATCAAATTAAAATACCTAATCATGATTAAACACCATTCCATTTAGAAATGAAAAGGTGGATGGTTTTGAGCCTTCAACTCTTCTCCTCGATTGATTGAGTACGGGTTCCCTTACTCGATTATTCAAACAATTATCATTTCTCTAAAAACTCCTAAACTCGATTAAATAAAATCATTTTCATAATAAACTAAACGAAAAGGGAAATGGTCTGGAGCCTTCGATTCCTCTCCTCTAATGCTTGGATATGAGTTGCCTTACTAGATTATTCGAATGTTTTTCGTTCATCTAAAAAACATCAACCATATACAAACTTATTTTCATGAATACTTAGATGAAAAAGAAAGTGGTATAGAGTCTTCTATTCTGTTTCCCAAATGATTGGATACGAGTTGCCTTACTCGATCATTCGAGTATTTGTCATCCATTTAAAATACCTTAACTATTCTCAAACCCTTTTGTAATCAAGGATGAAAAGGAAGATGGTCTAGAGCCTTTGATTCCTCTCCTAGACTATTTGGATATGAGTTTCCTTACTCAACTATCCGAGTAATCGTCATTTAAATAAAACTTCCAACATATTAAATCCAACTTATCAAAACATTTTCAAAAGAACACTATTTAATCATTTCTAACACGCATAACAAACTAGTGTTTAAGCCTCCGTCGAGAGTAGACAAGTCAATGTTTAGCCTTTAGAACACGATCTAAACATATGTTCATTAAAAGACACAAACAAATCGTAGTTCCCCGAACTACGAATGCTCTGATTTCCTTATTGCACTATAAGGATACGTAGGAACGAGATTGCAAGATCTTGACGAGCACACTAATAAAAAACCTCCCTTTTTCTCCTTTAGAGGTTTCCATCCATTTCTCTATTCACATCTTTTATTCACTCTAAGAAAACAAACAACATTTAACTAACATTCAAATTGCAAATTAGACTAAAAGGTTCCCGTTGAGTACAATGGACGTGAGGGGTGCTAATACCTTCTCCTTGCGTAATCGAATCCTGGCCCGAATATGGTTGCGACGACCATTTTCCATTTTTTAAGGTTTTATCAATATTTACCTATTCCTTCATTGGAATAAATAAAGTTTGGTGACGACTCTGTTCAGTTCATTTTTTTCGTGATTATCGCGAGGGATCGTATTTTTCGAGATACGACAAGGATTATAATTCGAATCAAAAATCGGTAGAGAAATCGACATGGTCATGAAGATATTGGTTCCTCTTGAAGAAGTTGAAGAGTCCTACTTAACCCATTTTTCTGATTAATATCTTTGCATATTTTTTTATTAAAGATTATATCGTAACCGTTATCACTTAATTGACATATGGATAACAAGTTATGCATTAATCCTTCAACATAAAGGACATCATAAATAGAAGGAAGAGATCCATTACCAACTATTCCAGATCCTCTAATTCTTCCTTTCTGATTTCCTCCAAATCCTACGAAGCCAGCGTCTTTAAGTTCCAGGCTTTGGAACATATGCTTTCTTCCCGTCATGTGTTGCGGGCATCCAGAGTCCAGGTACCATGATTGGTGTTTTAACTCTGTTGCACAAGATATCTGCAACATATACTATTTTATCTTTTGGTACCCATAATCTTTTAGGTCCTTTATAATTAGTTCTCCCAGAGTTTCTGAAAACTTTGGATTTTCTAGCATTATTAAATTTATGTGTTTGTGCATGTGAGTAATGATAAGAAAAAGGAGATTTCAGTTTGTTTTATGTAGAAGGTTTTAAATCATCTTCATCAGAGTCATATCCAATTCCTCTTTTCTTATTGTGACTAACACCATAAATCATGGAAGCGATTTTTCTTCTTTCAAGCCCATTGTTCAAAAATTTATGAAAAGCTTTTTCATATTTATATATGATGGTGTCAGAAGTAGGTGGAGCTTTGGAAAGTGTTTCTTCAAGTTTTGAACATTTTTTGGTTGAAAATCCATTTTATTTTTCAAGGATAAAGTTGTTTTCTTTAAGTTCATAAACTTCTTTCTAAAGCTTATCACACTCTTCAATTGTCTCTTCATGAACATTTTGCAGGTTCTTAAATTTCAGTTAAAGCTTCTGATACAAGATCAGATATTCTGATAAACAAGCTTCCAAATCAGAGCGAGAAAAGTCAGAGAATACCTCTTCCGAGTCAGATTCCTTTTCAGATGAACTTCCAGATGTGGTAGCCATGAAAGCAACATTTGCATGTTCCTCTTCAGAATCAGATTCTGAAGCGGCAGATTCAGAGTCATCCCATGTCACCCTAAGTCCCTTTTTCTTAGCTTTGAAGGAGTTTTTCTTGAATCCTTCTTTTCTGGAACTGTCTTTATCAAGATTGGACATTCATTTCTGTAGTGTCCAGGCTATTTGCATTTATAGTAGGTTACCTCTTTGTTGGGTCTGTTTCTGGAGGTTGACTCTGGACGATCTTCCTTCTGTCTGGGTCTTCTGAAGTTATTATTTCTTTTTCTCCAGAGTTGTTTGATTCTTATGGATAGAAGAGATAACTCCTCTTCATTATCATAATATTCCTTCTTAGAGTCATCATTGTCTTCTTCTTCATCTTAAAAGGCTTTGTTCCTTCCTGGCTTTCTTCTTTCTGATCTAGACTTCAGAGCTACTGATTTGATTTTCTTATAAGGTTCATCTTCCTCTAGCTCTATCTCATGACTCCTGAGGGAGCTGATAAGTTCTTCAAGGCTTATGTTGTTCAGATCCTTATATAACTTTAAAGCAGTAACCATAGGTCTCCACCTCTTTGGAAGACTTCTGATTATCTTTTTGACATGATCTGTTGTTGTGTATCCTTTGTCCAGAACCTTGAGTCCTACAACTAAAGTTTAGAATCTAGAAAACATTACCTCAACAGCTTCATCATCTTCCATTCTGAATGCTTCATACTTTTGGATTAAGGTCAGAGCCTTAGTCTATTTGACTTGATTATTGCCTTCGTGAGTCATCTTTAAGGAATAAAATATTTCTTTAGTTGTTTCCGTGTTAGTAATGTTTTCGTACTCATTGTAGGATATTGCATTCAACAAAATAGTTTTGGCTTTGTGGTGATTCTTGAAATTATGCTTCTGATCATCATTCATTTTTCTTCTTGGAATGGCGATACTAAGAGTAGATATGGGTGGTTCATAACCATTTGTAACAATGTTCCATAGATCAGCATCATATCCTAGTAAAAAGCTTTCAATTATATCCTTCCAATAATCAAATTTCTCTTTATCAAACACTAGAGGTTTAGCATTGTAGCTATCTCTTTCATTTGTATTAGCCATGATGTTTTGCTCACGTTGGATCTCTCTACACTGTTAAGTGTTTAATTCAAAAATCAATAATAGAGTTGAAGCTCTGATACCAATTAAAGGTGGAGAAAAACAAGAAAAGGGGGGTTTGAATTGTTTTTACTGTAAATAAAAACTTTTGCAACACCGCACACAAGAAAATAAAAGCAGATAACACAAGGAATTTATTCTGGTTCGCTTGAAAATCAAAGTTACTCCAGTCCACCCGGCCAAGGTGATTTCCCCTTCAATAAGGACTTAATCCAATAATCTTGAAAGATTACAACAATCGTCTAAGATTTCAGTGATCTCTTAGCCCTCTCAAGTCTACAGACTTCACAAGTCAGTTAAGGAACCACAACAACTAGAGAGAATTACAAGTGAGTGTTTAGTGCTTCTAGACAAGCGGTATGAACACAATTGAAAACAGATGATCAATGATCACACTGTGAGCAAGAACTCTTGTGTGATTACTGAATTTTACAATAGCCAGTATTTAGGATATTGTTCAAGATGTATTGTAGAATTCTTGTGTAATAGCTTCGTGTACTGGTATGATGATGGTGAGGCATTTTTATAGTTATTGGAGATGATACCGTTGGAGAGAAAATTGATGGTGATATCTTGCCAATAATGGGACTTAATGACATTAATTTTCTTGGACTTTCCATAGCAGTCTTGGAGTGTAGTCAATACTGTCCATGTATATATTCATACCATACTTAGAATACTTCTTGATTAAGTTTCTGTTTTGATGAATCAGATGATCTATGTGACGCGAATCAAAGTGAGCGGAATTCAGAGTCTTTTGAGCAGAGCTTGTATTCTTCAAATAGTTGTTTGTTGAGTAGTCTTCAGTGTCAGCTTGATTGATCTTCAGATAGAGTGTCTTCAGAGTCTACAGATGTAAAGTCTTCAGAGTTTTTACAGTCTTCAGATGTAGAGTCTTTAAAGTCTTTAGATTTACAATCTTCAGATGTAGATAATTCTCTCAGAAGTGTGTGTTTGGAGTCAGATATGATATCTTCGTTGTTGGATCAGCTGTTCTGGACTTCGTCTGATGTTAGATATTGTTTTTATCAGATTCATTTTACCTTAGAAACCTGCACACATAGATAAATTTATTAGGGTACCAAATTCATTCTTTGTTATCATAAAAACTTAGAGATATATTGCAGAACCAAAATCTTGTTCTAACAATCTCCCCCTGTTTGATGATGAAAAAAACTTAGATTTCTGAGGAAACAATGGTACTTTACATGACATAGATTAAGAATTGAATCAGAGTCAGATATAGTATGACTCCCCCTGAGATTGACAATCTCCCCCTAAGTCTAATACACATAAATTTTTTTTGTGTTATTTGTATCTGAGGGGTTTCCAAGGTTAGAGTGTTTCTTACCAGAGTTTCTTAGGTTGTTTTGCTTATTTTTCATATACTGATTCATTTGTCCTTGTTCATATAAAAGCACTTAGACTACGCAATTTATTTATGATATTAGGATATGAGCAGTGTATTCTGAGAGTTAGATATTTTATTTCATCATAAAACTGTATTTCTTTCTCCCTTTTTTGTCAGACTCAAAAAGAACAAAGTAAAAACAAGAGACAAACATAGAAGCCAACAAACCATTTCATTTAAAGTTCAGAGAGAGATACACATAAGAGAAAAACATATAAGCCAAAAATCCTCAAAGGCAAAAACTCTTAGAACTAACAAGTACAAACAATTAGTCCTTGAGTGCCTAAGGGTTTAAAGGAGGAGGCATCCTCTGAAGCAGTTGGGCAAGCAGGCTCTGGATGCTGGAGTTGACTAAATCTTGTTGGTCGAGTCTGACTCTCACCAGTTGTTGTTCCTTTTGAAGTTCTTCTAGAGTCTTCAGTACCAGAGGTGAGATATCAGATGTTGATGACTCACTTCGTGTCAAAGTAACCTCGGAAGTCTTTGCATCTTCTTCTGCACCTAGGCGAGCAGCCTCTTTAGTGTGAGCTTTAGTTTTAGCCTCAGCTTCTGCAGCAGCAACTTCAACGGAATCTTTCTCCTTAACTTCTAATTGGGCCCTCTCTTCAGCTTCTATTTTGGCATTCTCTTCAGCTTCCTTTCTGGACCGTTCCTCAGCTTCATGCGCCAGGCCCGCCTCAAGTCTTTCCTCAGCATCTCTGATATAGTCATTTCTGACTTGTTCAAAGATTCCCTTTAGCTTGAAGACCTCAGAGGTCATCCACCTGAGAAATCCATTCCAGTGGGTCCTTACTTTAGAAGGATCGTCACTTAGACTGGACTCTTCAGATAGTTGCATGAGTTTTGCAGTAGTGATTTCCGAGAACTTGGCAAAGCTCTCATCCAGGGTTGGAAGGGTAAGGTCAGGGTTAGAGGGTTGAGGAATAGGTTCAGAGGTGGGTTCAGAAATGGGTTCAGAAATAGGTTCAGTAATGGGTTCATAGGTTGGTGGAAGGGTTTCAGAGGGTTCTGAAATGTGTGGAAGGGTTTCGAAGGGTGGTGGTATTGGTTAAGAGGTAGAGGTAGGTTTTATAAGGGTGCAGAGGGAGTTGGTATAAGTTCAGAATTTTTTGGAACAGACGTAGGTTATTCAGAAGTTTCTTGGAGTTGTGCCAGAGTAGGAAAGGTGAAGGAGAAGGGCAATCCAAAACGCAAGGGAATTTAAAAAAAAATCTCCTTTAGTGAACCTTACGAATGGGCAAGATCAGTGATATAATCGTTACCTCTTGTGATGATCGAAACCTTTGATGCAGATCTATGGAGTGATCACGAACGTTGAGCAATAACAACGCCTCTACTCAGTCCACACGAACGGATTCCTTCAATCTTAGTGCTAGCTGCTACGAATGAAGGCTTTGAGTGAGAGAGAGAGAGAGAGAGAGAGAGAGAAACAAAATTACAACTGCACAAATGCTTATGCACAAGGGTTCTATTTATAGAACCACTTGTGTGGGCTGCAAGCTAAAACGCCCACTTAAGTGTATGTGACCCATCTCTTATAATATGCCAAAATCACTTAAGCGCGTGGTACCTAACCATATTTCGTATTCTACTTAAGTACACCGTACCTTATGATGCCCTACAATTCACTTAAGTGCACCGTACCTTACGGTGTTCCTTAGTTACTCTATCTCTCATCAATCCGTCCTTTTGTGTGTGGCCCTGTAGGTTTTCGCGGCATTGGCAATTATATTAAATCACGTATTTAACATAATAAACAGTGAACGGTATCTAGCAACACATCACTGTTACCCAAGACACGAAACTATCATGTGATCTGACAAATCCTTTTGTGATAATACTTATGTGTACAATTACCATTTTTCCCTTATGTCTATATTGAACACAAGGTATAGACCGTGTCATCCTTGTCCAGTTCAATATTGGGCCCATAGACATTTATCCTGTTACGCAGGATGGGCAAATTCCATCTAGGTCACTCATGTCCCTTAGCATGTTTCGTGGAGTACTCATCAACTGTCTTTATGGTCATCTAGTTACGGACAATGTTTGATCAACAATAAGGAACTCGACTCTACATCTAGGGTCCATAGTGGTTTCAGGTCGAAGGGTGGTATACACCATTATCACCATTAGAATAACTTATGACACTTTGCATAACATTCTATATAGTATTCTCATAGCGGGTTAATCCAGTATAAATATTACTCTTAATATTCATACCTATGTTTAAGACTTGATAACTCCTTATCCATGATCCATGAGATGTGATCATCAGTCTATATACATAATAGTTGTAATGCTTTAATGTTATCCCACTTCACAATAAGGCTCGATTACGGATACTTTAAGAATAGTGTCCTTATGTTTAATGTGATCTCATGATTAAGTCACACTTGATAGATTAAATGGACTAGCTATTCTAGGGACTTTATTAAACAACCATAATAAAGAAAAATCATTTTATTATTAATAAATAATTCGATACAAGTACCAAAAGTATTGGCCTTTAGGGCTTACACCAACAATCTCCCACTAGCACTAGAGCCAATCAGGCATACCCCTAATGCCCATAGATCTAGTATGGCCATCATGCTTCTGCTGCGCAAGAGGCTTTGTCAGTGGGTCAGCAATATTGTCAAGTGTACGTACTCTGCATATTTTCACATCTCCTCTATCTATTATCTCTCGAATGAGGTGATAACGCCTAAGTATGTGTTTGGATCGTTGGTGAGATCTAGGCTCCTTAGCTTGTGCGATAGCACCATTGTTATCACAATAGAGACCAATGGGATCCACAATGCTAGGAACTATGCCAAGTTCACTATGAACTTTTTGATCCAAACAGCTTCCTTTGCTGCACTTGAGGCAGCAATATACTCGGCCTCGGTTGTTGAATCAGCAACTGTATCTTGCTTTGAACTTTTCCAGCTCACATCGCCACCGTTTAAGCAAAATACATAACCAGACTGCGATTTAAAGTCATCCTTATTTGTCTGGAAGCTAGCATCGGTGTATCCAATTACAGCAAGCTCTTCCTGACCTCCATATATCAAGAATGAGTCCTTAGTCCTTCTCAAATACTTAAGGATATTCTTGACAGCTACCCAATGAGCATCATCGGGATCAGATTGGTACCTACTCGTTGCACTTAAAGCATACGAGACATCTGGTCGAGTACATAACATGGCATACATGATAGATCCTATTGCAGATGCATATGGAATCTTATTCATGCGATCCATTTCTTCCTTATTTGAAGGGGATTGTGTTTTTGATAGACACGGGTCATGTTGCATAAGTATGAATCCTTTCTTGGAATCATGCATATTAAAGCGTCTCAGTACTTTGTCTATGTATGTACTCTGACTTAGGCCAAGCATTTTTTGTGATCTATCTCTATAGATTCTGATTCCTAATATATAGGCCGCTTCACCTAGATCCTTCATAGAAAAGAATTTCCCCAACATAGACTTTACTTGTTGTAGGGTAGGGACATCGTTTCCAATGAGTAATATGTCATCTACATATAATACCAGGAAAATGATCATGCTCCCACTAACCTTCTTGTAGACACAAGGCTTATCTTCGTTCTTGATGGATCCATATTGTTTTACTGTTTCATCAAAACGAAGATTCCAGCTTCTGGAAGGTTGCTTCAATCCATAGATTGATCTTTGTAACTTACATATCTTTTGGGCTTCTTCTAGTATGTCAAATCCTTCAGGTTGTGTCATATACACATCCTCAAGAAGATTCCCATTAAGGAAAGCAGTTTTGACATCCATCTGCCATATTTCATAATTATGATATGCAGCGATAGCAAGTAAAATCCGAACAAATTTAAGCATTGCAACTGGTGAAAAGGTTTCATCATAGTCAACCCCATGAATTTGTTTATATCCTTTTGCAACCAGTCTTGTCTTATAGGTATGTACCTTACCATCCATGTCAGTCTTCTTTTTGAAGACCCACTTGCATCCTATAGGGTTAACTCCTACAGGAGGTTCTACCAAGGTCCAAACTTGGTTTGTGTACATGGAATCCATTTCAGATTTCATGGCTTCTAGCCACTTCTCAGACTCGGGACAAGTTATGGCCTCTTGGTAGGTCACATGCTCATCTTGATCCATGAGTAATACATCACCTTGATCAGTTATGATATATCCATGTCTCTCAGGTAGGTGACGTATCTTGCTTGACCTACGCTGGTCTTGTTCTACTTGAGCAGGTTGCTCTTCCACAACTACTTGTGTTTCCCGCTCTAATTCCTCCATAGGTGTATCAATGCTTTGTGATTATTGAATTTCTTCAAGCTCTACTTTCCTCCCACTGATTCCTTTGGAAATAAAATCCTTTTCTAGGAAAACTCCAGTTCGAGCGACAAACACTTTGCCTTCAGAAGGATTGTAAAAGTAATACCCTCTTGTTTCTTTAGGATACCCCATAAATAAGCATTTGTCAGATTTGGGCTCAAGCTTAGTTGAAATTTGTCTTTTCACATAAACTTCGCAACCCCAAATCTTCATGTAAGACATATGCGGTTTCTTACCACTCCATATCTCATATGATGTATTCTCAACCTTTTTGGATGGAACACAGTTAAGTGTGTAAGCTGCTGTCAATAGTGCACGTCCCCAAAAGGAGTTTGAAAGATCGGCGTGACTCATCATGGATCGGACCATGTCTAACAGGGTTCGATTTCTTCTCTCAGATACACCGTTCCATTGGGGTGTTCCATGAGGAGTAAGTTGGGATAAGATCCCACACTCTTTCAGATGGTCATCAAACTCTAGGCTTAAATACTCACCACCTCGATCTGATCGAAGAGTTTTAACATTCTTACCTAGTTGGTTTTGTACTTCATTCTTGAATTCCTTGAACTTTTCAAAGGACTTTGATTTGTGTTTCATTAAATACACATAACTATATCTACTGAAATCATCAGTAAATATGATGAAGTACTAAAAACCTCCTCTGGCTGGTATGTTCAGTGGTCCACATACATCAGTATGTATGAGGGCCAAAAGATCATTAGCTCTTTCACCTTTTCCTGTGAATGGATACTTTGTCATCTTTCCAATTAAACAAGATCTGCATGTCTCATATGATTCATAATCAAAAGATTCCAAGAGTCCATCTTTATGGAGTTTGGAAATGTGTTTCTCATTTATGTGGCCTAATCGACAATGCCAAAGGTAAGTTGGATTTAACTCATTAGGTTTCATCCTTTTAGTATTAATGTTATAAATGGGAGTTTCAAGATCAAGGACATATAGTCCATTGTTCATTTGTGCAGTAGCATAGAGCGTATCATTCAAATAAATTGAGCAACAATTGTTCTTTATTATAAATGAAAAACCAAACTTGTCCAAACAAGAAACGGAAATAATATTCCTGCTAATTGCAGGTATATAATAACAGTTCTCTAACTGAATTATTAAACCACTAGGTAAAGTCAATACATAAGTTCCTACGGCTAAAGCAGCAACCTTTGCTCCATTGCCAACTCGTAGGTCAACTTCACCTTTTGCCAAATCTCTACTCTTTTTTAGCCCCTGCACATTGGTACAAATGTGAGAACCGCATCCAGTATTTAATACCCATGATGCATAAGTAGATCAATTAATTTCAATAACAAAAATACCTGAATTTGAAGTCACTACTCCATTCTTCTTATCTTCCAGGTACTTTGGGCAGTTTCTCTTCCAGTGTCCGGTCTTACCGCAATGGAAGTAGGTGCCTTCCTTTGTTGTGCCTCCACTAGGCTTCAAAGCAGCAACATTGGGTTTGGGTTTGGAAACTTCCTTGCCTTTCCCTTTATCACCCTGCTTGGTGGGTCTTTTGTTCTGTCTCTTTCCATTTTCGATCATCAGAATGGACTTTCCTTTTGACTTCAGATTTTGCTCAGCAGTTCTTAACATGGCTAGCATTTCAGGAAGAGATTTGTCCATATCATTCATATTGAAATTAAGGACAAATTGACTGAATCTATCTGGCAACGATTGCAAGATCAAATCAGTCGCAAGTTCCTTTCCGAGGGGAAAACCCAACCTCTCAAGGTTTTCCACATACCCAATCATCTTGAGCACATGGGGACCTACAGGGGCTCCCTCAGCTAACTTGCCTTTAAAAAGGGCTTTTGAAACATCAAACCTTTCATGCCTTGCTTGCTCTTGATAGAGCATCTTCAGGTGTTCGATCATATTGAACGCTGCCATATTCTCATGTTGCTTTTGCAACTCTGAGTTCATGGTAGCTAGCATGAGGCAGGCAATTTCATTGGCATCATCAACATGCTTCTTATAAGCATCTCTTTCTGCCTTAGGTGCAGAACTAGGAGGTTCCTCTTCAGGAACAGGTTTCTCCAAGACATACAACTTTCTATCATGTTTGAGGATAATCCTCAGATTTTGGTGTCAATCCAGAAAATTTGTCCCAGACAAATTTTCCTTGTCAAGGATTGATCGCAAAATGTTGTTAGAGGTGTTTGTTTTCATGGTAATCTACATGAAAATAATTAAAATGTAAGTATCAATAACATATTTAATTAGGCCTTTAATTAAATATGATCCCACTATTTTACTCAAAACAAATGACCCTCACCATTTGATTCGGAAAATCCCGTTGGAAGATTTTCTAGTGGGTCGAGATCCACATTTCACTTTGTTTTAAGTCCGAGTAGGCGGATTACACAAAACTAGGTTATTTAGGTAGGAACTCCTTCCAGTTGTATCTAATACAACTCTCGAATATTTTAGTTGGGTGAATAACTCCTTATTCCAATCCATCACATGGATCATTTCCAACTCTTGCTTCTAAACATATATAATCTTATAATAATTTGTTTAGTTAAGTTTGACCCATTGTTTTAGCAATTGGATATTACAATTATCCCATCGCACCTTACTAATATAGAACATGCACCTCGCATAGGCGAAACCTACATTATCCGATACTAGTCATGATGAGTGATAAAACTTGGAAAGCATAAACTTAATATTTAATTTGAGGGAATTTGCAATTATTCTGATCTCACTGGCTTATTTATCATATAAATCGTCTCTCACATGCATCAACATACATTCACATGCATCAACATACATAATGAAACAGTTATGGCCCCTAGCCCAATTATTCTCCCAAGCCAATGAGAGAACCTAAGCTAACCTAATAACGATCTAAGCTTCTCCAAGCAAGACCTTCAAGGTTGTCCTCCTTTGATATTGTATTCTTCTCTTTCTTCATAACATTACATTACATAAAAGAAACTTGTTTTACATACGAGGGAGTGAGATGAGAAAAGAAGTTACATTAAGAGATTAAAAGAGAGGCACGACACGCAGGTCGTATTTTAAAATCCCAAAACAAAATAAAGGAAAACTAAGGCCAATACCGATCACCACAAGACAATAATAATAAACACATTATTATTATTAATTTTAATTTTGTTAATTAATTAAAACCAAATTAAATTTCGGTGACCGATCACACTACGCAGAGTTAGCCGGGGGTTCCGCTGAACGATCAGCGGACGGGGGTCAAGGGGCAGCGCCCCCTTGCGGGGTTGCGGGGAAGCGCCCTGACTCAAATTTTAATGAATAATTCATTTGAAATAGACGTCGTTTTTCACATCAACACTTGATACTTTAAAGCACAACTCTTGCGCAGTCAAAACCCTAATCGCATAACTCTTTGACAACACAACCCTTGTGTTGTCATTAACCATAATGCACCAATTTCAGACCGTCAAACACACCTCGATTGTTAATTCAGTATGATTCATCAACACATCATTGCTTCACCATACTAATGTCGGATCAAGAAGTAAATGACCATTGATCGCTCAAAGGAAAACAACCATTAAGTGTTTGAAATGAACGAAACAGAAACAATATATCATATATACCGTATTTTGCATCAGGATTACTTATATCATATATATAACTTGATCAATCTCAATTGCGTAACCTATGGACGATCGATGTATCGCTGCTTCACCATACTAATGTCGGATTCCCAAGCATAGTCAACATCAACCATCCAAATCGTACATACATGATGCCAAATTTAATTACTAGTTTATTCTTTGATTCATTCTATCTTTTAATCATACTAATACAGAAAATACAGAAAATAAACAGCTATCAGATGCATGGTTTCGTAAGTGGCTCTGATACCACTGAAGGAGAAGGGCAATCCAAAACGCAGCGGAATTTTAAAAAATTCTCCTTTAGTGATCCTTACGAATGGGCATGATCGGTGATATAATCGTTACCTCTTGTGACGATCGAAACCTTTGATGCAGATCTACGGAGCGATCACGAACATTGAATGATGACAACGCCTCTACTCTATCCACATGAACAAATTCCTTCAATCTAAGTGCTAGCTGCTACGAATGAAGGCTTTGAGTGAGAGAAAGAGAGAGAAACGAAATTGCAACTGCACAAATGCTTCTGCACAAGGGTTCTATTTATAGAACCACTTGTGTGGGATGCAAGCTAAAAGGCCCACTTAAGTGTACGTGACCCATATCTTATAATATGCCAAAATCACTTAAGCGTGTGGTACCTTACCATATTTCGTATTCTACTTAAGTACATCGTACCTTACGATGTCCTACAATTCACTTAAGTGCACCGTACCTTACGGTGTTCCTTAGTTACTCTATCTCTCATCAATCCGTCCTTTTGTGTATGATCCTGTAGGTTTTCGCGGCATTGGCAATTATATTAAATCACGTGTTTAACATAATAAACACTGAGCGGTATCTAGAACCACATCACTGCTACCCAAGACACGAAAATGTCATGTGATTTGACAAATCCTTTTGTGATAATACTTATGTGTACAATTACCCTTTTGCCCTTATGTCTATATTGAACACAAGGCATAGACCGTGTCATCCTTGTCCTGTTCGATATTAGGCCCATAGACATTTATCCTGTTACGTAGGATGGGCAAATTTCATCTAGGTCACTCATGTCCCTTAGCATGCTTTGTGAAGTACTCATCAAATGTCTTTATGGTCATCCAATTACGAACAATGTTTGATCAACAATAAGGCACTCGACTCTACATCTAGGGTCCATAGTGGTTTCAGGTCGAAGGGTGGTATACACCATTATCACCATGAGAATAACTTATGACACTTTGCATAACATTCTATATAGTATTTTCATAGCGGGTCAATCCAGTATAAATATTGCTCTTAATATTCATACCTATGTTAAAGACTTGATAACTCCTTATCCATGATCCATGAGATGTGATCATCAGTCTATATACGTAATAGTCTTAATGCTTTAATGTTATCTCACTTCACAATAAGGCTCGACTACGGATACTTTAAGAATAGTGTCCTTATGTTTAATGTGATCTCATGATTAAGTCACACTTGATAAATTAAACGGACTAGCTATTCTAGGGACTTTATTAAACAACCATAATAAAGAAAAAGCCTTTTATTATTAATAAATAATTTGATACAAGTACCAAAAGTATTGGCCTATAGGGCTTAGGAATAGGTTCAGAGGTGGGTTCAGAAATGGGTTCAGAAATAGGTTCAGTAATGGGTTCAGAGGTTGGTGGAAGGGTTTCAGAGGGTTCTGAAATGTGTGGAAGGGTTTCAAAGGGTGGTGGTATTGGTTTAGAGGTAGATGGTAGGTTTTCTAAGGGTGCAAAGGGAGTTGGTATAAGTTCAGAAGTTTCTGGAACAAACGTAGGTTGTTCAGAAGTTTCTTGGAATTGTGCCAGAGTGGGAGGTAGGATCAGCGACGTCTGAATGTTCAGTGTCAGAAAAGAGGTCATAGTATGAAGGAGAGTTGGGAGTGGAGGAATGAGGGGATATTGGTTCGTTCATAAGTAAAGCCTCAGAAATGGGGAGTGAGGTGGAGGTTAGGTTGAATTGAGGTATGAGAGGTAAGGATGAGTCAGAAACATGGGGTTCAGAGGTTTTAGTTACTGAGGATAGTTGGATGGGGATAGAGGGTTCAGAGGGAGAGATTGTTGGAGGTGGTTGAGGCAAGGATGAGAGAATTTTCCTAGACCCATAAGATAAGGGAGCTTCATATAAAGGAGACTTACTTGAAGTTGAGGTTCTTAGAGGCACAGGCGGATGAGTTGCTGAAGATTCTCCCAGCTTCATAGTCTTCTTATTATTTGTCTTCTTAGAGGGCTCTCTCTTCATCTTCATGAAGTTTGGAGGTTGTTCTGGTATCCATACTATAGAGAACTTAGATATGTCAATATCTTGTTCAGCCAGATCCTGAAGGTAGTGAGCGATAACCTCTGAAGGATCAATCTTGGAGAAAAGATATAATCTATTTGGTATCTTCCTCTGATCCTTCAGAGCTTCCTAAGAGGTGTCCAAGATAGGTTTGGCTCTGATCTTGTCGATGAGCCCCATAATTATCAGATTCCTGGCGTTTAGAGGTTTTCCTACATCCACTGTTACATATTCTATCATGTTGAGCAAGATCAGATGATCTACCACTCCACTCTCTATGGAACGTCATAAATTAGTCTCCCTAGAGGGATGTAATTTATGGGCTTCATGTTGTTTCTGGTGTCTCTGACTGAATCCCTCAGATACTTGAAGAGGAGGGAGGGGAGACTCAGCTTCAACCCTTTATGCAGACAGTGCATAATGCACTTCTGTCTTGTGTTGATATAGTCCAATGAATTTGATGTTGGACGGTGGTAGATGGTTCCCATGATTATCTTCAACCAAACTCTTAGATGTTGGTGAAGTTCCTTGTTATTGGAAGATTTCTTCTCAGAGTTCTGAGCGAAGATGGATGGGATGATTTCTTGGGACATGTACTTTGCCATGGGATTGATGTTTTAGATTCTTCTTCCTCCCACAGACTCCATATTCAACAGCTTTGTTATAGATTTTTCCTTGATAACGGTCTTCACCCCCAGAACGTATGACATTATACAGTAATCGTCGTAGTCCGCAAACCTCCAAAATTCCTTCACTAAGAAGGTGTAGACTGGACCATAGAGCCTTTGGAAATAGTTTCCCCAACCTTGATTTTCAAGTTCTTCAGTAAGATCAAAACCATTTCTTTTAAGGTTGTCAAAATCAATCAGCAGTTCACATAGTACTTCCAGATTTTCAAACGGAGTGGCTAGATTTATGTGAGGGGGCGGTCAAGAACGTGGGGTTCTTTGTATGCAGTTATTGAAGTTGTAGCAGTTTAAGTAGCAACCTGATGTGGAGCTTCAGCACGTTGCTCAGCAACATCCATTTGCTAAGAGTATTCATAGACCTGTTGTTGTTGAGGATCCATTTGAAGTTATAGAAGATGAAGATTTATATGAAGATGAAGGCTGTTGAAGCTACAGAGGAAATGAGCGTAAGAGGGTTTGTATAGGTTGTGAGTGAAAAGTATGATAGTGAGAAATGTGGTAAATATATATACCTAACCAAAATGCACGCAAAACGACAGTGTATTAAATAAGAAAGGGACTATGAAATTGGATTTTTACTTAAACATAAGGCAGCGGTATTATCATAAAAGATAGGGATGTTACTCTCATATATCTGAAAGTCCTCAAGCTGATTCTTCGTCCAGAGCATCTGAGTGCTGCATAGTGAAGCTGAAATGTATTCTGCCTCTGCAGTTGACAGTGCAATGGTCGATTGTCTTTTGCTAGCCCATGAGATGAGGTTTCCTCCCAGAAATTGACAGTTCCCATATGTGCTTTTGCATTCCAATCTGTCTCCAGCGTAATCTGCATCACAATACCCATAAAACTTATACTTTGATGTTTTCTTGTACATCATGCCCAGGTTAGGTGTTCCTTTCAGATACCTTAGGATTCTCTTAACAATAATTAAGTGAGATTCCCTTTGATCTGACTGAAATCTGGTACAAAGATATACACTGAATAATATATCTAGACGCGTAACAGTCAGATAGAGAATAGAACCTATCATACCACGATAGAGTTTCTGACAAACCTTTTGACTTACCTCTTCTTTCTCCAGAATGTAAGTAGGATGCATGGGAGTCTTTGCTAGTTTGCTTTCTGACATTTCAAATTTCTTCAGAATGTATGTTATGTATTTGCTTTGATATACATATGTAGCATTTGATGTTTGATTAATTTTAATCCCCAGAAAGAACTTTAGTTCTTGCATAAAACTCATTTCAAATTTAGCCTGCATTAGCTCAGAAAATTCTTGACAAACAGAGGGGTTAGCATAACCAAAACTTATGCCATCAACGTATATCTGACAGATCATAAGGTCGTTTATGATGTTTTTAGATAAGAGAGTGGAGTCCACTTTGCCTCTAATAAAATCATTTTCTAGAAGAAAAGAACTTAGTATTTCATACCAAGCTCTGGGAGCTTGTTTCAGACGATAGAGAGATTTTTTCAGTTTAAAAACATGTTCTGGACATTTTGAGTTTTTAAAACTAGGTGGTTGATGGACATACACCTCTTCAAAAATATATCCATTCAGAAACGCACTTTTTACATCCATCTGATATAATTTAATAGGGTAATTTACAACAAAAGATACAAGTAGACAAATAGATTCTAACCTAGCGACTGGAGCAAAGGTTTCATTGTAGTCAATACCTTCTTGTTGACTATAACCTTGTGCCACCAATGGTACTTTATTTTTTACCACTTCACCCTTTTCATTAAGTTTGTTTCTGAAGACCCATTTGGCTCTAATCACATGGGTTCCCTTGGGTCGTGGTACAAGATCCCAGACATCATTCTTGGAAAATTGATCAAGTTCTTCTTACATTGCCATAATCCATTATTTTTCTTGAAGAGCTTCTTCACAAGATGTTGGCTCTATCAGAGATACTAGTTCCAGAAGTGTTTCTTTAGAGCCTTTGAATGTCCTGACAGGTTCATATTTATTTTCTAGAATCAATTCTTCAGAAACATTTTGTCTATTTCTTGTTTTCTGATTAATTGTGACTTCAGGTGCTTCTGACGTTTCATTTTTTGCTTCCTCAGATTTTTGGTCTTTTCGTCATAACCTGCAAGTGTTATCTCCAAATCTACAAAATTTTCAACTAGCTTTGACTTTTCAGAGTCAAGCTTATCATCAAATATGACATGTATTGATTCTTCCACAATTTGTGTTTCTGTATTGTATACTCTATAGCCTTTAGAGCGTTCTGAGTATCCTAACATAATACACTTTTGTGCTTCATAGTCAAACGTGTTCAGATTATCTTTAGTATTTAGGATAAAACAAGAGCATCAAAACATATGAAAATAAAAAATGTTGGGTTTTCTTCCCTTACACAGTTCATATTCTCCAGAATAGGTCTAATAGAGATTTTATTATGAACATAACACACTGTATTCACAGCTTCACCCCAGAAGTGTTTAGTCATATTTGTTTCATTGATCATGGTTATGGCCATTTCTTGGAGAGTCATATTCTTCCTTTCTACAACTCCATTTTGTTGTGGAGTTCTGGGACATGAGAAATCATGAGATATTCCATTAAAGGCAAAAAGCTCTTCAAAAAGTTTTTTTTCAAATTCGCCACCATGATCACTTTTGACTCTAATGATTTTAGAGTTCAAATTCATTTTGCACTTTTGAGTAGAAACTGGTGAACACAAAATGTGACTCATTCTTGCATCTTAAGAATTTTATTCATGTCCAATGACTATAATCATCAAAAATGACAAGTCCATACTTCTTACCATTGACTGACGCTGTCTTAACAGGTCCAAAAAGGTCAATGTGTAAAAGTTCCAGAGGCTTAGAGGTAGAAACAACATTTTTGTTTTTGAAGGTTGTCTTAGAAAATTTTCCTTTCTGACATGCTTCACAAAGAGCATATGAAGAAAACTTTAGCTTAGGTAGGCCTCTGACTAACTCAAGTTTATTTAGTTGAGAAATCCTCCTCATGCTAATGTGACCCAAGCGTATATGCTATACCCATTGATCTTCATTTACAAACATTAAACATTTTACATTTTGATCTTTTAAATCTGAAAGCTTAACTTTGTAAATGTTGTCCGTCCTCTTACCAGTGAAAAGGACTGTGTCATTTTTCTGATTAATAACTTTGTACGTTTTTTGATTAAAGATTATTTCATAATCGTTATCACTTAATTGACTTATGGATAACAAGTTATGCATTAATCCTTCAACATAAAGGACATCAGAAATAGAAGGAAGAGATCCATTACCAACTGTTCCAGGTCCTCTTATTCTTCCTTTCTGATTTTCTCCAAAGCCTACGAAGCCAAAGTCTTTAAGTTCCTCGCTTTGAAACATATGCTTTCTTCCTGTGATGTATCGCGAGCATCCAGAGTCCAGGTATCATGATTGGTGTTTTAACTCTGCTGCACAAGATATCTGCAACATATATTATTTTATCTTTTGGTACCCAGAATCTTTTAGGTCCTTTATGATTAGTTCTCCCAGAGTTTCTGAAAACTTTGGGTTTTCTATCATTATTAAATTTACGTGTTTGTGCATGTGAGTAATCATCTTCATCAAAGTCATATCCAATTCCTCTTTTCTTATTGTGACTAACACCATAAATCATAGAAGCCATTTTGCTTCTTTCAAGCCTATTGTTCATAAATTTCTGAAAAGCTTTTTCATATTTATATATGATGGTGTTAGAAGTAGGTGGATCTTTGGAAAGAGTTTCTTCAAGTTTTGAATATTTTTTATTGAAAATTCATTTTATTTTTCAAGGATAAAGTTATTTTCTTTAAGTTCAAAAACTTCTTTCTCAAGCTTATCACACTTTTCAATTGTCTCTTCATGATCCTTTTTCAGGTTCTTGAATTTCATTCGAAGCTTCTTATACAAGCTCAGAGATTCTGATAAACAGGCTTCCAGATTAGAGAGAGAAAAGTCAGAGAATACCTCTTCATAATCTGATTCCTTTTCGGATGAACTTCCAGATGTGGTGGCCATGAAATCAACATTTGCATGTTCCTCTTCGGAATCAGATTCTGAAGCGTCAGATTCAGAGTCATCCCATGTCGCCATGAGTCCCTTCTTCTTAGCTTTGAAGGAGTTTTTCTTGAATCCTTCTTTTCTGGAACTGTCTTTCTTGAGCTTTGGACATTCATTTCTGTAGTGTCCAGGCTATTTGCATTCATAGTAGGTTACCTCTTTGTTGGGTATTCCTCTAGAGGTTGACTCTGGACGATCTCCCTTCTGTATGGGTCTTTTGAAGTTATTATTTCTTTTTCTCCATAGTTTTTTGATTTTTATGGATAGAAGAGATAACTCCTCTTCATCATCAGAATCTTCCTTCTCTGAGTCATCATCGTCTTCTTCTTCACCTTGAAAGGCTTTGTTCCTTTATAGCTTTCTTCTTTCTGATCTAGACTTCAGAGCTACTGATTTACTTTTCTTCTAAGGTTCATCTTCCTCTAGCTCTATCTCATGACTCCCGAGGGAGATGATAAGTTCTTCAAGGCTTATGTTGTTCAGATCCTTGGATAACTTTAAAGCAGCAACCATAGGTTTCCACTTCTTTGGAAGACTTCTGATTATCTTTTTGACATGATCTGCTGTTGTGTATCCTTTGTCCATAACCTTGAGTCCTGCAACTAAACTTTGGAATCTAGAAAACATTACCTCAACAACTTCATCATCTTTCATTCTGAAGGCTTCATACTTTTGGATTAAGGCTAGAGCCTTAGTCTCTTTGACTTGATTATTGCCTTCGTGAGTCATCTTAAAGGAATCAAAGATTTCTTTAGCTGCTTCCCTATTGGTGATCTTTTTGTACTCATTGTAGGATATTGCATTCAATAAAATAGTTTTGGCTTTGTGGTGATTCTTGAAATCACGCTTTTGATCATCATTCTTTTTGCTTGTTGTTATGGTGATACTAAGAGCAGATATGGGTGGTTCATAACCATTTGTAACAATGTCCCATAGATTAGGATCGTAGCCTAGGAAGAAGCTTTCAATTTTATCCTTCCAATAATCAAATTTCTCTCCATCAAACACTAGAGGTTTATCGTTGTAGCTATCTCTTTCATTTGTGTTATCCATGATGTTTTTCTCACGATGGATCTCTCTACACTATTAAGTGTTTGATTCAAAAATCAATAACAGAGTCGAAGCTATGATACCAATTGAACGTGGAGAAAAACAAGAAAGGGGGGTTTGAATTTTTTTTACCATAAATAAAAACTTTTTCAATGCCACACACAAGAAAATAAAAGCAGATAACACAAGGAATTTATCTTAGTTCGCTTGAAAATCAAAGTTACTCCAGTCCACCCGGCCAAGGTGATTTCATCTTCAATAAAGACTTAATCCAATAATCTTGAAAGATTACAACAATCGTCTAAGAGTTCAGTGATCTCTTAGCTCTCTCAAGTCTACAGACTTCACATGTCACTTGAGGAACCACAACAACTAGAGAGAATTACAAGTGAGTGTTTAGTGCTTCTAGACAAGCGGTATGCACACAATTGAAAACAGATGATCAATGATCACGCTATGAGCAACAACTCTTGTGTGATTATTAAATTTTACAATAGCAAGTATTTAGAATATTGCTCAAGATGTATTGTAGAATTCTTGTGTAATAGCTTCGTGTACTGGTATGATGATGGTGAGGCCTTTTTATAGTGATTGGAGATGATACTGTTGGAGAGAAAATTGATGGTGACATCTTGCCAATAGTGGGACTTAATGACATTAACTTTCTTGTCCTTTCCATAACAGTCTTGTAGTGTAGTCAATGTTGTCCATATATATATTCATACCATACTTAGAATACTTCTTGATTAGGTTTATGGTTTTGATGAATCAGATGATCTGTTGGGCATGAATCAGAGTGAGCGGAATCATAGTCTTTTGAGTAAAGCTTGAATTCTTCAAATAGTTGTTTGTTGAGTAGTCTTCAGTGTCAGCTTGACTGATCTTCAGATAGAGTGTCTTCAGAGTCTATAGATGTAAAGTCTTCAGAGTCTTTACAATCTTCAGATGTAGAGTCTTTAGATTTACAGTCTTTAGATGTAGATGATTCTCTCAGAAGTGTGTGTTTGGAGTAAGATACGATATCTTCATTGTTGGATCAGCCGTTCTGGACTTCGTCTGATGTCAAATATTGTTTCTATCAGATTCATTTTACCTTAGAAACCCGTACACTTAGAGAAATTTATTAGGGTACCAAATTAATTCTTTGTTATCATCAAAACTTAGAGATATATTGCAGAACTAGAATCTTGTTCTAACATCAACATCCTATTCAACATCATTACTAGTGTGAAACCTTGCTTTGAAAGTTATTAATCTAGGAAGATCAATTGGAGATATGCCTTTTGATGATGATAACTAGTCTTTGAATATAACAATTGTTATCAAGCATAAAGTGGTTGAATATGCAACCAAATCATTAGGGTTTGTTAAATTAGGGTTTGATGAACTTTATTATATGTTCTTGATAAACACTATTTGGTTAATCTCCCTGAGGCGGGTCAGGTGAGATCACAATTGTCCTGTCTTTAGTAGGTAATTCTCGTCAGTCTTTCTTCCTTGATGGGAAGTCTTTTTATACCTATAATACCTCAAAGGACCATTTAATAAGTGTCTCTTTGAATCCCATGTTTAAATGGTGTTAATAACGTCTGTCGTCCTCTGTTACTATCATGTAAAGTCTCCTTCATCATTTTCTGTAACTCCTTATGCAATCATGGATCTACCTTGTAACCGTTATGTGTGACCGTCCATGTCATCTGCCAGCACTCACACGAGACCGGGTCCGGCCTGTTCATGTCGTCTAATAGAGCTATCATGAGACCGGGTCCGACCTGTTCATGTTATCTACCAACACTTCCATGACCGGGGTTCAACTTGTTCATATTATGCAGCTCTACATGTTGTCTCCTCATACTCGGCATCAGTAACTCGGCCTTGGATATTGGTCATTACTAGAACCAAACTTTTCATCTATTGGATATGCTAAACTCTAGAGATAAAATTAGGTCAAGTATATGTATCACTACCATGAAAAAGGTTTTTTTACCTCGCTTGAAACAAGGTTTTTACCTTGGTTTGATGGGCAAGGTAACAAATAGTGTAATGGAAAGTTTTCCACTTTTCCCCTCAGTTGATTTATCCACCGAGGTGAAATCAACAACTTCCCTTCGTATGGTTTTTCCACTGAGGTGAAATCAACAACAACAAAACCATTCTCCATGATGGATTGCAAGAGCAAAGAAATATTTTGATCAATGTTGATTCCTTAATGTAATATCTTCTCTCACAATTGTTAAAATTATTTTCTATAATACATTCTTGTTAAAAATGTTTAATGTTGCTAGAAAAATATATGGATGTAGGAGTTGTTGTTGTTGTCCAGTTTAAATATTTCTAAAAACAACAAAAATAACACTAATTATTTGAGAAAATAATTTTATCAATTATATGAGAAGATAATTAAGGAACCAACCTTAAGACATTTCTCTATTCTACAATCCTTCTAGAGAATTGTGTTGTACTTCATGCAATGCTTTCATTATGAGTGTTTTCATTACATTAAGTTGGTATTTCAGCACTCTCAAGAAAAGTCATTGGTATTTATGTGGATTAATGAATTGGCAATGTCTTGACTATTGTTATTTTAAAAATGGACGACAAAGATTCGTTAATTAAAAAAATAGATTCCCCTCGGTTGTCAGCACAACTAAGGAAAGTGGTCATATATAAAAAAATTAAAAATAATAAAATGCAGTAAAATGCAATTGGCGGGATTCGAAGGGGAGTTGCTCAAAAATTTGTTTCTCAGTTTCTAGCTCAACCGATGGATTAGGTCATTACTAAAAAATTAAGAAAAATAATAAAATATGCTAAAATAAAGTTGTTGGGATTCGAAGGGGTGTTGATCAAACTTTCTCATTGGTACAACCAAGGGAATATGTAATATTAAAAAAAATATCTATATTGATATGTGGCGCACCTATGATTTCAACCTTGGTTGTTCGTTGGTTGGGATGAAAACTATGTCATAAAATGTATTATTTTTGGTAGTGTATGAACTATCGATACTTAATACTATTTTATTTGTTAATATATTGAGAGATTATCTATTAGACAATATGATTGATCTCACATTATTGACTTAGACACAAGATACGAAGAGAGTGATCAATGGTAATATTAATATCTAATTATAATTTCATAGTACTGATCACGATGATACATGAGGACATATTGATGAAATCTAACCCCAACAATTGTTTTCAAATGTTAACACCAAAATTCATTTTATTACTTTTCATTTTACTTTATGATATTTCAAAATTGACAAACAAATAATATTTGATAAATCATTCTTAAAATCATGTAAACTATTGAATGGCCTTTCAATCACAACTAAGTCATTTGAAGTTGAGAAATAACTTGTATTTGCTTTTACACTTGCAATAAATGTGAATGAGTTTACGATGGGTGGAGCAGCTCAAGTGACATGTACTCTTAAATGAGTATACTCTTAAACATCATCATTTAATTATATTTATTTATTAATATAAAACAATTATTGATATTTAAAAATAAAAAACTTTTCAAAAAATGGTAGAATCCATGTGTAAAATACAATTAAGTGTATGGAAAATTGTTTATTTTAAGTATGATATTTGAAAAGAAAATTATTGGGATAAAAAGAAGCAGTTTAATTCACTTTAATTAAAATGGTATTACTATATACAAAATAGGTAATCAATAAGTCATAAACTAGTTCTTAAAAAGTTATTTTCATTAATTTAATTATTATACTTTATAAACATAATAAAATATTTAAAATATATGAGATCCAGTATTTTAATTTTATATATATATATATATATATATATATATATATATATATATATATATATATATATATATATATATATTCGTCAACTTAATCCATAACTTTTTAATAATAAAAATTAGATTTAATATTTCTTAATTCAGTAGATCAATTTTGAAATTTATTGAACTGTCTTTATTTAAAAAATATTCATATTAGTTCATTAACTTTTTAAAATATTTTTTTTTGTCAAATTAGCAAAAAAAATAAAAAAATCAATCATTAAATTTATTGATAAATTAGTCAAAAATAAATAATAGAATATATTTTGAAGTAATAAAAAACAAATATGATCTTTTTTATGTTAAGGATTAAAATGAATCCTGAGATTAATATATAGAACAAAGAAAAAAAATATTAAATCTAAAAATTAAATTGACCGATTTTATATAAACATGATCAATTTATTATATTTCCATAATCAATTTATTAAATTAAAGATATACTGATAATTTAAAAGTTAATTTGATAGTTCAAACCAATAATGTATAAAAAATTATATTTTGTTTTTTAGTCAATAACGTCAAGCAATGTGGATGGTGAATCTGGTCGAAGAGATAACAACGAAGAGTCATGGAGCAATTACCATGAAGATCGACATCATGTCAGCTATCAATCTGGAGAAGAATCCAATAGCACATGATCGAAGCAAGCACATTTAAATGAAGTTCCATTATCTTCGAAAGCAGGTAGCAGATGGGAAGATGAATGTGGAACACAGGAGTTGTTGTTGTTGTTCTAATTTAATAGTTATAAAAACAACAAAATTAACAACAACTAACACTGCTAAGTATCATTCATGATTTCCTAACTAACATCAAACATTTTTAACAAACATCCATTTAAGAAAATAATTTTATCAATTATATGACAAGATACTTAAGGAACTAACCATAAAACATTTCATTATTCTACAATCCCTTCTAGAGAATGGTGTTGTACTTCATGTAATTCTTGTTGGTGCAAAGGTAGAATGAATGGAAATATTCTATTAAGAATGACGGCTACAAAAACATGATAAAAGTTACAATGATTGTCACCCTATTTATAAGCTAAAACTAGGGTTACTAGAATAGGATAAAATACTAAAATACCCTCTAACAAACTTAGGGGCTAAGAAAATAGTACAACTAAATATGAATTACTTCTAATACCATCCCTTAATTCATATTCCATCAAAACTTGTAACACCAATTCCATCCCTTAATCTGAGAAATTGGTCAGTCTTGATAGCTTTCGTCAGAACATCTGCCAACTGTTTCTGAGTGCTGCAGTGTACAACTTCTAACACTCCCCTCTGAACTTGATGTCTCAGAAAATGATACTTGGTCTTAATGTGCTTGCTTCTCCCATGCAACACTGGGTTTCTGCCAAGATTGATTGCAGACTTGTTGTCAATCATCAGCTTCAGAGGTTTGTTTACTTTAATCTTCAGATCCTGCAATAGATTCAGAATCCACACAGCTTGGCATGCAGTAACAGCACATGCAATGTATTCAACTTCACAAGTTGACAACGCCACAACAGTTGCTTCTTGGAACACCAAGAAATGGGACCTCCCAGAAATTTGAATAAGTACCCAGACGTACTTCTTCTGTCAACTCTGTCTCCACACCAATCAGAATCTGAATAACTCAGAAGTTCTGACTCATCATTTCTTCCAGAAGGAAATAATACTCCATACTTCAGAGTTCCCTTGATATACCTCAGAATCCTGACAACAACTTGGTAATGGGACCACTTAGGTTTACTCATGAACCTACTAACCATCCCAACTGAATAGCAAATATCAGGTCTGGTATTGCACAAATACCTCAGAGAACCAACCAACTGTTTGAAGGTTGTAGCGTCCACATCCTTTCCATCAGAGTCAGAATCCAGTTTCTGATTTGTATCAGAAGGTGTGACAGCAATCTTACAATTCTTCAGATTAAATCTCTTCAGAAGTTCTAATTCATACTTGAGCTGGTGCAAAATAATACCTTTCTCAGAGTATCTAAATTCCATCCCTAGAAAGTATGTCATTTTGCCTAGATCAGTCATTTCGAATTCATTCATCAGAACTTTCTTGAACTTGGCTATCTCCTGTTCAGAACTTTCAGTCAGCAATATATCATCAACATATAAACATACCAGAGTCATATTTCCTTCAGAAGTATGCTGAACATAGACACCGTACTCCATCTCACATTTCTGAAAACCTTGCTTCTTGAAAAATGAATCAATCTTCTGATTCCAAGCTCTGGGCGCTTGTTTCAATCCATATAGAGCTTTGTATAATCTGTACACCATCCCTTCCTGATTCTTTTTCACAAATCCAGGAGGTTGTGACACGTAAACTTCTTCTTCTAATGGACCGTTCAGAAATGCAGATTTTACATCTAAATGCATCAGAGGCCAATTCCTGTTAGCAGCTATTGCAATCACCATTCTGATTGTTTCATGTCTTGCTACAGGTGCAAACACTTCAGAGTAATCCAACCCAGGTTTCTGTAGAAATCCTCTGGCTACCAACCTTGCTTTGTGTTTTCCAATTGAACCATCTGGCTTTAACTTCTGCTTGAAACCCATCTGACGCTGATGGCTTTCTTGTCTTTTGGAAGTTCTGTCAGCTTCCAAGTCTTGTTTCTCTTTATAGCATCAAGTTCTTCTTTCATGGCCTTCAGCCAGAGCTTCTGCTTAAGAGCCTCTTCTGTACTCATGGGTTCAGAGTCTACTAACATGGCACACTGAATAACTTCTCCTTCAGAGTCTACTTCAGTGTCTTGCAGCATGTCAAATTCTGCATATCTTCTGGGGATGTTTCTGATTCTTTGTGGTCTCTGAACTTGTTCAGAGTCTTGAGCTTTAGAGTTTCTAGCTTCAGATGGTTGACTTCCTCCAGAGCTTTGACCATCTTCAGGGTCTGGCATATTTCCAGAGTCTGAATTGCCACCAGAATCTGGATTACCATCAGAGTCTGGGTCATCAGAGTCTGGATCATCAGAGTCACCTTCATCTTCTGAGTCTTCTCCAGAGTCAGAATCACTATCAGAATCAACGTCAGAGTTTACTCTAACTTCAGAAATTCTTAACTCTGACCTTTCTTCAGAAGTTCTAACATCAGAATCAGATTGAGACTTATCCCAATTCCAAAATTCTGATTCCTTCACAATCACATCTCTGCTGAATTCAATTTTATTGGTTTCTGGACAATAGAGCTTGTATGCACCTGTACTGTGGTACCATATCAGAATCATCACTTTGCTTCTATCATCCAGCTTCTGTCTTCTGGCTTCTGGAACATGTTTATAGCAAACAGAACCAAACACCTTCAGATGACTAACACTTTGCTTATCTCCAGTCCACTTCTGTATTGGAACTATTTCCTTCAACTTCTTCGTAGGGCATCGGTTGAGTACATACGTTGCAGTGGCAACAACTTCTCCCCAGAGCTTCTGAGGAAGTTTCTTCTCCTTTAGCATGCTTCTCACCATATCAAGCAAAGTGCGGTTTCTTCTTTCAGCAAGACCATTGTGTTGAGGGGTATAAGGAGCAGTAACCTCATGCTCAATTCCATTCTCCTCATAGAACTTCTGGAACTCTTTGGAGTTATACTCACCTCCACCGTCAGTTCTAAGAATCTTCAACTTCTGACCACTCTGATTCTCAGCCTTCATTCTGAACTTCTTGAATTCATCAAACACCTCGTGTTTAAACTTAATAAGGGATACCCATGTCATTCTTGTGAATTCATCAACAAATAACACAAAGTATTTATTCCCTCCAATCGATGCTACTGGAAATGGACCACACACATCAGAATGTACAACTCCCAAGGCATGTTTTGCTCTTGGAGCAGTTTCTGACGCAAATGGCAATCGTGGTTGTTTTCCTTCCATGCAAACTTTGCATGACTTTTCAGGCTTCTTAATTGCAGAAATTCCATGTACCAACTTCTTTGAATTCAGATGTTTTAAGCTTCTAAAATTCAAATGACCAAATCTTCTGTGCCACAGCTCACTCTCCTTCTCAGCACTTGTTGCACTAAGACATTCTGAGTCTGCAGTTCTGACATTCACCTTGAATGTTCTATTCCTTCCCTGTTCTGACTCCATGATCAACTTCTGATTGCAGTCATACAACTTTAGAAGATTGTCCTTCATGGTAACTGAAAAACATTTCTCAATTAATTGTCCCACACTCATCAGATTGCTTTTGATGCCAGGTACATACCACACGTTCTGAATCAATGTTGTTTTCCCATTGTTCAGAATCACTCTGACATTTCCCATACCTTCTGCATTAAGATATTTGTCATAAGCACATCTGATCTTTGTCCTCTTTTCAGAGTCAAAGTCAACCAGCCATTTCTTGTTTCCAGTAAGATGATTTGAACAACCAGTGTCCATATACCACCAGTCTATCAGATCCATATCATCAGATTCAGAGGCCATCAATAGCACAGATTCGTCATCAGAACTTCTGGCTATATTTGCTTCTTCTGATTTTCTCTCCTTGTTTGACTAACAGTCTCTAGCAAAGTGACCAAACTTTTTACAACAGTAACATTGGATCTTCTTCTTGTCATACTTCTCTTTTCCCTTCTGAGCATTCTTTTGTCTATCAAAGGTTGAGCTTTCTGACTTCTGACCACCATCAGATCTTCTCCTGGCTTCTGACTGCTTCTGATACCTCCTATCAGAAGTTGCTTTCAGAGCCTGCTGCTCTACTTCCCTTTCAGAAGTTCTTTCAGTCAAACTCAACTCTTGCGCTTCTAGACTGCTCTGCAGCTCTTCAATTCTCATGGTGCTCAGATCCTTGGAATGTTCTATTGCTACTACAATGTAATCAAATTGAGAGGTAAGGGATCTCAATACCTTCTCCATGATTGTTTCTTCAGAAAGAGTTTTTCCACACGCTTTCATCTCATTAGTGATCAGAATCACTCTGGAGATGTATTCAGAAACTTTCTCATTATTCTTCATGTTGAGATTCTCATATTGCTTTCTCAAGGACTGAAGTTTCACCTTCTTCACTGATGCGTCACCACCATAACATCTAACCAGTGTGTCCCACGCAGCCTTTGCTGTCGTTGAATCTGCAATCTTCTCAAACACATTTACATCAACACATTGATGAATGAAGAACAATGCTTTCTGATCCTTCTTCCTTACTTCCTTCTGCGCATTTTTCTGTTCATCCGTCGCATCTGCTGCTATCGGAACATAACCATCAGTGACAAGATCTAGAACATCTTGAGCACCGAACAGTACACGCATTTGGATCATCCAACGATTCCAGTTTTTACCGTCAAATACTGGAAGTTTGGTGTTCATGTTGCCGTTTCCGTTCATCTTTCTACCTTGCATAGTACACTCAGATTTCTCACACAGTGTTTCCCAACCCACAGAATTAAAATTCTGATCAGATTTTGTTCAAGATTCAACACGAATCTAAGAATCAAAATCAAACACACAAGACCTCACGTTCACTCGTGTTTCCCGTGTTTCCTAATGAATGCGAACCGGAGCTCTAGATACCAATTGTTGGTGTAAAGGTAGAATGAATGGAAATATTCTATTAAGAATGACGGCTACAAAAACATGATAAAAGTTACAATGATTGTCACCCTATTTATAAGCTAAAACTAGGGTTACTAGAATAGGATAAAATACTAAAATACTCTCTAACAAACTTAGGGGCTAAGAAAATAGTACAACTAAATATGAATTACTTCTAATAATTATTTCATTATGAGTGTTTTCATTATATTAAGTTGGCATTTCAACACTCTCAAGATAAGTCGTTGTGGCATTTACGTTCTATTTGGTTGGTGTGAATTTCATGCGGATCACCGGTATTTTATGTGGATTGATGAATTGATAATGTCTTGACCGTTGTTATTTTATAAATGCACGACACAGATTCGTTAATTATAAAAAAAATAGTTTCCCCTCGATTGTTAGCACAAATAATGAAATTTGTCATAAATAAAAAATTAAAAAAATAAAATGCACTAAAATGCAATTTATGGGATTCGAAGGGGGAGTTGATCAAAAATTTGTTCCTCGATTTCCAGCTCAACCGATGGATTAGGTCATTAATAAAAAAATTTTTAAAAAAAGTTAAAATTTAGTTGTTGGGATTCAAATGAGTGTTAATTAAACTTTTCCCCTTGGTACAACCAAGAGAATATGTAGTATTTAAAAAAACATCTATATTGAAATGTGACGTGCCTATGATTTCAACCTTGACTGTTCATTGGTTGGGATGAAAACTATGTCATAAAATGTATTATTTTTTGTAGTGTGTGAACTATTGATACTCAATACTATTGTATTTGTTAATATGCTGAGAGATAATCTATTAGACAATATGATTGATCCCACGTTATTGACTTAGACACAAGATGCGAAGAGAGCGATCAACAATAATATTAATATCTAATTATAGTTTCATAGTATTGATCACGATGATATATGAGGACACATTGATGAAATCTAACCCCAATAATTTTTTTTAAATGTTAAACCAAAGTTCATTTTATTACTTGTCATTTTACTTTATGTTAATTCAAAATTCACAAACAAACAACATTTGATAAATCATTCTTAAAATCATAGAAACTATTGAACAGTCTTTGAAACACAACCAAGTTAGAATTGACAAATAACTTGTATTTATTTTTTCACTTGCAACAAGCGTCAATGAATTTATGATGGATTGAGCAGCTCATTTGACATGTACTCTTAAATGAGTGTAATCTCAAACATCAACATTTAATTATATTTATTTATTAATATAAATAAATTATTGATATTTATAAATAAAAAACTTTTCAAAAAATGGTAGATTCCATGTATAAAATACAATTAAGTGTATGGAAAATTGTTTTTTTTTTTAAAATATGATATTTGAAAAGAAAATTATTGGGAAAAAAAGAAGCACTTTAATTCACTTTAATTAAAATGGTATTACTATATATAAAATAGGTAATCAATAACTCATAAACTAGTTCTTAAAAAGTTATTTTCATTAATTTAATTATTAAACTTGATAAACATAATAAATTATTTAAAAATATATGAGATCCAACAATTTAATTTTAAAATATATATAAATTCGTCAACTTAGTCTATAACTTTTTAATAATAAAAATTAGGTTTAATATTTTTTATTGAGTAGGTTAATTTCGAAATTCATTTAACTCTCTTAACTTAAAAATATTCATATTAGTTTATTAACTTTTAAAAATACTTTTTGTTAACTTTTTTGTCAAATTAATAGAAAAAAAAATCAAAAATCAATCATTAAATTTATTAATAAAATTAATAAAAAATAAATAATATAATACATTTTGAAAAATTAAGAAATAAATATAATTATTTACCAAAATGAATCCCGAAATAATATATATAACAAAAAATATTAAATCTAAAAATTAAATTGACCGAATTATATAAACATTATCAATTTATAATATTTCCACAATTTATTAAATTAAAGATATACTGATAATTTAAAAGTTAAATTGATAGTTCAAACCAATAATGTATAAAAAAATTAAATTTTGTTTTTTCTTAATTATGTCAAAAGGGGATGGATGAAGCACCATAGAAATTTATTTAAAAGGGTCCCACCACAGGTAACTAATGACCCACAAACCTCTTACCATGATGGAAAATCAAAATGTACCCCATTTGGTTCTAATACCACCACCATTCCATGGCCACATGACACCTATGCTTCAACTAGCCACAATCCTTCATTCAAAAGGCTTCTCCATCACCATAGCACACACCCATTTCAATTCCCCTAATCCTTCTAATTACCCTAATTTCAATTTCCTACCCTTCTTTGATGGTTTATCTGATACCCAAATCACATCTAAGAATTTTATAGATATTGCTTCAACTCTAAGTACCAATTGTGTAACTCCACTTAAGGAGACATTAATTCATCATATGGCCAAATTAGAAAAGCTTGATGAAAAGATTGCTTGTATCATCTATGATGGATTTTTTCACTTCATTGATTCTTTGACTAAGGAATTGAAGCTACCAAGTATTGTCTTTCGTACCACTAGTGCTACTAATTTTCTCACTTATCATGTGTGTGCTCACCTACAAACCAAAGGGTACCTTCCCTTGCAAGGTTGTATATTATTTTAACTTTTTTTTTTTTTCACAAATTACTTTTTTTCAAGTCATCGTTTTGAAAAATTATTTTAATACGGTGTTATAGTCCATCTTGTCAAAATGCATTGGATCGAATTTGACCTAATTCTAAGAAATATTATAGATAAAATCAGACAAAGAGAATGTGAAATTATATTAACTTTCGTACTATTTGTCTTGTTTCAAATGAATTTGAGAATAAATATATTATTATTATTATTATTATTATTATTATTACTATTATTATTAAAATTTATTTTTAAGTCAATATTATCCTACTTTTAATTAGTTTATAACATATGTTTTTTTAATAAATTATTTATTGATTAATTTAAAAGATAATGAGGTTTTTCAATTTTGTATTGGCACTTTAATGTGATTAATTTCTTTTATAAAATCTAAGTGATTTTTTTATCTTATAATTTCTTTTAAATTTTTGTATGTGTTAATCATTTATTATTTTATTATAATTTATCAAATTTATAGTTCGATTTAAATACGGAAAGTTAATTTAATTAATGTTAATATCGAATTCATATTACATATATCTAATCCTTTTTATTTAAAAGTTTATAATAGATAATACTACACGCAATTCTATTTATAAGAGAAAATTTATTTTAAAAATTCATAATAGGTCGTTCTACCTTCGATCCTATTTATAAAAGAAAAATTATTTTTTAGATTTATTAAATAATAAATATATTTGGATTGTATGATGAACTAAATATATTAAATATTTAATGAATTTAAAAAGTCAATTTTCTTTTATAAATAAAATAAGTGGAATTACATGAGAATATCCAATTACTTTACCTTGCATTATGTAGCCCAAAATATAATTTAGGTATTTATTGTTAGACGAATGAGACTAATTAAAATGTAACATGTTTGATGTATGACATTGATAGATTCCAAGTCATTGGATTTGGTTCCAGAACTGGAGTTGCTGCGGTTCAAAGATTTACCTATTTTCGGTTTAACAAATCCACATGATTTCCTTCATAGCACATCTAAAACACTTTCCATAACACCATTAGCTGTTATTTTCAACACTGTGGATGGGTTGGAAGATTCATCTCTAAATGATCTTCAACATCTATACAATGTTAATCTCTTCCCGATAGGCCCTCTACACATGATTGCCAATGAGTTCGATAATATCAGCATTCTGCGAGAAAAGGATAATTGTATATCTTGGCTAAACAACAAACCAAGAAAATCTGTGTTATATGTAAGCTTAGGAAGCATTGCTAGTTGGGAAGAGAAAGAGCTAACTGAAATGGCCTGCGGATTAGTGAAGAGCAGACAAAATTTCCTTTGGGTTATTCGGCCCGAGACAGTTACCGATGTTTCGGCGTGGTTGGAATCGTTGTCGGAAGATGTTAAATTAGGTGTGGTAGAGAGAGGTTGTGTTGTGAAATGGGCACCTCAAAGTGAGGTTTTGGCACATGAAGCTGTTGGAGGTTTTTGGAGTCATTGTGGTTGGAATTCAACATTGGAGAGTTTGTGTGAAGGAGTACCAATTATTTGTCAACCTTATTTTGGAGATCAGAGGGTAAATGCTAGATTGTTGAGCCATGTTTGGAAGGTGGGTTTGGAATGGTGTAATGTCATGGAAAGAAATGAGATTGAAAAGGTTGTTAGAAGACTTATGGTGAATCAAGAAGGAGAAGTATTGAGGAAAAGAGCAATTGAATTGAAGCATGAGATTAGGTTGTCTTTAAGTGGTTCTTCATGTGATGCATTAGATGGATTGGTAAAATTCATCTTATCATTAGAAGGAAGCAAATTGTAAACACCAATTTTGAGTGTTCATTGAATAAGAGTATATTTTTGAGTGTTAATTATTTTTCTTTAAATTAATAATTGCATTGAGATATGAAGAGTATATAACATTAGATAGATAGATAGATACAATAGCATGGTAGCATATTACATCCTTATAATACACAAAAACAAACCTATTTAGAGTTAAGGAAACAAACTGAAGAAACACCCTTCAATCGGTGCCTTCAATTTCAACGACCCTAACGTTCCTACCACCGGAAACTGAGGAATGTTCAAGCTTAGGAACAGTGACAACAAGAACACCATTAATCATGTTAGCTTTAAGCTGGTGAAGGTTACCATCATCTGGAATCTTAAACCTGCTCATGAAATCACCGCTCTCAACACTAACCTGAAGCATCCTCTCATCTTGGAGTTCGACCAATACGTCTTCGTTGGTGAAGGCGGGAAGCACAAGCTTCCAGACGTGAGCTCTAGGTGTTTCTTTCCAATCCAGATGGGTGTTTATGGATGATCGGAAGCCGAATTCAGGGAAGAAATTGGAAAAGGGAGAAGAGAGTGGGAAGTGAAAGTCCATGAAAGGGTCCAATTGAAACAGGTGATTTGGATCCCATAAGTTGACAGAGTTTGAATTGGAACCATTTCCTTGAACTTCGTCGATGGGTATTATCGACATCCTTAGAAAGATTGATTTTGTAGCAACTGGTGTGTAGTATTGTTGAACACTAACTCTGGAAGGAGCTTAAGAATAAATAGATCCCCTTACTTTGATTGTTCTAGAAACTTAGAGAGACTTCTACTTTTTCCATGTTTTTTTTAAAGTAAGATTATTTAGGGATTTTTTTTAAATAATTTATTTTTTTAATTAAAATTCTAAAATAATCATTTTTTAAAAATACTTATCGAAATAATCATTTTTCATGAAACATGCGTTAGTTTGACTGACACATCCATTTTGCAATGAGCATAGACGTCTATATCATTGGCGCATGCATAAAATTAAGATAATGAAATTGACGCATAGTTACTATATATTATGTGTATGTGTCATTGCATGTGGCTCATGCTCATGATGTATATAATTTTTTTTAAAATTATATTTTATACTTATAAATGAATAAATAAAATAAATAGGTAAATAAAAAATTATTATTATTATTATTATTATGATATAAAGTCAAAATACATAACAGTTGACAAGAAAATCAATGATCCGTCCGATTGAAACGCCCCCATGTTCCACATCCCGGTGCGTTAGCCTGCCTTCGAGGTCTCCCACGATTTCCCTGAGGTGTTTAAGGTCTTTGAGTGCTGACATGATGCAATGGTGGTTGGTGTGAAGATCCGGTGGAAGGTCCAACGGTATTTGACAGATTTGTCATCATTTTTTCCCAATAGTTGGGGGATTGTCGCCAAAGGCGCTGCCGTAATTGAGTTCGGTGTCCATGTTGTCGTAGTTGGATCGTTGTGGTTGGAGGGTTTGTGGACGGTATGGTTTGAAGGTGAGAAAAACAAGAAAGGGGGGGTTTGAATTGTTTTGAAAAATAAACGCTTTTCAAAATGAAAACCACACAATGATTTTATACTGGTTCGCTTATAACACAAAGCTACTCCAGTCCACCCGGCCAAGGTGATTTCGCCTTCAACAAGGACTTAATCCACTAATCTTGAAAGATTACAAACAACGTCTAAGATAAAAATCTCTTAGCCCTCTCAAGTATACAGACTACACAGAGTCACTTGAGGAAATCAACAAACAATAGAAGAAAGATTTATGTAAACTAGAGTGCTTCTAAGAAAGCAAGTATTACAAAATTAAGAACAAGAGTTTTTTCACGTTATAAGCAAAAGCTTCGTGAAGATCTTAGAGAGAAAGAATGTTTTTCTTGTGTTGATGTTTCAGTATAATTTTTCCTTGTATGTGTGTAGTAGTTGAAATGTTGATTTGCAATCCTTTATATAGATCAATGAAGTAGTAGTTGAAACTGATGGATATTGAGATGAAGTTACGCCATCACAAAAACAGCTTCTGCAGGATAACTTTTTCTTCTTGAAATGACTACTTACCACAAGTAGTATTTTCTTTATTGAAAATGGAGATTAACGTCTCTTTCTCAATTAGGAAATCCATTTGCAAATCTTTACTTGACTTCAACGTTACTCTTTCATGATTAGCAATTCCATGCTCAGAGTATTTGTGTTTCTGGAGAAATTTGGAGTTTTGTATCTGATGTTGATCTCTTGTGAGTTCAGATAGTTTCTTTAGATAGCGCTGAGAACTTCTGGAGTTTAGAGATAGCGTTGTTCAGAGTCAGAACATCTAGAGTTCACTTCTTGTTCAGATGCTTCTGATACTTTGTTGTTTTGCTTAGAGTTAGAACTTCTTGAGCGTGTTTCCTCATCAGATGCTTCTGATTATTTGAGAATATGTATCTGATCTGCTTCTGTATCTGATGACATCATCAGATTTCTTCCTTCTTTCTTTAGAATCCTGCACACTTAGAAACTTTTCGTTAGGGTGCCATTTTTGGTTTCATCCTTTGTTATCATCAAAATCAAGGAATCTGTTGTAGAACAATTTTTGTTCTTACAATCTCCCCCTTTTTGATGATGACAAAACAACCTTAATTAGCAGATGAAACATGAATAATATTAGATCAGATAGACAGAAGCTCCCCCTGAGTTAGTGCTTAGGGAGTTCAGAAGTTCTTACCAGAGTTTCTTAAGTACAGAGGTTTCTGAAACTTTCTGCAATTTCTTAAGTCCAGGTTAGATAAATTTTATTTTTAAGAAAAATATGTTGCAGAATGCTTAAGGTATTAGACAATGTTTTCATCAGAGCTATTAATAATTTCTCCCCCTTTTTGTCAGAATCAAAAAGACATAGTAAAATAAATAAAGAGAAAAACATGAAATTCATATAAAAGCACAAAGGCAACAAGAAAACATCAGATTCAGAGAAGGCAAGAAACAGAAACAACAGGCAAGCAAAATAAATAAAATCCTAAGTGCCTAGGGGTTCGGAGGCGGAGGCATTCTCTAAAGCAGCATTGCAAGCATGTTCTGGATGTTGTCGTTGACAATATCTTGCTTGTCCATTCTAGCCCGGAGTTCATTCTGATCTTGCTTGAGTTCTTTCAGAGTCTGAAGAACCATAGGGATCACAGAAGAGGACTCCCCCAGAGTCAGAGCCTGCTGTGCTTCAGCTTCTGCAGCAGCTTGTGCTTCTGCATCCGCCAGAGCCTTGGCTTCAGCTTCCTTTTCCCTTAGGATTTCAGCTTCCTTAGCAAGTCTTTCTTCTTCTAGCCTTCTTGCTTCTTCTTCAGCTTCCTTGGCCAATCTCTCTTCCTCCAGCCTTCTGGCTTCAGCCTCTCTGGCAAGTCTCTCCTGGAGTCTTGCCTCAGCATTTCTGATGTAGCCATTTCTGACTCGTTCAGATATTCTCTTCAGTCTAAAGGCCTCAGATGTCATCCAGCCAATGACTCTGTTCCAGTGTGTCCTTACAGATTTAGGATCATCACTGAGTTCAGAGTTAGTGACCAGAGAATCGACCTTTTGAACTGAAGCCTCTGCAATCATCAAGATGGCTTCCTTAAGGGTAGGTTTAGAAAGTTCAGGTTCAGGTTCTGGTTCAGAGGTGTGAGGTGGAGAGTTTGGAGGGCTGAGATTTAAGGTGAGAGGTTCAGATTCTAATTCAGGTTGGGGTTCAGATTCTGCTTCTGGTTGAGGTTCAGATGTTTGGGGTGAAGCGTAAAGAGGGTTTAAATCTAAAGGTTCAGATTCTGGTTCTGGGGCAGCGGAGATGTTTGGTGGGATGATATCAGAGGTGTGGGGGTCAGAGGGTTGAGTTTCAGAAGGTATGGTGGTTGTTTGTTGTGGTGGAGGTGAGGTTGCTTCAGATTGTGTTTGTGTTTGTTGTTGTGAAGCAAGTCTTTGAGCCTGAATTTGGGCTATGGTTGGAGAGTTAGGGTCTGAGTATTCTTGGTCAGAGGAGATAGAAAGGTATGGGGGTGATTCTGGTTCTGAGGATGATGAAGAGGAAGTGCTTTGGTGGGTTTGTTTAGGTTCAGAGGGAGGTATGAATGTACGGGCTACATTTAGAACTGGTGTAGGTTGGGAGGTTCTGGTGATTGAGGGTGAAATATCAGAGGTGGTATAAATGGGTTGTGAAGAGAGAGGGTTAGAAGAAGCCATCAGAGGATTAGAGGTAACAGGAGGAACAGACTTACCAGTAGAGATATTCAGAGGAGCTGAAGATTTGCTTCCAGAAGTTTCTCCAAGTCTGGCCTTCTTTGCCTGTGGTGCTATCTTCTTTTCAGAAAGACCTCTCTTGTATCTGACGAAGTCTTCTTCAGAATCCAGACAGTCGTCGAGGCTGAATTCAGAGATGTCAACACCATCATCCAGCAGACGCTGAAGATAGATAGCAACAGCATCTCTGGGTTCATTCTTGAAGAACCTGGCCAGGCCATGAGGCATCTTCCTCTGATCTTTCAAACAATCCCAGGATGTATCCAGAGTTGGTTTGACTTGAATTTTCTTGATTATCCCCATACTCTTGAGGTTTCTGGCATTCAGAGGCTTCCCAACATCTATTGCCAGATCATCCATCAATTTGGTCTTTTCCAGATGGTCTACCAGTCCATGCTCAATGAAGACGTCAGATAGCAATCTTCCCAGAGGAATGTAGGATCTGGGCTTCATGTTATTTCTGGTTTCTCTGACGGAATCTCTCAGATATTTGAACAGGAGAGCAGGGAGGCAGATCTTTATACCCTTCTGAATGCAGTACAGAATGCATTTCTGGTCTGCATTGATGTAGTCAGAGGAGTTAGAGGCAGGACGGTGGTGAATAGTTCCCAGAATAATCTTCAGCCACACTCTGAGGTTCTGGTGCAGCTCCTTGTTCTTTGAAGGATTTCCTTCAACGTTGGGTTTGAAGATTGTTGGGTTGATAACATCAGTGATGCGCTTTGACCTAGGAGGGATGTTGTAAATCCTTTTTCCTCCACTTCTCTCCATGTTCAACAGAGAGGCAATAGACCCTTCAGTAATAACAATCTTCACCCCTAGAACATATGAGACGATGAAGTTGTCATCTGCATCTGCAAATCTCCAGAACTCCTTGACGAGAAGTGGGTAAATAGGACCATAAAGTCTTTGGAAATAGTTTTCCCACCCTTGTTGACGAAGTTCTCCAGTTAGATCAACGCCATTTCTTCTTAGGTTGTCGAAATCAACAAGCGATTCGCACAACACATCCAAACCTTCAAAAGGGGTTGAAAGGTTGATATGGCGTTCACGGTCAAGAACGTGAGGTTCTTTGTAAACAGGGGTGATAGAGACGCCTGTAACCGTTGGAGTTTGAGTGTTTGAGGTTTGAGCAGTAGAACTAGATTCCATTTGTTGAGAGAAGTTAAATACTTCTTGTTGTTGAGCGTCCATGGTGAAGAAGAAGATGAAGATTGAAGAACTTGCAGAGAATGCTTCAGAGAGGGTTTAGGGTTTTAGAGTGAGTGAGAGTGATAAGTGTGTGAAATGTGAAAAAAAGTGTTTATATACTCTAAGTAAAACACATGCAAAACGACACACATTCCAGCGTTAGCACAAAAATCAAAATAGCACGCTTGGGGGGAAAAATGATTACAGCTAATTAATGAATGTCTAATCCCAACAGTACGCACACTGCTCTAGGAGATTTCAAACGTTCTGACCTTTGATTTCTTTTGACAGCTGTCTAGAAGTTCTAGGGTTAGACGCTTAGAGCTCCACGTGTTTATGTATCTGATCTTCAGGAATACCAAAGGATAGGTTTCTGAAAATTTCTAACTCAGATATCTTCTTAACTTGATAGAAGTATCAGAGTCAGAGGCAGAAATACATTTGTTTACATCAGAGTCTCACTTTACTTTTTCAGAGCCATACTTCATTCAGGACAATTTTTAATGTTCAGATGTTCTAAGATAAAAAGAAATCTATCTTCAGCTAGAGGCTTAGTAAAGATATCTGCTCATTGATGTTCAGTATCAATGAACTTCAATGTTACTATCCCTTTCTGAACATAGTCTCTGATAAAATGATGTTTTATTTCAATGTGTTTGGCTCTGGAATGTAGAATGGGATTCTTACTTAAACAAATAGCAGCAGTATTATCACAAAAGATAGGAATGTTACTCTCAAAGATTTGCAGATCTTCTAACTGATGCTTCATCCAGAGCATCTGAGTTGTGCACAGTGACGCTGAGATATATTCTTCTTCTGCAGTTGATAGAGCAATTGTTGATTGTCTTTTGCTAGCTCAGGATATCAGATTGTTTCCCAGAAGCTGGCAATTTCCAGAAGTGCTTTTTCGTTCTATTCTATCTCCTGCATAATCTGCATCACAATAACCCGAGAGTCTATATTCTGATGTTTTCTCAAACATCAGGCCCAGGTTAGGAGTTCCTTTCAGATACTTAAGAATTCTCTTAACTGCTGTTAAATGAGATTCTCTAGGATCTGATTGGAATCTGGCACAAAGACAGACACTAAAGAGAATATCAGGACGAGTAGCAGTCAGATAGAGAAGAGAGCCTATCATACCTCGATAGAGCTTCTGACAAACCTTGTTGCTTACCTCTTCCTTTTCCAGAATGCAAGTTGGGTGCATGGGAGTTTTTGCAGAGTTGCATTCTGTCATGTCAAACTTCTTCAGAACGTCTTTAATATATTTACTTTGATGGACGTACGTGACTTATGGAGTTTGATTAATTTGAATTCCCAGAAAGAACTTTAGTTCTTGCATTAGACTCATCTCAAATTCTGCCTGCATTAACTTAGAAAATTCTTGGCAAACAGAGATATTAGCAGAACCAAAAATAATATCATCAACATAAATCTGGCATATCATGAGATCATTATTAAGGTTTTTACAGAAGAGTGTAGAATCAACTTTCCCTCTGATAAAATTTTTTTCCAGAAGAAAATTGCTTAATCGTTCATACCAAGCTCTGGGAGCTTGTTTAAGTCCATATAAAGATTTTTTAAGTTTAAAAACATGTTCTGGAAAATTTGAGTTTTCAAAGCCTGGAGGTTGATTGACATACACTTCTTCTGAAATATAACCATTAAGAAATGCACTCTTGACATCCATTTGATATAATTTGATAGAGTGATTTATAGCAAAAGATACAAGAAGACGAATAGATTCTAACCTCGCGACTGGAGCAAAAGTTTCATTATAATCAATACCTTCTTGTTGACTATAACCTTGAGCTACCAGTCGTGCTTTGTTTCTGACAACTTCTCCTTTCTCGTTCAGCTTGTTTCTGAAAACCCATCTGGTTCCAATGACATGAGTGCCTCTGGGTTTAGGAACGAGATCCCAGACATCATTCTTTGAGAATTGATCCAATTCTTCTTGCATAGCTGAAACCCAGTCGTTATCCTGAAGTGCTTCATCACAAGACATAGGCTCAATCAGAGACACTAGTCCCAGAGGAGTATCTTCAGAAGTTCTGAAGGTGGATCTGGTTCTGACAGGTTCGTCCTTGTTTCCCAGAATCAACTCTTCAGATACATTGATACGACTTTTGACTTTCTTTGGGATTTCTGGAGATTTAATTTCTTCAGAGTTCTGAGTGACAGTTGCTTCTAGAGTTTTATCAGATTCTACAAGGGTGATTTCCAAATCTGCAAACTTTTCAACTAGCTTTGACTTTTCAGGGTCAAGCTTATCATCAAATCTGACATGAATTGATTCTTCCACAATTTTGGTTTCTGTGTTGTATACTTTGTAGCCTTTAGAGCGTTCTGAGTATCCTAACATAATACCTTTCTGTGCTTTGGAATCAAACTTGTTCAGATGTTCTTTAGTATTTAATATAAAGCAAGAACATCCAAAAGGATGAAAATATGAAATGTTTGGTTTTCTTCCTTTACACAGTTCATAGGGAGTCTTTTCTAGAATAGGTCTTATAGAGATTCTATTCTGAATGTAACACGCTGTATTTACAGCTTCTGCCCAAAAGTGCTTTGCTACATTTGTTTCATTTATCATGGTTCTGGCCATCTCTTGGAGTGTCCTATTCTTCCTTTCTACAACTCCATTTTGTTGTGGAGTTCTAGGGCAGGAGAAATCATGGGATATTCCATTAGAATCAAATAATTCTTCAAAATCTTTGTTTTCAAATTCTCCACCATGATCACTTCTGACTCTAATAATTTTAGAGTCAAATTCTTTTTGCACTTTGGAACAGAAACTGGTGAATACAGAGTGAGACTCACTCTTGTGCTTTAGGAATTTTACCCATGTCCAGCGACTGTAATCATCAACAATGACTAGTCCATACTTCTTTCCATTAACTGATGCTGTTTTCACAGGACCAAATAAGTCAATGTGAAGAAGTTCCAGAGGCTTAGAGGTAGAAACAACATTTTTCTTTTTAAAAGATGTTTTTGAAAATTTTCCTTTCTGACAAGCTTCACACAGAGCATCTGAAGAAAACTTCAGTTTAGGTAGGCCTCTGACTAACTCAAGTTTAGTTAGCTGAGAAAGTTTCCTCATGCTAATATGGCCCAAGCGTCTATGCCATACCCATTGCTCTTCGTGAACTGACATTAGACATTTAACATTTTGATCTTTTAAATCAGAAAGATTTATTTTGTAAATGTTGTTTTTCCTCTTGCCTGTGAAAAGGACAGAACCATCGTTCTGATTAATGGCTTTACATGTTTTTTGATTGAAGATTACATCATAACCGTTATCACTTAATTGACTTATGGATAACAAGTTATGCATTAATCCTTCTACATAAAGAACATCAGATATAGAGGGAAGAGTACCATTACCAATAGTTCCGGAGCCTCTGATCCTTCCTTTCTGATCTCCTCCGAAGCCTACGAATCCAGCGTCTTTAAGTTCCAGATTTTGGAACATAGACTTTCTTCCCGTCATGTGTCGCGAGCATCCAGAGTCCAGGTACCATGATTGGTGTCTGAACTTTGCTGCATAGGATATCTGCAACATAGATAATCTTATCTTTCGGTACCCAGAATCTCTTGGGTCCTTTTAGATTAGTTTTCCCAGAGTTTCTTATAACTTTGGATCTTCTAGCATTTTTAAATTTGTGTTCTTGTGTGTGTGTGTAGTGATATGAAAAAGGAGATTTAATTTGGTCACTGGTAGAAGTTTTATCTTCCTTAGGATCATAACCAATTCCCCTTCTATTGTTCTGACTTACTCCATAAATCATGGATGCCATAATACTCCTATCTATCCCATTCTTTAGAAATTCTTGAAAGGCTTCTTCATATTTATAAATAATTTTATTTGAAGTTTGTGGTGCTTGAGACAACGCTTCTTCTAATTCTAAGTTATTTCTCTTAGCTCCATCTCTTTCTAATGTTAAAGATCTAATCGTATCTTCTTGTGCTAGAATTGTCATCTCAAGTTCACTACACTCTTCAAATTTTGCTTTAAGACAGCCTTTAATGTTTTTAAACTTTTGTTTTAATTTCTGATAAGAGGTAAGAGTTTCTGACAAACATGATTCTAAGTCAGATCGAGAAAGTTCAGAAAATACCTCTTCAGATTCTTCATCTGAGCTGCTGGATGTGATAGCCATAAGTGCTACGTTGGCCTGTTCATCAGAGTCAGATTCTGATGATCCAGATTCACTATCATCCCAGGTGGCCATTAATCCTTTCTTTGTTCTGAAGGTATTTTTCTTGAAGCTTTCTTTTCTAGAGTTGTCTTTCTTCAGCTTGGGGCATTCATTTCTGTAATGACCTGTTTCTTTACATTCATAACAGGTAATATCTTTGTTAGCTTTACCTTTTGAAGTTGACTCTGATCGATCCCCTCTGGGTCTTGATCTTCTGAAGTTGTTGTTGTTCCTCTTTTTCCAGAGTTGCTTGACTCTTCTGGTTAGTAGGGACAACTCTTCTTCATCATCAGAGTCTTCTGGTTCAGAATCGTCAGTATCTTCAGCTTCTGCCTGGAGAGCTTTGGTTCTGTCAGGTTTCCGTCTTTCAGATCTGGACTTTAGCGCTACTGACTTGTTCTTTTTCTGAGGCTCATCCTCCTCTAATTCTATCTCATGGCTTCTGAGAGAACTAACAAGTTCTTCAAGGCTGATATTGTTCAGATCCTTTGACAGTTTCAGAGCAGTAACCATAGGTCTCCATTTCTTTGGCAGACTTCTGACTATCTTCTTAACATGATCTGCAGTTGTGTATCCTTTGTCCAGCACCTTGAGACCTGCAATAAGAGTTTGGAATCTAGAAAACATAGCCTCTATAGCTTCATCATCTTCCATTTTGAAGGCTTCATATTTCTGGATAAGTGCCAGAGCCTTTGTCTCTTTGACTTGAGAGTTTCCTTCATGAGTCATCCTCAGAGAGTCAAGTATATCTTTGGCTGTTTCTCTGTTGGTGATCTTTTCATACTCGTTATAAGATATAGCATTTAGGAGTATGGTTCTGGCCTTGTGATGATTCTTGAAAACTCGTTTCTGATCATCTGACATCTTACTTCTGGGAACTTCAGCTCCATCCACTGTGACAGAAGGTTTGTATCCATCTGTGACAATGTCCCAGAGTTCAGCATCATAGCCTAGAAAGAAACTTTCAATTCTATCTTTCCAGTAATCAAACTTCTCTCCATCAAAGACAGGAGGCTTAACATTGTAACTATCCTTTTCATTTGTGTGGGCCATAGTTTTTCTCTTTATGGATCTCTCTACACTGTTAAGTGTTTGATTAGAAAATCAATAACAAAGCCTGAGCTCTGATACCAATTGAAGGTGAGAAAAACAAGAAAGTGGGGGTTTGAATTGTTTTGAAAAATAAGCGCTTTTCAAAATGAAAACCACACAATGATTTTATACTGGTTCGCTTATAACACAAAGCTACTCCAGTCCACCCGGCCAAGGTGATTTCGCCTTCAACAAGGCCTTAATCCACTAATCTTGAAAGATTACAAACAACGTCTAAGATAAAAATCTCTTAGCCCTCTCAAGTATACAGACTACACAGAGTCACTTGAGGAAATCAACAAACAATAGAAGAAAGATTTATGTAAACTAGAGTGCTTCTAAGAAAGCAAGTATTACAAAATTAAGAACAAGAGTTTTTTCACGTTATAAGCAAAAGCTTCGTGAAGATCTTAGAGAGAAAGAATGTTTTTCTTGTGTTGATGTTTCAGTATAATTTTTCCTTGTATGTGTGTAGTAGTTGAAATGTTGATTTGCAATCCTTTATATAGATCAATGAAGTAGTAGTTGAAACTGATGGATATTGAGATGAAGTTACGCCATCACAAAAACAGCTTCTGCAGGATAACTTTTTCTTCTTGAAATGACTACTTACCACAAGTAGTATTTTCTTTATTGAAAATGGAGATTAACGTCTCTTTCTCAATTAGGAAATCCATTTGCAAATCTTTACTTGACTTCAACGTTACTCTTTCATGATTAGCAATTCCATGCTCAGAGTATTTGTGTTTCTGGAGAAATTTGGAGTTTTGTATCTGATGTTGATCTCTTGTGAGTTCAGATAGTTTCTTTAGATAGCGCTGAGAACTTCTGGAGTTTAGAGATAGCGTTGTTCAGAGTCAGAACATCTAGAGTTCACTTCTTGTTCAGATGCTTCTGATACTTTGCTGTTTTGCTTAGAGTTAGAACTTCTTGAGCGTGTTTCCTCATCAGATGCTTCTGATTATTTGAGAATATGTATCTGATCTGCTTCTGTATCTGATGACATCATCAGATTTCTTCCTTCTTTCTTTAGAATCCTGCACACTTAGAAACTTTTCGTTAGGGTGCCATTTTTGGTTTCATCCTTTGTTATCATCAAAATCAAGGAATCTGTTGTAGAACAATTTTTGTTCTTACATGGTTGACCGAATTGGAACATTTAATCGTTTTGGAAACGAAACAATGGTTGTTGTGGTGTATTAAAGTCAAACAATAGTTGGGTGTTGTTGCAATGTGATGCTTGGGTGTTCATAATTGGGGGACTATGATGGCGTATACCCCAGACGGGACTTGTGTTAGTGGTAATGGCATATTCCACCGACTATTCTGGGTGTATCAACCATGCATTAAAGATTTTTCTTTCTGTAAATCCATTATACAAATTGATGGTACATGGTTGTACGGGAAATATAAAGGAACGCTACGAATGGAAGTGACACAATATGACAACAATAACATTTTTCCAATCGCCTTTGCACTAGTTGAAGGGGAGACTGCTAGGGGATGAAGTTTTTTCCTCAAAAATCTCTGATTGCATGTTGCTCCTCATCCTAACTTATGTTTGATCTCAGACATACATCCTTCAATTGTGAGTGCCTATAAAAACATTGATAATGACTGGTAGGATCCTCCTTCGACGCATGTCTACTGCATTAGATAGATCGCTCAAAATTTCATGCGGAGATCAAAGACAAAACATTGCGGAAGAAGGTTATCAACACAGGGTATGCATTAACAAAACCTTCTTTTAAACACTACCGCGAAGACATCAGATTGTCAAACGCAGATGTAGTAAGGTGGATCGATAATATTCCATTGGAGAAGTGGACTAGGGAATACGACAACGATCAACGATGGGGCCACATGACAAAAAATCTTGTGGAATCAATGAACTATGTCTTCAAAGGCATCTAAAACCTACCTATAATCGCTCTAGTGCAAGCAACCTATTTTAGGCTAGGGGTGTTGTTTGAGATAAGATGTTCCAAATGGAGTTCAGTGTTACAATCTGACAGTTGTTCAGTGATGCTTCAATGAAATTCATTAAAGAGGAAGCTGCCAAAGCTAACACACATGTGGTCACGGTGTTTGACCATACTAAAGGTTGGTACAGTTTTGTTGAGTCAATGGATCACAATGAAGGCATGCCGAGGGGACACTATCGAGTGGAACTAGATAAAGGATGGTGCGACTGCGAAAAGTTCCAAGCCTTTCGTATGCCCTACTCCCATGTCATAACGGCATGTTCAAAAGTTCGACAGGATCCTTCCAAATTACTATCCGAAATTTACAAAGTCATAAATCTTTGTAATGTTTACAAAATTAGCTATTTGGTGGTAGCAAAGGAGGTTTATTGACCTGTATATCAAGGGGACACTCTTTGAAACAATGAAATAATGCAAAGAAAGAAAAAGGGCCGCCCAAACAACACCCGTATTCGAACCAAAATGGATACGACGAACAAAATGGTTAGATTATGTAGTTCATGTTATCATCCCGGTCATAACCGTAATATCTGTCCCAGTGTTAGAACAAGCACAACAAGATAACTTTAATTGTAACTCTTTTGCTTTATATTAAAAACAACATTCATTTCATATGATAAGCATAAAAAATACAATAATTAAACAAAAACACAAGAAACTATAACAAATAAAATAACATCACAAACAAATACAACACATAAACATCATAACTATGCGATTACAACCATCAAAACAATTTTGTGAGAAATATACATCATCTTGTGAACGTCTATATAAGTTTTAATATTGGCCCAAAAAAGAACTTCTCCATTTTGGTTGAACGTCGTATCAAGCCATTGAATTTTTTTGATCATTTCACCATTTGCAATGTCTTCATCTAACCAATGGTTCAAGGTCATGTTAAGATGTTCAAACATATCTACATTCCAAATTCGGATATTGATCAGAGGTTGCACTATTGAAAATATTAAATCGGCATTTCTCTTCTGAATATAAGGATACAAGTATGAATATTAAGATATTTTAAAGAAAATAGAAGGAGATTGAAGGAAAATGGAAGGAGGGGATAAGAAGTTGTGTGAAAAATTATGGGAGGGTGATACTGTGTATTTATAGATGCAGTGGTGGAGTAATAGCCATATGCATTGGCGCACACATATAGTGGACTATGCATGCGTCATTGTATGTAGTTCCTACACATGCATGAGTTAATCTTACCGGCTCCTAAATCATAGATGCGCCAGTGCATGTGGCACCAATGACTAATATTTTCATTGGATGCGTCAATGCAATTGGCGCTTGTGTTAGATGTTTTTTGAAAGATGGTTATTTTGGTAAATATTTTGAAAAAATGGTTATTTTAGAATTTTAATTGAAAAAATAGGTTATTTAAAAAAAATCTATTTAGGGGATGGTGTTTTTTATTATTAATAATTTTATTTGTTTATTAATAAGCTATGATGCATAGGTACGTGTGCGGTATCCGGTGCGGGTACTGGTATCAATATGACATTTATAAAAAATTAAAGTACGAGTACATTTGTAAGAAATAAGAATTTTCTATAAAATGAATGAGTAGAGAATTAAATTGTTAGGTTTATAACAAAAAACCACTATAAAAAATTGAAAAAACCAAAAATAATGTTAAGATACAATAACCAAAAAAATTAAAACACATAAATATACTATATTGATATTTGAGAAAATCACAAATTTCATTCAAAACCGAATAATGAGAAAAAATAAAGTACCACGACCCGGTATCGATACTACACCATTTTAGAAGTACCCATGCTTCAGAGTTAATAAGACAAAGAGGAAGAGACTCTAATACCATCCTCAGATTTAAGTAACAGATTAGACAACGTTGTTGCTGAGAGATCTGTCAAGACACAAATGATATTTATAATAGCCTTTTGTGTATTAGGATCGGTAGGATTTCTCCCACTGGTTTTCATCATAAGAGGACCGGAGAGATTCATAGACCATATACTATCCATCACCGAGGAGGTATAGGTGGATGCTCTAAAGAAGATAATGACGACACGCATGCTAAAGTGTCTGGTCTTGATCATGTTAATACAAAGACACATGTTGGGGTGATTGATCTTGATCATTTTGATACAGAGGTATAAATGTTTTATATAATTTGATTTTATGTATTAACGATTAATTTAAAATAATTAATATTATACGAATTAATTATGACAAGACCTCATCCCATTGAAGGTCTTTACTCATAGGATGAAGCTGGATAATTTTTTTTCTAGATGTGTATATACTTGATGAGGCCATGAGTTTATTAGATGATGATGGTTGGCTCCCTCAGGTGCAATGTTCGCTCACCATGATTGACGACCCTTTGTCATCTGCATTCGTGAAGCGATGGCATAACAATACATCTTTATTTCATCTTCTATTTAGGGAGATGAAGATCACCATGGATGACTTCTCTAGTCTATTCCATCTTCCGCTCTTGGGTAACTTTTTCACCCCTCAATTGATGAGTGTTGAACTGGCTACTATAAACATGGTTGTCAAACTCGCGGATAGACTCGTAAACTCATATTAGTCTAAGAAACAAAAATGAGTAGACTCACACATATAATCGTTTTTTGATAGACTTGAGTATACTTGAGTAGACTCGCATAAAATCGTATAGACTCGCGAGTCTATGTTGAGTTTACGAGTCTATAAGTTTTTTTGATTTTTTTTAAACCCAAAAAAGGTCCAAATTCCCCAAAAGATTTTATTTTATTTTATTTTAAAAAAAGCATTAATTTTTTTGCTTATATGAGAATTGGAAAGCCTATTTCCTAGTCTCTTGTTTCACCAAAGTTTCTTCCTCTCTTCATCCATTCATCGAAGGGGTGCATTTATTTTTGTAAGAACAAAAATTGTTCTACAACAGATTCCTTGATTTTGATGATAACAAAGGATGAAACCAAAAATGGCACCCTAACGAAAAGTTTCTAAGTGTGCAGGGTTCTAAAGAAAGAAGTAATAAATCTGATGATGTCATCAGATGCACAACAAGATCAGATACAAATTCTCAAGTATCAGAAGCATCTGAAGTGGAATCTCATTCAAGAAGCTCTGACTCTGGACAAAACTGCAAAGTATCAGAAGCATCTGAACATGAAGTAAGTCTAGAAGCCCTGACTCTGAACAACGCCCTCTAAAGAATCTATTTAGATCAACATCAGAAGCAAGATTCCAAGTTTCTCCAGATACACAAATACTCTGATTATGGATTTGCTAATCATGAAAGAGTAACGTTGAAGACAAGTAAAGATTTTCAATTGGATTTCCTGATTAAGAAAGAGACGTTAATCTCCACTTCCAAGAGAGAAGATACTACTTGTGGTAAGTAGTCACTTCAAAGAAGAAAAGTTAAACTGCAGAAGCTATTTAAGTGATGGAGTAAACTCAGTTTAATATCCACCAGATTCTACTCTACTCCAACTCTTATATAAATAGAGCTGCAATCAACATTCAGTAAAGAGAAATCAACTAGCCAAAACTATACTGAATTATTTCACGCTCAAGAAAATCATCTTTGCTCTCAAAGAGTTTCACTAAGCTTTTGCTTATCAAGTGAAAAATCTGTTCTTAAGTTTGTAATACTTGCTTTCCTAGAAGCACTCTAGATTACATATCTTGTATCTTTTATTTGTTTGATTTCCTCAAGTGACTCTGTGTAGTCTGTAGACTTGGGAAGACTAAGAGATTTTCTTCTCTCTTAGGTGTTATTTGTAATCTTTCAAGATTAGTGGATTAAGTCCTTGTTGAAGGCGAAATCACCTTGGCCGGGTGGACTGGAGTAGCTTTGTGTTATAAGCGAACCAGTATAAAATCATTGTGTGATTTTCATTTTGGAAAAGCGCTTATTTTTCAAACAATTCAAACCCCCCCTTTCTTGTTTTTATCACCTTCAATTGCATGTGTTTTACTTAGGGTATATAAACACTTTTCTCACATTTCACACACTTATCACTCTCACTCACTCTAAAACCCTAAACCCTTCTCTGCAAGTTCTCTGCAAGTTCTTCACCTTCTTCATCAATCTTCTTCATGGATGCTCGACAGCAAGAAGTTTTTAACTTCTCCCAACAGATGGAATCCAGTTCTAATCCCCAAACCTCAAACACTCAAACACCAACTGTTACAGGCGTCACCATAACCCCTGTTTATCAAGAACCCCACATTCTTGACCGAGAAAGCCACATAAACCTTTCAACTCCCTTTGAAGGTTTGGATGTTTTGTGTGAATCTTTGGTTGATTTTGACAACCTAAGTAGAAATGGCGTTGATCTTACCAAGGAACTTCGTCAACAAGGATGGGAAACCTACTTCAACAGGCTTTATGGTCCAATCTACCCTCTTCTGGTCAAGGAATTCTGGAGACATGCTGATGCAGATGACCAATTCATTGTCTCTTTTGATCTAGGGGTAAAGATTGTCATCACTGAAGCCTCAATTGCCTCCTTGCTGAATATGGAGGAAAGTGGAGGAAAAAGGATTTACAACATTCCTCCCAGGTCTAAGCGCATCACTGAAGTCATCAACCCAACTATCTTCAAACCTAATGTTGAAGGAAACCCCTCTAAGAACAAGGAGCTACATCAGAACCTCCGAGTGTGGCTGAAGATAATTCTGGGAACAATCCATCACCGTCCAGCCTCTAACTCTTCAGATTATATCAATGCAGACCAGAAATGCATTCTGTACTGCATTCAGAAGGGTATCAAGATCAACCTCCCTACTCTCCTGTTCAGATATCTGAGGGATTCAGTCAGAGAAACCAGGAATAACATGAAGCCCAGATCCTACATTCCTCTGGGTAGATTGCTCTCTGACATCTTCATTGAGCATGGACTGGTAGACGCTCTGGAAAAGACCAGATGTATGGATGATCTGGCAATTGATGTAAGGAAGCCTCTAAATGCCAAAAACCTCAAGAGCATGGGAATCATCAAAGAGATTAGAGTCAAGCCCACTCTGGATGTATCCTGGGAATCTCTAAAAGATCAGAGGAAGATGCCTCATGGCCTGGCCAGATTCTTCAAGAATGAGCCCAGAGACGTTGTTGCCCTCTATCTTCATCGTCTGCTGGAAGAAGGTGTTGATGTCTCTGATTTCAGCATCGATGACTGTCTGGATTCAGAAGAAGATCTAGTCAGATACAAGAGAGGTATCTCTGAGAAACAGATAGCTGCTGAGGCAAGGAAAGCAAAGAAAGCCGGACTTGGAGAATCTTCTGGAACCAAATCTCCTGCTCCTCTGCAAACTTCTTCTTCTGGTATGTCTATTCCTCTTGCTACTTCTGTTCCTATGATGGCTTCTTCTCACCCTCTCACAACACCTCCCTTATATACTACCTCTGAAATCCCACCCTCAATCACCAGAACCTCCCAACCTACACCAGTTCTAAACATAGCTAGAACCTTCATTCCTCCCTCTATACCTTCACAAACTCACCAAAGCACTTCTTCTTCTTCATCATCCTCTATACCAGAATCACCACCTTATGTTATTGTTTCCTCTGACCATGAACCTTCTGATCCTGACTCCCCAACAATAGCCACTCTATATGCTCATAGACTTGCCTCTCAACAACAAACTCTAACACAATCTGAAGTAACCTCACCACTCCAAACTTCACTTCCACCACAACAAACAACAACTCTCCCCTCTGAAACTCAACCATTTGATCCCTTCACCTCTAATATCACTCCACCAATTATTCCCGCTGTACCTGAACCAGACTCTGACCCATTAGACCTAAATCCTCTTTATGCTTCATCCCCCAGTCTTTAACCAGAAGCAGAATCTGAACCTCAAACTCTAAATCTTAGCCCTCCAAACTCTCCACCTCATTCACCTGAACCTGAACCTGAACTTACCATACCTACCCTTGAGGAAGCCATCAGGCAGGTAGCAGAAGCTTCAATCCAGAAGGTCAAGTCTCTGGCTAACAACTCTGAAGTCAGTGATGATCCTAAATCTGTTAGGACACACTGGAACAGAGTCATTAGTTGGATGACCTCTGAGTCTTATAGGCTGAAGAGTGTCTCTGAACAAGTCAGAAATGGCTACATCAGAGATGCTGAGGAAAGACTCCAGGAGAGATTAGCCAGAGAAGCAGAGGCCAAAAGGCTAGAAGAGGAGAGGTTGGCTAAGGAAGCTGAAGAAGAAGCAAAAAGACTAGAGGAAGAAAGACTGGCAAAAGAAGCAGAAATCCTAAGGCAACAAGAAGCTGAAGCTAAGGCTCTGGCAGATGCAGAAGCTCAAGCTGCTGCAGAAGCTGAAGCCCAGCAGGCTCTGACTCAGGGGGAGTCTTCAACTGCTATTCCGATGATTCTTCAGACTTTGAAGGACCTTAAGGAAGATCAGAATATCCTCCGAGACAGAATGGACAAGCAAGATACGGTCAATGAGAACATCCAGACGATGCTTGCCATGATCTTGCAGAAATTGCCTCAGAACCCTTAGGCACTTAGGATTTTTTTGTTTTGCTTGCCTTTTGTTGTTTTTGCTTCTGTCTTTTTTTTGAATCTGATGTTTTGTGTTTCTCTTTTAATGAAGTGTTTTTCTCTTTAAGTTTTTTTTTTTTACTATGTCTTTTTGATTCTGACAAAAAGGGGGAGAAATCATTAAATAGCTCTGATGAAAATTGTCTAAAACCTTAAGCACTCTGCAACAATTGATTAAATAGCTCTGATAAAAATAACTCTGATTAAATAGCTCTAACATTAAATTTAAGAAATTGCAGAAAGTTTTCAGAAATCTCATTACTTGGAAAGCTCTGGTAAGAACTTCTGAACTCCCTAGCACTAACTCAGGGGGAGCTTTTGTCTATCTGATCTTATTTATTTCATGTTTCATCTGCTATTTTAAGTTGTTTTGTCATCATCAAAAAGGGGGAGATTGTAAGAACAAAAATTGTTCTACAACAGATTCCTTGATTTTGATGATAACAAAGGATGAAACCAAAAATGGCACCCTAACGAAAAGTTTCTAAGTGTGCAGGGTTCTAAAGAAAGAAGTAATAAATCTGATGATGTCATCAGATGCACAACAAGATCAGATACAAATTCTCAAGTATCAGAAGCATCTGAAGTGGAATCTCATTCAAGAAGCTCTGACTCTGGACAAAACTGCAAAGTATCAGAAGCATCTGAACATGAAGTAAGTCTAGAAGCCCTGACTCTGAACAACGCCCTCTAAAGAATCTATTTAGATCAACATCAGAAGCAAGATTCCAAGTTTCTCCAGATACACAAATACTCTGATTATGGATTTGCTAATCATGAAAGAGTAACGTTGAAGACAAGTAAAGATTTTCAATTGGATTTCCTGATTAAGAAAGAGACGTTAATCTCCACTTCCAAGAGAGAAGATACTACTTGTGGTAAGTAGTCACTTCAAAGAAGAAAAGTTAAACTGCAGAAGCTATTTAAGTGATGGAGTAAACTCAGTTTAATATCCACCAGATTCTACTCTACTCCAACTCTTATATAAATAGAGCTGCAATCAACATTCAGTAAAGAGAAATCAACTAGCCAAAACTATACTGAATTATTTCACGCTCAAGAAAATCATCTTTGCTCTCAAAGAGTTTCACTAAGCTTTTGCTTATCAAGTGAAAAATCTGTTCTTAAGTTTGTAATACTTGCTTTCCTAGAAGCACTCTAGATTACATATCTTGTATCTTTTATTTGTTTGATTTCCTCAAGTGACTCTGTGTAGTCTGTAGACTTGGGAAGACTAAGAGATTTTCTTCTCTCTTAGGTGTTATTTGTAATCTTTCAAGATTAGTGGATTAAGTCCTTGTTGAAGGCGAAATCACCTTGGCCGGGTGGACTGGAGTAGCTTTGTGTTATAAGCGAACCAGTATAAAATCATTGTGTGATTTTCATTTTGGAAAAGCGCTTATTTTTCAAACAATTCAAACCCCCCCTTTCTTGTTTTTCTCACCTTCAATTTTGTCTCTTGCTTTGTTCACGTTCATTTCTATAAATTAATCTTTCGTTGTGTAAGTATTTTCTTATAGATTTCACTTAGGTGTTTCTCTTGTATATTCTCTTGTGCAAAGATGATGAATGGATAAATGAAGATCCTAATGAATAAAATATTCAAACTGAATTTAATGTTTAGCAAGATGATGTTATTGTTAACAATGTTGTGGAAGTTGGTGTTGTTGTTAATAATGTTGTATAAAATGGTGGTGGTGGTTGTGGCAATGTTGAAATATGTGGAAGTGGAACTTCAAACAATCTGACTTTGGTTAATGATGAAGAAGGTGTTTCATCTGGGGCATAATTTAATTATGATACTCAAGATATCGATGAAGATGATGGTGATGATATTGGTGGTGATGATTTCACTAGAGCTTTGGATGTTTAAAGCCATTAGCATATCTGTTTAATGACTTATTTTTTGCTTTCTGTAGTAGTCAACTAAGAAAAATTTAGTAATTTACGTATTTAAATACATACTTTGCTATTTTTTTGTTTTATTATTGAGTTTTTTTAAAAGAAATTCGTTATGGAGTATGAAATTTAAATTCTGATATTAATTGGTGTTTTATTATATATATTTGTATCATATATGAGCCATTTACAAGTTTAAAAATGTATGTGTGTTTCATATATGTGTCACATACAAGTTTTTGAAAGTCATTTTTAATTTTCCATAGACTAATACGATTTTTCAAGTCGAGTCAACGAGTCGAGCCTACATACCCTTTACAAGTCTGAGTAGACTCGCGAGTTTGACAACCTTGACTATAAGTGTGGACACATATGTAGGCGTTACACACAAAAAATATTCTGAAGGAGTTTAAGTTCAATAGGGTGGTCATTCTCGTTTCTCTTGGCTCTATGACACTTACGTATCATTAGTAGATCATGTTATGTACATGAAGGTCGCCAGAGTATACATGATGCATCTGGTTGAATGTGATATTTTTATATATAAGTTACAATATCTACATTGATGTGAGGTATATATCCCAAATCATCGATCTTTGATTTCATGGATGAGCATATGGATTTGTTTCTACGAAGCCTATCTATAACACTCTTGGAGAGTCTACTACATTTGAGACGATGCAACTTGATGGTTATATGAGTCTCTTTCAATTATATATATTTCTTAAATTGTTTGTAAGTGTTAATATAAAGTTGTGTGATTTTGATTTGTATGTTTTACTGAAGTGTTGGATGGAAATTTTCCAATTCTTGCCATAATTTTTTAGTTACTATAATAAAGGGTAATAGATTGATCACCTTCACGAAGAACATAAACCTCCTTTTGAAGATAACAAATGCAAAAGATATTTCCATAATGGTATTGATCCTTCAGTCTCCAAATTTCTTGAGCAATGCCATCCACATCACACTATGAGCAAATTCTACATCAATTGAGTTGGTTAACCAAGTCATTATCATTGCATCGCGTTTTCCTCAACAAATTGATAATTGGTCTGAATCTTGGTTCAAATTAGGGTTTTTTTTTCAAAACAAATCATAGTTTGTTCTTCAATCTCATAGCCACGGGCGTCGATCTTGACCTCTAGTGATAATTTGTATTATTCAGTATTAGAGAGACGATTGATATGCATGGATTGACACTTGGATGCATAAAAACTAGATCTAGCATATTCATTTGATAGCTTAGATTTGAAGACAACAAGTAGTTGAAATTGTTGTTTTGAGGTGGTGGTGGTGGTTGATGACATTCCATCATATTATGTTTGTAATACATTAATTTTTTAGTGCTTTTATTATTAATGTGGTATCATTTTGTAGGTTTTAATAAAGAATATGAAAATCATGGAAAAAACTAATATATGCAAAACCATTTAAAGATACGCGAAAAATACCTGAGTGTATCGCACGCTCGAAGATACAACAGGGTCGCCATCAAACTTTATTTATTCCTGAAGGAAAGGGAAAATATCGATAAAACTTGAGGGAAGAGAAAAAGGGTAAGGAAGTCGGTTATGCAAGGGGAAGGTATTAGCACCCCACCACATCTATTGTACTAAACGGGAGCCGTTTCGATTGTTCCTTGATCGAATGGATGTTACTATCTAAATGTTACTCACAAAAGGATAAAGGGAAAAAGGAGAAGAAATAAAAAAATTGCTTGGTAAGGATTAGGGCTCTCATGCCTACGTATCCTTATAGTGCAATAAGAAATTCAGAGCTTCGTAGTTCATAGAACTAAAGGTGGGAGATGAAAGAAGAGTGATAAAGGTGTGTTTTGAACCAAATGATAATGTTGTTTGAACCCATAGAGTAGGTATATTTGAACCCAAGAGAAAAGGTTGGCATAAAGCCAAAAAGAAGGGTATTTTCCTATATAAGAACTTACAAGGACACAAAAGGAAATGTATTTCTATACAAGACACACAACTCTTGGATCAGAGATGGGCATTGGTTATTGACCCAAAAGTATGTATGGAACTCAAGTAAATATTGTATTTGGTTCAAAGAAATAGTAAATCACTGGGTATGAATGGTTAGTAGAAGATATTGAATGTAGGTAGTGAATAATAAATAGTGATAAGTGAATGATTGGAGAACGGGAATAATAGGAATAATAATTAATATGATCGCCAAGGATTCACATCCTAATGCCTATGTACTATCTTAGTGCAATGAGAAAGTCAGAGCTCCGTAGTTCATAGAACTAAGACGGAAAAAACTGAAAAAAAGGGTGTATGTCTAAGCAATTAGGACCGACAAGACAAACAAAAAAGAAAGAATGTGTATGACTGAAGTGATGGGAAGTATAACTGGTACCAAAAGACAATGTTATTGTTGGAATCCACAGGGTAATGATGTTTGAATCAAATAGTAAAGGTGGCATGAACCAATATATGGAATGACTAGAAAGAAAGGGGTTCTGCCTGAAGCTAGCAAAAATATACCCGAACGCATAACACACTCAAAGATATAACAGGGTCGCCACCGTAATTTATTTATCCCAAAATAGGGAAGGGAAAATATCAATAAAACCCAAGGGAAAAGAGAAACAAGTAAGGAAGTCGGTTATGCAAGGGGAAGGTATTAGCACCCCTCACATCCATGGTACTCCATGGAAACCTTTTTTATTGCTATTTGCTTGGATGGATGTTACTATCTTTGTGTACCTGCAAAATAGAAAATGGGTTAGAAAAAAGAGTGTTAGAGGAGGATTGGGGCTCTCATGCCTACGTATTCTCATAGTACAATGAGAAAGTCAGAGCCTCGTAATTCATAGAACTAGAGAAAGAAAAGAGGGAAAAGTAAGAAAAATGCTCGCCAAAGATTCGCATCCTCGTGCCTACATATCCTCATAGTACAATAAGAAATCCAGAGCTCAGTAGTTTGGAGAACTAAGACTGAAAGAAATATATGATCGGGGGTGGTGTTTAAACCGGAAAAGGCTAGAAAATGACTGAAGTGGTGTTTAAACCAAAGGAAAATGATTATGGTGTTTAAACCAGAGGTTAAGAAAAAAAAGGTGGTGTTTAAACCAAAGGAGTGGTGTTTAAACTAAAAGTCGGTGTTTAAACCGGAAAAGAAGAAAAAGTGATGTTTAAACTAAAGGTCGGTGTCTAAACTGGAAAAGAAGCAAAAGTGGTGTTTAAACTAAAGGTCGATGTTTAAACCGGAAAAGAAGCAATGAGTGGTGTTTAAACCAATAGAGTGGTGTTTAAACCAAAGGTCAGTGTTTAAACCAGAAAAGAAGCAAAGGATGGTGTTTAAACCAAAATAAACTTGAGATGATGTTTAAACCAAAATGAACTTGAAAGTAGAGCCACATGGCTAGATATAGACTTGATAATGAATTGACTAGAATTGAACTAGAGTCTATGAATAAAGGTGAATACTCTGAGCAACTGAGTCATTAGTCACGTACCCAAAATATACAAAATAAGGATAGGAATGCTCTCTCTCACTCCTTCTCTATTGCTTAAGGCTCATGGCATGCAATACTTGTCAATGTTTGACAAGTTATTGAGACAGGTTCTTAGGGATGCTCTATGGGGATGAGGCAAATGGATGATACCTTGACTTGAGCTTGAAGTCTTGTACTTGCTGGGAATCTTGAGCTCCAAAGCAACAGAGACAAGTCTCATCAAGTGACCAAGATATTTATGGTCACTTGACAAAGACAAATGGAATGTATGCAAAGTCAAAGGATCTAGTTGATCAAATGAGAATTGATAAAGCTAAATCAAAGGGAATGAGATGGATAAAACACACAATGAATGATCATGCAAAGACTAGTCTAGGTTCTCATTGTAAGGTAACCCAAGAGTAAGCCATGTGTGAAAAAGTGTACTAAGCCTAGGTCTCATTGTTAGGTAGCTCAAGAGTAAGCCATGTGTGTGTTAATGTAGGCTAACCTAAACAAATGAATGTGGTAAGCAAAGGTATAAGGCAATGAACAAAAAAACAAGATCACAAGATCGCAAGTTCACAAGTTCAACAGGTGAACAAGGTGTAAGTGATCAAGAGGTCAATGAGTCCAAGGTCACTCCAAATCAAGCATAGGTCTAAGTCCTAAGTCCAAAGTCCAAAGTCTTCAATATCACTCCAAGTCAAGCATGGGTCTTAAGGATCAAGTCTATCCATTTTATCATGTTTTGATTCATTGAGATTGTCAAGCAGACCAAACACAATATAAGAAACATAAGATGAATAAGACAAGATGAATAATGTATGAAGTGAGATGATGGGTAATGAGACATAAAAGTAAATTGCATAAAGTACAGGCCCAAAAGTAAATTGCATAAAGTAAATGTTAGGAGGTTTAATGTAACAAGTTAGTAATCATGAGGAAAGTAATGTATGTGGCAATCGTGTTAGAGTGTTGATACCAAATCAAACTCTCAAGGCATGAAGCACAATTGTTCAAAACTCAAAGAAGAAAGAAGAGAACAAAAGGAAAAATGAAAGCAAACTCAAGTGTTTGACTTATGATCCACTATCAAACAAGTCAATGGACCCAAACATATGGTGCATCTTGGAGATAATTTATCACTAACTCAGAGTGTCAAAAATATGATCCAATGATCACCTATCCACATATTGAATTAGAGGAAATTGAATAAACCTTTGATCAAACCCACTAACTCCAATTATTATTCACAAGAAAATTAAGACTTCTCAAACAATGTTATCCTAGATGAGAGTAATTACCCATTTTGGTCTCAACTCATGAAAATATATATCAGTGTGTGTAATAAAGATGGGAAATTGACTGGAGAAACGAAAAAAAACTTGCATTATAAGATCCAAACCTTGGATAATGGATTACATAGAATCATAGTGAAAATTTGGTTGATTGACTCAACGAGTTCGTCATTAATGCAACGATTTATTTTCCTTCACCCTGCGCATGAAATTTGGGATGCTTTATCGAAAACCTCCATTTATATTGCGCAATGGCAAGGCTCTGGGTTCATATATTTTTAGTTCCTTTGTGTCTGGTTTTGATCATATTTGTGGGGAGATATTACGAAAAGATCCAAATATTTACTTAGAGAGTACATATATGTATGTCGGGCCCGAAGTTCAATAATAGAAGACAATGAGAGGCTCTCATTTGATCTCTAAGAACTCTACCATGTTAACCAATAAAACTCACCAACTTATTTCTTGTTTAAGAACCACAACATTCAACCAAAGGGAAATTCTAGCGACTTGGTTTGAACTCACTATGGTGAAACAGGTCATTTAATGCAACGATGATATGAACAATTGTAATACCCACTTGCTTTAGTATTGAATTGTGAAATGTTTTTCATCAAATATGAATTTTGTTACACCTACTTGGAAAAGATCCAAAGTTTTCTCAATTCTACATATATGACACTAACAACGAGATTATAAACCACATGAGACATGTCAGATACGTACAAATAATGAGGAGATGAAACAGTTTTTCGGAATGAGATTTAGGCATTGGTGATGATGCAATTGTAGACTCTGGTGACATGGATATCACACTTGATATCCCACATGATTTGTATATTTCAATTGATAGCAATCCTTTTGCAGCAATTGTTGAAATCTCATATCTTTCTATTTTAGATAATATGAATGAAGTATCTTTTTCCGATAATAAAAATTCATTATTGATATGGTTAATGAATATGCGTTATATTTATTTTTCAAGAAGGAAAAAATATATTTGAGTTATGATAGTTTGTACTCACCCAACTCCTACAATGATTTAGTCGGTAACATTCACACTCCATTAATGTTATTAAAAATTATTGACTAGTATTTAGAATTGTACAATAAAACTAGATTCATAACTATAAAGATGGAAAAATATGTTGTTGAAGGAAATGTGATCTCAAGGGGTAATACCAGGGATAAGGTCTTTACTCCTCGATTGTCCTTGACACCATCTGATGTGAAAATTTGTTTCAAATCTTAGTCAAGATAATTTCTATTGAGTATTTCTTTTGCAATGACTATTAATAAAAGTCAATGTCAGTTACTTAAGCATGTTGGAATTTCTTTCTTCGTGTTTTCACACAATCAATTATACATTGCAATTTCAAAAGTCACTTCAAAAGGAAAATTGAAATTGTCGATAACAAAAAATGAAGATCATCAATATACTAATTCAACATCAAATATTATATACAAATAATTTTTTTTGAAATTTGTAAGATAAATAATATCAATATCGTATAAACATTTGTATGTTTTTTCTATACAATGAACTCAAATATATATATATATATATATATATATATATATATATATATATATATATATATATATATATATATATATATATATATATATATATATATATATATATATATGCGAATGTTAATCAAATGTTCTCATAAAATAACAAATCGTAACAAGTATAGTTTTAATTTAAACCTAAAACATCTACTTAAGCCAAATCGTAACATGTATAGTTTTAATTCAAACCTAAAACATCTACTTAAGCCAAATGAAACTCAAACCCTATTAGATTTACAATATGCTTCATTTCTTTGTTTATTTTACATAAATGATCAACCCTTATTACTAATCAAACATTCATAGATAGGATACACTTTACCAATCCATCTAATGCATCACATGAAGAACCACTTAAAGACAACCTAATCTCATGCTTCAATTCAATTGCTCTTTTCCTCAATTCCTCCCCTTCTTGATTCACCATAAGTCTTCTAACAACCTTTTCAACCTCATTTCTTTCCATGACATTACACCATTCCAAACCCACCTTCCAAACATGGCTCAACAATCTAGCATTTACCCTCTGATCTCCAAAATAAGGTTGACAAATAATTGGTACTCCTTCACACAAACTCTCCAATGTTGAATTCCAACCACAATGACTCCAAAAACCTCCAACAGCTTCATGTGCCAAAACCTCACTTTGAGGTGCCCATTTCACAACACAACCTCTCTCTACCACACCTAATTTAACATCTTCCGACAACGATTCCAACCACGACGAAACATCGGTAACTGTCTCGGGTCGAATAACCCAAAGGAAATTTTGTCTGCTCTTCACTAAGCCGCAAGCCATTTCAGTTAGCTCTTTCTCTTCCCAACTAGCAATGCTTCCTAAGCTTACATATAACACAGATTTTCTTGGTTTGTTGTTTAGCCAAGATATACAATTATCCTTTTCTCGCACAATGCTGATATTATCGAACTCATTGGCAATCATGTGTAGAGGGCCTATGGGGAAGAGATTAACATTGTATAGATGATGAAGATGATTTAGAGATGAATCTTCTAAACTTTCCACAGTGTTGAAAATAACACCTAAAGGTGTTATTGAAAGTGTTTTAGAGATGCTATGAAGGAAATCATGTGGATTTGTTAAATTGAAAATAGGTAAATCTTTGAATCGCAGCAACTCCAGTTCTGGTACCAAATCCAATGACTTGGAATCTGTCGTGTAACATGTTAATTAGTCATTCATCCGAGAATAAATAAATATAAATAATTAAATTAATAAAGTAATTGGGTCCAAAACTATACTGACCGAGTCTTAGAAATAAACAGAAATAGATTATGATTAATTGAAATAGGACTAGTTTGTTAAAGATTTTTTATTAAAAAAAAGTGATTAATCAATTGCATTAGGGGTTAATGGATATGATGCTGAAAATGGTTTTAACTTTGAGCTATGGGACAGTTTCTTCATCAAGGTCCAATCAAAAGAATTTCAATCCAAGAAGAAAGTGACATTTTGATATTAAAAAAAAAGGAATGACCACATTCAAGGATTATCACATTAAACTTAGGAAGAAGATGAAGATTTTTCAATAAAAGCTAGCAAACTTTATAAGAAAAAAAATTTAGTAATCGTTTATACAGTACTTAAATAAGTGACAATTTTAATATTACATGTCATTGGTTATATTAACGGAAATTGCAGTTGTTATTGACATTTAGATGGAAAATACTAAATAGTTTTGAAAAATTGAATGATAGAAATGATGTTTTTCAAAACAATGGAATCAAAATAAATGAGAGTATAAGATATAAGACAAAAAAAAAGTATTATACAAAAATTTTATATAATTAAAATATTATAATTTTCAAAGTAATATATTTTTAAATTGATTTTTTAGAATAAATATTCAAAATAAATTTTAATGTTAATTGATTTTTTTAAATTTTAATATAAAATAAGTCATGAAATTGGTAAAATGAAACTTATTCGTGCTAACCCTTAACGGAGCCGCAATGACGTGGTTCAAAGCTCTTCAAGAAGACAAAAACATAAACTCTTAGAGTGAATTTTGTGACTCTTTTACCACCATTCACAGCTCGAAAGTGACAACTCATTATGGTAGCCATCCTTGTTCGGATCCAGGATAAAAAGAAAGAGACCCAATAAAAGTACATTGATTGATTCACCAAAGTAGTAATGAAAGTGGGGAGAACAAATAACGAATTAAAATGCAAGATATTTAAAAAGGAAATGAGACAAGATTGTATGTCCCGCAAGAAGATAGGGCTAGAAAGAGGATGTAGATTAAACAATTTTTTGGCTGAAACCTAAACCTACATAAATTATGAGAAAGAACTCTTGGACGAAAAGGTGGAAAGGGGTCAAGGAGCGAGACACATAAGAAACGGTCGGGGGACTGGAAATAGATAACATTTGTCACATGGAGGATAGAGATTGGGGGCCTCGAGCTAGGTTCTCGTCATATACTTCCTTCAACACTTCATGGGAGAACATCTTAAAGGATTGCGAAAGTACTAACTTTATGGAAGTTGAGATAAGAAACTTTTACCAGTTCAAGGAATCCGCTTGAAATTAAAAGATAAGATATTTTCATTTTCATAAGAGTCACAACTAGAACGCCAATGAATGTGACAATTTAAAGGACACGTTCGAGGATGTTCGAGGATCTAGAAGGGAGACTCACTTGATACACTAATGAGGACATTCAAAATATGGTTGAGAAATAAATAAAGCAAGAAACAACCCTCCCATTGGGAAAATGGGTGCCGTAAAAAAAATTATTGAGGTTGTAGGCGGGATAAAAGAGAAGAAAGATACTAGCAATAAAGAAGAAGAATACTAAAAAGGAAAACACCAATAATAACATCCATTTCTGGAGGTTTTCCAGGCCAAGGAACCCATCCAACAACACCGTCAAGAGAAGAATCATCGAGCTAAAGGTCGTCAACACATAAGGAAAAGCAACTTCTGAAGGGAAACCAGAGAGGCATATCCTTGAGTTCTGTGATAGTGAATAAAAATGGGTAGAACCCAAGTAAATTATTTCCCCTAATAATAACCACGACCATGATCAACTTCGTTGTGTCGATAATCCTCATAGATAGGGAAAGCTCATGTGACATCATGTACGTGTAGCTTTTCGAGGGGCTCGGGTTGAAGACAGAAAATACCGCCATAGGAAAACTCAAGCCTATAAGCCTTCAAAGGAACAATAACTCACCCCTGTAGGTACATCAAACTAATGGTCGCATTCAGAGAAGGAACAAACACCATAATAGTTGAACTTTAGTTTTTAAAAATTCCCTAGAAAAGTGTCTATAATTGCATGCTAGGCAAGCCCTTCATGACATTATGGACAGGGTGGCTCCCCGGTCCACTTGAAGATGAAATGTCATAACTTACAAAATGAGTTGGTAACAATATGTGATGATCTATCTCGACCCCGAAGGATACAAAAAGCATTATAGTGCGATATAGGTTGAAAAGGAGAAAGTGAGATGGAGATCAACACGACCTCCCTCATCAAACTACTATTGGGGGTAAATGATGATCGACCATCAAAAGAAGGGATTGATGCTCCCACCAAGTATATCATAAATTAATCTGAAGTGATCATTTCAAAATATGGCAAAAAAAAAGGTTGAAGCTGGCCACAATTCACCACACTGGGAAACCGGAGATCAATAAGTAGCGACATAGTTGCTTGATTCAATATCCCTATTTAATACATGTAAATTTTGTTTCACATTATTATGTAACACTTCCTACTTCGTAACAAATAACACTTTCCCAAATTTCTCTCTGTTATGATCACAAAGGATGTACATGACTAAGGGGTACTGTCACAAACACCATATGTGTACGATTAAAGCAATTAAAACCCCATAATGAAAGTCGCGGGAATAAAGGCAATAAACCATGAAACAAAGTGGTGATTATGGCTCACCCGTCTCTTAGTAGCTAGCCAATCTATAGCGCATAGAAGAATTCCCATTATGTAGGTCTCAGACCAAATTCAAACTTGGGGGGAAGGGAAGGGGTACCGACTATTGGACGTGTCTTGTCCCCATATATGTCTAATAAATTTTTCGAGCATGACCTTGGGTGCTATCCATTCAAGAAAAAATACTTAAGACTCAAGGAAACACACATAACATGTAAAAATAAGGCTAAGTAAATAATGATCGAGCAACGAATAGAAGTAATAATGAAGAATTTTCATTTAGTCAACAACAAGCATTACACCAGGCAACAACACCCCGACAAAAAAGATTATGAGTCTGAGTCAATATTAATTGGCTTTCCATCCACCATCACTTGCCCAAATAAAATATGTTCCCTTGATATTTGCACCCCAGAATGGAAAAATTGCACTTTCCTTAGTGTTTTCTCAAAATAAACATGGAGAATGGAATGACTATCTTTCATTGACTAGGCGTGCTCTTCGAATAGGTCCATGTTGCACATCTAATGAAGGTCATCTTGAACCTTCTTCAAAACTTTATGAGCTTCATTCAAAGACATTTCCAACGCTCGACTAAAGCAACCTTAGTTTTGGATAGTTCTGTCGGAACAGATGATAGAGCGGCGTCATTCCCCTTTATCTCTAGGGCCAACAAATGCACCTTTCCATCCAGCAGATGATAATACCCAAAAAAAAATTGTATCTCATTCCCTATACCCGTCAGCAAACCGCTTGTCTTCGTAAAATTCTTCAAAAAATGGTTCTTCTTGATATAAATAGATTAACATATTTCATAAGTGCTTTATTTCTCTTTTCAAATATGGTCAGGAAAGAATATGTTTCCCCTACCAGTAGCACCATGTTAAGAAAACCGACACCCGACGCATTTAATATGACATCTCTATTAGAACTTCTTGACTAAGACCCTAGTCTTCGTTCAAAAAATAAGTGTAATCTTCGTTAGAGATAAAAGATTAGAGTTCCCTAACCGACCAAGGACCAGGATGGGCTAGACAGAACAGAGACTACACACCCGGGGCCGGGGTTAATAATTCTTCAAGATCATATCCTCTCAAATATTGCACGGTTGTCCTAGATCCTTTGTTATTCTTCCTTCTACCAGAAGGTGCTTCAGGGGAATACCCTCTTGAGGAATTGTCATTTGTCGCATATGACCGTGAATGTTGGACACCTCCCACCGCATGTTTATTGGGGGACATGATACCTTTGTTCTAGATGGGATATGAAGGATTAATGAGGTCATATCAACAATGGGACCCACATTTGGAGTTCTTTCTGAAGCATACACATGAACACTATCTAAGATAAACAAAGTGACCATAGACATTCTCCTCATTTGAAATATTATCCTGTGACACTTCATCTTATCTGGATAAAATCAATCATGGGAGTCATGGAAGCTACCACCAGAGAATTATTAGAGAAAGTTGGAAAATTTATGTGATATGTACCGAAGATGACACACTTTTTCTCTCTAGTGGTTGCCTCCACCAGTAATTGCATCTCCATATACCGCTTCTTTTATTTCTTGAACCCCGCCCAAAAGGTGTGATGTTGTCAAGAAACCCCACAATTTTCCAGAAGGCCAACAATTTTCTCTTCAAGTTAGTCTATTTTTGAGACAAGTTTCCTTGGAGAAAAACATAAGATCCAGCCTCAACCAAGAAGTGGAAATGATGAAAGAACTTTGGGAACCCATCCATAAATTTAGGGGCACCCTAGGTTGAATATCACACATATTTAGGCCACCTCACTGATGGGAGTGAGCAAGTAGTATCAGTCTTTAAAATTATCCATGTTGTTAGAGTATACTTGAAACTCTTCTAAACATTCCTAAGGGAGAGCAAACTTTGACCTTGCGTCAAGTCATCCGAATGGAATTCAACGTTAAATAGATGGAAAAAATGTCAAGGTCGACATTTTTTTCTTGCACACGCACCAATATTAAAAGACATTGATATAAGTCCAGATCACCTAATACAATTGTGAGGGGACAACCATTAGATGATTCAGAACACCTGCCACAAAGTCGTTAAAAGGAAGATGAAAATCTATCAATAAAAAATAATCATTCATGAAGAGGGCCGACACACCTTTCATATTTATTACACACATTTTTATCTTCTTTTGGGGAAAGTACCCCTCAGTCCGAAAGGGGACCCTCATTAGTGAAAGTGTGGTCCAAACCACCCTTATTAGCGAAGAAGAACACAATGTTCAGTGTTTCTTGATTCATCCACACAACTGAGTTGTCTTCCATCATATATATTGCGTTACTAGGCTAGAGTTGTCCATTTCAAAGATATTGTTCACACAAAAAAAAACTACGACCGTGAACATAAACACAAGATTTATATTCCAACTACCACATCATTTCACCGTATGTGGGGTGGCAACCGAAAGCACAACGATGTGCATTGATAGAAGTTTGAGCCATGCACTTATGTTTGAAGTCACCTAACAATAGTGTTCATCAAGGGAAAGGCTGGAAAGTCCAAATTCCAGCAACCAACCTAGGAGTAAGGTTACCATCTACTCTGCCACAATCGGCCGAAGCTAGTTCATTTGAATCATCTATCGCCGCCATTTCAAGAAACTCTATCGCCACCATCGCTCGTGAGTAAATACATACGGGAATGTATCCTATTAAGGAAATGATAGAGTCGTATAAAAACTTGGTAACTTCTTCTTGTAGAAATTAATTACGTAGGGTCTACTCAAACTTTAAGAATGAATATTTTTGAAAGAGAGGTGCTATTTAGACATCAAAACTAGACACCGTATACCAAACACCATATATAAAATACATATACTTTATAATAATGTTTCAGTTTCTGAATTTCCATGAGAAATTCTTTAGTATCTATTCACAAATGACACACCTCTATCCACTAGAGTAGAGACATCTTGCGTGTACAAATAAATCAATCCTAGTAGTATATATTTTAGGTAAGATTTAGGTCATTTTGAAAAGATTGCAAATAACTTATTCACACACAATCAATTACGTAAAGTTTACGTCATTGTTTTTAATTGGTTGACATAATTTACCTACAATTTTTCAAAGGTGGCAAATAATTTATCATATTATGATTTGTCAAAGATCTAAAAAAAGAAATTATGAAGTTATAGTAATATACACAAACCTTGCAAGGGAAGGTAACCTTTGGTTTGAAGATGAGCACAGACATGATAAGTGAGTATATTAGTAGCACTTGTAGTTCGGAAGACTATGCTTGGTAGCTTTAATTCCTTGGCCAAAGAATCAATGAAGTGAAAAAATCCATCATAGATGATACAAGCAATCTTTTCATCATGTTTTTCTAGTTTTGCAATATGATGAACTAATGTCTCCTTAAGTGGAGATACACAATTGGTATTTAGAGTTGAAGCAATATCTACAAAGTTCTTGGATGTGATTTGAGTCTTAGATAAACCATCAAAGAAAGGTAGAAAATTGAAAATAGGGTGATTTGAAGGATTAGGTGAATTGAAATGGGTGTGTGCTATGGTGATGGAGAAGCCTTTTGAATGAAGGATTGTGGCTAGTTGAAGCATAGGAGTTATGTGGCCTTTTAATGGCGGTGGTATTAGAACCAAATGAAGCCTAGTTTGGTTTTCCATCAATCTTTTGGTAAGAGGTTTGTGGGTTATTGGTTACTTAAATAAATGTATTTTTTTGGTTATTATAATATTTCAAAAATTATTTAAAATGGTTGCTTGTCTCATGTTTTGCTTTAACCACGTGTAACTCACTCATGCTCACCCTCACTTTTTTCAACAAGTAATGTTTACTTTCTTAACAGTGACATTTATTATTTTCTCCTAGAATAAATCCTTCGGTGTGAAAAGATACACCACCCAAAATATAACGATTTCTTTTATTTGTTTCAGATGTTTCTTTAGACTTGGAGGAATTCCAATGTACGGTTAATTTCTCCCACACCTCATCTCCCATCCAACCTGATTAGTACTCTAAATCTTTGCGAACATCTTGCATTAACTATGACATCCTAGTTTCACCTCTTTTATCAGAGTTGCGTCGCACTGAAACTTTGTCCTTAGTTGGCCACGTAAACTTTTTCTGTATCTAAATAAATATGTTAGCTTTATACATCAACTACTGTCAATTAGAATAACTACAGCATGAACTTAAACATAATAAATATTTTAGGTGAGGGTTGATCCAATGTTGATGGTGTACACTTATTACTGTGATTTCTCTTAATCCAACGGTTCATAAAAGTTGTGCTTAATGTAACATTTAACTCACCTGTTTACATTAGACAAATACTCTATAATACCATGCTAAAAGTGTCTCTTCTCATTGGCTCATTAATAAATTTCAAAACTAATTCTGGCAAATTGCCAACATGAGTTAGCATCAGCTCTATTAAGTTTAAAAAATGACACTAGCAACATTTTATACTTAAATGCATGCATGCCATTGCCAACAATTTTTCAACAGAAAAACTAACCTAAGCTAGAACATATAAAGAGAATTTTCTAACTAAGAATGAGAGTAACAGACTCAACTCACATATAAATATCATATTAGGAAGAGTATAAGGTTTTGCTTCAGAAGCTCCAGGATAGTCTTCAGATCAGAATCCATTTTATCTTGTCTTGCACCTATAATCTTCAACTGGATCCATCTCTTCCTGTTTGGCAGCAACAAAAATCAATTTCTTCTCCAAGTGTTCAAACTTCTGACTAGAAGAAGCTACTGACTTCTGATTCATGTTGGAGTAAATTGTGTGGTCCAGGTATTAAGAGGTCTTGTATAATTTGCTCAGATTTAGATTGAACAAGAATGTCAGTCTGAACAAGGTTTGGTTGGGGAGGGTTAACAGAAGGTGTGGTTTCCATTGGAATGACTTGGAGAGGCATGATGTTTAGAGGTCTTAAGTATGATGAATCAAAATGGAAACTTGAGTTAGTGCTAGAGGACTTTACACTAGAAACCTCAATGGGTGGTTCAAACATAACATTGATGGGTGATGGTTGTTCTGAATTAGAAATATAAGTTAGTTGGTTATGATTAGAAGATGGTCCACCGGCTAAGTGATTTGTTAAATCTTTTAGAACAGATGTTGTTGGGACAATTTTTTATTGAGAGAATTCCTTTAGCATTTGAGCTTTGTTAATAGTATCTGATTCAGGAGTTAGTTGAGGGGATGAAGTGATATGACCCATAGATAAGTCATGTTATGGTGAATGGGTGTGCTTTGACAAGGGTTTTGGTGATTGAGGTAGTGTTGGTGTCGGTGATTTAGTGATGAGAGGTGAATTGGAAGAATTTAAAAAATTATTCGAGATATGATTCAGATGAATACCGGTGTTCATAGTATCTGCAACACCTGAAGTAAGTTGAACTTCCTCCTTAGTGGCCTCATGAGTCTGAGCAACAACTTCTTCCATATCAGACGCACCAACAACAAAAGGACCCTCATCTTATACAACCTAAACTTCTACTTGCTTCTAAAGAACTTCAACAATATAAGGCTTATTAGAGCAGTAACAATGAGTGTTGCTCCTTTTTGAACATCTTTTGTAGGAATATTCAGAGCATCATTATTCATAACCTTTGTCCTTTTAACCAAAGGTTGTTCATCCTCTTCTTTATTATTATCATCAACATCTGATAGCACCATCTTCCTCAACTTCTTCTTTTTAACAGATAGTTCATAAGTGGTTGCCTTCTGAGAAGTCTTGTCAGTGGCTCCACTCCTAGTCTTGGTAGACATCAAGACAGATGTGGAGGATATTTCTTGAACCTCCTTCCTTTTAGGTGGTTTCTGAACCACCTTTTCAGATTCAGAAGAAACTTGTTTCCTCTTTCTTGAAGGTATGTACACACTGCCTTCAGGAGCTTTAGGAATGTCAACAATGGTCACTGTTACTCTAGTCTCCTTTTTGGTTAATCACCACTTATTGGTTAACATACCCTTTTTTCATTGGTTAATCACCGTCTATCAGTTAAAATACCACATTCTTTTTCTTTTGGGTTAATCACCACTTATTGGTTAACATACCCTTTTTGCATTGGTTAATCACTTTCTATCGGTTAAAATACCATATTTTCATTCTTTTTGGATAATCATCACTTATTGGTTAACATACCCTTACTGCATTGGCTAATCACCGTCTATTGGTTAAAATACCATATTCTCATTCTTTTGGGTTAATAACCACTTATCGGTTAACATACCCTTTATGAATTGGTTAATCACCGTCTATCGGTTAAAATATCATATTCTCATTCTTTTGGGTTAATCACCACTTCTTGGTTAACAAATCCTACAACTCGTGCATTGGTTAATCACCGTCTATCAGTTAAAATACCACACTTTCATTCCTGGGTTAATCACCACTTCTTGGTTAACATGCCCTCATGCATGGTTAATCATTGTTTATCGATTAAAATACCTCATTCTTAGTTTAGACACTACATTCCTGGTTTAGATATACCTACCAAACAACACTTTCCTCATTTCACAACTCTTTTACACTTCAAGCAATTCTTTTTTTTTTCATTCAAGCAACTCTCTTTTGTAATCAATTCAAACAACTTTTTCTTTTATTTTTATCACACAAACTTTTATCAAAACAATTTTCTCTTCTTTTCATAAAAGAACTATTACAATCCATTCCTTAGCAAACATACTAAAAGCTTAAAGCATCCGAATAAGGATTAGAATCAGTTAATCTCTACACACTTCTAGGATACAATTATAACAGCTCCCTAAAAAAACCAACAAATTTGTATTTTCTACCATGAACTACACAGTTCTGATTGTCTCATTACACTATGAGAATATGTAGGAACGAGGGTCTGAATCTTTGGCGAGCACACTAATTAATAAACTTATTTTTCCCCTTTCGCAAGTAAACTTTAGATAATAACGCCCCTTCACGTAAAGAACAATCAAAATGCTTCGTGTTTTGTATAACAGATGTGAGGGGTGTTAATATATTCCCCTTGCAAAACTGACTTCCTTACTCTTTTCTCTTCCCCTTGGGTTTTTATTGATATTTTCACTTTCCTTCAGGAATAAATAAAGTTTAGTGACATCTCTGTTGTATCTTTGAGCGTGCAATGCACTCAGGTATTTTTTCATCGCGCGACAATTACCATCTATCTCTTTTTTATCTTGTCAAAGGGGGAAAAGTTGTAATGCGAGTCTATATTTTTTATGCATTTTATGAGGTTTTGTGTATGCAATGTTTCAGGGGAAGTACAAGTATTTGTTTCCTTTGGCTCAAATTCGACTCAATTCCAAGTGAAAGTTTGCCAAGCATAAAAAAGGGGGAGACTGAAGTTGCATGTCTCTAACACATTAAGGGGAAGAACCCCAATATGGCTTTGTTGCTTGTCTCTTAAGATTTCGTTTCTTTATTATTGTTTATTGAGTTTCTCTTCAATTGTACATCTTTGGATTAAGTTTTGAATCCATTCATTTTAGCATGCATAAGTCAAGTGTTTGCATTTGAGTATGATCATTATGTTTAAAGCCAATTTGTTGAGTTAATGGAACAAGATCCATATTTTATATTAGTTCAAGTTATGTGGGAAGTGGAATCTCAAACTATTTTGAAAAACTTGAAAAAATTAAGATTTCGTGTGTGAGATTCGAATCTCTCACAAACCATGACTCAAATCAAATCAAACTGAGGAGAACATGATGGATTTTTTGTATTTGTGACTCGAATCACAACTTTCACTTGATTTGAATCATGCAACACTGTGACTCGAATCATAAGTTACACATGATTCAAATCACACAATTCTTGTTAGCATCTTCCCAAAGTGATTTGAATCACTACTTACACATGACTCAAATCACACAGGTTCTCATATTTTCCTATTTGGCGTTGTCCAATTTTATTCAAATCACAATTTCTACATGACTCGGATCATGACCTTTAATGTCTCGAACCACAGTTATAACCCGACTCGCATCACAGGAAAATGGGCCACTTCTTTTATGTTGATCTTGTCCCACTCTACTTATTCACTTGAATCAAATCAACAAATTTTCTTGACTCAAATCAAAGAACCTTTTTTTCATATATTTTTGTGCTTAATCTCCAACAACTATAAATCTTTTCTCACCTCACATTTTGCATCTAACGAGTATAACATATGTAACTAACAACTTCCATCTTTGAAAACTCAAAGCACTTTCAAACCAAACAAATTCATCTTCAAACTCGTGTTTTATTAATTGTTTAATGGATTCAAATATTGATTGATAAGATTTGTGATTGTTGTGGAAGACTTGTCTTGGAACTAACATTTCTTTAGAGAATGTGTAAATATTTTTAGGAGGTTCAAGATTGTGGTAGTTGGGACTGGTAGTGATAAATTCCAGTGAAAAGAAAGAGGTTCTTCTCTCCAAGATGACCTTAGTAGTGATGTGTGGAAGCCTACAGGCAAGGTAGGAGTCTTTCTCAATCTTCATACAATTCATCGCTCAAGAAATCAATGGGATCATAGAGGATTGCCACATATGAAGACTTGAAGCACATTAGTGAAGCTGGAAGATTCAAGAAGCAAGAATCGAATAAAGATTTCACAAATAATTTGTCATCAAGGTTGTATACAGGTCAAGATCAATATAAGATATTTATTTTTCTCCGTATTATTGTGAATTTTGTGATTGTATGAACTAGTGTAATATTTGTCAAAACATAATGGAAGAACATGTTTCAATGAGAAACCATTGGAGAGAGGAGTGGGCTCCTATGAGGACGATGGAGCCACACCACTATACATACTGGTGTACTCTCTCTCTCTCTCTCTCTCTCTCTCTCTCTCTCTCTCTCTTTATCTCATGAAACCTTTCAATTTATCATTTTGATATAGTTTTTTAACTTTTTGTTATTGTCTTTGAACAATCTAAGGATAATTGTGAATTGCAGTATAATTGTATTGTGATTCCTTCCAATATAAGCATAACACCTCTATTTTTAAAAATCTCTTTCCACATTGCAAACTCTGGAAATCTTTTTGAAAACCTGGAGTTTTTTTTTTGAAATTCGGATAATTTTTTAAAGGGTTTATTCACCCCCTCTAGACCGTTTCTCTACTCCATATTTGCACCCAACACTGCAAGGTATGGGCATTGTTTCCAATGAATAATATGTCATATACATATAATATCATGAAGATGATCATGATCCCACTAACCTTCTTGTAGACACAAGGATCATCTTCGTTTTTAATGAATCCATATTGTTTTACTGTTTCATGAAAACAAAGGTTCCACCTTCTAGAAGCTTGCTTCAATCTATAGATTGATCGATGTAACTTGTGTATCTTTTGGCCTTCTTATGGTACATCAAATCCTTTAGGTTATGCCATGTACACATCCTTAAGAAGATTCCCATTAAGGAAAGCAATATTGATATCCATCTACCATATTTCATAGTCATGATATGCAGTGATAACAAGTAAAATCTAAATAGATTTGAGCATTGCAACTGGTGAAAAGATTTCATCATACTCTACACCATGAATTTTTTATAGCCCTTAGAAACTAGTATTGTCTTATAGGTATATACCTTACCATCCATTTAAGTCTTATTTTTAAAGACTCGCTCGCATCATATAATATTAACTTCTATAAGAAGATCTATGAAGGTGTAAACTTGTTTTGTGTACAAGAAATTTGTTTCAGATTTCATGTCTTCTAGCCACTTCTCAGAGTCAGAACCAATGATGGCCTCTTGGTAGGTCACAATCTTATCCTGATCCATGAGTAATATATTACCTTTATCAGTTACAATATAATCATATCTCTCAAGTTGGTGAAGTATTTTATTTTCCCTACATTGGTCATGTTCTACAAGAGCAGGTTGCTCTTCAACAACCTCTTCTAAAAATGAAACATCCTCAACAAAAATAAAAGATGATGGGCATGACAACCAACATCAATTATAATTGAACTGGACAACTTAATTGACTGGACCTAATGCAGATATGCGATTGGACAACTGTCAAAATAAGATGGACTTAATGTTATAAAGAAATTTCCCTCCCTGACCATGACAATACATAATTTGAAAACTAATTCTGGGTAAACTAACCTCAACTCACATATCCAAATACTCTATAATACCATGCTAAAAGTGTCTCTTCCTATTGGCTCATTAATAAATTTGAAAACTAATTCTGGGAAATTGCCAACATGAGTTAGCATCGGCTCTATTAAGTCTAAAAAATGACAATAGCAACATTTTATACTTAAATGCATGCATGCCTTTGCCAACAATTTTTCAACAGAAAAACTAACCTAAGCTAGAACATATAAAGAGAATTTTCTAACTAAGAATGAGAGTAACCGACTCAACTCACATATAAATATCATATTAGGGAGAGTATAAGGTTTTGCTTCAGAAGCTCTATGATAGTCATCGGATCAGAATCCATTTCATCTTGTCTTGCACCTATAATCTTCAACTGGATCCATCTCTTCCTGTTTGGCAGCAACAAAAATCAATTTCTTCTCTAAGTGTTCAAACTTCTGGCTAGAAGAAGCTACTGACTTCTGATTCATGTTGGAGTAAATTGTGTGGTTCAGGTATTAAGAGGTCTTATATAATTTGCTCATATTTAGATTGAACAAGAATGTCAGTCTGAACAAGGTTTGGTTGGGGAAGGTTAACAGAAGGTGTGGTTTCCATTGGAATGACTTGGAGAGGCATGATGTTTAGAGGTCTTAAGTATGATGAATCAAAATGGAAACTTGAGTTAGTGCTAGAGGACTTTACACTAGAAACCTCACTGGGTGGTTCAAACATAACATTGATGGGTGATGGTTGTTCTAAATTAGAAATATAAGTTAGTTGGTTATGATTAGAAGATAATTCACCAGCTAAATGATTTGTTAAATCTTCTAGAACATATGTTGTTGGGACAGTTTCTTATTGATATACGTCCTTTAGCATTTGAGCTATGTTAATAGTATCTGATTTAGGAGTTAGTTAAGGGGATGAAGTGATATGACCCATAGATAAGTCATGTTATGGTGAAGGGGTGTGTTTTGATAAGGGTTTTGGTGATTGAGGTGGTGTTGGTGTCGGTGATTTAGTCATGAGAGGTGAATTGGAAGAATTAAAAAAAATCATCTGAGATATAATTCAGATGAATATTGGTGTTCATAGTATCTACAACACCTGAAGTAGGTTGAGCTTCCTTAATGGCCTCATGAGTCTGAGCAACAACTTCTTCTTCTATATCAGACGTATCAACAACAGAATGACCCTTATATTCTACATCCTCAACTTCTACTTGCTTCTGAATAACTTCAGCAATTTAAGGCTTATCCATAGCCTTATTGAGTAGACCAGTAACAATCAGTGTTGCTCCTTTTTGAACATTTTTTGTAGGAATGTTCAGAGCATCCTTATTCAGAACCTTTATCCTTTTAACCAAAGGTTGGTCATCCTCTTCTTTTTTAGTATCATCAACAATTGGTAACACCATTTTCCTTAACTTCTTCTTTTTAACAGGAAGTTCATAAGTGGTTGCCTTCTGAGGAGTCTTTCCAGTGGCTCCACTCCTAGTCGTGGTAGACATTAAGACAGTTGTGGAGGATATTTCTTGAACCTCCTTCTGAACTTCCGCCTGTTGTACAACCTTACTTTTAGGTGGTTTCTGAACCACCTTTTCAGATTCAAAAGCAAGTTGCTTCCTATTTCTTGAAGGCATGTACACACTGCCTTCAAGAGCTTTAGCAATGTCAACTATGGTCACTGTTACTCTAGTCTCCTTTAGGGTTAATCACCACTTGTTGGTTAACATACCCTTTCTTCATTAGTTAATCACCGCCCATCCGTTAAAATACCATATTCTTATTCTTTTGGGTTAATCACCACTTATTGGTTAACATACCCTTTATGCATCGGTTAATCATCGTATATCAGTTAAAATACCACATTTTCATTCTTTTGTGTTAATCACCACTTATTGGTTAACATACCCTTTCTGCATTGGTAATCACCGTCTGTTGGTTAAAATACCACATTCTCATTCTTTTGGGTTAATCACCACTTATTGGCTAAGATACCCTTTATGCATTGGTTAATCACCATCTATCAGTTAAAATACCATATTCTCATTCTTTTGGGTTAATCAGCACTTCTTGGTTAACAAACCCCACAACTTCTACATTGGTTAATCACCGTCTATATGTTAAAATACCACACTTTCATTCCTGGGTTAATCACCACTTCTTGGTTAAGATGCCCTCATGCGTGGTTAATCACAGTTTAACGGTTAAAATATCTCATTCTTAGTTTAAACATTGCATTCATGGTTCAGATACACCTACCTATAGATTCAAACAACAATCTTGGTCCAAACAACACTTTCCTCATTTCACAACTCTTTTACACTTCAAGCAATTCTTTTTTTCCATTCAAGCAACTCTATTTTGTAATCAATTCAAACAACTTTTTTTTATCATACAAACTTTTTTTTAAATAATTTTCTCTTCTTTTCATAAATGAACTGTTATAATTCATTCCTTAGCAGTCAGACTAAAAGCTCAGAGCATCTGAGCAAGAATCAGAATCAACTAATGTCTACACACTTCTAGGATACGATTATAATGGTTCCCTGAAAACAACCAACAAATCTGTATTTTCTACCATGAACTGCAGAGCTCTGATTTTCTCATTGCACTATGAGAATACGTAGGCACGAGAGCTTAAATCCTTGGCGAGCACACTAATTAATAGACTTATTTTTCCCCTTTCGCAAGTAACATTTAGATAGCTGTAAGACCCCAATTTTTACCCTAAGATCCCTGATGTTATCTCATCATTTACATTGGCTTTGGGATCACACATTGGTATCCTCCTTACCCCCCATTCATTAGGCTTGTATTGGGAGAGATCACCAAACACTTTTGATTGTATCATACTTTTTTTTTCTTTGTTTACTAACCAAAATACCAAAAATATGTCAGGTATAGTTTCATTTCTTTTGTAGGTAGTGTGTGCATCCACCCGTGCCTCACCAAGCTCATATCTAGGGTTTTAGACCCTCAGTGCAAGAGATCAGTCAAGGAAAGGTTCAAATTGGTTCTAAGTGTCATATATGGATTCCCATGTTCTTTAATTGTTATTTTGATAAAAATTTCATCAAGATTTTGAAGCTTGTTTGCCTTGGAAGCCCTAATTCATCTAGGTATCTTGTGTGACTTCCTCAACAAGTTTCTTCAACAATTGGTCAAAGATATCAAGGTATACTTCATTATACTTCATATCAAGCATATGTGATTCTCCATGAGCCCTAAGGAGAAAAACAACTTCAAGTTTGCAAGTTGGTTCAAAGAGGTTGACCAGAGAGAGTCAACTGGTCAAATCTAGGGTTTCCTAGACCCCGTCTCCTACAATTTTTGTCATATGAAAATGATTACAAGACACAAGTTACTCTTTATGACATTACAAACTACTTCCATGTTTATATCAAGAGCTAAGTTTGCTTGGAAAGTCATTTTTTATGGTGAAAGATTATAGGTCATTTTGTTTGTGCCCTAGATAGAAGGTCAACTTCCAAGGACCATAACTTGCTCAATTTTTATAATATGAAGGCCATACAAAGTTTCATGATCAATTTCAAGATGTCTTATCCAATTTTCTTCTTTGAGAAATGTCAAATTCTACTTGAAAGGGCATGTACCAAGAAGAAACATTATAGGTCATTTTGGGTCATCATCATTGAACAAGTAATTTTCCTCAACTTCTAAAATCAATAACTCCCTCATTCAAGATTCAAATGGTGTAAAATTTGTGTCCAAATTGAATAAAAGTTAAAGAGCTACAAATTTTAAGAAGGAACCATTTTCATTTGAAGCTCATAGAAAAAGTTTTTCAAGGTGGAAAAAGTGGTCATTTGACTTTTAACTTAGAAAATTTTCAACTATGTTTGATTCCTCAAACTTCCACCTTAAAATTCATCATGATTCAAGCTCCAAATCAAAAAAGTTTCAACAACAAAGCTTCTCCCCTTCATGTTAGCTTTCCAAAGAGTCCAAGATCATGGCATTTGTTGTAGTTTTAAGTGACTTGCACATAGGTGTAATTCATGGCCCTAATTGGAAAGTTTCATGGTCATTTTTTCATTTCACTAATGTATGGTTTCATGTTATTGTTTCAGGATCATTAGCACACGAATTTGGACTTGTTTGCATCATTTCATGGGTCTTGTACATGTCCATGTCCATGCAAGCATGCAACCTCACATTGCTATTTTTGGCATTTGTTTGAAAGTGTGTGAAAAGCAATTGAATTGACTATAAATACATTGCCCTTGTGCTCAGAATAAGGATCCCTTTGCCCTAGCTTTGATCCTGCAACTCTCCCACCCTCCATTGATAAGATAACCTGAGCTACAATTCCATTTCTGTTTTGGAATTGAAACTCTAAGGGATCAAGCCATTTGATAATCCATTTCACTTCCTGCAAGTTGGTAGAAGCAATCCAAGCCAAATTGGAAGAGAGATCGAGCTCAATTGCATCAAACCAAAGGTGATTTTTTAGAATTTTCTCTTCTTCGATTCTCCCTCAATTCTCCATTATTTTTCTTGATCTTTGGTTGTCTGAAGACCTACCAATGTAGGAAACAAGATTGAGTTGCTTTAAGGTCAAATCGAAGCAACTCGATTCATACTCCTCAATTTTCAATTCCACATATCTCTCTATATAGTGAGAATTAGAAGCTTTTTAGGGAAAATTCGAGCGCCTGGCATTTTTCTCATCAAATTAGTGTATGCATCTTTAATTTTCATGAACTTTGGTGGTGGACCGGTCCGATGAGGTCCACCTGAGAAGATGACCTGAGCCCTAACTCCGGTGATGTGTTAGCGTGTTTCTATCCATCTGATCTTGCTCCAGCGTTTTAATAATGGCATTTGGTTTGTTTGACTCAATTTTCCACGCATTGGATGAAGCGCATCATAGACCCTTAGCGCGTGGCCATCAATTCTGGCACCTCAATTAATGAGGGAGATTTGATGTCCCATGTTTTTTCCATTTATTTTATTATTCTTATTTTATTTTTTATTACTCCTATTTTGTTTAATTCATATTAAATCCATTTTTAATCCAAAAAAATATGGGACTTTCACTAAAAGCCTTTAAAATTTTCCCCTTCCATATTTTGAATTAAAATCATTTTTTGGATTAATTTTGTTATTTTTTGTGAATTAAATGATTTTTGACCTTGCTTGACCTAGGATAAATCCATTGGCCATTTATTTGGTGATTTGAAGGGATTTGAAGTTTTGTCCTTTTTAAAATTCATTTTATTCCATTTTTAATTTGATTTTTAATTGTTTAATTGTTTAAAAATATTGTTGAGCCATTTGATTGACTTTGTGATGTTTGACTTTCTGTTTGGCCTTGATCATGGTTGATTTGAACTTCCATTTAATCAATACTATTGGATTTAGGGGGTTGACGAAATGTACATTTCATCCCTCAAAATGAATGGATAGTATTGATCAGATGAAATTCCTCCTATGATCAATTTGGGTTCCCATTTCCCTTTCTCTTTTCATCTTCATCGCTCTTCTTCCCCAATCCATTCATTGACCAATGAATTCTCAAATGTCAAATGTTAGTTGATTCATCAATGACCTTGTGTTAGATGAATCAACATGAGCCTGATTGAGATAGATCAATCCCACTTTATTTTTATTTGTGGTATGTTTTAGAAGCTTAGTTCTTCGTACCATGTATCTAACATGCATTAACACCAATATCTTTATTTCCCGGCCTCAGATAGTTGTGACTTCTACATAAGTCCAATTATGATTGCTTAACATAGAGCTAAATCTGTCCCAAAATGCATAGCGTTCTTGTAAGTGAGATTACAAGTCTCCCATTCTTCATGGAATTATGTGAAAACTTGACATTTTTTTCCATTTATGAGAGCTAGTGACATACTTGTTGATTTATCCAAGTTGGAGCCCTTCTCATGGATGATGTCTTGGTTCATGTCTTCATACTTGTGAATGAATGGTTGAGTGTTCTCCAAAGAATGACTTAAACAAATTGAACTCTTCACTAATATTTGACTAACTCCCTTTATTATATTGCTTTACTTTCAAGTCATTTACTTAATGCAATTTAAACTTCAGTACCTTTATCATTCATTGCCATTTACATTTTATGCAAGATGTTTATGTTTCAATCATTTTCACTTTTCTCACTTGAGTCATATCATTTATGCTTATTGTGTGTTTTTGACTTTGTTCGGTTTGTGGTCTTAGGACCTTAAAATACTTAATAACAACAAAACCTTAAAAAATATCTTGGTGGACTGATGGACTTGATCTGAACTTTTGGACTTAGAATAGGCAACTTCCATATGCTTTGAGGACTTGGCCAATGCCACTATTTGAGACTGAGATATCCTTGATTGTCCCTTTCATCTGATGCAAACCTTGAGTGCCCCTGGTTCATCTGTTATCTTGTCTCTGTGCTTAAGCTATTATTTTGATCTTGTTTTTTATATCTGATGATTGTTTCTATGAGTTTCCCACAAAGAATATTTTATATGATACATTTTGAAGACATTGAAGACTGCTTTCTATTGGAGTGCTTGCTTGGATGTTATGGTTATTTTTATTTGATGCCTTGGTCTTCATATTGATTGCTTGGATATTACTTATGCATGTTGCTTGCTTAAAAAACCAAAGGAAATGGGTTTGTATATGACATTTTTGTCTTGTGGATTGCTTCCCATTGGTCAGGTCTTTTTAACTCTTAACTTTTAATTTTTGTCTAGGGCAGTCCCTTCATCTCCTCCCACTTCTTTAATTTCAAAGTCTCTCCCTCATTTCAAAGCCTTCTTTTTTTGTGTTTTCAACTTAGACTTGTTTTAATGAGTAGAAACTTTGGCCTTATGCCATTGAATTTTCAAAACTTTTTCTTAAATCAAACTTGTAAATAAACTTAACCATATTGACTTTAATTTCAAAATACATAAAGATCTAACAATCACATTCAAGTCTTAGGCCTTTTGTGCCCACTTTCTTTTAACATTTTGATCAAACCAATTCACCAACATCTTTGAAATTTTTACCACGAACTACGGGGTTTTGATCCCTCATTTTTATGTTGGTACGTAGGCATAAGACCGAAGGTCTTGTCAAACACAAAATATAACTAATGAATTATTTTTCTCATCCCCTTACTCTTTTTTTTTATCAAACATATTTTCAGCTAAAACACTTGCACACAAAAAAGGGCTTCCTATGAGTACCTATGACACTTTAGGTGCTAATACCTTCCCTCTGCGTAACCAACCCACTTACCTGTAATCTCTTACATTTTATTAGTTTTGATTTGAAAACTTCTTATCTTTGGGTTTATTCGTACTTTTTCCCTTTTCCTTTGGAAACAATAAAAGCGCGGTGGCGACTCTGGTTTTATCGACGTCGAGTTAATCAATAGCTTGATGGTTATGAATTTACCGCTACAGAAAAAAAAGTGGCGAATCTTCTAGGGAGTAATCCTCAGTGGGTTTAGCCTACTTTTTGTATGTATATATTTATATATTTGATGTTTGTTTGTATATACTGTTTGTGTGATACTCTGTCTGTTGTGCTTGGTGATCTCTGTATGGTGAGATAAGTTCTAACCCAAACTTGAGTGCAATCTAAGATATGAGGGTGGTATAGTCATGTTGGCTTTGAAGAAGTAGTCCTCAAAGAGTTGACATGAGATCCCCCACTCAGTGGGGACCTCTTTAGAGTTACTAATGTCACACGAGTAAGTCGTGGATAGGTATTACTTTCTCTAATTTGGGGGTCCGAGAAGCTGAGGACCGTAGAACATTGATGCGTGCTTTTCGCAAGTATACGAACGCGTCAGAGTAATATAAAAGATTGTCGAATCCACAGAGACCAAGTGTCAATCTATCGTTATCTATTGTTATGGTGTTTATTTAAGGTAATCAAAATAGGGGTTTTTAGAGTGTGCAATGAAAAGTAAAGTGTTGAATAAAGTTCAATTAATAAAGACAGGCTCGAATGTAATTCACATAATCAATTAATAATCCAAGTACTTGCTAATAGAACTACTTATGGGCAGTCTTTCTTACTTTGAAAAGAACCAATTTAACAGGAACTGTCGCTTTCGCGTATTCAGAACCGAGTTGTACTCCCTAATCAAACCCTCTTATTGTCACTTATAAAAAGGCGCGCATTGCGTTAGAGTAGTAAACCTATTTTTAAGAAATATAGTATCTTGACTAAGTTGAAAAGTATTTTAACCTGGATTTCTTAACCAAAAGAGGTTCTCACGAACCAGACTCTAAACTTATAAACGTGTCCAAAAATAGTTTTAAAATCACTTTTCTTCTTAAGTTAAAAACTCCTAATGAACTAAACAAAGCGCTTTCGCTGTTTTTGAAATAGTTAAAAACAATTAAGTTTAAAAAGACGTTGGACGACTTTCGATCTTATCCAACGGAAATTAAGTGTGGGAAAACTTAGGTTTAAAGTCAAAGTAGCCCTTAAGTATTTCTACGAACAATTGTACGAATTATCGGTTCAATTACGATCCTTACATTCTAACCTTTATGGATTTAGTTAGACATGGTAAAGTAAAGGTGCATTTTAAATTAAATAAAAGTAGTGCGAGTGCGGAAAGTAAATAAAAGTAGTGCGAGTGCGGAAAGTAAACAAAAGTAGTGCGAGTGCGGAAAGTAAATAAAAGTAGTACGAGTGCGGAAAATAAATAAAAATTATGCGAGTGCGGGAAATAAATAAAGTAAAGCGAGTGCGAGAAAATAAATAAAGTAAAATGCGAGTGCGGGAAAATAAAATAGATAAAGGTAAAGTAATAAAAACCTGCTCCAATCGGAGGGTTGAATAAAATGCAAAGCGGAAATGAAAATGGCGGCAGGATTAACTTCCTTCCAAAGTGCTCCAAACTCGATTACAGACTCGATCACAAAACTCGATTACACAATTGTGGTAACACCCCAATGCGAAGCGATTACCACTTTAAAATACTGAATATATGCCTAAGTGAAACTAATTTTGCACTGGATCTTCCTCTGCTCTAAGTTTGGGTGCTTAAACAATTGAATTCGAGTCTCTATTTATAGGCAAGCAAAATGATGGAATTGACAAGGATGCCCTTCAGTTTGAATTTGGGAGGGAAAACTTTTCCTCTTGTGGCACCCGCCACAAGTCCATGGCGCCCGCCACAAGGCCAATCTGTGGCGCCTTAGTGGAAGTAGTGGGTAACGTGGCAGTTGAGGGAAGTTGAGCTAGGACACGTCATGGCAGGGTCTATGACGCCAGCCACAGTGGGAGCCACAAGTACAAAATGCTGAATTTTAGGGTTTTTAGCTCGTTTTCACTCCTTTTCTCGATCGGGGCTCCGATTAAAGTAAAAACCTAAAAACAAAGAGAAACATAGTAATAACATAAAAAAATGATAATAAAACAACTAAAATGCATGCGAAATCGGAGTCGAAAATACGGTGAATTTCAGTGTCATCAAACATTTAACCCAACTTGGCCTATTTTAGGATGTAGTGTGGAGACTGTTCAAGTGTAGACTTGATAACAGTTGTTACGCGATACTACACTCAAACGAGTTTCTCTTGAGAATACTATGGGTTGATGAGTCATTCATCCTAACCTGTAGTATCCGATAGATGAAATTATGACTCTAGGAACTTTTTAGAACATGATCTACATGTTCTTTATCCTTAGTACACTCCTTTGGGATGGTTCTTAACCCGACTCCATGCTCGTGACTCACAACAAACCCTTTGAATCTTGGTTGATCTGATCAGTCTCTTCAATATCAATGGAACTTGGGTGTTGATAAGGTGAAAGACATGATCCACCAAAATGGATGATTGATCTTGATGATGACTTGATCCATCCCTTGAACTTTTTTTGTGTTTTCCTTGTGTCTGATCCCCTGTGTATGATTGTTGCATTCGTGCATTCATGCGCATCATAGCATTTATCATAGAAAATAAATTTCAAGAAAACTAAGGTCGTATTTGCAAATGTTTTCAGATCATGGATTATGGACGAAGGAACACTAAAAAGTACAGTTTCAGATGTCCCGACTTGAAAGAGTTAAGGAAGTTATCATCCTTTATATTAGATCCCTTGGATTTCAAGCAACGTCATGGGAAGCTTTTATCCGTATTGTCTACTAATATGGTTGAAGGACTTTTGAGTGTCTTGGTGCAGTCCTATGATCCTCTTTATTAGTGCTTCACTTTTCCTGATTATAAGCTTGTGTGCACGTTAGAAGAGTATGTCTATCTCTTAGGTATGCCTGTATCTAACAAGGTACCTTTCAGTGGATTGGAGGAGATCCTGAGATCTCAAATCATAGTCAAAGCTCTTCATTTGAAGAAATATGATATTTATGCCAACATGGTGAAGAAAGGAGGGATTCTATGGCTGACTTCTAAGTTTCTCATTGGTAGAGCTACTTCTTTTGCTCAAGCCGGTAGCATGGATGCTTTTGAATCTATCTTTGTCTTGCTCATCTATGGTTTAGCTTTGTTCCCTAACATTGACAATTTCGATGTTAATGCCATTAGAATATTCTTGATTGGGAATCTTGTTCAAACTTTGTTGAGTCACGCGTATTTCTCTTTTCATTTAAGGAATTCTAAGAGTGGTGGAACCGTTGTGTTCTGTGTTCCTCTTTTGTACAAGTGGTTTATTTCACACTTGCCTCAGACACCTGCTTTCTTGGAGAATCGACAATGTCTATGATGGTCCTAGAGACTTATGTCTCTCACTAATGATAATATTGTTTGGTATGATTCTACTTTGGATAGCTTGGATATTATTGATAGTTGTGGTGATTTATCCAATGTGCCTCTCGTTGGTACACAAGGAGGAATCAACTACAACTTTATTTTGTCCCGTCGTCATCTTGGGTTCCCCTTGAGAGATAGGCCTAATAACATTTAGTTAGAGGGTCTATTCTATCAGGAGGGTAAAGATCCCCAAAATCTGAAGAGTTGGATGGTGCGTGCTTGGCATAATGTCCATAGGAAGGGTATAGCCGAGCTTGGTCCACACAACTGTGTAGCTTTGGAAGCTTACACTATTTGGGTGAAGAAGAGAGATTTGGAGCTTAATATGCCATACGCTTGCGAGAGAACTATGTCTATGGTTAAGGTTGAGCCATCAACTCTCCCTAACCAAGATGTAGAGGAGTTGGAAGGTGAACTTGCCAAGATTAAGAAAGAGAGAGATATTTGGGAAGAGCGGTTCCATGCCTTGAACCGCAAGCATGTGGAGTTACAACTTGAGTCGAAGGACAAGGATGCATCCATTGAGGTTCTCGAAGAGCGTGTAGTGAAGAGACAAAGAGAGCCAGATGATTTATTTTCCTCTAGCATGCCTCATCCTTCCAGTTCTTGGAAGAAGGTTGTTAATCGACTCGTCCTCGAAAAGGCTCAAATGCAGACAACTTTTGAGTAAGAGATTCGCTGCATCTGAAGGAAGTACACTCCATTGGCTAGTTAAGTTTCTAGGGATCCTTAGGATGATAGTTTCCTTTTCTTTTGTATTTATATTTTGGTTTCTGAAATTTTACTCAGCATAATCTGTAAGACCCCAATTTCGACCCGAAGATCCCTCATGATATCTCATCATTTGCATTGGCTTTGGGATCACACCTTGGCACCCTCCTTACCCCTTATTCATTGGGTTTTTTATTGGGAGAGATCACCAAGCACATTTAATTGTATCATACTCCATTATTTTCTTTGTTTACTAACCAAAATGCCAAAATATGTCTATGATAGCTTTGTTTCTTTTGTAGGTAGTGTGTGCATCCACATGTGCCCTGTCAAGCTCACAACTAGGGTTTGAGACTCTCATGACAAAAGATCAATCAGGGAATGGTTAACCATTGGTTCTAAACATCATATGTGGATCCCTATATTCTTCATTTATCATTTTGATCAAGAATTCATCAAGAGTTTGAAGCTTGTTTGCCTTGGAAGCCCTAATTCATCTGGGTATCTTGTGTGACTTCCTCAGCAATTTTCTTCAACAATTGGTCAAATATATCAAAGGATACTTCATTATAAATCATATTATGCATATATGATCCTCCATGATCCCTAAATATCAATATAACTTGAAGTTTGCAAGTTGGTTCAAAGAGGTTGATCAGTGAAAGTCAATATAAATCATAGCACGCTCATTGTGATTACCCAATGTGTGGAATGTTGACTAGCACGCACCATGGAACGCGTGCTCTCCACCACTTGATCTGCCACCTCAATTAATGAGGGAGATCAAATGGTCCACATTTTTTTGATTATCTGATTTTTATTTTTATTCCTTTGTTTTTCATTAATTCATATTAATTTTAATATTGATCCAAAAAATATGAGAGTTTCACCAATTTTTTTTAAATAAAACCCTCTTTCATTTTCTGAATTAAAATTATTTTTTGGATCATTATTAATATTTTTTATGATTTAATTGATTTTGTGAATATTTTTAATTGTTTAAAAATACTTTTAAGTTTCCAAAAATTCTGAAAAAAAATTTCCAAGGTCCTTTGACCTTGTTTGACCTATGATAAATCTATGGCCATTTCTTTGGTGTTTTGATGAGGTTTTAGGAAATTGACCAACCATATTTAATTTAATGCATTATTTTTAATATTTTTAATTGATTAATTGCCATTTTAATTGACTTTGTAAGTTTAACTTGTGTTGTTGGGCCTTGGTCAAGGTTGATTTGACTTTGTTAGGTTAAGATCATTGGATTTAGGGGATTGATGGAATGTACATTCCATCTCCCAAAATGAATGAATGATCTTAACTTGTTAAAAGTCCTCCTTTGTCCAATTTGTGTTTGATTCATTCCCCCTCCCTCTTCATCTCATTCCCCTTTATGCATTCATGTCATGGACCTATGATATCTTAATATCCTAAGGTTGGTTGATTGTAAAATCAACACAAGTATGGATGAGATTAGGCCCCCCACTTTGCATATTCTTTTTGTGTGTGATATGTTTCATGAGCATAGTTCATCATATTATGTCTCTAACATGCACTAACACCAAAATTCTATTGCCCGACCTTAAATAGTTGTGAGTTCTACATAAGTCCAATTACGATTGCTTAACATAGCGTTAAATTTTGACACAAAAGGCATAGCATTCTAGTTAGTGAGATTGTAAGTCTCCTCTATTTCATGGTATTATGTGGAAACTTGTCCTTTTTTCCTTCCTCTGGAAGATGTCTTGGTTCAAGGATCCATGTTTGTGATAAGTGGGTTGAGTGTTCTCCAAAGAATGACTTAAAACAAAAGCAAAGCAAGAACAATACTAACTTCTAACTCATTAACAACTAACATTTAATTTGAAATCATTTATTTTTAATGCAATTTAATTTTTGAGCTTTATTCATTTGCCATTATTCATACCATTCAAATTGTTTATGTTAATGTCATTTTCACTTTGTGCACTTGGACCATATTTTGTGATATATTTTGTTTGTGTATATTGTGTTTGTTTGTGTGGTATTTGACCATTAATGTACATAATAAGAACAAAAACTCTAAAAAATATCTTGTGTGGACTGTTGGTTTGATCTGAGACAATGGGACTTAGAATTTAGGCAACACTCCCTATGCAAAGGACGTGGCCAATACCAACTTTCATGTAACCAAGTGCTTGAAATTTGAAACTCCATCTGATACATCATTGAAGATCCATCTGATTTCATCTGCAACATGATCATGGTGAAGCTGTTATATTGAACCTGTGATTTGTGCCATCTCGAAATTCATCTGCTACATGGGCAAATTTGAAGAAGATCATGGAGTTGCTAAACTTGGATGTGGTTATCTTTATTTGATGCCTTGCTCTTCGAGTTGATATTTTGTTGCTTTATTCTAAAGTCCAGGGGAAATTTGGGTTTCTATATGACATTCTTGTCTATTGGATTGCAGCCCATTGGTCAGATCTTTTCAACTCTCAACTTTTAAATTTGTGCTTAGGATTAGTCTCTTCATCTCCTCCCTACTTCTTTAATTTCAAAATCTCTCTCTCCTTTTAAAATCTTCTTTGCTTGTGTTTGTTGATTTCTAAACTTTGACCATTTTTACAAACTAGAAACTTTGGCCTTATGTCATTGCATTTTCAAACTCATTTTCTTAATCAAAATTGTACATGAACTTAACTATACTTGACTTAAAATTTCAAAAGCCAAAAAGAACTAACACTCATTCAAACCATTTTTAGGCCTTTACTCCTTTCAAACTTAAATTTTTGTTAAAAGCAATGCACTCACTTTGAAATTGATACCATGAACTACGAGGTTTTGATCCCTCATTTTTATGTTGGTACGTAGGCACAAGTCCGAAGGTCTTGTCAAACACAAAAATATAACTAATGAATTCTTTTCTCATCCCCGCACTCTTTTTATTTTCAAACATCATTTGTACAAAAACACATATGCACAAAAAAAAGGGCTCCCTAGGAGTACCTAGGACACTTTGGGTGCTAACACCTTCCCTCTGTGTAACCAACCCCCTTACCTGTAATCTCTGGCATTTTATTAGTTTTGATTTGAAAACTTCTTATTCTTGGTTTTTTTCCGTACTTTTCCCCTTTCTCTTGGAAACAATAAAAGTGCGGTGGCGAATCTTGTTTAATTGATGTCTAGCTTATCCATAGCTTGATGATAATGAATTTACTGCTACAGTAGGCACTGTCCTTGTAAGTTGGGGTTCAATCGTAGGACTGGTGATTTCTGAAACGACCATCGTTTGGGTCTCCAACTTGGCCTTAATGACTTGTAGTATCTCCATGACTTGGCCCATGTTTCCTCGTAGATCCTCAAATTCTGAGCTTACTCTCTCCAGTTCTTGTTCTTGACCCGTCATTCTTTGGCGAGCGTTGGCTCTGGTGTTGTAGTGGTGTTGGGGACTTAGTGGGGAACTGGAAGAAGACACAAAAATGAGTTTTTTGTTTGAAGAATGACATGGATGCATATATGGGTGCATTTTGTGCAAAGCTCTTAGTTATCTTTGTTATTTATTCCAAAAATGTTAGAACATATTGAATAAGAATAAAAGCATAACAATTAAGACCCAAAATGAAAACTTCCATTAATTTAAAAATCAAATTCGAATACAAAATGATTTAACTTCAAGTACAAATGATTCAAATTCAAATACAAATGATTCAAATTCAAATACAAAAGATTCAAACACAGGCAATTCAAATTCAAGTACAAGTAAACTTAAGCTCCATCTCAACCCTTTTGATTGTAGCAAGATCTGTGGTGAGCTCATTCACCATTTTCTTGCAAAACTTGACAAAATTGAAAACTTGGGGAGGTGTGTTTTCTGGACACATACACCAATCGACTTCTTGGAGTTTTCCTGGGAGTTCCAACATGTCGAGGTTAACAAATCTAGCCAAGTTACAGAACTTGCCATTCCATTCAACATAGAGCTCTTGGAGTTTCTTGATGACACACTGATCTTCATCCAGGGCCGCTCTAGCCTCTCTATACAGCCTTTTCCAATACACACAGTCATTCTTTAGGAGCAAGTAGGTTGCATCACCTTCTTGGATCTCCAAAACTACGAACCTCCTACTAGCTTCTTCCAACTGGTACTCGAGGTGGTGACAGTTTCTTTCAGCTTCTTCTTTCTGGAGTACCTCGCGAGACAACTTATCTTTGCACTTTTTGAGAGTGTCCTTCAGTTCACGAATTTGTGCTTCAAAGTCGAGCTTAATTTCCTTCTTTTCCATAAAAGACCTATCCAACATCCTTCCTAGCTCACAAATTCTATATTCAGCTTTCTTGAGCTCTTCCTTTCTGGTCTGTATCACTGATGTGGAACCTATAAGGATATGACCAAGTTCGTCCTTTTGGTCTTCCAGTAACCTGGCTCTCTTGTTCCTATCTTCAAGTTCCTAGACCTTCCTCTTACGTTCATCCTTCAAATTTTGGTTTCCCTAGATAACTCGGTTCATCTGAATCCGTAATTCAGTATTCTCCAATTCGAGCTCTTTAACCTTAACAGTGAGTTTCTACACGTCCTCAGAAAGTATAGGTTTTGGCTCAGGAATCTTAGGGAAAGCTGAGGCATTAAAGATAAATGGAAAATGAATTACTTCAACGATTTCTTTTACCCATCGAGTGTAATGTTCTTTGACAAGAGTGTTCCTTTTTCCGAACTCTTTACCCTTTCTAACAATCTTTAACTAAGCCTTTCAGATCACTCTTACATCAAGATTACTTGCTTGAATATCAAAGAGCACAAATGGATGTAAGTCTTTTTCTTCAGGAGGACCATCCATGGAATAACCGTGTTGCATCCGGGATAACATAGGGTTATAATTAATGTAACCCTTAGTCCTAACAACGACATATTAGGAAATTCCCTACAGCTGACAATGATGTTTGGGGTTTCCGACTCTCTGATATACCATCTGATGGAACTTGCAGTGAGAGAAGCTAGCCTTTGATGGTATTTAAGTTCTTTTTCCATAAAAGGGCCTTTTTCGGGCATATGTTGCATGAATCAAGTATAAAGAAAAGGATCACAACATAACAAAGTTCCACCCCTCTTTTCATGTTGAGCGTGAAGGGCATGGTAAATGTCAGCCAATAGAAATGGTATAGGATTTTCGGAGAGAAAGACTTCCATGGCTACATGATCCACAAACTTTTCAATGTTTGGGAAGATCACAATCCCATGGATTAATAGAGCCAACACAACATAAAATGCCTTCCAATTTCCTTCTTTCTTGAACTTCAGAGTTAATTCTTCCAAGAACCTCATGGCAAAACCTTTGAAACCCCCCCTTCTCGACCCAATTGGCTATAACAATTGGGACATTGATACTTAGGGCTAAGGCTATCTTCTTTGGGTCCACTTCCTCTTCAAGATTTGGAAATGGATTAAAGTCTTTCAAATTTAGACCCACAATTCTCTCAATTTCTTCCAAAGTATGAGCTAGTTAGAAATAAGCAAATGTGAAGCAGTGTAGAGGCGGATCATAATATTGTGCCAAAGAGATGATAATCCCATAGTCAAATTTCTTTGTCAAAAGCCTCAAAATTTTCCCATAGTCTTTTCCGAAGTCATCACGCTTATTGAGAGTCAAATCAGAGATCAATCCTTTCAGAGTATCAAGCTTAGGTTCCTTGTACTTAAGTGAGAAAGTGTTTCTTCTTGGAGTTGTCATTTTCAAGTTCTCAATTCCTGAAACAAATAAGAGACAACTATGGGTTTGCTTTTTATGATGTTTATGCAATGTATATGGATGAATGTGATGCATTTTTTTGTATAAGTTCATAGGCTCGAGGTATGGATAAGTCTGATTGCTTTGTATAAAATAGGGTTCTCACCAGGTATGGTCTAGGGTTTTAAAAAAAGTTCCTAGAGTCATGGATCCATTAGACTATTTGTTGCCGGTGGCAACTTACTTGTCGGGCATCAACTCCATCTAAAGAATCTACTCTAAGTGAGGTTCTTGCATCGATCCAATGAGAAATTCATCTCACGGACCCACATAACGCAACCATCTTTCCTAGTTAGCCAAAGGATTAAGGTTCTACAAAAGGTCCTTAGAGTCATGGATCCTAATGAAAATATCGAAGCTTACAACAACTTACTTGCCAGGCGACAACATCCTCCCAAGGATCTACTCTAAGTAAGGTTCTCACACTGACCCAATGAGAAATTCATCTCGCGGACCCGTACTACTCAACCTCGTCCTATCTTATTTTTTTTACTTGAAACTCGGGTAAAAAGTCTTTCCCACAAGGTTTGCAATTAGAGTATCCAAGTATCAAAGCATAATGAAACAACAAATTTTATCAATGTGACTATAAAGATAGCAAAAGCAATAAAGAAAAGCCATACAAGTAAACAAACAAAGGCACACAAACGACCTAACTAGGCCTGAATCACTTAGGGGACAAGAATATTTTCCCCAGTAGAGTCGCCATCTATCACACCTCGAAAAATGAGAACACGACTTAGCGAAGCGCAATCGCACGCTCGTATAATGGACTGAACAGAGTCGCCACCGAACTTTATTTATTCCTAAAAAGGAAAGGGGAAATATCGATAAAACCCAAGAAATAATGACAATGATTATGGTCGTCGCAACCAAATCAGGGTTCGAGAGTCGATTACGCAAGGGGAAGTATTAGCACCCCTCACGTTTGTTGTACTCAACGGGAACCATTAGGTTAATTGTGCACGTTAGTGTTAGCTTGAAATGTTAGGCTTCTCAAGTTATTAAGAGGGAAATAAGAATATGATGAAAAGAAAGGAGGAGATGTTTTTGGATTTTTTGCAATGAAAAGGACTAAACCTAAGTTTTTTATTAATGGGCCTGACAAGATTTCGCAATCCTGCTCCTACATATCTCAATAGAGAACTCAAGGCACACGTAGTTCTGGATAGAAAATGTTTGTTTGATGGTCGATTTTAGCGAAATATATCTTGTATTAATCGACGAGAAACATTACTTTACGCAAAACAGATGATGAGCGGACATATGCATCACATCGAATGGATTTACAAATCAACATTCGGAAAAACGTCACTTATCTCAACTCAAAAATTATGGATTAATCATTGCTTTACATCATCATAAGACAAGATGTCTTTCGTTTATGAAAATGTTTTAAAGACTGCACGGCGGCGAAGAAAAGAGTTTGATTGGTTGGATGTATTTTTGGGTTTGAAAGACGAGTATTTATGACTTGAAAGCTCTTACAACTTGGGTATAATACTCGAGAATACTTCTGGACGTTTCACCCAGGTAATCTTTTCTTTCAATTGTATTGAGAAAAGAAGTTTGAATATTTACAAGTGTTTTGAAGGGAAAAGATGAACGCTTATGGCTTGCAAACTCTTATAACTTAGGTCTAGCGTTCGGGACTACATCTGGACCTTTAATCCAGGTAGTCTTTTTGTTCCAATTTAGTTAAAAAAATTATTTGAATTGATTTGAATTGAGAATGGTTTGAAGAAATTGAAATTGATTGACGATTAAATATGGAAGTGAAATTGAGAAGTTGGGAGAATGGGAGTGGATTGAGACTTGATGTTGACCAAGTGTTTTTTTAATTTTAAAAATGGAGCTTGGTGTTGACCAAATATCTTTATTGTTTTGAAAGATTGATTTTACATTTTGTTTTTTTTTGTCTATTATCTAATTAATTGATTAACGCACTATCTAAGAATAAAAATAGAAAAAGGGTACGAAAAAGAAAAAAAATACAAATAAGAAAAAGGGGTGAAGGGTACATTTGTTAATTCAGGAAAGAAAATACAATAAAGAAAATAAATAATAAAAATAAAAATAAACACACAAAATAAAAGAATAATAACAAGGTGAGAGAAAATAGACTACAAACACAAATATAAAAAAAATTATTTTTTTGTGAATTTTCTTTGTCATTATTTTTTATATATATACATATTTTATAAAAAAAATTCTTTATTTTGATAAAAGATAAAACAAGAATAAAAACCTAATCACCTATAAAAAACAACTCTAAATGATAATTAAAAAAATATATTATTGTTATTAGTTTTTTTAAAGAATATAATGTTTATTACTCTCATTATTATTATTATTATTAATATAATTATTTATTATTTTTATAATTTTTTTATAAAAAAGAAGAAGATACTTTTCATATTTTTAAACTAAGCATGATTTGTATAATAATAATAAAAGAGAAATTAAAAGAAAGAAAGAAAAAAAAACAATAAAAAAAACACTACTAATGAGAAGTAGTCAACACCTCTTTTGAAAATTTGAACACCGAAGTTTTCAAAATTCAAAAACTACAAAATATTCGTCGACACGTGACAAGACATTGAATAAAATAAATGGAAAATAAATGAAAAATAAATATTAATCACAAATTAGAAAATAAGAAGCAAGTTAAATCAAAGTAAAAGATTTTTTTTAATATTTAATTAATTAACTTTTAATTTTTTTGATAAAAGGAAGAAAATCTCTAAGCATTTATTCAAACAAATATATAAATATCTAAACAAATCAATTTTTTTACTTTATAACAATAGTTATCATCTTTATTATATTTTATCAAATTAAAAAAACCAAAAAAAACCAAAAACAAAAAAACAAAAGGGCTTAAAGGAAAAAAGAAAAACCATAGGTTGTTGTATCTATCCTCTTTATTTCTCTTTACTAATAAAATAAAAAATATTCATTAATATCCTTTTTAACAAAATAAAATCTATTAAAGTCTAATTAAAACCTTAAATGAAAAGAAGTTATCATAACTATAAAAAAAAACCACAAGTTGAAAATCTAATACATAGAACGTGAGAGTTCTCTTTTTTATTTATTTTTTATTAATACTTTTTTATTTTAAAAAATCTAATTATAAAGATAATTTTTTTAAATGAAACACTTTATCATTATTATTTGTTATTATTATTTTTAGACATAGGCTATTTTAATTTTTTTGTTTTGATATTTTTTATTAAAAAAAACTAAGTACTTAAATAAAATAAATTTAACTAAAATAAAATGTTTTTGTTATCATTTTTAATTAGAAATTAATCTCTTTTCTTATAAAATAATTATTAATTTACTACTAATTATATCAAATAGAGAGAAAAAGATAGTATATAAAAGAAGAAAAGGAAAGAGAAAAAAAGTGCTAGTGTCTATCAACTAGGATGAGAGTATGAGATCCAATAACAAAAGAGAATGAGTCCCAAATGGGCACGGGACACTTGACCCGGCCCAGATCTCCAACGATCTAGCAAGAGAGAGACTAAGAAGGGCTTCCAGTGGGCAACCCTAGCCCCCCATTTCCCTCTCTTTCTCGAACACGTGTAAATATCAAAGAAAGACCTATGAGTAACGGTCAAAACTGTCATTAAAATAAAAATAAATGTGACTGTTTGAATAGAGTAATAATGATGAAATTAAAAGGGCATTTAAAAAATAAAAATAATAAATAGTCATAATGACCGTTTAGCACTCTCTCACATTTCCAACAAAACCTCCTATTTCCAACAACTTAACACTCTCTCACATTCTTTTTCAAATCAATCTCCTCACTCCTATTTCTCTGAAACAAAATGTCCTCGCCCCCCACCAAAACCAATAACACAGTTTCATGGAAAAATGTAGAAAAGGAAACTACTTGGTCACCAACAACCCAACGATCCATCTCTACACCTCATAAACTGATGAGTGATAACAAGCGCATGAATACATAAGCCCTAAATCAACGTCTAATACGCAAAAACAACACCAAATCAGCAAACATATCATGTAGAAATCAAATAGAAAATCTAACTTAGAAGTTCTCACAGTCACACCAACTCAACATAGTTTTCGCACCAAAACACAAACATTCATTCCACACGATGTCAAAATCGGATGAAAGAGTGAAAAATAAATAGATAACATACTGAAAAGGAGAGAGGAAGTGACTTCCGGTTTAGTGGTGGTAGTTTCAACGAGGTGGTAATTTGCTCTAACACGACGACAGTTGTTTCAAAGGTAAATATAACTTTCCTCTGCTCGTGCTCGAAACTCCTTATGCTTTAAAAAATCTTCCCATTTGATCCGCGATTTTCGTCAAGGACCATGATGAATAGTGGATGTTTATTTTTCGTGTGAAATATGTATGTTTTCTTAATATTGCTTTGATTGATGTGTGTTGTGCGGATTCCTCTGTAAATTTATCTGCTCTCTAATTTTTGTATTATGCAGTGTGTAGTGTTGATGGCTAGGGTTTGTTGTTCTCCCTCTTTATGTTGCTGCTTGTTGAATATTTTATACGGGCGGATTTAGGGTTTCAAACTGATGTATGATGATGAATGTGGAATAATATAGAGGAAAAAAATGTGTTAGAAGTATGTTTTGCTATTTTGATGAAATTGGGGCTGCTGTACTTTCTGCCTTGTTGAGTTTGTCTCTTTGTGACAATTAAAATTTTAAAAAACTTGATCGGGAAAATAGCAAGTGTACTATTTTGTCTTTTATAGTAATAATGGGGAAATTCTCCGAATGTCGATCTCAAGGACTACAAGTCAATATCGAGTTTAAATTATCATTCAATTAAATAAAAAGTATTAATTTGGTTTTTAGGTGTAAAAATATAAGAATAAAGGTAAAAAAAAATAAGGATGAAAATAAAGGTTTACAGGGAAAAAGGAACAATGCCAGGGAAGGTGTATGATTTATCCTTGTAACAACTTTGAGTCACTATTGCATCCACAAATATCAACTACTACCAGTTCTTAAGGGTATTTTCTCCCAAGTCCTTGGTGGGAAAATCTTTAATCAATCAACCCTAATTTCTATGTCCATAGCTTTATAATATCAAGAATACTCTAGTTCATACAGGGTATCCCTAGTCCTAGGTGATGCCTGACACGAGTGGCCGTGTCAGGCCACTGTCTTCCTTGCCACGCCCTCCTTTGCTTGACACGGGTGTCCGTGTCAGGCCTTTTGTACCGGGTTTTCCACTCCTTTGCTTGCCGGAATCTCGCATTGTCTCACTCTGAGTTTCCTGGTTCTTCTACCTGGACCTGCCGGACAAAAACACAACTATCCCACACATAAAATCACGAAAATAGAATTAAAATATAACAATGAAAGGAAATACTTAAATATTATACTGGAAGTAAAAGTGCCTTGAAAAGAATAAAAAATGCTTGCATAGTGTTTCAAAATCCTCGGTTTCTTGTCGGATCAGTAACGAAAACTTAATGCAAATGGTGACTGATCACAACCCCAAACTTAGCTCATTGATTATCCTCAAGTAATGTTTAAGATAACACTGCGTGTCACTCCCCATGATTCTTATTTCCTAACACTGCTGAGATCATTCACTAACGTCGTCCCTCTTCCTTCCATAAATCCGGCCTTTTCCTTGTTAGTTTTTAATCGCACTTCCACTTCAAAGCACAGTTTCACCTGTCAACTTATATCACATTCTCACCAATTCTCTCGGGGTTAAGTGTTTTCACTCATAATTCAGAATATGCAATATCAACTCGCAAGTTTGAATAGTCTCTCTTTTCATATCACTTACACACAACACACACACTTTTGAGGTCTTTTGGGTTGTAACTTGGCTTGGGTTAGAGTGTGGATATTCAAACAAAAATGGGAAATAAGTGGTTTTTGGTTCAGAGTCGATGTTACCTACTGTGTTGGTTTCTTTTGTTTTTTCGCTCGGTTTTCTCTTCTTTTTTTTTCTTCTATTTTTCAACCGAATGCCCTTTTTCGTGCTTCTTTTGAATCCTTGAGTTTATTTATAATAATTCTTTTTCCTTTTCTCTCGATGATTTCCTATTTCACTTTTTTTCTCTTTTTGTTTTCGCACTTTCTTGGGCGTTTGGAACTCTTTGGGGTTTTACCCCAAACTTAGCTTTTCAACACAGTTTAAAGGTATTAACATGACTCTGAACAGGGTAAGGAAGTGTTTTGGCCAAGGGGTACATTTATGGGGTTTAAACAAAAAAATGGATACAGGATCAAATGGGGTTTACAAGGGATATAATTATTTAGGATGGCTAGAAAGGCTCAGGGTTAATTTCAAATAGCGTGCCTCAGTGTGTGTAATCATGCAGTGACAGTCCCAGAGAGTCTACGTAATTTAGAGTGATAAAGACAAACATGAATATCGCTCATGATGATCACTGTGTTTGGCTTTTTATGACTCACCCATTTTGGTTAAGCTTTGACAGTATCCACATCACTCTTTAGCCTAATGCGACTTCTTCCTTACTTCGGAATGTACATGACACTTATGTTGGTTAAGCTGTATACGCTGCGTCTGATCTTCCTTTTTCAGCAGTGTCAACATCCTGGAGAGGTCCTTCATAACAAGCCATGGTAAGTGGCATGATCCTTTCATCCACTACCACTCGTGATCATTACTATTTCCAAAATATCACCACAGACTTGAAACACTCGCAACATAATGTACCTTCAAACAGAAAAACCAAATCTAGAATGCAATAAAGTAAAATAACACCATACTGAAATAAAATAACAAAATACTAAAAATAACAATAAAAGACATAAAATCTCCCCCACACTTGAACTAAACATTGGCCTCAATGTTTACGAATAAGAGCGAAGGAGGACACTCACAGTACCCTACTGAGGAGGTGGTTGTGGAAAATGCAACATCAACTGTCGATTCATGCTACTCATCTCATCCAACATTGCCCCCTGCCGAGCTTGCTCAATGCCTTGTCGTTGTTGTTCCGTCCTTAAGTCACCTATTTCGGTTTGTACCCAAGTCCATTGGCCAGTGGACCAGGAAGGGGAACCTGCCTCCTGCTGGGTAGGTTCCTATGTGGTGGTACAAACTGTTCCTGAGGTGCTTGGGGTTCCTCTTCTTCTGTCTCCGTGGCATCCACTTGGTCATCTACAAAATGCTCACCTACAGCAAAATGGTCAGTGCCGTGGTCTTCCTCCGCGCCGGGGTCAACGCTCACATACAACCAGTTGGCACAGTCAGTAATAGCAACTTTGTCTGGATCCGACAGAGCTATAATAAACCTCTTATGGATAAGCACAAAATAGTAAGTAGGGGCAAGTTGAATTAGAGTGGACATGTCAATTTTGGTCTTACCTGCAATTGGCGTGTCTTCGAGTAACACAGCTTGATACCCGGAATGTTCGGCTATTTGGGTGATCATTCCACCCACTGAGATGCCTCCGGAGTCTGCTCGGCCAACTCTTCCCAGATAGTCAGCTGCAAAGGCATATACATTGATGGCTTTGTTTTGTGACATCGAGTACATAAAAAATATCTCTCTCTGAGTAGCTACCCCTGTGTTATCGCCTCTTCCAAACAGGGTGTAGGCCAAACCCTTCTGAGCATGCTCAATGCCTTGCCGTTGTTGTTCCGTCCTTAAGTCACCTATTTCGGTTTGTACCCAAGTCCCCGACAATGGCGCCAAAAACATGATCGGGAAAATAGCAAGTGTACTATTTTGCCTTTTATAGTAATATTGGGGAAATTCCCTGAATGTCGATCTCAAGGACTGCAAGTCAATATCGAGTTTAAATTATCATTCAATTAAACAAAAAGTATTAATTTGGTTTTTAGGTGTAAAAATATAAGATGAAAGGTAAAAGCAAATAAGGATGAAAATAAAGGTTTACAGGGAAAAAGGAACAATGTCAGGGAAGATGTATGATTTATCCCTATAACAACTCTGAGTCACTATTGCATCAACAAATATCAATTACTACCAGTTCTTAAGGGTATTTTCTCCCAAGTCCTTGGTGAGAAAACCTTTAATCAATCTACCCTAATTTCTATGTCCATAGCCAATTAAGGTGAAGTTAAGCTTTACTGCAGCAACACTTTTACTTACTTCCCCTTTTTTTTTTGAAATTTTGAAGTTTGACTCTCTTTTTTTGAAAATTTTCTTTCCTTTGCTTAAGTCTCAAGGTATTAAGAGGAAGCTTCAAGTAGAATGTGCACTAGTAATTTTGGGATTGTAGAGACATGGAGTAAGGATCATGAAAGATTGAAGGAGGTGCCCTAATTTCTTTATGGCATTAAGTTTGTCTCTAGAACTTGTAATGTAAACATTCATGGATGTTCCAAATCCAATCTTAATGCAAAAAGAAATTAATTTGTAATTTTCTATTCAGGAGTTCTTCTTATGATGTAACAAGAATTTTAAACATTTCACTCTTGAAATGAATTGCCTTTGAAATCAACTTGAGTCAAAAGGGTAAGATGGCAATATAAAGAAAAATTAAAATAAAATTAAAATGTCGATTTAAAATCTTTTTATGAATTTTTTTCAAAAGACAACAATATCATTTAAACCAAGAAAAATAATAAACTCATTATTTAAATCTAAATTGCAAACCAAAGTCAAACATTATTCAAGAAATAAGACTTATTTATAAAATTAGAATTGTGATGACAATGGTCATAGATGGTAGATTTAAATGGTATGAGATTTATAATTATTCTAAATTGAATGAAAGGGTGTATGCATGATAACAATATATATACTGACCTTAACAAAGCACCACAAGTAAAGTTAATTATGTTGGTGTAAGCCCTAGAGGCCAATACATTTTGGTACTTATATCGAATAATAAAAGGCATTCTCTTTATTATGGTTGATTAATAAAGTCCCTGGAATAGATAGTCCGTTTAATGTATTAAGTGTGACTTAATCATGAGAACACATTAAACATAAGGACACTATTCCTAAAGTTTCCGTAGTCGAACTTTAGTGTGAAGTGGGATAACATTAAAGCATTAAGACTATTATGTTTGTAGACTGGTGATCACATCTCATGGATCATGGATAAAGAGTTATCAAGTCTTAAACATAGGTATGAATATTAGGAGTAATATTTATACCGGATTGACCCGCTATGAGAATACTATATAGAAAGTTATGCAAGGTGTCATAAGTTATTCTCATGGTGATAATAGTGTATTCCACTCTTCGACCTGAAACCACTATGGATCCTAGATGTAGAGTCGAGTGCTTTATTGCTGATCCAACGTTGTCCGTAACTGGATAACCATAAAGACAGTTGATGGGTACTCCACAAAGCATGCTGAGGGACATGAGTGACCTAGATGGAATTTGCCCATCCTGCATAACAGGATAAATGTCTATGGGCCCAATATTGAACTGGACAAGAATGACACGGTCTATGCCTTGTGTTCAATATAGACATAAGGGCAAAAGGGTAATTATACACATAATTATTATCACAGAAGGAATTGTCAGATCACTTGACATTTTCGTGTCTTGGGTAGCAGTGATGTGTTGCTAGATACCGCTCACTGTTTATTATGTTAAATGCGTGATTTAATATAATTGTCAACGTCACGAAAACCTACAGGGTCACACACAAAGGACGGATTGATGAGAGATAGAGTAACTAAGGAATACCGTAAGGTACGGTGCCCTTAAGTGAGTTATAGAGCATCGTAAGGTACGATGTACTTGAGTAGAATACGAAATATGGTAAGGTACCATGAGCTTAAGTGATTTTGGGCATATTATAAGATATGGGCCAAAATACACTTAAGTGGGCTTTTAGCTTGAAGCCCACACAAGTGGTTCTATAAATAGAACCCTTGTGCAGAAGCAAAAAAATTTTGCGGTTGCATTATTTTCGTTTTCTCTCACTCTCTCTCTCTCACTCAAAGCCTTCATTCGTACCAGCTAGCACTGAGATTGAAGGAACCCGTTTGTGTGGACTGAGTAGAGACGTTGTCATCGTTCAACGTTCGTGATCGCTTCGTGGATCTGCATCAAAGGTTTTGATCGTCACAAGAGATCTGCACCAAAGGTTTCGATCATCACAAGAGGTAAATATTCTATCACTGATCATGACCATTCGTAAGGATCTCTAAAGGAGAAATTTTTATTTCCGCTGCGTTTTGGACCGCAATTCTCCTTCAGTGGTATCAGAGCCACTTACGAAACCATGACTCGGATAGTTGTTTATTTTCTGTATTAATATGATTAAAAGACAGAATGAATCAATTAATTAAACGAGTAATTAAATTTGGCATCATGAGTGTACGAGTTGGATGATTGATGTTGACTATGCTTCGGAATCCGACATTAGTATGGTGAAGCAGCGATACATCGATCGTCCATAGGTTACGCAATTGAGACCGATCAACTTATATATGATATAAGTAATCCTAATGCAAAATACGGTATATGTGATATACTGTTTCTGTTTCGTTCATTCGAACACTAAATGATTGTTTTCCTTTGAGCGATCAATGGTCATTTGCTTTGGAATCCGACATTAGTATGGTGAAGCAATGACCTGTTGATCAATCATACTGAATCAACAATCGAGGTGTGTTTGACGGTCTGAAATTGGCGCATTAGGGTTGGTGACGGCGCAAGGATTGTGCCGTCAAGGAGTTGTGAATTTAGGGCTTTTTGGAAGAGGTCCGTAGACTGTTTCAAAGTCCTATTAGTTTGGCCGCGTGAAGCTCGTGTGACGAGCGTAACAGGCGTAACAAACTGAATGCGTGACGGTCGTAACACGCCCATGACGGTCGTGACACTCACATTGCCTGTGACGGTCGTCACACGCCTGTGACGGTCGTCACACTCCCAGAGTCAAAATTTTGGGGTTCCTGTTTTGTGACTACGATGCAAAACAATGTCCATTTCAAATGAATTGTTCGAATTTAATTGACCGGGCAGCGGAACCCCCGGCTAACTCTGCGTAGTGTGATCGGTCGCCGAAATTTAATTTGGTTTTAATTAATTAAGGGAATTAAAATTTAATAATAACAATGTGTTTATTATTATTGCCTTGTGGTGATCAGTTATGGCCTTAGTTGTCCTTTATTTTGTTTTGGGTTTTTAAATACGACCTGCGTGTCGTGCCTCTCCTTTTGATCTCTTAATGTAACTTCTTTTCTCATCTCAAACCCTCGTATGTAAAACGAGTTTCTTCTGGAATGTAATGTTATGAATAAAGAGAAGAAGACAATGTTATGAAGAAAGAGAAGATTTCAATATCAAAAGAGGACAATCTTGAAGATCTTGCTTGGAGAAGCTTAGAGAAGAATTCAATATTAAAGGAGGACAACCTTGAGGATCTTGCTTGGAGAAGCTTAGATCGTTGTAGGTTAGCTTAGGTTCTCTCATTGGCTTGGTAGAACAATTGCGCTAGGGGCCATAACTGTTTCATTTTGTTTGTATGTATGTGTAAGACCCCAATTTTGGCCCTAAGATCCCTCATGGCCCATATCATATCATATCATGGCCTCAAGGATCATTGCATGCCCTAGCTTCCCTCCTAGTGGGTGGTTTGCCTTGTGAGTGTGGTTCTTGATCACCAAGCATGCTTTGCATTTGTATATCTTTGCTTTTCATATGTTTACTAACCAAAAAGTACAAAAATATTGTCATCTAACCATGTTACTTGCAGCTGAAGCAATCATCAGCCAATTAGGTCAAAATCAGTCAAAGTCAGTCATTGCAGTGGTTGGTGGCCATTCTTGCAGAATTTGGGCACCATGATCAATAATCAAGAGTTCATATATGTTGTGATATCATTTGGAATCAAGATCTCAAGGAATTAGGGTTTGGAATTCATCAGAAGTGGTTCAGTCATGCAAAATCCTAGAAAAGTCAAACTTGGTCAACTGTGGATTTAATCAGTGATTTGATGGTGGGATTTGGTCTGAGAAGTCTCATTCATGCCTATACAAGCTTCATATATCATGTCAAGCATCCACAGTGAAGAAAATAAAGTCAAACAGAAAATTTCCCAAAATAGAAACTTGACCTGTAATTGGAATTTGCCAAAAATGGAAACTTCTTGATCTTAAACTTACATCATGATACAAGCTTCAAATGAATTTTTGCCCAACATGAAAGTTGAAGATCTTGTTCTCCCATTTTCAAAAAGTCCAAGAACACTCAATTCCCATGTATGGTTGGCAAGTTATGATCAATTCAATCTCAAAAATTTTTGAACTTCAAAAGGCCATATCTCTCAAACCATTTGGCCAAATTTGGTGGGGTTTTTTCCTACAAGTCATATTTGATCCCCTCTTTCCAAAAATATCATCATCATGCACCAAAACATCACCATTCAAAATGGCCTTTTTGAACTTGCTTGAATTTATTTCAAGTGAGGTTGAAATTTGACTTTTCAAAATATTCATTTTTAACCATTTTGGCCAATTGGGAAAGTTCAGAAATATCATTTGGGACATGTTTGCAAGCCCAATTTCGCAGCCAGCACCCTACACCTCACCATTTGGACCAAAGTGCTCATTTTAGCAAAATGCTTCATTAAGTTAATTGGTGATTAGCATTCATTGAGCAGACCTTAAACAGCATACAAATACTCATTTTCTGACATTTTGACAACCCTAGCAGCCTCATTCTCCAAACAGAAAAACCATATTCTCTCAAACACCTCTTTTCTTCATTTTGCATTTTTTCTGAAAACTCCAAAGAAACACGATTGTTACTTGTTTACTTCATCATTCATCCTCATTTTGGAGCTGTTGTAAGCCCTGAATCTCCACTGAAAGCAAGGATTCTCCACTGTTATTTCCAAGTTCCATCAATGGCAGGTCTTGGTTACGACTGGAATTGAGTTTGCTGAGCTAAATTTCTTCAACCCTTCATCAATACCAACTACAAGCTTCATCTGTTTCGAGCAAGCAAAGCCAAACAACATCAGAATCCCAACTGTCCTTCACTTTTGGTAAATTTTCGATTCTCACTATTTGTAAAACCATGCTATGCCTTATGTGAATCCTTTCTTGCTGGTCATTATGAGCTTTAAGTTGATGAAAATGGTTGATTATTTACAAAGTTATGTTGATTGGAAACTTGAGGTTTGAATATGTTTTCACATGATGCCGCTTTGTTAGCTAGAGTTATTGTTAATGGTTGTTGGACTTGTGATGAGTGTTGTGTGATGAGCCAAATGCTATGCTGTATGTCCATTTCTGGGAAAATTTTTGAATCGATTTTGGTGAAGGAGACGAAGTACTGTAGCAAACCCTAGAGTTTTTCCAGAATCGCGTTTGGCTACTTCTGTTTGCATGAGATTTTCACTGTTTCATTGCCTGGCCAATCGCAACATTCCATTTGCATGTGTAATACGCTGCGTTTCACTAACTTGTCCAAGTAATTTCAAGTTTGCCATTCCCGTGCCCCATGTCCCATTAAATCCATGTCATTTTCATTATTTATTTCATTTTGTTACTCAATCTTACAAAAATCATAACATCTTCATTTTAAATCCAAATTTCATGGGAATTTTTGCATTGTGATCATCTGGATCTCTACTTTTTTATCATGATTTTTGCTGATTTTTTGGATGATCGAATTTTAAATGGTATTAGGGTTTTGTTCATGTGTCCATATTTTGTACCCTTTGCCAAATCCTTTGTGAAATGATGATGCATTATCCAATGGTCCTGAAATTTTTTGTACACAAACTAGACACATTCATGGTGATTTTGGTGTAGAGTTTGTGAATTTATCTTATCTGGATTGTGAGTTATGAATTTTTGAATTAGGGTGTGACAATTTGTGTCACACCATTGATATGCAACTTCATGATTTTTGATACCATGCTTCCTGACCTCAAATTGATGTGAATTTTTTCATGATTGTACTCTTGTATGTCTAGTTTACATGTGAATTTTCTTGGAATTATTTGTGGCATTTCCAAATTGTTTGAGATTTTCTCCCCTGTTTGACCAAAATGTTGACTTGTGTGATACATGTTGCCATTTCATTTGTGAAATTCTCATACTTTATTGGATGAACATGAAATTTTACATGTGATTAGTAGACATCTTAAGCTTTGCCATGGTGTTTATCCCATTCATTTCTCATATGTTATCTCTGATTTATGATTTTTTGAAGTTGATACATGTTTGGTTGACTTCTTTGAGCATGCTTAAACTTGCTTTGACTTTCTGATTTTCATTGACCATCTTCCCATGATCCAAATGAGCTGAAATTTTATATGCATGTCATGTTATGGATTATGATTGATCATGAATTATTTGATGATTTTTGGAAATGTTTATGGTTGGTTTTGAGTTAAGTCTTGCTGTTGACTTCTATGAGCTTTCATTTGCCATGTTTTGACTTCTTTTGCTTATGAAATCATGATGATGAATGATATGAATGTGGGACCAATTGAGTTTGCTTCTTGATTGTTTAAACTTGATTTTGGTTGAATTTCATTTGCTTTTTTGACTTTCTCATCCTCTTTTGACCCTAGGCTTGTCCTAGTGGTCCTGTTGCTTATGTTTGAGTTCATGTTTTCAGGTTAAGCAACAATGCTCCAAAGAGATCATACAAATTTGATTAAGCTTGATTGTTTATCATGACTAACATGTTTGTTTTGTAGGTTGCTTGGCTCACAAGCTTTGAGCCTTGTGCTTTGCACATTTATCTGTTTGTGTTTGACTGTTAATCCTTACCTCATTTTGCTTTGACTTTGAGTTGTGTACTGATTCTGTTTGACTATTTCAGGTACTATTAGTTGCTTAGTTCTTTGAACTTGCTTTGCTTTGCTTTAATAGCAATTTGCATTGAGGTATAATCCCTTTTCTTCATGTAGTCTGGAAGACCTGGCCTGTTATTTGGCCAGGCAACTGTCTGAAGTCCTCCTTAAGAGGCAATGCTTGTGTGTGTTTACTTTTGTCCCAAGCAGGAAAAGTCCTTTAAATAAGGCAATTGGTAGATCAAAGAGATATGTAACCTATCTCCTACTATTCTGTGAGTCTTCTCCTTGCTCCCATTACATGGTTGTAGCATTGAGATCCAAACCCAAGATCTATTGAGTCAATAATCTGTGGAGAGAGTTCCTACTTTCTGAACTCCCACACCTTCTGATATTCAAATGCTCTCCCTGGCCAGGGATAAGAGCAATGAGGCACACCCCTCATATCCTTTCATCTGCTTCACCTTAGCCCCCTCAATGGCAAGGTTAAGAGCACCATTGACCCTATTCCAGTTGGCTTCAATGCCTAACCCTTTGTATGAGCCTCATTGTGTGGTTATAGTGTGTGCTGATTGACTTCATTGATTGATCACTTACTTCATATACGCATGTTTGCTTGTATGCTCTATGCATTTATCATCATTAATTGCTCATTATTGCATGATCATCTCATTTGTCTTTGTGACATTATCATTGTTGTTTACCCATTGAGGACAATTGTAAGACCATTCATTGGCCATTGTTCCTATGATATGGAAGTGAGTTGTAAGACCATTTCATTGGCCACTCATCTTATCTTTGCTTGATGCATTTGTTTGATTGTATGTGAGGATGCAATTATAAGTCCCTGCAAGTTGGCATTTGTATTCCTAGGACCATACTGTGGAGGTTAGAGTAAGCCCAGATAGATTGGCATCTGACATCCATGTTTTGCTTTTCTTTGTTTATGTGAGGATGCAATTGTAAGTCCCTGCAAGTTGGCATTTGCTTTCCTATGATCATATGTTGGATATTGGTATAAGTCCAGACAGATTGGCATCCGGTATCCATTCTTTCATTTTCTTTGTTGAGGAGATTAGTGTAAGTCCATTGAGTGGCCTCTGATATCCATTTCTGTTTTAGGAGACTGGTGTAAATCCATCTATTGGTATCCGGTATCCGCTTTTTGTTTGTGAGATTGGAGTAAGACCATTGAGTGGCATCCGGTATCATTTGCTTGCTTACATTATTATTATCCATTGCCTATTCCAAAGGACACACTTGAATCATCTTCTATATGATTTCAAGAGGTGAACCTTCTAAGAAGTTTTACAATCCATCTTCATCCATTCATCCTCATTATGTCCTAAACCTTTTCACACATTACTTTCAAACTTGACATAGATATTGTGCAAACATCTTCATGTTTTCAAACCAAAAACCTGGACCCCAAGTCCTTGACTTTTTTCAAACTCCATTTCATAATACTTCTTTGAATTAATCTTAATCATACTTTGACCCTACTTTCACAATCACAATCAATTAACTTCACCCATTCACTTGTTTTGGCTTTGTCCATTGTTAATCTTTTCATGCATTAGCCATAGGTTTCAATTATCATTGTGGTTGATGTAAACCTCACCTTATCCTTAGTGAGTCGACTATAAGACTTCCGTACTGAAAACAGGGCTAACCCCTCTAGTACGTCGAAGCTATCCTCGCATGGTGGATGTTGGTCTTGGTCGAGTTTTCTCCCATTGATAATGAAAAGCCTCAGTGCTATTGTTTAAAATTGAATCCACCAACTTTTGGAAATCTTTTAGCCGAACTACGGCGTTTTGATCCTTACCTTTGATGGAAGGTACGTAGGCAACGGGTTCATCCGTTCAAACCTAATAAAATTGTATATTCTTTTCTCATCTTCCCAATCATGTTTGCACAATGAATATGTCAAAAACAAATAACAATTTTATACAACAAGTGTGAAAAGGGCTCCCTAGGAGTACCTAGGACGTAGTGGGTGCCTAACACCTTCCCATTGCGTAATTTACCCCTTACCCAGACTCTCTGATCTTTTTATTAGTTTTCTACGTGTAAAACTTCTTAGGCTTTTGTTCGCTTTTTAGCCAGTCCTTTGGATAAATAAAAGTGCGGTGGCGACTCGAAATTCATTGTATGCTTTGCTTATGGTTTAATCGATAAATCATATAGCGACGAATACACCGCTACAGTATGTTGATGCATGTGAATGTATGTTGATGCATGTGAGAGACGATTTATATGATAAACAAGCCGGTGAGATCATAACAATTGCAATTCCCTCAAACTAAAATATTAAGTTTATGCTTTCCAAGTTTTAGCATTCATCAAGACTAGTATCGGATAATGTAGGTTTTGCCAAAGCGAGGTGCATGTTCTATATTAGTAAGGTGCGATGGGATAATTGTAATATCCAACTGCTAAAACAATGGGTCAAACTTAACTAAACAAATTATGATGATATTATATATGTTTGCTTTCCAAGTTTTAGCACTCATCAAGACTAGTATCGGATAATGTAGGTTTCGCCAAAGCGAGGTGCATGTTCTATATTAGTAAGGTGCGATGGGATAATTGTAATATCCAACTGCTAAGACAATGGGTCAAACTTAATTATAATAATATCATATATGTTTTAGAAGCAAGAGTTGGGAATAATCCATATGATGGATTGGAATAAGGAGTTATTCACCCAACTGAAATTTTCGAGAGTTGTATGAGATACAACTGGAAGGAGTTCCTACCTAAATAACCTAGTTTTGTGTAATCCGCCTACGCGGACTTAGAACGAAGTGAAATATGGATCTCGACCCACTAGAAAATCTTCCAACGGGATTTTCCGAATCAAATGATGAGGGTCATTTGTTTTGAGTAAAATAGTGGGAGCATATTTGATTAAAGGCCTAATTAAATATGTCAATGAGACTTATATTTTCTTAATCCTTATGTAGATAACCATGACAGCAAACACCTCTAACAACATCTTGCGATCAATCCTTGACAAGGAAAAATTGTCTGGGACAAATTTTCTGGATTGGCACCGAAACCTGAGGATTGTCCTCAAACATGATAAAAAGCTGTATGTCTTAGAGACACCTGTTCCTGAAGAGGAACCTCCTAGGTCTGCACCTAAGGCAGAAAGAGATGCTTATAAGAAGCATGTCGATGATGCCAATGAAACTGCTTGTCTCATGCTGGCTACCATGAACTCAGAATTGCAAAAGCAACATGAGAACATGTCAGCGTTCGATATGATCGAACACCTGAAGCTGCTCTATCAAGAGCAAGCAAGGCATGAGAGGTTTGAAGTTTCAAAAGCCCTTTTCCAAAGCAAGTTAGCTGAAGGAGCCATTGTAGGTCCCCATGTACTCAAGATGATTGGGTATGTGGAAAACCTTGAGAGATTGGGTTTTCCCCTCGGAAAGGAACTTGCGACTGATTTGATCTTGCAATCGTTGCCAGAAAGATTCTGTCAATTTGTCCTAAATTTCAACATGAATGATATGGATAAATCTCTTCCTGAACTGCTAGGCATGTTGAGAACAGCTGAGCAGAATCTGAAGACAAAAGGGAAGTCCATTCTGATGATCGGAAATGGAAAGAGACAGAACAAAAGGCCTACCAAGCAGGGTGATAAAGGGAAAGGCAAGGAAGTTGCCAAACCCAGACCCACTGTTGCTGCTTTGAAGCCTAGAGGAGGCATAGCAAAGGCAGGCACCTGCTTCCATTGCGGTAAGACCGGACACTGGAAGAGAAACTGCCCAAAGTACCTGGAAGATACGAAGAATGGAGTAGAGACTTCAACTTCAGGTATTTTTGTTATTGAAATAAAGTTATCTACTTCTGCATCATGGATATTAGATACTGGATGTGGTTCTCACATTTGTACAAATGTGCAGGGGCTAAAAAGAAGTAGAGATTTGGCAAAAGGTGAAGTTGACCTACGAGTTGGCAATGGAGCAAAGGTTGCTACTTTAGCCGTAGGATCTTATTAACTTTACCTAGTGGTTTTATAATTCAGTTAGAGAACTGTTATTATGTATCTGCAATTAGCAGGAATATTATTTCCATTTCTTGTTTGGACAAGTTTGGTTTTTCATTTATAATAAAGAACAATTGTTGCTCAATTTATTTGAATGATATATTTTATGCTACTGCACAAATGAGCAATGGACTATATGTCCTTGATCTCGAAATGCCTATATATAACATTAATACTAAAAGGATGAAACCTAATGAGTTGAATCCAACTTACCTTTGGCATTGTCGATTAGGCCACATAAATGAGAAACGTATTTCCAAACTCCATAAAGATGGACTCTTGGACTCTTTTGATTATGAATCATATGAGACATGCAGATCTTGTTTAATTGGAAAGATGACAAAGTCTTCATTCACAGGAAAAGGTGAAAGAGCGAATGATCTTTTGGGCCTAATACATACTGATGTATGTGGACCACTGAACATACCAGCCAGAGGAGGTTTTCAGTACTTCATCACATTCACTGATGATTTCAGTAGATATGGTTATGTGTATTTAATGAAACACAAATCAGAGTCCTTTGAAAAGTTCAAGGAGTTCAAGAATGAAGTACAAAACCAACTAGGTAAGAATATTAAAACTCTTCGATCAGATCGAGGTGGTGAGTATTTAAGCCTAGAGTTTGATGACCATCTGAAAGAGTGTGGGATCCTATCCCAACTTACTCCTCCTGGAACACCCCAATGGAATGGTGTATCTGAGAGAAGAAATCGAACCCTGTTAGACATGGTCCGATCCATGATGAGTCACGCCGATCTTCCAAACTCCTTTTGGGGACATGCACTATTGACAGCAGCTTACACACTTAACCGTGTTCCATCCAAAAAGGTTGAGAAGACACCATATGAGATATGGAGTGGTAAGAAACCACATATGTCTTACATGAAGATTTGGGGTTGTGAGGTTTATGTGAAACGACAAATTTCAACTAAGCTTGAGCCCAAATCTGACAAATGCTTATTTGTGGGGTATCCTAAAGAAACAAAAGGGTATTACTTCTACAATCCTTCTGAGGGTAAAGTGTTTGTCGCTCGAACTGGAGTTTTCCTAGAAAATAATTTTATTTCCAAAGGAACCAGTGGGAGGAAAGTAGAGCTTGAAGAAATTCAAGAATCACAAAGCATCGACACACCTATGGAGGAATTGGAGCAGGAAACACAAGTAGTTGTGTAAGAGCAACCTGCTCAAGTAGAACAAGACCAGCGTAGGTCAGGCAGGATACGTCACCTACCTGAGATATATGGATATCTGATCAAGGTGATGTATTACTCATGGATCAAGATGAGCTTGTGACCTACTCATGGAATCTTCGTTTTGATGAAACAGTAAAACAATATGGATTCATCAAGAACGAAGATGAGCCTTGTGTCTACAAGAAGGTTAGTGGGAGCATGATCGCATTCCTGGTATTATATGTAGATGACATATTACTTATTGGAAACGATATCCCTACCCTGCAACAAGCAAAGTCTTGGGTGGGGAAATGCTTATCTATGAAGGACCTAGGTGAAGCAGCCTATATATTAGGAATCAGAATCTATAGAGATAGATCATAAAATGCTTGGCCTAAGTCAGAGTACATAGACAAGGTGCTGAGACGCTTTAATATGAATGATTCCAATGGTTATGTGTTTTGCTGAAATGGTGGCGCTGTGAGCTTGAAAAGTTCAAAGCAAGATACAGTTGCTGATTCTACAACCGAGGCCGAGTATATTGCTGCCTCAAATGCAGAAAAGGGAGTTGTTTGGATCAAAAAGTTCATTAGTGAACTTGGCATAGTCCCTAGCATTGTGGATCCCATTGGTCTCTATTATGATAACAATGGTGCTATCGCACAAGCCAATGAGCCTAGATCTCACCAACGATCCAAACACATACTTAGGTGTTATCATCTCATTCGAGAGATAATAGATAGAGGAGATGTGAAAATATGTAAAGTACCTACACTTGACAATATAGTTGACTCACTGACAAAGCCTCTTGCGCAGCAAAAGCATGATGGCCATACTAGATCAATGGGCATACGGGGTATGCCTGATTGGCTCTAGTGCTAGTGGGAGATTGTTGGTGTAAGCCCTAGAGGCCAATACATTTTGGTACTTATATCGAATAATAAAAGGCATTCTCTTTATTATGGTTGATTAATAAAGTCCCTGGAATAGATAGTCCGTTTAATGTATTAAGTGTGACTTAATCATGAGAACACATTAAACATAAGGACACTATTCCTAAAGTTTCCGTAGTCGAACTTTAGTGTGAAGTGGGATAACATTAAAGCATTAAGACTATTATGTTTGTAGACTGGTGATCACATCTCATGAATCATGGATAAAGAGTTATCAAGTCTTAAACATAGGTATGAATATTAGGAGTAATATTTATACCGGATTGACCCGCTATGAGAATACTATATAGAAAGTTATGCAAGGTGTCATAAGTTATTCTCATGGTGATAATAGTGTATTCCACTCTTCGACCTGAAACCACTATGGATCCTAGATGTAGAGTCGAGTGCTTTATTGCTGATCCAACGTTGTCCGTAACTGGATAACCATAAAGACAGTTGATGGGTACTCCACAAAGCATGCTGAGGGACATGAGTGACCTAGATGGAATTTGCCCATCCTGCATAACAGGATAAATGTCTATGGGCCCAATATTGAACTGGACAAGAATGACACGGTCTATGTCTTGTGTTCAATATAGACATAAGGGCAAAAGGGTAATTATACACATAATTATTATCACAGAAGGAATTGTCAGATCACTTGACATTTTCGTGTCTTGGGTAGCAGTGATGTGTTGCTAGATACCGCTCACTGTTTATTATGTTAAATGCGTGATTTAATATAATTGCCAACGTCACGAAAACCTACAGGGTCACACACAAAGGACGGATTGATGAGAGATAGAGTAACTAAGGAATACCGTAAGGTACGGTGCCCTTAAGTGAGTTATAGAGCATCGTAAGGTACGATGTACTTGAGTAGAATACGAAATATGGTAAGGTACCATGAGCTTAAGTGATTTTGGGCATATTATAAGATATGGGCCAAAATACACTTAAGTGGGCTTTTAGCTTGAAGCCCACACAAGTGGTTCTATAAATAGAACCCTTGTGCAGAAGCAAAAATTTTGCGGTTGCATTATTTTCGTTTTCTCTCACTCTCTCTCTCTCTCACTCAAAGCCTTCATTCGTACCAGCTAGCACTGAGATTGAAGGAACCCGTTCGTGTGGACTGAGTAGAGACGTTGTCATCGTTCAACGTTCGTGATCGCTTTGTGGATCTGCATCAAAGGTTTTGATCGTCACAAGAGATCTGCACCAAAGGTTTCGATCATCACAAGAGGTAAATATTCTATCACTGATCATGACCATTCGTAAGGATCTCTAAAGGAGAAATTTTTATTTCCGCTGCGTTTTGGACCGCAATTCTCCTTCAAATTAATCCTTGATTAATGGATTCCGACTGATGCATGGAGAATGACTTTAGGCAAGGAAAAATTTAGGGTATGACAGCAGGCATCTCCTGTATTGCTTTGGCCTTGGCAGGATCAACTTCAATACCCTTCTCGTTGACAATGAAGAACAACTTACCAGAACGAACACCAAAAGTACACTTATTGGGATTCAAGCAGAGTTTATATTTCTTCAAACGCAGGAATAACTTCAACAAATGCTCAACATGCTCTTCTTCATCACTTGATTTAGCAATCATATCATCAACATAAACCTCAATCACTTTATGCATCATATCATGGAAAAGAGTGGTCATAACTCTCTGGTACGTTGCACCAACATTCTTTCAACCGAAGGGCATCACTCGATAACCGAATATTCCTCAGGGTTAAATGAATGTGGTCTTCTCCATATCTTTGGGTGCCATATTGATCTGATTATAATTGGAAAATCCATCCATAAATGAAAAGACTTTGAATTTAGCTGTATTGCCTACCAATATATCAATGTGCGGTAGAGGAAAATCATCTTTCAGACTGACATTATTCAAATATCTATAATCAACACACATGCAAACTTTTCCATCTTTCTTAGGAACAGGCACAATATTGTCCATCCACTGCGGATACTCAGAGGTAACAAGAAAACCAACATCAATTTGCTTTTGCACTTCCTCTTTAATCTTCACTGCCATATCATGATGAGTTCTTCTCAACTTCTTCTTGACCGGCGGGCATTCTGGCTTCAAAGGCAATCTATGCTCCACAATCTCAGAATCTAAACCAGGCATATCTTGATAATACCAAGCAAACACATCAGATAATTCACGAAGAAGATCAATCAACCCATTCTTAGCTTCTGGACACAGTTAAGATCTAATCTTGACTTTCTTCACATCATCATCGGAATCCAAGTTGACTAATTCAATTTGCTCTTCAAACGGCTGAATTGCCTTTTCCTCGTGCTCAAGCAAACATGATAATTCATCAGATACTTCTTCATCATTATTCTCTTCCTCAACTTCAAACACAGGGAAATCAAAGTTTGGAGAGGGAGTGGGATCATTATATTCAATGGGTATGAGAACCAATCTGCATAATGATTTGGTATTTTAATTTTAGAAAAGTGGAGTGCAAAAAAATATTATGCAGATGGAAAGATTATTATTTATTTATGTTTTTTGTGATTACCATTTTCAGAAAAAGCGAAAAGTAAAAAAAATATCATAGATGTGGATGAATAAAATTGTACTTTATTGATGATAATAAGAAAATGCCCGACAATGTTCACTTCTCCCTTAGAAATAGGAGAAGGATTTTTCTTAAAATAATGGAAACAAATTACTTAGAATGGTGCATAATAACGGGAACATCAACAACGATCAAGTTGTTATAAGCCTGGCCATGTGTCACAAAGTTGTCACAAGCCTCGTCTTCATCACTGCCTTCAATAATAGCAGCTGAGTATTGATCATCCTCATGAATGAACCCTCCACTGCATAAAACTAGTTACATAACCTTGACACTGATGTTGAATGGCCTGTGTTGAAATCCCAACCTTGCTTTATTCTTATTCTCAATGATTTCCAAAACACGACCCCACTTATCAATGCTACCAGCCTAAATAGCCTCTTGCACATCCTTTAAAGAAGACATGAGTGCCATAGCTTTCTTCAATTCATCAGCAATGGACAAAGAATGGAACATCATTCCAACTTCCTCCTTAGCATCAACATAAGTAAAAGATGACAAATGGCTCACCAACAATGTCTTCTCTCCACCAACAACGACAAGCTTGCCGTTCTTCACAAATTCCAGCTTTTGGTGTAGAGTAGACGTCACAGCTCCAGGTTCATGAATCCATGGCCTTCCCAACAAGCAAATATAGGCCGGGTGGATATCCATCACTTGAAAAGTAATTTGGAAATCACTCGGACCTATCTTAACTAGAAGGCCCACTTCTCTAATGATAATTTTTCGAGAACCACCAAACGCTTTAACAACCACGCCACTATACCTAATCGGGGCACCTTGATAAGAGAGTCTTGATAGAGTTGATTTTGGAAATACATTTAACGATGAACCTGTGTCAACCAAAACATTAGACAGAGCATCCTCCTTACAATTCATCAAAATATGGTGCGCCAAATTGTTATTCCTGCCTTCCTCAAGAAGTTCTTCGTCACATAAGCTCAAGTTGTTACAAGAAGTGATGTTGGAAACAATATGGTCAAACGGATCCATAGTAACATCATGTTCGACATAAGCTTGTTCCAACACTTTTTGTAGTGCTTCTCTGTGTGCTTCAGAATTCATCAGTAATGACAACACATAGATTTTTGACGACGTCTGAAGCAGCAGCTCCACAACATTAAATTCACCTCTCTTGATCAAGAGAAACACCTCATCATCATCGTTAGTCTTCAATTTTCCAGATTCACCAGACTGACACATTGGAGCACTAATCCGATCCACTATAGGAATCTATGCCTTCTTCCCTACGAAAATATCTTCCAGAATCTTTGGAAACACCAGACTGAATACACGACCACTACAGTCACTTTTTTGCTATATCCGCAATATTCACCACTGAGTCTGCAACTGAAGAAGAACCTCTTGACCATTCTCTATCATAGTGGCATTATACTGGTATGGCACAACTTTATCGGATGAGTAGGGGATGGGGCCCACTAACCGTATAACCAACGACGATACCGACCTGTTGACATTATTGTTGTTGCTGCTATCATATTGAATAAATACCTGCTCAGGGGTCTTGAATCCTGACACTATCACATTCACATCATTATCCATATACCTTGACTGTTGAACCTGGATAACATTCTCATCCATCAAACTCTGAATATCTCTTGACAATTACACAGCCACGAGGATTCACACTACAAATGACACAACCATCATGGTCATGTTCACAATGTCTCACTTTACACAAATCCATGTGGATCTCCACCAAAGACCTATGGATGTGACATACATCAAATACCCTAAAATTCTCTGGACAACCGTCCACCATGTTCATTCAGGCATTACCATGAGGAGACAACGAGTTTGCTTTGACATTCGACGCTCTATCCTTAAAGAACATCACACCACTCTTCACAAGCTTCTGAACTTCATATTTCAGCGGATAACAGTTCTCAATATCATGACCAGGAGCTCCCTGGTGAAAAGCACAATGAAGATCAAGTTTGAACCATCATGGCAGTGGCCTAGGAGTTTGCGGAGGGTTCCTTGGCTGGATAAGATTCTTGACGACCAAATACGAGTATAGCTCTGTGTATGTCATAGGAATAGGGTCAAAAGAGACCTTCTTCCTCTCAATGTTTTGCTGATGATTGTTGTTGTTATTATAATTAGTTCATTCTTGCGGTTATTGTTGATGTTATTGTTGATTTGGAACTGATTGATTGGTTGAGTTGTTGAAAAAAACTAAAATATTTGATGATACTTGGTGTTGATGCTTACGGGATTGAGAACACTTCATGACATGAGGCCTCCTTTGCCTCCCAACTGATACTGCATTAGTTTCTCCTTCCTTCTTAATGGAGACACTCCCATCATACTTCTTTCTTGTTGACACTTCATCTTTGGATAGACGTCCTTCACAGACTCCTTCTTCTAATCTCATCCCTATGTTTACCATCTCAGTAAAATTATTGAGGGAAATTGCGATCATACGTTCATAATAAAATGAACTCACCATTTTCAAGAAAATCTTGGTCATCTCTTTTTCTTCCAAAGGCTGACTAATCTGAGCAGCTAACTCCCTCCATCTCTGGCTATATTCTTTAAATGTCTCCTTGTCCTTCTGAGACATAGACCTCAATTGATATCTATCTGGATCCATATCAATGTTATACTTGTACTGCTTGACAAAGGTCTCACCTAAGTCATTGAAAGTATGAATGCTACCACTGTCCAGGCCCATGTACCATCTAAGGGCAGTTCCCGTCAGACTATCCTGGAAGTAGTTAATAAGCAGCTGATCATTATCAGTTTGAGTAGACATCTTCCAGGCATACATAATAAGATGACTCAACGGACACGTATTACCTTTGTACTTTTCAAAGACTGGGACCTTGAATTTCACCTGAATTTTGACATTCAGAACTAAACACAGTTCAACAACACTCTTCCCAAACAAATCCTTTCCTCTTAGAGTCCTTAATTTATTGCGTAGCTCAAGAAACTGGTCCTTCATTTCATCCATCTTCTCATAAACATTTGGACCTTCAGATGACTCAGAGTGGTAAATGGTGTCCTCGATACAAGGTAGAGTGTGAACAATAGGAGGAGGCATAGTCAGGACCGAGCTAGATGCCATCACAGAAGCAAAAGTTGGTGCATACCCTTTAGGCACAAAATTAGGTGGCATTACCCAAGGGAACCTAGCTGGCATAGCAGGAACAAACTGTCTGGCAGTAACAATAGGTACAAATGGCGAAACAATCTCTAAAATAACAGTCCTCTGAGGAGGAGGAGTTGCAGAAGGTGGAGACTGTTGGTTCTGAGCAGCTATCATAGATTCCATCAGCGTCGTAAGTCTGGAGATCTCATCCTTCAGATCTCTATTTTCTTGCTCTAGATGTTCCATTCTTCTCAAATGATTAGCTCGAGTGTTGTAGTGGTGAGTCAGCTTGGCTGATACATAGAAGAAGAACTGATAAGACACCTAGCGAGAGAAGCCTACTATGCAAATGGTGCATGAAATGCAATATTTTTGATTTTTTTTAATTTCAAGGAACATATGAAGTCTTATTTTAAAATAATAATAATCAACAATAATAATAATTCAATTGACCATAAAATCACTTTTTATTTATAACATTTGGAAGGATTACCCTAAGTACAATTTCAGAAACCAAAAGTAAAAATACAAGAGAAAAGGAAAATGTCATCCTAAGGGTCCTTAGCAACTGCATTAGATGATCTGGCCAAGGGAGTATACTTCTTGCGGATGCGTCGAATCTCTGACTCAAACGATGTCTTCATCTGAGCCTTCTCAAGGACAAGCTGACCAACAACCTTCTTCCAAGCACCGGAAGGTGGAGGCATGCTATAGGAAAATAAATCCTCTGGCTCCCTCTGTCTCTTCACTGCACGCTAATCAATAATCTCAATAAGTGCATCTTTGTCTTTCGACTCAAGTTGTAACTCCTCATGCTTTCAGCTCAAAACATGGAACCGTTCTTCCCATATGTCTTTCTCTTGCTTCATCTTGGCAAGTGCATCTTCCAACTCCTGTACATCTTAGTTAGGGAGATTTAGTGGTTCAACCATAACCATGGACATAGGTCTCTCATAAGCGTACAACATCTTCAGCTCCAAAGCTCTCTTCTTCATCCAAATAGTGTAAGCTTCCCAAGCTACACAGTTGCATGGACCGAGTTCAGATCTTCCTTTCTAATGCACATTATGCTAAGCATGCATCATCCTTTTCTTCAAAAGTTAGGGATATTTACCCTCCTGATAGAATAGGCTCTCTAACTGAATGTTATTAGGCTTATCTCTCAAGGGGAACCCAAGCTGACGATGGGATAAAGCTAGGTTGTAGTTGATTCCTCCTTGTGTACGAATGAGAGGAACATTAGAGAACTCACCATAACTGTTAATAATGTCCAAACTACTCAATGCAGAATCATACCAAAAAATATCATCATTAGTGAGAGACATAAGTCTCTGAGACCACCGTAGACATTATCGGTTCTCCAAGAAAGCAGGCATCTAAGGCAAGTGTGAAGTAAACCACTTGTACAGAAGAGGAACACAATATACAATAGTCCCACCACCTTTAAAATTCCTCAAATTCAAAGAGAAATACATGTCACCCAACAGAGTCGGAACAAGATTCCTAATCAAGAAAATTCTAATGGCGTTAACATCAACAAAACCGTAAATATTAGGGAACAAAACTAGACCATAAATGAGCAAAACAAAGATAGCTTCAAAAGCATCCATGCTACCGGCTTAAGCAAAGACAGTAGCTCTACCAATGAGAAACTCAGAAGTCAACCCCAAAATTCCTCCTTTCTTCACCAAATGAGCATCAATCTCAGATTACTTCAAATGAAGAGCTTCGGCCATGATATGAGATCTCGGGATCTCCTCCAATCCACTGAAAGTACCTTGTTAGATACGAGTATACCCCAGAGATAGGCATACTCTTCCAACATGGGCACAAGCTGATAGTCAGGAAAAGTGAAGCACCGATAAAGAGGGTTGTCGCATCCTGCGAAAAATCAACCGGCGAGACTCAAAATAAAACACACACAGAGCCGCCACTAAACGTTATTTATCCCAAGATAGGGAAAGGAAACGCTCAGAGAAACCTGGAAAGACATGGTCTCGCGACCAGAGAGAAAAGGTTCGGGAGTCGGTTACGCGAGGGGAAGGTATTAGCACCCCTCACGTCCTAGGTACTCCTAGGGATCCACGTCCTAGAATAAAGAAAAGGTTGCTAAACATCACACACACAGGGAACGCAGGTGGGGTTAGGAGAAACGGGCTCGATAAGGTATCGCACCTTATGCCTACATATCTTGTCTGGAACAAGAATCAGAGCCTCTGTAGTTCGGCTTACGCACGCCAAACAACACAAAACATACAAACAAGCAAGAGTGGCAAACATGGAGCCCGACAACCATTGGATGGAATTACGTCGGCATCCGAACCAAAACACACTCAAAAGGGCAAACGTGGAGCCCGACTGCCAATCCTGGGCTTACGTCGGCATCCGAACCCAAACATACAATCAGATAACAAGTAAACACACGCAAAAAAGAAAAAGGTTGCCCGGAGTGGTCTCGCACGACCACCTGCCTACATACCTCGTCTGGAACAAGGATCAGGGCGATGTAGTTCCCCTGAAAAGGACTAAATTGCTAACCAGAAACCGGGGAAAAATACACAACTAGGGAGCTGAGACTCGAGCCTAATGTTGTCATGCATCGTTAACCCTAAGTTCGGTTTTCTATCCTACTTGCATAAGCAAACTAACCTAACCAGGAAAGAAGCTAGCACACAAGCATACAATCATATCATACATCAAATGAGAACAGGCATCTCAAACAAGCATGTCAATCAGATATTCACAGAGCACACGCTATAACCAAACAAGGGGGCTCAATCAATCAGGTTTGACTGCCTAAGCAAGTCGTCTGTACAGGCTGGTTTTGCTCTTAACCTTGCCATTACGAGGCTAAGGTGAAGCAGATGAAAGGATGAAGTGAGGATCAGACCTCACAGCTCATATCCCTAACCAGGGAGAGCTGACAAATGAGCATGGGTCCAGAATAGGGGAACCCTTTTATACTCGATGACTCTGACACAACAGATCTTGGGCTTTTGATCTCAATGCTACAACCATGTAATGGGAGCAAGGAGAAGACTCAACTGAATAGTGGGGGGTAGGCTGCATACCCCTACCTTCCACCAATTGCCTTATTTAAAGGACTTTCACCTGCTTGGGCTTAAAAATAAACAACCCCAATCATTGCCTCTTAAGGAGGACTTCAGACATTTATTTGCCCGGCCCGGTAACAGCCGGGTCTCCAGACTACATGAAGTTAGAGGACCTACCTCAATGCAAGTTGCTTAAGCAAAGCAAAGCAATAGTTCACAAGGAACTGAGCAACTAAAGTACCTGGAAACAATCAAACACAGTTAGTACCCAGACAGACAAACTAAACAGCAAGTGTTCAATCAATCAAACTATACAAGCTATGCACAAACAAAGCAAGCCAAAGCTCAAGCCTATGCTTCACAACCTACAAAACACAATTATGTTAGTGTACAAACATCAACAACATCAATCAAAATTGATTTGGACCATTATCCATGTGCATTGCTTTTTAATCCTGAAAAATCAAGCAAACATTAGCAACTAGACCACTAGGCCAAGCCTAGGGTCCAAAGGCAAGAAAAAAATCTCAAACAGCAAGGTATCTTCAAACCAAATTCAAATTAACATCAAACAAGAGCAAACATCATTGGTCTCATGTTTATATCATCCATTATGTTCAATTCATGCACAAAACAATCCCTATTGGTTCATATGAAGCATCAAACATACAAACAGAAGTATTGCATTCAAATCCATACCAAAATACATCCAAAAATTCTCAAATTAAATACACCTAAACAGGGGATAATCAAGGTCTACCATGTCAAATTTGAGCTTAATTGGGCAAATGGAACCATGTCAATGAAAATCAACAAAAACAGACACAATTTCATGCTTCAACTCACAACATCAATGCATACATCCACTTCAAAAAATCATAACTCATTGAAAACAATAAAGAAATGGATGAGACCAAAACAGGGATGTCACACAATGTGTCTATTACAAGCATATCAAATTTTATGGCCATACAATACAACATGAGCATTTCACATCAAAATTACAAACCTAGGTCACATGAGCTTGCACATTCAATCACCAGAAATGAAAAATCATGATCAAATTGAAAATGCAGTGAAAAATTCTACAAAAATTCATCAAGCATCCTAACATGTCAACAATTCACCCTGCAAAATTTCATTCAATTCTAACATGTATAGGTCATCCAATTAAATTCAACAAGTTGACATCAAGAGGTGTGACACAAATTGTCACACCTATGTTCCAAAAATCATAACTCAAGGGCCAGGCATCAAAAATCCACAAAATTTACATATAAATGAACCTCAATGAATCAAGAATCACCACAAAAATTGGCACAAATTTATTTTACAATATGGACATTTCATGATCAAATTGGTGAGATGTATCAAAAATGAACATACATGAGAAAAGCCTAAGCCAAACAACATTTTTACCAAGCACAACTTTGACCAATAGGTCAAAAAAATTCCACAGTCCAAGACAAAGTCAACAAAATTTTTCTCACAATTTTCTGATTTTTTTTCTATCTTTTATGCATTTTTTAATGTCCTAAACAATTTCTAATAATTAAACATAATTAATTAAAATAGCAGTGGCGTTTTGGTAATTATCAATTGGCGGGGGAGGGAAACAGCTTTTTTAAATTTTTGAATGCTTTTTCGGATCAAACACACAAACAGTCATCGTTTTGGCCAAGAATTTTCCAGATTTCGAAAATTATGAAGAACACTCAACCTCAATGGAAATGGACATGCGTATAGTCGTTGAACTCGTCTTTCCACACACAATCCGAATATGCAATCTATTTATCCTAATTGTTCCTCTATCACACGAATCGTGCAACCTAGGGTTTATGCTCATAATTTCATTTCAAGATTTCTCAGGCTACAAGCATCCATTCACAATTCTAAAACTATCATGATGATCTACATACTACACACTTTCAAACGCATATAATCACAAAGCATTCGGTGAAAGTTGAATTTCCACGAACCTGGCAATGGCAGTGCGTGAATCGTTGTTCTTGGAGCTTCTCTTCCTTAAACAGATGAGCAATGGAGATGAGGAAGGTGATAGGTGCGTCTAGTTCCAATTGATGTTGATCCTAGAGCTCAAAATCCGATTTCACCATGGATGCTCTTGAAGATGCAGTCACGATTCGATGCCTTTCATGCTCCAAATACCACAAACAGTTCTAGAGGATGATGCAAGGAGTCCAAATCAAAAAGAATCACGAAAAATGGTTGAGAATTGATGATGAATTTTGGAATTGAAGGTGTTGGTGTTCTTGAGGGTTTTGAGAGAATGTGGAAGTTTCAGATCTGCTTCTTGGAGATTGTGAATTCTGTTAGGATTAGGAGAGGTTTTAGCTTATATATGTCCACTTAATCATGCCTTAATCCACTTAATTAACAATTTGGAATGTTAATGGAAATGGTAATTTTGTAAACAAGGGCAAAATGGTAAATACATCATCCCAGCTAGTGCCAGCTGTTTTGACAGCTCAAGCAATCCCCAAATGACATATGTGAAGTGTAGAAACTTGTTTCATGTCCATTGGTTGCTTAGATCTCATTTTCACGTTGTATTTGCAAAATGTCCATTTTAGCACTTCATTTTTCAAACCACATTCCAAATTATAAGCCTTATGCATGAAATGAAAATTCAAACAAGCTTAAAATGCCATTCCTGAGGTGTTGGAAAAAGTCCCATTCAAAAATTCCAATTATTTTGACATTTGGACAATTTCGCCCCTGATCCAATTCAGCTGTCCAGTTGAAAAGTGACTTTTTGCCTTGGCCATTTTTGAACAAATCCAATGATGCACCCTCCAAAGTACATGTTAAATGGAGTTTGTGCATATAAAGAACTTGCAATTTGGACAAAGCATGTGGAAATTATGGCCTCCTGATTACGGGTCATTTTTGAATTTCACTGAGCCATAACTTTCCAACCATACATGGGATTTTCAAGTTCTTGGACTTTTTGGAAAGGTGAGAACAAGATCTACAACTTTCATGTTGAACAATTTTTCATTTGAAGCTTCCTTGGACACGTGGCTTTGAGGTCAAAAACTTTCCATTTTGGGAAACTTCAGTTACAAGTCACTTTCTATTTTTGGCAGTTTTTTGTCCTGACTTGATTTTCTTCATTCTTAAGCCTTGAGATGTCAAATAACACTTGTTCCAACATGAATGAAGTGTATCCAACTCATTTCCACCTCCAAATCCATCAGATCATGTACAGTCGACCACAGTTGACTTTTTCATCTGACAGATGAATTTGGCAATGCATAGATCAATTTGAGCTCCAATCTTCAACTGAAATGGCTCAAGGGTGAAACCCTAGCCTCAATAAACACAATATAATCACATAATGGACCCCATAACCATCAGAAACCCCATCTCCTGATTAAACCCTGATTGGCCCAATACAACTGATTAGGGTTGACCAGTGGTCAAAACCCTAATCTCAAGGAATCTTCTTCAATCTCCTGATGACATCCAACCATGATGATGATGATGTATCATTGTAATCAAGATGAAGACCAATATCCTTGGAGAATCACAAAACCCTAATTCACAGCCCAATCCTCAGATGGCCATGATCAGTCAATAAACCCTAGGCTTGCACTTGACTTTCTCATCTTCTGATCAAGACTTGAGAAGATAGCTTGCACAATGTAACCACATGATATGCAATATGCAATGCCTAATGACCTAAAAATGTATGCAATATGTTAATGCTAGTCCCAAGAGATGAGGGCAAATTCTGAGGTGTTACAAGGGTCATAGAACTGAACCAACACACTCAGAAGTCCTTCAACCACATCAGTAGATAGTACATACAAGAGCTTTCCATGACGTTGCTTGAAGTCCAAGGGATATAATACAAAGGATGACAACTTCCTTAGCTCTTTCAAATCAGGACATCTGAAACTGTACTTTTTAGTGTTCCTTCGTCCATAATCCATGGTCTGAAAATATTTTCAAATAAGACCTTAGTTTCCTTGAAATTTATTTTTCTGTGATGAATTTTATGATGTGCATGTATGCATGAATGCAACAATCACACATAAGGTAAACACAAACAAAGGTCAAGGGACGGATTAAGTCATCATCAATGTCAATCATCCATTTTGGTGGGTTATGGTTTTCACCTTATCAACACCTAAGTTCCATTGATATTCACAAGACTTAATCAGATCAACAAAGAATGAAAGGGGTTTGTTGTGAGTCACGAGCATGAAGTCAAGTTAAGAACCATCCCAAAGGAGTGTACTAAGGATAAAAAACCTATAGATCATGTTCTAAGAAGTTTCCAAAGTCTTGATTCCATCTATCAAATATTATAGGTTAGAATGACTGACTCATCAATCCATAATATTCTCAAGAGAAACTCGTTCGAGTGTAGTATCGCGTAACAACTGTTATCAAGTCTACACTTGAACAGTCTCCGCACTACGTCTTAAATAGGACAAGTTGGGTTAAATGTTCTACGGTCCTCAGCTTCTCGGACCCCCAAATTAGAGAAAGTAATTCCTATCCTTAAATTACTTGTGTGACATCAGTAACTTTAAAGAGGTCTCCACTGAGTAGATGGGTCTCAAGCCAACTCGTTAAGGACTACTTTACACGAGTTGAACATGACTATACCATCCTCATATCTTAACTGAACTCAAGTTCGGGTTAGAACTTATCTCACCACACAGAGATCACCAAGCATAACAGACAGATTATATCACACAAATAATATATACAAACAAACATCAAATATAGAAATATATACACATAAAAAGTAGGATAAACCCATTGAGGACTACTCCCCAGCAGAGTCGCCACATAATTTCTGTAGCGGTAAATTCGTGACCATCAAGCTATGGGTAAACTTGACGTCAGTAAAACCAGAGTCGCCATCGCGCTTTTATTATTTCCAAAGGAAAAGGGAAAAGTATGAACACTACCCAAAGATAAGAAGTTTTCAAATCAAAACTAATAAAATTCTAGAGATTACAGGTAAGGGGGTTGGTTACACAGAGGGAATGTGTTAGCATCCAAAGTATCCTAGGTACTCCTAGGGAGCCCTTTTTTTGTGCATATGTTTTTGGGTATAAAAGATATTTGATAAAATATAGAGTGTAGGGATGAGAAAAGAATTCATTGATTATATTTTTATTTTTGAATAGACCTTCAGTCTTATGCCTACGTACCAACATAAAAATGAGGGATCAAAACCCTGTAGTTCGTGCTAAAAATTTCAAAGAAGTTGTGAATTGATTTTAACAAAAGTTTAATAAGAAAAGGCAAAAAAAGGCAAAAAAATTTAAATGAGGTTGTTAGTTCTTTTTGTCTTTTGAAATTTAAGTCAATATGGTTAAGTTTATTTACAAGTTTGATTTAAGAAACGTTTGAAAAGTTCAATGGCATAAGGCCAAAGTTTCTAATCATTAAAACATGTCTAAGTTTGAAATCACAAGCAAATAAAGTTTTTGAAAAGAGTGAGAGATTTTGAAATTTAAGAAGTGGGAGGAGATGAAGAGACTATCCTAGGCAAAAATTAAAAGTTAAGAGTTGAAAAGATCTGACCAATGGGATGCAATCCAACAGACAAGAATGTCATATAAAAACTCATTTTCCTTTGAATTTGAGAAATCAACAAGCAATAAACAATGAGCAGTATCCAAGCATCATATGAAGACTAAGGCATCAAATAAAGATAACTATAATATCCATGCAAGTCTTCTAATAACTAGCAGTCTTCAATATCTTCCAATGTAGCAGATGGAATGTTCCTTGGTCAACTCAGAACAATCATCAGACATGAATAATAATAATAATAATAATATAACATTTAAGCACAAAGACAAGGTAGCAAATGAGTCAAAGGGACCCATGATCTTGCATCATATGAAGGCATAGTCAAAGATAGCTCAGTCTCAGATGTTTGCATTGGCCAAGTCCTTTAGCATCAGGAATGTTACCTAGTTCTAAGTTCAGAAGCTCATATCAAATCCCAACAGTCCAACCAAATGTTTTATAGGGTTTTGTTGTTATTAGGTGTTTTAAGGTCCTAAGACCACAAAAAAACAAAAGACAAACAAACAATATATACAATCACAAGATATGGCTCAATAGAGCAAAGTGAAAAGGTCTTGAAACATAAACAAGTTGCATGAAACGTAAATGGCAATGAATGATAAAGGTACTTGAAATTTAAATTGCATAAAGTAAATGACTTGAAAATAAAACAATATTAATAAAAAGTTATTCAATGGTTAGTCAAATGTTAGTGGTGAGTTTTAATTGATTAAGTAATTCTTTGGAGAACACTCAACCATTCATTCATAAGTATGAATCCTTGAACCAAGACATCATTCATGAGAAGGGCTCCAACTTGGATAAATCAACAAGTATGCCACTAGCTCTCATGAATGGAAAAAATGTCAAGTTCCCACACAATGCCATGAAGAATGGGAGACTTACAATCTCACTTACTAGAATGTTATGCTTTGAGGGACAAATTTAGCTTTATGTTAAGCAATTATAATTTGACTTACGTAGAAGTCACAACTATCTGAGGCCGGGAAATAAAAATATAGGTGTTAATGCATGTTAGAGATTTAGTACAAAGAACCAAACTCCTAAAATATACCACACACTAAAAGAAATGTGATGACCTATCTCAGTCAGACTTGTGTTGATTCATCTGACACAAGGTCATTGATGAACCAACTAACATTTAGACATTAAAGAAATCATTGGTCAAATGAAGGATTGGTAAAGAATATGGATGAAGATGAAGAGGGAAGGGGAAGTAGAAACACAAATTGATCATGAGAAGAATTTCATCTGATCAATACTATCCATTCATTTTGGGAGATGAAATGTACATTTCATCAATCCCCTAAATCCAATGGTATTGATCAAACAAAAGTCAAATCAAGCATGACCAAGGCGAAAACAGAAAGTCAAACATCACAAGACCATAAAAATGGCTCAACATAATTTTTACACAGTTAATCAATTAAAAATCAAATTAAAAGGGAATAAAAATACATTTTAAGATGGAGAAAACCTCAAATCTCTTCAAACACCAAATAAATAGCCAAGGGATTTATCCTAGGTCAAACAAGGTCATAGGACCTTAGACAAAAAAATTCATGATTTTTAGAAAGTCAGAAGTATTTTAAAACAATTAAAAATATGTCCAAAAACATTTAATTCATGAAAAATATCAAAATAAATCCAAAAATTAATTTTAATTCAAAATATGAAAGAGGAAAATATGTAAAGATTTTTGGTTAAAGTCCCATATTTTTTGGATTAAAAATGAAATTTATACGAATTAAACAAAATAAAGGAATTAAACAGAAAATTAGAAATTAAAATAAAATGAAAAAAAACGAGGGTCATCAGACCTCCCTCATTAATTGAGGTGGAAGATCTAATGGCCACAACGCGTGGTCCATCATGTACCACCGTCAACGCGTGCAGACACGTGGTAATCAGAAGTGAAGGCCAAGATTAAAACGTTTGAACATGATCAAGTGGTTAGGAAGATGCCAACACACCACCGGAGTCCTAGATCCAGTCTTTTTCTCCGGTGGACCCCACCGGACTGGTCCACCACCAACCACCACTAAAACAAAAAGTGAGTACACTATTTTAAAGATAAAATGCTCAGGAGCTCGAATCTAGCCTCAATTTCCCTAATTCCAAGTATATTGAAAGATACGTGGACTTGAAGTTTGAGGTGCATGATCTGAGTTGCTTCGATTTGACCTCAAAGCAACTCAATCTTGTTGTCTACATTGGTAGGACTTCAACCAACCAAGAATTACTTGAAATATTGGAGAATTGAGAGAGAATCGAAGAGAGAATTTTTCACAATATTCACCTTCTGTTTGTAGTGATGAAGCTCGATTTGGATCTCAATTGGGTTGGGCTTGCTTCTACTTGGTTGCAGGAGATGAAAGGGATTATCAAAAGGATTGGATCCTTGGAGTTTCAACCCCAAAATAGAAGTAGAACTAAAGCTCGATTTCAAGTGAAATCTTCAAGGCTATCCTATCAATGGAGGTTAGGAAAGATTCAGTTCAAAGTTTGGGCAATCGGGGTCCTCATTTTGATTACAAGGGCAGTTTATTTATAGCCATGTTCATTGCTTTCCACACACTTTCAAACTTTGGCCAAAAATAGTAATGTGACGTGCATGCTTGCATGGACGTGTGTCGCATCCGCGAAAAAACAACCGTCGGGACTCAAATAAAAACACAACACAGAGCCGCCACTGCGCGTTATTTATCCCAAAATAGGGAAAGGAAACGCTCAGAGAAACCTGGAAAGGAAATGGTCTTGCGACCAAAGAGAAAGGGTAAGGGAGTCGGTTACGCAAGGGGAAGGTATTAGCACCCCTCACGTCCGTCGTACTCGACGGGATCCACGTTCTAAAATAAAGAATAGGTTGCTAAACATCACACACACACACAAGGAACGCAGGTGGGGTTAGGAGAAGGGAGCTCGATAGGACATCGCGTCCTATGCCTACATATCTCGTCTGGAACGAGAATCAGAGCCACTGTAGTTCGCCTCACGCACGCCAAACAACACAAAACGCACAAACAGATGGCAAACATGGAGCCTGACAACCACTCGATGGAATTACGTCAGCATCCGAACCAAAACACACAAAACGGCAAACGTGGAGCCCGACAGCCAATCACTGGACTTACGTCGGCATCCGAACCCAACACACAGTCAGATAACAAGTAAACACACACAAAAAAGAAAAAGGTTGCCCGGAGTGGTCTCGCACGACCACCTGCCTACATACCTCGTCTGGAACAAGGATCAGGGCGATGTAGTTCCCCCTAAAGGGAAAGAAAACCTAGCCAGAAACCGAGGGAAGACACACTACCAGGGAGCTGGACTCGAGCCTAGTGTTGTCATGCATCGTTACCCTACGTTCAGGTTTCTACCTACTTGCACAAGCAAGCTAATCCTATCCAGGAAAGAAGCAAGCATACAAGCATACAAGCATACATCAAATGAGAACAAGCATCTCAAACAAATATCCACATAGCACACACTATAACCAATCAAGTGGGCTCAATCAATAGGTTTGACTGCCGAAGCAAGTCATCTGTACAGGCTGTGTTTGCTCTTAACCTTGCCATTACGAGGCTAAGGTGAAGCAGATGAAAAGGTGAAGTGAGGATGAGACCTCACAGCTCTTATCCCTGACCAGGGAGAGCTTCAGACAAAGGAGCGTGGGTCCAGAATGGAGGGACCCTTCTACGCTCAAAGACTCTGACTCGATTGTGCAACAGCACGAGATCTTGGGTTTGTGTCCCAATGCATCAACACACAGCCGTGTGAGCAGAGGGACGACTCACAGAGTAGTGGGGGATAGATTGCATATCCCTTTGATCCACCAATTGCCTCATAGAGGACTTCACCTGCTTAGGCACAATATTAAACAATCACAAACATCGCCTCTTAAGGAGGACTTCAGACAGTTTGCCCGGCCAAATAACAGACCGGGTCTCCAGACTACATGAAGAATAGAAGTCCTACCTCAAGTGGTTTAAAAACCAAGCAGCAGCAAGCAAGTTCTTAAAGAACTGTAAGCGACTAAATGTACCTGAAATCAATCAAGTATCATCAGTACTCAGACAAACAACAATAAACAGCAAATGTTAATCAGTCAGACTATACAAATTAATGCACACAAAGGCAAGCTATAAGCTCAAGCTCAAGCTTCACAACCTACAAAACAAATTCATGTTAGTTCTCAACATCAAACAACATCAACTTAATTGACTTGGTTCAATCTCCTTAAGCATTGTGCTTTTCATCCTGAAAAATCAAGCAAATGTGAGAAACAAGACCACTAGGCCAAGCCTAGGGTCCAAAAGGGAGAAAAAACTCTAAACAGCAAGTAATTCTTAACCAAAACCAAATTAATGCAAATAGAAAGCAAATGCAATTGATCCCATGTTTATATCATTCACCATATTCATTTCATGACCAAAACATCACAAACTAGGTCAAATGCAACATCCAATGTCCAAACAGAATGAATTCACTCAAAAGCATATCAAAACAACTCCAAAAATCCTCAAATAATTCACACCTAAACAGGACCTATTCAAGGTATAGCATGTCAATTTTCATCTCAATTGGACAAACAGAACTAGGTCAATGAAAATCAAGAAATCCAGACACAATTATGTAAGCCAATTCATAGCATCAACACATGCATTCACTTCAAAAATTCATAAGTCAATTAAAACAATTAAGAAATGAATGGGACCAAAACAGGGATGTCCTACAATGTGTCTACAACCAGCATACCAAATTTCATGTTCATCTAAAACCATATGAGGATTTCACAAAGATAACACAAACATGTGTCACATGAGCTTGCACAATTGACATACAGAGATGAAAAATATCAATCAAATTGAAAATGCCACATAAAAATCCAGAAAAATTCACATAGCATCTCAACATATCCATAATCATTCATGCAAAATTTCACTCCATTTCAACAATCATAGGCTAGGCAAATAATTTCATGAAGTTGCCCTAGTTAGGTGTGACACAAATTGTCACACCTAAGCTCAAAAAATCATATCTCACTCCACAGGTATCCAAAATTCACAAAATTTATATGTAAATCACCATTAACATGTCTACAATCACCATAAAAAATTTCAGACATTTCTTCTTAAGTATGAGAATTTCACATTGAAAATGGCAAAACATGTCAAAAATACACACAAGTCAAACATCCCTAGGTCAAACCAATTTTTCACCATGCACAACCTTGAAAATCATATCCATAAAATTCTAGAGGCAAAATGGGATCTACAAAAAAAATCCTCATATTTTTCTGATCATTAAAATATTTTTTATGAATTTTTTAAGATTAAAATGATTTGTGTAATATTTATTGAATGTTTTAATTAATTAATTGGATTAATGGCATTATGGTAAATACGCGCTCAGGGACCAAAACGCAGCACTCCACATTAATTCGTTGTCAGCGTGTGAGTGGCCAGAAACGGAGGGAAACAACATTTGAAATTTGGCCTGGCAATTGATGAATCAAACAGTAAAAAAACCAGAAAATCATCTTCTTCTTCGCCGCGCTTGTTCCTCACCATCCCAAACCGGTTTCGACTCAAACTTCAACCAAAATCAACAAATGGATATGCGTTGGAACGGTCTCAGTGTGAGGATCATGGATACGTAACTAATTTTGCCTAACTCTCACTGTACAAACCGGATCGATCCATTAAAGTTTCACATTCAAAACTTCGAATTCAGATTTCTCTCGCCTCACTCGATCATTTCACAAACCACGAGCTACATGCTAACCTATGATAAATGATCTACACAACGCATATGATAATTGAAGGAATCGTGAGATTCGAATTTCGAGTACCTTGCAATGGCAGTGATGTTTCTTGATGCTTTGGCTCGAAATTCCTCAAAACAGATCGAGATTGAGACTTGGAGAAGTGACTTCAAGGCTTAGTTTAGATCGAAGTTGCTCCAAATGCAAGGAATTCCAATTCACCATTATTGAGCATACTTTGGACAGTGGTGATTCTTGAGCTTTCTTGATGCCAATTGCCAAAACAGTTGGAGAAGGAGAGGAATGAAGATCGAATCCAAAAGAATCTTGCAAAATGACCAAGAATTGGAAGAGATTTTGTGATTTTTTGCTTGACGTGTTCTTGAGGTTTTGGTGAAATTTGGAGAATTTGAGATTGTGATTTGTGTAATGTGAATTCTGTTAGAAGTTAGTTAGGATTAGGAATTTATACCTCAGCTTAATCAAGCTTTTTAATCACTAATTAACAAAATGAAATGTAATTAGCAAAGTGTCATTTTCAAAGGCAAGGGCAAAATGGTATTTTCATATGCCAGCCAATGACAGCTCATTGACAGCTCACACACTCTCAAAATGACATGTGTGAGCTGTTGCAACTTGTCTCATGTTGATTGGATACATATTTTGCAATTTCACTAGGTGATGGCACTTTGTTCATTTTTCAAGTTCATTTCAAAAGTGAAATCTCAAACCATGAGGCCTTGGCATGTTATAATGATTCAAACCATTTCCAAATATCATTTGTGAGGTGTTGCAAAAATCCCCACTCAAAAATTCCCATTATTTCACAAGTTGGACAATTTTGCCCCTGGATCTTCTAACTGTGCACTTGAAATTTGACTTTTTGCATTGACCATTTTTGAAGAAATCCAATTATGCACCATGAAAGTACATGTCAAATGGAGTTTGTGCACAAAAAGATCATCCCATTTGGACACTCCATGTGGAAGTTATGCCCCTTTGATTATGGGTCATTTTTGAAATTGACTGGACCATAACTTGTCAACCATACATGGGATTTTCAAGTTCTTGGACTTTTTGGAAATGTTAGAACAAGATCTACAACTTTCATGTTGAACAAATTTTCACTTGAAGCTTCCTTGGACATGTAATTTTGAGGTCAAAAACTTTCCATTTTTGGAAACTTCCATTACAAGTCACTTTCTATTTTTGGCAGTTTTTGTTCTGACTTAATTTTCTCCATTCCTGAGCTTTGAAATGTCAAATATCACTTATTTCAACATGAATGAAGTGTATCCAACTCAATTCCACCTCCAAATCCATTAAATCATGCACAGTTGACCACAGTTGACTTTTTCAGCTGATAGATGAATTTGGCAATGCACTGATCCAACTGAGCTCCAATCCTCTGATGAAATGGCCCAAGGGTGAAACCCTAGCCTCCATAAGCTCAATAAAATCATGAAATGATCCCCATCCTCTTAGCTATGCCCTGATTGGCCCAATGCAACTGATTAGGGTAGACCAGTGGTCAAAACCCTAATATCAAGGAATCTGCTTCAACACTTGATGATATCAAACCATGATGATGATGATGTATCACTTCAATCAAGATGAAGACCAATATCCTTTGAGAATCATGAAACCCTAATTTGAATCACCACCCTCAGATGACTAATGATCAGTCAATAAAACCCTAGGCTTGCATCTCCACCTCTTATCTTCTGACCAAGACTTGTGAGGATGACTTGCACAATGTAACCACATGATATGCAATATGCAATGCCTAATGACCTACAAATGCAATGTAATATGTTATGCTAGTCCCAAGAGAGGAGGGCAAATTTTGAGGTGTTACAACGTGTGATAGGCCCATGAAATGATGTAAACAAATCCAAATTCACTTTCAAATGATGCTGCAACTTTAACATGAAGCCATGCAATGTGTATTTGAAAAAATGATCATGAACTTTCCAATTAGATCCATGCATTACACCCATGCGCAAGTCCCTCAATTCTTGTCCAAATGAAGTGATTTTGGACTTTTTGGAAATGTGACATCAAGGGGAACAACTTTGATGTTAAACACCTTTAAATTTGGATCTTATATCATGATGAATTTTGAGGTGGAAGTGAGAGAAATCAAACATAGTTGAAAATGTTTGAAGTACAAAGTCAGATGACCACATCTTCCACCTTGAATAACTTTTGTTATGAGCTCCAAATGAAAATGGTTTATTCATTAAAGTAGTATCCCTTTCATTCCTCTTAAATTTGGTAATAAATTTGACCTTATTTGGATTTGGCATAAGGGAGTGACACTTCCAGCTCATCGCCGGAGCCAAAGGCCAATCATCTTCTCCGATGACCCTGGTCGGACTGGTTCATCCATCACCATATCATAAATGAAAAAGGAGGACATCATCTTAAAGAAAAAATGGCGTAGATCACGAATATCACCTCAATTTAATCTAACTCCAAATATATAGAAAGATATGTGGAGTTGAATTTTGAGGTGTGTCAACTGAGTTGCTTCGATTTGACCTCAAAGCAACTCAATCTTCTTGTCTACATTGGTAGGACTTCAGACAACCAAGGATTCAAGAGAATTAATGAGAATTGAGAGAGAATGAAAAAGAAGAAAAATATAGAAAAATACCTTCAATGTTGTGCAAAAATGGATCCCTCTTGCTTCAATTCTTGCTTGATCTTGCTTATGGAGCTTGTGGAAGTGGATTAAGAGTGATGCAAAGCTTTGGATCCTGGAGTTTTTGAATCTCCAAACAGTGAGATTCAAACTCAAATATCAATTGAAATTTATCAGGTTTTCCTTTGAATGGTGAGAGTTTCAATGATTGGAGTCAAAGTTGGCGCGCAAGGTCCTTCAAACTGAAGCATTGGACCTCTATTTATAGCAAAAGATGGGTGTTATTTGCACACTTGAAAATACTTCCAAAATTGGCAATGCAATGTACATGCTTGCATGGGCGTGTGCAGGCCCATGAAGCAACTCTACTAGGTCCACAATCAACTGAAATGAGGTCTGAATGAAGCTTGGATTGCAAGGCAAATATATTTGAATGTTTGAAGCATGATTCTTGCCAACTGATACAACCCTGTTTAAACCATGCGCAGACCCCTTAAACTTTGTCCAAAATTAATGAATTAAGACTCTTTGGAAATCTTAGATCAAGAGGAACAAGTCTTATGTTGAACACTTTTCCATTTAAAACTTGTATCATGGTAAATTTTGAGGTGGAAGTTTGGAAATTTCAACATGTCAAAATATTTTCTAAGTGTCAAGCCACATGTTCAATTATTCCACCTTGCCTAACTTTTTATGTGAGCTCCAAATGAGAAACTTCTCTTTATCAAAGTTGTAGATATTTCAAAAAACTTCAAAATGGTCGAAAATTTGACATCATTTGGATTTGGTATGAGTGAGTTATGCATTTCTGAAGTTAAGGAAAACCACTTGTGCAATGGTATTGGTCCAAAATGACCTATAATGTATCCTTATATCACATGCTCATAAAAGTTGAATTAGTTCTTACTCCAAAATAAACGTTGTAGTAGAAACCTTTAATTTGATTGTGCAACTTGGAAATGTTTCATCTCATAAAAATTGAGCAAGTTATGGCCTTGGGAAGTTGACTTTCAAATTAGGGTTTAGACAAAATGACCTATAATGTTTTAACATAGAAAATGACTTTCCAAGCAAAATTAGCTCTAGACTTAAACATGAAAGTTGTTTGGAATGTCATTTAGAGTAACTTTTCTATTGGAATCATTTTCATATAATAAAAATTGTAGGAGATAGGGTCTAGGGGGACCCAGTTTTGATTAGATGAATTCATCTGGCCAACCACCATCAACCAACTTGCTAACTTGCAATTCTCTTGACTTTTTTAGGCTCATGGTAGATCATATATGCATAATATGATGAAATTTGAAGTGCCCCTTGAGAAATTTGATCAATTGGTGAAGAAGCTTGTTGAAGAAGTTACTCAAGATACCTAGATGAACTAGGGTTTCCAAGGTAAACCAACTCCAAACTCTTGAAGAAATCTTGATCAATATAACATGTAGAGATCATGGGGACTCCTATATAATGCCTAGAGCCATTATGGATCATTCCTTGGTTGTGCTCTTAGCAATGAGGGTCTTAAACCCTAGATGTGAACTTGATAGACCAATAGTGATCATGCCCTACCTACAAAAGAGTTAGGCAAATATAAAGACATATTTTTGATATTTTGGTTAGTGAAATGATAAAATACAAGTATGATACAATCACATGGTGCTTGGTGATCTCTCCCAAAACAAACCAATGAAAGAGGGGTAAGGAGGATGCCAAGGTATGATCCCAATGCTAATGCATATGATGAGATTGCATGAGGGATCTTAGGGTCAAAATTGGGGTCTTACAGCTGCCCCTATTTAAGGACATTCTAACTGAGGAGGTGAAGGTTTAAATCTTCGTATCGACTCAGTAGAATGGGCTTAAATAGAAACATATAGAAACAAATTTTGGTCCCTAAGAGACCTCTTGATGCATATGATATGGATGTAAAAGCAAATATTTATGGGGAAATATTGCCACAGAGGAAAAGAAGTCAGAGAGACCAAAGGTCCGCAGGAGCATGATGCATTCCATAAGGAAAAACTCACTGGGGAGACAGAGACTCTGAGGGGATAAAAGAGGTTGTGCGTAGTCCAGGCTATGACTTAAAAATTGTTGGGAGACTAGAGAAATTCCATGAAAATGGAAAGACTCAGCCGGAGAAACAAAAGACGTCTACAGGGGAAACAGGTAGATCAGAATAAACCTGAAATACTCGAATCATGCAAGAAAAGTGATTTCGCCAAGGAAATACGCACTCAACTCATCTGGGGAAGAAATAAACTTCAACACAGGAGGAGCAGAAATCTATTATCACTACCTGTTACTGGGTAAGGAGATAATAAAATCTGATCAGAGAGGACACCCATTATCGGTTAGGGTAAACATATCAAGGATGACTCACTGAGGGCCGCCAGGAAGTGCATTCATTACCAGTTACTGGGTAAGAATAGACTTGTTGGGGAAAACTGCAGAAATAGGATTTACAACTACCGGTTACTAGGCAGAAGACCAAAGATAAGAATATTCGTCATCGGTTAAAGTGATCATATCAAGGATAGACTCAAAGGAAAGAGAATTCATCATCGGTTAAGATGAACATATCAAGGATAATCTTGTCTTGGAATTGTTAAGGAGAATACCCGTCATCGGTTAGGATGAACATATCAAGGATAAACCACCTGAACAAAAAGTAGGAATTACATCTATCGAATGTTGGATAGAATACCACAGAGAGCATATTCGTCACTGGTTAAAGTGAACATATCAAGGATAAACTCTGCAAAAGGAGAAGTAGGGATTACAACTACCTTTTTACTGGGTAGAATATCAAAGATGAGAATATCCGTCATCGGTTAGGATGAACATATCAAGGATAGACTCAAAACAGGGGAAGAAAATATCTATCACCGATTAGGATGAACATATCAAAGATATACTTCCTGGGGAAACATAAAAATGAATCCGCTGGGGAGAAAAAGGTTACTTTTGCCGGGTATTGGGCAAGAAGTAGCAAAATGCAACCTAAGAAGAACATTACCAGTTATTGGGTAATAAACTCTTAGGGGACTTGAAGCATCAATCTAGGTAAGATCTAGAAAGAAAACAGTCAATCAAGACTCAACCCAATGAGGATATAACTCAAGGGGAGGAATTCCATCTAGATAATCAACTGGGGAGGAAGTTGAAATAAATCATCATCCACGAGGAAATAACTCAGTGGGGAAAGGAGAAAGGTTAAAGTCTTTCTGCTTAAGGAGTTGACACTCTACAATTGAAGGAGGACAGACACCAAACTTGTATGGGGATAAAGTACCACCATAAAAGAGAATTAAAATCACAAGAATGAATCAACAAGTGTGATGATGCAATAATGAAATTATATGAGTGTATATGTATATGTGTATGTAGATATGATGATTATGCTGACAACACGATCACGAAGGATACAAAGATGTCGCAGATTTGAATCATCGATACAATTCTCGGCCAATCCACAAAAGAGGGAAACAACTGCTGGAGAAAAGTGAAATCAATATCCCGAAGGCTCAACCCTAGCTGGGGAAACAAAGGAGATATGTTGAGGAAAACCATTATCAAGTCTACGGGGAATATAAAGATTTGTGACGAGGTGAAACACCAATTTGATGTCGGTTTTCTAGCAGTTGCGAAGTACCCTCAATGGGTAGCTAATATCGTACCAATACCTAAAAAGGATGGCAACGTTAGGATGTGTGTTGATTACAGGGATCTAAACAAATCTAGTCCAAGGGACGATTTTCCCTTTCCGCATATTGACACTCTGGTAGACAACACTGCTAAGTTCGCAGTCTTCTCCTTCATGGATGGATTCTCGGGTTATAATCAAATTAAGATGGCTCCATAAGACATGGAAAAGACCACATTGATCACCCCTTGGGGAACATTTTGCTACAAGGTAATGTCATTCAGTCTCAAAAATGTCGGGGCAACTTACCAAAGAGCAATGGTCACTCTTTTCCATTATATGATGCACAAGGAAATTGAGGTTTATGTAGATGATATGATTGCAAAATCCCAAAGTGAAGAGGATCATATATATCATTTGCAGAAGATTTTTGAGCATCTTCGAAAATTCCAGCTATGACTGAATCTTGCTAAATGCACTTTCGGTGTTCGATCTGGAAAGTTGCTTGGTTTCATCGTTAGTTAACGAGGAATTGAGATAAATCCAGATAAGGTTAGAGCAATACAAGAAATGCTTGTTCCCCGTACTGAGAAAGAAGTTATAGGATTCCTTGGACTATTGAACTATATCTCTAAGTTTATATCTCATATGACTGCTATGTGTGACCCCATATTCAAGTTGCTTCGAAAAGATCAAGCAATTGGATGGAACTCTAACTGTCAAAGTGATTTTGAGAAGATCAGAAAATACCTGCAAGAGCCCCATATTCTAATTCAACCTGTTCAGGGGAAACCACTCTTTGTGTATTTAACTGTGCTTGAAAAGTCAATGGGATGCGTGCTGGGACAACATGATGAAACTGGGCAAAAAGAACATGCCATATACTATCTGAGCAACAAGTTTACCGATTGTGAAACTCTATATTCACTCTTGGAGAAAACTTGTTGTGCTTTAGCATGGGCCGCTCGCCGTCTAAGGCAATACGTGATTTGTCACACTACTTTGTTGATATAAAAAATGGATCCAATAAAGTATATATTTGAAAAGCCTGCTTTAACGGGAAGACTCGCTCGTTGGCAGATGTTACTGTCTGAGTATGACATCCAATATGTATCCCAAAAAGCCATTAGAGGAAGTGTGTTCTCTGATTACCTGGCACACCATCCTATTACCATCCGTTGAAATTTGACTTCCCTAATGAAGACATTGTGGTAGTAAAAGATAGTGAAATCCCAGGACCTGATGAAGGACCTGAACCCAAATCTCAGTGGAAGCTCATGTTTGATGGTTCCTCCAATTACATAGGTCATGGCGTAGGAGCTATTCTGTTGAATCCGAATGGTGGGTACACTCCTTTCATAGCAAGGTTGTGTTTTGATTGCACAAATAATATAGCAGAATGTGAGGCATGCATCATAGGCATTGAAGCATCAATTGACCTCCGAATCAAAATCCTTGAAGTATGTGGAGACTCGGCCTTGGTGATATACCAAGTCAAAGGCGGATCGGAAACCTGTGATACCAAGTTGATCTCGTATCGTGCCTATGTCATTGAGCTGATAAAATACTTTGACGAAATCACTTTTCGTCATATCCCGAGAACTGAGAATCAAATAGTTGATGCTTTGGCTATGTTGGCTTCAACGTACTAAGTTAGATTCCATAATAAAACGCCTCTCATTCAGATAGAGCGGAAATTTAAGCTTGCCTACTGTCAGTTAGTGGAAGAGGAAGCTAATGGTAAACCTTGGTTTCACAACATCAAATGCTTTTTGCAAAACCAAGAATATCCAGCAGATGCGACAACCCTTGACAAGAAAACATTTAGGAAGTTAGCATCCAAATTCTGCTTAAGCAATGGTGTGTTATACAAGAGAAACCACAATATGATTCTGCTAAGATGCATGGATGGACATGAAACGGAGCTGCTAATCAAGGAGATTCATGAAGGATCCTTTGGAACTCATGCCAATGGGCATGCCATGGCCAAGAAAATTTTGAGAGTTGGTTACTACTGGTTGACCATGGAACCTGACTACTTCAGTTATGCTAGGAAATATCATAAATGCCAAATATATGCTGACAAGGTACACGTGCCTCCGACCCTACTAAATGTTTTTACATCACCTTGTCGTTCGTGATATGGGGCATCGACATGATTGGAGCCATCGAGCCTAAAGCTTCCAACGGTCACCGCTTCATCCTAGTTGCCATTGATTACTTTACCAAATGGGTAGAAGTCGCCTCTTATGCTAATGAGACAAAACAAGTGGTCGCGCGGTTCCTTAAGAAGGAGATTAGTTGCCGCTATGGAGTCCCAAGTCGGACCATTACAGACAATGGAACGAATCTGAACAATAAGACAATGAAATAATTTTTTGAAATATTCAAGATTGAGCATCATAACTCTTCACCATATCGTCTAAAGATGAATGGTGTTGTTGAAACCGCTAATAAAAACATCAATAAGATCCTGCAGAAAATGGTGAAAACCTATAAGGATTGACACGAAATGCTACCCTTTGCACTGACTGGATATCGGACTTCCGTCTGCACTTCAACAGGGGCAACCCCATTCTCTTTGGTATATGGGATGGAAGCAGCTCTCCCAATTGAAGTGGAGATACCTTAAATGAGAATCTTGATAGAGACCAAGCTAGAAAAGGTTGAATGGATCCAAAACATATTTGATCAGTTAAACCTCATAGATGAGAAGCAAATGACCTCTCTGTGTCATGGACAATTGTACTAGAAATGTCTCAAGAGGGATTTTGACAAGAAAGTACGTGTTCGGGAATTTAGAGAGGGAGGCCTCGTGCTCAAGAAGATCTTGCCAATACACAAGGATTCACGCGGGAAATAGACTCCCAATTACGAAGGCCCATATGTTGTACAGAAAGCTTTCTCCGGGGGTGCCTTAATCCTTACAACTATGGATGATGAAGAGCTCTGACACCCCGTGATCTCTGATGTAGTTAAAAAATACTACGTCTAAAAAAACCGCTAAGTCGAAAAATTGAAAGTGCGACTTAGGAAAAAATGGGTATCCCGGTGGATCAAAAATCCGAAAGGGCGATCAAGGAAAAAGTTAGGGATAAATAAAAAATGATAGCTCGCTAATTTGAAAACTCAAAAGGGCAACTTAGACAAAAAAGAACGTCTCGGTGGATTGAAAACCCGAAAGGGCGATCCAGACAAAAGTTAGGGACAAAAGGCATAAACTGCATCAGTTGATAGTGATTGACACAGAAGAATCAGAGGTGGAAAATCAATCATGTTACTCCCTCTAGAAGCAATATTTTAGGGAGTCATGGGTAGGGATAGTAGTGGTCACTGGATTCAATGTAAACCTTTCCTTATTGACATTTTCAAAATTGTAACATTCCATGGAGCTATGCCATTTGTGTGCTACCATTCATAATAAAAAGTTTTGCCCATCAATTATTGTTATGTGTTTCTACTATGTTTTTATTTGTTATGCAAAATGCCATTTATTTGTTAATAATGAAATTTTGAAACTTGAAAAGAATTAAAAACATATTGAAAAGAAAAAAAATTGCTTGATATATATGAAAATCAAGAGAAAATCATTTGTTTTCCCGAAAGTCTCAAGGTTGCAGAAATACTCCTAGATCACCAACAAAAATCTCCATGGAACACAACTTATTAATCCCCTGAAAGGATCCCATTGGCTAGTTGTACTTGCCTTTTGATAGAAGTTTTCTTTGAATGCGCCTATTATATTACGTTTGGTTGAGTTATTAGTGTTGAGGAATCAGGGTTTCTATAAATAAATCCTACAAACTCCTAGTCTGCTCAACGTCAACATTTTCATATCATGATCATTCATATATCATGCATAAAATCAAAATCAAGTCATGCATGGTCCAAAATGTACTTTGTACTCATTTGCATTGAACTTTGGCCTCGTCGTTGATTGTTATCCCTTGACCCAAAGTCTAGTTGTCACTGGTACTCAATCCAAAAACCAATCATAATGGGAATCCTAGAGAATTCAGTTATGACTTGTGTTATTTCCAATCCGATTGTTATGGGTATGTCTGGTTCAGATGTCCCTGATATCTTGTCGAAAATCCAATTGTTATTTGGTACCCTTAAAACTTGGTTGTCACTAGTATTATCTCAAGAGTTCAATTGTGATTGGCGTCTCCAAAATTCAGTTATTACTGGCATTATCATCAAAAAATCCAGTTGTTACTAGTATCTTTTCAAAATCCTATTGTCGTCGGTATCTATTTAAACTCCAGTAGTAACTGGCACTCTGATCTTAAAATCCAATTGTTGTTGGCTTTCTCTAAAAGTCCAGTTATAACTGGCACTCCATTTTGTAAGACCCCAATTTTGACCCTAAGATCCCTCATGTTATCTCATCAGTTGCATTGGCTTTGGGATCACACCTTGGTATTCTCCTTACCCCTTATTCAATGCATTTGCATTGGGAGAGATCACCAAGCACATTTGATTGTATCATACTCCATTTTTCTTTGTTTACTAACCAAAATACCAAACATATGTCTATGTATAGCTTTGTTTCTTTTGTAGGTAGTGTGTGCATCTACCAATGCCTCATCAAGCTCACAACTAGGGTTTGAGACCCTCAGTGCAAGGAAATAAATCAATAGATGGTTCACAATGGTTCTAGACATCACATATGGATCCCCATGTTCTTCATTTATCATTTGGATCAAGATTTCATCAAGAGTTTGAAGCTAGTTTGCCTTGGAAACCCTAATTCATCTTGGTATCTTCTATGACTTCCTCAACAAGTTTCTTCAACATTTGGTCCAATATATTAAGGTATACTTCACCATACATCACCTTATGCTTATATGATCCTCCATGAGCCCAAGAGATCAATATAACTTCAAGTTTTCAAGTTGGTTCAAAGAGGTTGACCAGAGAAAGTCAACTGGTCAAAACTGGGGTTTGCTAGACCCTATCTCCTACAATGTTTGTCATATTAAAATTATTCCAAGAGAAACGTTACTCATTATGACATTACAATCAACTTTCATGTTGACATAAAGAGCTAGTTTTTTTTCGAAAGTCATTTTTAATGGTAAAATATTATCGGTCATTTTGTATGTGCCCTAGTTAGGAGGTCAACTTACAAGGACCATAACTTGCTCAATTTTTATGCGATGAAGGCCATATAAGTTTCATGATCAATTTAAAGATGTCTTATACAACTTTAATTCTTTGAGAAATGTCAAATTCAACTTAAAAGGGCATGTTCTAAGAGAAAACATTATACGTCATTTTGGGCCATTACCATTGAACAATCAATTTTCCTAAACTCCTAAAATGCATAACTCCCTCATGCCAAATCCAAATGAGGTCAAATTTGTGACCAAATTGAAGAGGATTTAATGAGTTATAACTTTGATGAACATTTCCATTTGAGGCTCATATCAAAAGTTATTCAAGGTGGAAGAAGTGGTCACTTGACTTGGTATTTAGAAAAAAATTCAATTATGTTTGATTTCTGAAACTTCCACCTCAAAACTTATCATGACCAAAGCTTCAAACAGAAAAGTGTTTAACATCAAAGTTATTCCATTTGATGTCACCTTTCCAAAAAGTCCAAGATCACATTATTTGGACAAGATTTGAGGGACTTGCGCATGGTTCCTTTCATAAGTTTATTTTGGCAAGATTTGAATTCAATTGACCATTTCCCTTTGCATGCTTACATGTTATTGTTTCAGGATCCATTATGCACGAATTGGAGTGAGATCACATCATGAATTGAGCCCAAATCATTGCCCATGCATCCGTGCACCAAAGTTGCTAAAATTGGAAAAGTTTCAAAGTGTGTGAAAAGCAAGTTGCTAGGCTATATATACATGACCATTGTGACTAGAATAAGGACCCTTCTGCCCAAGCTTTGAACCCTTGCATCCCTAGCCTCCATTAAAGGATAAACTTGAATATTTCACTTGAAATTGAGTTTCAATTCTCCTTCTGTTTTGAGATTGAAACTCCAAGAATCCAAGTCTCTCTTTGATCCATTTCACTTCCTATAAACTTCTAGGGTCGAGCCAAGGCAAATTGGAAGCAAGATCAAGCTGAATTGAAGCTACCCGAAGGTGATTTTTCTCAAACTTCTCCTCTTCGATTCTCCCTCATTTCTTAACTATTTTGCTTGATTATTGGTTGTCTGAATTCCTACCAATGTAGGCAACAAGATTGAGTTTGTTTGAGGTCAAATTGAAGCAACTCAAATCATGAACCTCAATTTTCAAATCCATGTATCTTTCAATATACTTGGAATTGGATGAAATGGAGGTCAGATTCGAGCTTCTGAGTATTTTTTCTTTAAAATCATGTCCCTGTTTTTCATTATGGTGATGATTTATGGTGGACCAGTCTGGTGAGGTCCACCGGAGAAGATGATCGGAGCTAGGGCTCCAGTGGTGCGTTGGCACCTTCCAAACCATCAGATCCTTTCAAAACGTTTTAATCCTGGTCCTTCTTCCTGATTACCACGCGTGTACACGCGTTGACTGCAGAACATGATGGAAGTGCACGCTTGGCCACCAGACCTGCCACCTCAATTAATGAGGGAGATCTGATGGCCCTTGTTTTTTTGTATTTTTTGATTTTTCGTTTAATTGTCTTATTTTGTTTAATTCATAATAAATCCATTTTTAACCCAAAAAATATGGGACTTTCGCCAAAAATCTTTAATTATTTTTCTCTTTCATATTCTGAATTATAACTAGTTTTTGGATTAATTTTGGTATTTTTCATGAATTAAATGTTTTTTTATCATTTTTTTAATTGTTTAAAAATACTTATGACTTTTTAAAAATCATGAAATTTTTTGTCTAAGGTTCTTTGACCTCGTTTGACCTAGGATAAATCCCTTGGCCATTTATTTGGTATTTTGAAGGGATTTGAGATTTTGTCTAAATTAAAATGCATTTAAATTCATTTTTAAATTGATTTTTAATTGATTAAATGTTTAAAAATTATGTTGAGCCATTTTATGGTCTTATGATGTTTTACTTTCTATTTAGGCCTTGGTCATGGTTGATTTGACTTTTCTTGGATCAAAACCATTGAATTTAGGGGATTGATGAAATGTACATTTCATCTCCCAAAATGAATGGATGGTTTTGATCAGATGAAATTCCTCTCATGATCAATTTGTGTTTCTATTTTCCCCTCCCTCTTTTCAAAAACTTTCTTTGCTTGTAATTTCAAACTTAGTAATGTTTTAATGATTAGAAACTTTGGCCTTATGGCAATGAATTTTTTAATCTTTTCTTAATCAAATTTGTAAATAAAATTAACCATATTGACTTAAATTTAAAAAAACAAAAAAAGAACTAACAACCTCATTCGAAACTTTGGCCTTTTGTGCCCTTTTACTTAAATTTTTTTGTTAAAATCAATTCATCAACTCATTTGAATTTTTTACCACGAACTACGAGGTTTTGATCCCTCATTTTTATGTCGGTACGTAGGCATAAGACCGAAGGTCTTGTCAAACACAAAAATATAATCAATAAATTCTTTTCTCATCCTCACACTCCTCTTATCAAACATCTTTTATACCAAAAACATATGCACACATAAAAAGGGCTCCCTAGGAGTACCTAGGACACTTTGGATGTTAACACATTCCCTCTGTGTAACCAACCCCCTTACATGTAATCTCTGATATTTTATTAGTTTTGATATGAAAACTTCTTATCTTTGGGTTTTGTTCGTACTTTCCCCTTTTCCTTTGGAAATAATAAATGCGCGGTGACGGCTCTGGTTTTATTGACGTCAAGTTTATCCATAGCTTGATGGTCATGAATTTACCGCTACACGTTTGAAAATCCAATCGTAATTGGTACCTGAAGTTTGGTTATCGTCAATATCATTTAAAAGTTCAGTTGTCGCTGGCACTCCATCTAAAGTCCAATTATTGTTGGCATATGTAGAGAGTTTAATTACCCTCTCTTTCCTGATGGTTCCCATAAAGTCATGTATGACTCATCATTTTAAGGAATTCCCAGAAGCTTGGATGTTATTTTAGTTAGAAATAACTCCAATGATATTTACCTTGATTGATTTCTTCATAGAGAGTCATCTTAGCCTTTGAAATGGATGAACTTCTCGTAAGAAGGATCCTAATCTAGTTTGTGTGGATGATTTTCTAGTAAGAAAACTCCAATCTGATGTATGGATAATCTTCTCGTAAGAAGACTCCCATCTATTTTTGTCTTGGATAAATTCCATGTTAGGAATCTCCAAAATCTTTGATTGGATGAATTTTTTAGAGAAATCCCCAGAATTGTCAAAAGTATTCTAAAGTGTTAGGTCATGTCTGAACCTGTTTGATAAAACATACTTTGAATATTTCTTATGAGAATATTTAGAGCTGTCAGACACATTATAGAGTGCCAAGTCATGTCTAAACCTATTGATCAATCGTACCTTGAATATTCCCCAGTGTCTTTTCCCCAACAAATTGTCTTTGGCATTTTCTATGAATCACCGCTATCGAATTTCTGTCATTCTCCACAGGTTTGTTCATCATCCATAAAAAAAATCATGTTAGGGTTCGTCTTGTCCCAGGTAAGCAAACAAAAAAAATCATTCAGCGCATAGCAGGGCATCTCATTTGCATCCAGGGGGCAAAATTCCAGATCTTCTGTATTTAAATACCCTTCACCTTGACCTCATGAGGACTGTCATTACTCATGATATCAAGTGGACATATTTAAATAGGGGCAACTGTCATACCCTAAATTTTTCCCTGCCTAAAGTCATTCATCTATATTCCAGTCATCTATATTGATTAGTTTTCATCCATTCATTTTCATTGTGTCTCATGATTATTTCATCGGATTAAGATCCCATTTCCATGCATCAATCAGAATCCATTAATCAAGGATTAATTAACTTTACTTGTGTTGCTTTGTTAAGGTCAGTATATATATTGTTATCATGCATACACACTTTAATTCAATTTAGAATAATTGTAAATCTCATACCATTTGAATCTACCATCTATGACCATTGTCATCACAATTCCATTTTTACAAATAAGTCTTATTTCTTGAATAATGTTTGACTTTGGTTTGGAATTTAGATTTAAATAATGAGTGTTTTATTTTTCTTGGTTTAAATCAGATTGTTGTCTTTTGAAAAAAAATCATAAAAAGTTTGTAAATCAACATTTTACTTTTATTTTAATTTTTCTTTGTATTTCCATCTTACCCTTTTGACTCAAGTTGATTTCAAAGGCAATTCATTTTAAGACTAAAATGTTTAAAGTTCTTGTTACAACATAAGAAGAACTCCGGAATAGAAAATTACAAATTAATTTCTTTTTACATTAAGATTGGATTTGGAACATCCATGAATGCTTACATTACAAGTTCTAATGACAAACTTAATGCCATAAAGAAATTAGGACACTTCCTTCAATCTTCCATGATCCTTACAACATGTCTCTACAATCCCAAAATTACTAGTGCACATTCCACTTGAAGCTTCCTCTTAATACCTTGAGACTTAAGTAAAGAAAAGAAAAAATTCAAAAAAAGAGAGCAAGATCAATCCACACTATCGTCTAAATCATCCCAACTTCAAAATTTCAAAAAAAAAAGAGGGAAGTAAGTAAAAGTGTTGCTGCAGTAATTTGTAAATACAGTAATATTTTCATTGTCACAAAGAGACAAACTCGGCAAGGTAGAAAGTATAGCAACCCCAATTTCACCAAAATAGCAAAACATACTTCTAACACATTTTGATTCCTTTGTATTATTCCATATTCATCATCATACATCAGTTTGAAACCCTAAATCCTCCCATATAAAATGATCAACAAGTAGCAACATAAAGAGGGAGAACAACAAACCCTAGCCACCAACATTACACACTGCATAATACAAAAATTAGATAACAGATAAATTTACAGAGGAATCCACACAACACACATCAACCAAAGAAATATTAAGAAAACATACATATTTCACACGAAAAATAAACATCCACTATTCATCAAGGTCCTTAACGAAAATCGCGGATCAAATGGGAAGATTTTTTAAAGCATAAGGAGTTCCGAGCACGAGCAGAGGAAACTTTTTTTTACCTTTGAAACAACCGCCGTCGTGTCAGAGAAAATCACCACCTCGTTGAAACTACCACCACTAAACCGGAAGTCGCTTCCTCTCTCCTTTTCGGTATGTTCTCTGTTTATTTTTCGTTCTTTCTTCCAATTTTTACATCGTGTGAAATGAATGTTTGTGTTTTGGTGCGAAAACTATGTTGAGTTGGTGTGACTGTGAGAACTTCTAAGTTAGATTTTCTATTTGATTTCTACATGATATGTTTGCTGATTTGGTGTTGTTTTTGTGTATTAGACATCGATTTGTTTCAGAGAAATAGGAGTGAGGAGATTGATTTGAAAAAGAATGTGAGAGAGTGCTAAGTTGTTGGAAATATGAGGTTTTGTTTTTAACTTTTCTGACTGTTCGTTTCTTTTTCCTCATTATGACTATTTACTATATTTATTTTTTAAATGCCCTTTTAATTTTATCATTATTACTCTATTTGAACAGGCACATTTATTTTTATTTTAATGCTAGTTTTGACCGTTACTCAGATGTCTTTCTTTGATGTTTACATGTGTTTGAGAAAGAGAGGGAAATGGGAGGATAGGGTTGGCCGCTGGAAGCCCTTCTTAGTCTCTCTCTTGCTAGATCGTTTGAGATATGGGCCGAGTCAAGTGACCCGTGCCCATTTGGGCCTCATTCTCTTTTATTATTGGGCCTCATACTCCCATCCTAGTTGATATACACTAACATTTTTTCTCTCTTTTCTTTTCTCCTTTTATATACTACTCTTTTCTCTCTCTTTGATCTAATTAATAGTAAATTAATAATTATTTCATAAGAAAAGAGATTAATTCTAATAAAAAATGATTAAAAAAATATATTATATTTTAGTTAAATTTATTTTATTTAAGTACTTAGTTTTTTTTCTTTAATAAAAAATATCAAAACAAAACAAAAAAGTTAAAATATCCTATGTCTAAAAATAATAATAATAAATAATGATGATAAATTGTTTCATTTAAAAAATATCTTTATAATTAGACTCTTTTTCTTAAATAAAAAAATATTAATAAAAAAAAAAATAGAACTTTCGCGTTTTATGTATTAGATTTTCAATGTGTGATCTTTTTTTTTATAACTTCTTTTCATTTAAGATTTTAATTAGACTTCAATAGATTTTATTTTTTTTTAATAAGGATATTAATGAATATTTTTTTATTTTATTAGTAAGGAGTAATAAAGTAGGTAGATACAACAACCATTGGTTTTTCTTTTTTCCTTTAAGCCCTTTTGTTTTTTTTTAGGTTTTATTTTGTTTTTTTAATTAGATAAAATATAATAAAGATGATAGCTATTGTTATAAAGTTTTAAAAAAATTGATTTGTTTGGATATTTATCTATTTGTTTGAATAAATGCTTAGAGATGTTCTTCCTTTTATCAAAAAAATTAAAAGTTAATTAATTAAATATCAAAAAATATATATTTTACTTTGATTTAACTTTCTTCTTATTTTCTAGTTTGTGATTAATATTTATTTCCCATTTATTTCTCATTTATTTTCCATTTATTTTATTCAATGTCTTGTCACGTGTCGACGAATATTTTGTAGCTTTTGAATTTTGAAAACTTCGGTGTTCCAATTCCTAAAAGAGGTGTTGACTACTTCTCATTAGTAGTGTTTTTTTATTATTATTTTTTTCTTTCTTTTAATTTCTCTTTTATTATTATTCTACAAATCATGCTTAGTTTAAAAATATAAAATTATCTTTTTTTTTATAAAAAAAATATAAAAAGAATAAAAAAGAATAATAATAATAATAATAATAATAATAATAATAATAATAATAATAATAATAATAATAATAGTAATGAGAGTAATAAAAATGAGGAGGAAGTTGGAATGTCGTTTCATATTTTGTCCATTGTCATCTTTTACTTATGTTGATGCTGAGGAGGAAGTTGGAACTCCGTTTCATGCTTTGTCCATTGCTGATGAATTGAAGAAAGCTAGGGCACCCATGTCTTCTTTAAAGGATGCCCAAGAGGCTATTCAGGCTGGCAACATTGATAAGTGGGGTCGTGTTTTGGAAGTCGTTAAGAATAAGAACAGAGCAAGGTTGGGATTTTAACAAGGGTCATTCAACATCAATGTCAAGGTTATGTAACCAGTTTTCCGTAGTGGAGGGTTCATTCATGAGGATGGTCAACACTCAGCTGCTATTATTGAAGGCAGTGATGAAGGCGAGGCTTGTGACAACTTTGTGACACATGGCCAGGCTTGCAACAACTTGATCGCTGTTGATGTTCCCGTTATTATGCACCGTTCTAAGTAATTTGTTTCCATTATTTTAAGAAAAATCTTTCTCCTATGCCTAAGAGAGAAGTGAACATTGTCGGGCATTTTCTTACTATCATCAATAAAGTACAATTTTATTCATCCACGTCTATGATGTTTTTTTTTACTTTTTGCTTTTTATGAAAATGGTAATCACAAAAAACATAAATAAATAATAATCTTTCCATCTGCATAGTATTTGTTTGCATTCCACTTTTCTAAAATCAAGATATCAAATCATTATGCAAATTGGTTCTCAAGCCCATTGAATATAATGATCTCACTCCCTCTCTAAACTTTGATTTCCCTGTGTTTGAAGTCGAGGAAGAGAATAATGATGAAGAACTATCTGATGAATTATCATGTTTGCTTGAGCACGAGGAAAAGGCGATTCAGCCGTTTGAAGAGCATGTTGAATTAGTCAACTTGGGTTCCGATGATGATGTGAAAGAAGTCAAGATTAGATCTTAACTGTGTCCAGAAGCTAAGAATGGGTTGATTGATCTTCTTCGTGAATATTCTGATGTGTTTGCTTGGTCTTATCAAGATATGTCTGGTTTGGATTAAGAGATTGTGGAGCATAGATTGCCTTTGAAGCCAGAATCCCCGTTGGTCAAGCAGAAGTTGAGAAGAACTCATCATGATATGGCAGTGAAGATTAAAGAGGAAGTGTAGAAGTAGATTGATGTTGGTTTTCTTGCTACCTCTAAGTATCCGCAGTGGGTGGACAATAGTGTGCATGTTCCTAAGAAAGATGGAAAAGTATGCATGTGTGTTGATTATAGAGATTTGAATAAAGTTAGTCTGAAAGATGATTTTTCTCTGCCATACATTGATATGTTGGTAGACAATACAGCTAAATTCAAAGTCTTTTCGTTTATGGACAGATTTTCCAGTTATAATCAGATCAATATGGCACCCAAAGATATGGAGAAGACCACATTCATTACACCACGGGGAACATTCTATTATCGAGTGATGCCCTTCGATTTGAAGAATGTTGGCGCAACGTACTAGAGAGCTATGACCACTCTTTTCGATGATATGATGCATAAAGAGATTGAGGTTTATGTTGATGATATGATTGCTAAATCAAGTGATGAAGAAGAGCACGTTGAGCATTTGTTAAAGTTATTCCAGCGTTTGAGGAAATATAAACTCCGCTTGAATCCCAATACGTGTACTTTTGGTGTTTGTTCTAGTAAGTTGTTGGGCTTCATTGTCAGCGAGAAGGGTATTGAAGTTGATCCTGCCAATGTCAAAGCAATACAGGAGATGGCTGCTGTCATACCCTAAATTTTTCCCTGCCTAAAGTCATTCTCCATGCATCAGTCAGAATCCATTAATCAACAACTAATTAACTTTACTTGTTTGGCTTTGTTAAGGTTAGTATATATATTGTTATCATGCTTACACCCTTTCATTCAATTTTGAATAATTATAAATCTCATACCATTTGAATCTACCATCTATGACCATTGTCATCACAATTATATTTTTATAAATAAGTCTTATTTCTTTAATAATGTTTAACTTTGGTTTGGAATTTAGATTTAAATAATGAGTGTATTATTTTTCTTGGTTTAAATCATATTGTTGTCTTTTGAAAAAAAATCATAAAAAGTTTTTAAATCGACATTTTACTTTTATTGTAATTTTTCTTTGTATTGCCATCTTACCCTTTTGACTCAAGTTGATTTCAAAGGCAATTCATTTCAAGAGTGAAATGTTTAAAATTCTTTGTTACATCATAAGAATAACTCCTGAATAGAAAATTACAAATTAATTTCTTTTTTAATTAAGATTGGATTTGGAACATCCATGAATGTTTACATTACAAGTTCTAGAGACAAACTTAATTCCATAAAGAAATTAGGGAACCTCCTTCAATCTTTCATGAACCTTACTCCATGTCTCTACAATCCCAAAATTACTAGTGCACATTCTACTTGAAGCTTCCTCTTAATACCTTGAGACTTAAGCAAAGGAAAGAAAAATTTCAAAAAAAGAGAGTCAAACTTTAAAATTTCAAAAAAAAAGGGGAAGTAAGTAAAAGTGTTGCTGCAGTAATTTGTAAATACAGTAAAATTTTCATTGTCATAAAGAGACAAACTCGGCAAGGCAGAAAGTACATCAACCCCAATTTCACCAAAATAGCAAAACATACTTCTAACACATTTTGATTCCTTTGTATTATTCCATATTCATCATCATACATCAGTTTGAAACCCTAAATCCCCCCATATAAAATGATCAACAAGTAGCAACATAAAGAGGGAGAACAATAAACCCTAGCCACCAACATTACACACGGCATAATACAAATATTAGATAGCAGATAAATTTACAGAGGAATCCACACAACACACATCAACCAAAGAAATATTAAGAAAACATACATATTTCACAAGAAAAATAAACATCCACTATTCATCACGGTCCTTAACGAAAATCACGGATCAAATGGGAAGATTTTTTAAAGCATAAGGAGTTCCGAGCACGAGCAGAGGAAACTTTTTTTTTACCTTTGAAACAACCGCCGTCGTGTCAGAGAAAATCACCACCTCGTTGAAACTACCACCACTAAACCGGGAGTCGTTTCCTCTCTCCTTTTCGGTATGTTCTCTGTTTATTTTTCATTCTTTCTTCCAATTTTTACATCGTGTGAAATGAATGTTTGTGTTTTGGTGCGAAAACTATGTTGAGTTGGTGTGACTGTGAGAACTTCTAAGTTAGATTTTCTATTTGATTTCTACATGATATGTTTGCTGATTTGGTGTTGTTTTTGCGTATTAGACGTTGATTTAGGGCTTGTGTATTCGTGCGTTTTTTATCACTCATCAGTTTATGAGGTTTAGAGATGGATCGTTGGGTTGTTGGTGACCAAGTAGTTTTCTTTTCTACATTTTTCCATGAAACTGTGTTATTGGTTTTGGTGGGGGACGAGGACATTTTGTTTCAGAGAAATAGGAGTGAGGAGATTGATTTGAAAAAGAATGTGAGAGAGTGCTAAGTTGTTGGAAATAAGAGGTTTTGTTTTTAACTTTTTTGACTTTTCGTTTATTTTTCCTCATTAAGACTATTTTTCTTAAATGCCCTTTTAATTTCATCATTATTACTCTATTCGAACAGTCATATTTATTTTTATTTTAATGTCAGTTTTGACCGTTACTCATAGGTCTTTCTTTGATATTTACACGTGTTCGAGAAAGAGAGGAAAATGGGGGGCTAGGGTTGCCCACTGGAAGCCCTTCTTAGTCTCTCTCTTGCTAGATTGTTGGAGATCTGGGCCGGGTCAAGTGTCTCGTGCCCATTTGGGTCTCATTCTCTTTTATTATTGGGCCTCATACTCTCATCCTAGTTGATAGATCCGAGCACTTTTTCTCTCTTTCCTTTTCTTCTTTTATATACTATCTTTTTCTCTCTATTTGATATAATTAGTAATAAATTAATAATTATTTCATAAGAAAAGAGATTAATTTCTAATTAAAAATGATAACAAAAATATTTTATTTTAGTTAAGTTTATTTTATTTAAGTACTTAGTTTTTTTGTAATAAAAAATATCAAAACAAAAAAATTAAAATATCCTATGTCTAAAAATAATAATAAATAATAATAATAATAAAGTGTTTCATTTAAAAAAAGTATCTTTATAATTAATTTTTTTTTAAATAAAAAAATATTAATAAAAAATCACAAAAAAAGAGAACTCTCACGTTATGACAACGTCTTTTCATTTAAGGTTTTAATTAGACTTTAATAGATTTTATTTTTTTAATAAGGGTATTAATGAATATTTTTTATTTTATTAGTAAAGAGTAATAAAGTGGATAGATACAACAACCATTGGTTTTTCTTTTTTCCTTTAAGCCCTTTTGTTTTTTTAATTTGATAAAATATAATAAAGATGATAACTATTGTTATAAAGTTAAAAACCATTGATTTGTTTAGATATATATTTGTTTGAATAAATGCTTAGATATTTTCTTCCTTTTATCAAAAAAATTGAAAGTTAATTAATTAAATATTAAAAAAAAATCTTTTACTTTGATTTAACTTTCTTCTTATTTTCTAATTTGTGATTAATATTTATTTTTCATTTATTTTTCATTTATTTTATTCAATGTCTTGTCACGTGTCGATGAATATTTTGTAGCTTTTGAATTTTGAAAACTTCGGTGTTCAAATTCCCAAAAGAGGTGTTGACTACTTCTCATTAGTAGTGTTTTTTTTGTTTTTTTTTTCTTTCTTTATTTTAATTTCTCATTTATTATTATTATAAAAGTCATGCTTAGTTTAAAAATATGAAAAGCATCTTCTTCTTTTTTTATAAAAAAATTATAAAAATAATAAATAATAATAATAATAATGAGAGTAATAAAAATGATATTCTTTAAAAAAAACTAATAACAATATTATGTTTTTTTAATTATTATTTAGAGTTGTTTTTTAAAGGTGATTAGATTTTTATTCTTGTTTTATCTTTTATCAAAATAAATAATTTTTTTTAATAAAATATGTATATAAAAAATAATGACAAAGAAAATTCACAAAAAAATAAAAAATATTTTATCTTTGTGTTTGTAGTCTATTTTTTCTCACCTTGTTATTATTCTTTTATTTTATGTGTTTATTTTTATTTTTATTATTTATTTTCTTTATTGTATTTTCTTACATTCCTGAATTGACAAATGTACCCTTCACCCCTTTTTCTTATTCGTATTTTTTTTCTTTTTCGTACCCTTTTCTTATTTTAATTCTTAGATAATGTGTTAATCAATTAATTAGATAATAGACAAAAAAATAAAATGTAAAATCAATCTTTCAAAAACAATAAAGATATTTAGTCAACACCAAGCTCCATTTTTAAAATTAAAAAAACATTTGATCAACATCAAGTCTCAATCCACTCCCATTCTCCCAACTTCTCAATTTCACTTTCACATTCAATCATTAATCAATTTCAATTTCTTCAAACCATTCTCAATTCAAATCAATTCAAATAATTTTTTTAAGTAAATTGGAAGAAAAAGACTACCTGGATTAAAGGTCCAGATGTAGTCCCGAACGCTAGGCCCAAGTTGTAAGGGTTTGCAAACCATAAGCGTTCGTCTTTTCCCTTCAAAACACTTGTAAATATTCAAACTTCTTTTCTCAATACAATTGAAAGGAAAAGATTACCTGGGTGAAAGGTCCAGAAGTATTCTCGACTGTTATACCCAAGTTGTAAGAGCTTGCAAGTCATAAATACTCGTCTTTCAAGCCTAAAAATACATCCAACCAATCAAACTCTTTTCTTCGCCGTCGTGCGGTATTTAAAACATTTTCATAAACGAAAGACATTTTATCTTATGATGATGTAAAGCAATGATTCATCCACAATTTTTGAGTTGAGATAAGTGACGTTTTTTCAAATGTTGATTTGTAAATCCATTCGATGTGATGCATATGTCCACTCCTCATCTGTTTTGGGTAAAATAATATTTCTCGTCGATTAATACAAGATATCTTTCGCTAAAATCGACCATAAACCAACATTTTCTACCCAGAACTACGTGTTCCTTGAGTTCTCTATTGAGATACGTAGGAGCAGGATTGCGAAATCTTGTCAGGCCCATTAATAAAAAACTTAGGTTTAGTCCCTTTCATTGCAAAAAATCCAAAAATATCTCCTCCTTTATTTTCATCATATTCTTATTTCCCTCTTAATAACTTGAGAAGCCTAACATTTCAAGCTAACACTAACGCGCACAATTAACCTAATGGTTCCCGTTGAGTACAACGGACGTGAGGGGCGCTAATACCTTCCCCTTGCGTAATCAACTCCCGAACTCTAATTTGGTTGCGACGATCATAATCATTGTCGTTCTTTCTTGGGTTTTATCGATATTTCCCCTTTCCTTTTTAGGAATAAATAAAGTTCGGTGGAGACTTCATTCAGTCCATTATGCGAGCGTGCGATTGTGTTTCGCTAAGTTATGTTCTCATTTTTCGAGGTGTGACACCTGTGCCCAAAACTGAGAAACAAGTTAGAGGTTTTATCGGATGCTTGAATTATATCTCGAGATTTATATCACATATGACTGTCACATGTGCGTCTATATTTTAGCTTCTTCATAAAGATTAGTCTTGTGATTGGACCGAGGAATGCCAGAAAACTTTTGACAGTTTCAAAGAATATCTGCTTGAGGCTCCAATTCTATCTTCACTTGTTGAAGGAAAACCGTTGATCATGTATTTGATTGTGCTTGAAGAGAGTATGGGTTATGTTCTTGGTCAACAGGATGAATCTGGAAGAAAGAATATGCAATTTACTACCTCAGTAAGAAGTTCACCGACTGTGAGACTCAATATTCTATGCTTGAGAAGACATGATGTGCTTTGGATTGGGTTGCTAAGCCTCTGTGCCAGTATATGTTGAATCATACAATTGGTTGATATCCAAAATGGATCCAATCAAATACATTTTTTAAAAGCCTACTTTAACTAGGAGGATTTCCCGTTGGCAGATGTTGTTATCTGAGTATGATATTGAATACCGAGCTCAAAAAGCTATTAAAGGTAGTATCTTGGCTGACCATTTGGCTCACCAACCTATTGAAGATTATCAGTCAGTGTAGTATGATTTTCCTGACGAAGAGATTTTGTATTTGAAGATGAAAGATTGTGATGAACCATTGCTTGAAGAAGGGCCAGAACCCGGTTCCTGTTGGGGAATGGTATTTGATGGAGTTGTTAATTCATATGGTAATGGCATTGGGGCAGTGATTATTACTCCTCAAGGCACTCATTTTCCGTTTACAGCTAGATTAACCTTCAAATGTACAAACAATATGGCTGAGTATGAAGCTTGCATTATGGGGCTTGAAGAAGCCATTGATCTCAAAATAAAATATCTTGACGTCTATGGAGATTCAGCTTTGGTGGTTAATCATATCAAAGGTGAATGGGAGATAAATCAACTCGGTTTGATACTGTATAGAGATTATGTGAGGAGCATATCAACTTTCTTTATAAAGGTTGAGTTTCATCATATCCCTCGAGATGAAAATCAGATGGCAGATGCTCTTGCAACATTGGCTTCCATGATTGTGGTAAAGTTTTAGAATGAAGTTCCCAATTTGACTATGTTGCATCTTGATAGGCTAGCTCATGTGTTTGTTGTTTAATAAATCAAGGATTAAAAGCCATGGTATTATGATATCAAATGTTTCCTCCAAAGTCAGATTTACCCGCCTGGGGAATCTTTGAAAGATAAGAAGACTTTGAGAAGATTAGTTGGCAACTCCTACCTGAATGGTGATGTGCTTTATAAGAGAAATTTTGATATGGTTTTGCTCAAATGCATGGATAGACACGAAGTAGACCTGTTAATGACTGAAGTCCATGAAGGTTTTGTTAGTACTCATTCCAATGGACATGCTATGGAAAAATAGATGTTGAGAGCAGGTTACTATTGGATGACAATGGAATTTGACTGTTGCAAGTTTGTTAAGAAATTCCACAAGTGTCAAATTTATGCGGATAAGATTCATGTTCCTCCGACACTTTTGAATGTCATTTCCTCTCCATGGCCCTTCTTCATGTGGGGAATTGATATGATCGGCATGATTAAGCTCGAAGCATCGAACATACATCGTTTCATTCTGGTGTATATTGATTACTTCACAAAATAGGTTTAAGCAGCACGGTATGCAAATTTAACCAAGCAAGTTGTTGTAAGGTTTATCAAGAATCGGATTATATGTCGTATGGCGTGCCAAGTAAGATCATTACTGATAATGGATCGAACTTGAATAATAATATTGTGGAAGTTCTTTGTAAAGACTTCAAGATTGCACATCATAATTCTTCTCCCTACAGACCTAAGATGAATGGGGTTATTAAAGTTGCGAACAAGAATATTAAGAAGATTATCCAGAAGATGGTTGTGATGTACAAATATTGGCATGAGATGCTCCCATTTGCTTTGCATGGGTACCGTACATCCTCCCGCACTTCAACAAGGGCAACCCCTTTCTCTTTTTTTTATGGCATGAAAGTTGTGCTCCCTATAGAGGTTGAGATCCCATCGTTGCGTGTTTTGATGGAAGACAAGTTGACTGAAGCTGAATGGTGTCAGACCAGCTATGATCAATTGAATTTAATTAAAGAGAAGAGATTGACTGTCATGTGTCATAGTCAGTTATATCAGCAGATCCGGTTGATATATTGGTACTTTGGAATTGGTTTATTTCTCAATCTCCAAGAAGAGTCTTATGATTGTAGCTTTCCTTTTAAGGAATATACTGCTGATTTGCATTCTCGTGTGGTCTTTGTTTTGTTCTGGCAAATTTTTGCATCCCTAGTAAAGCCCCACATAGTTGATTGTGGATGGAATCCCTAGTAGATCGCCTGGTCCCCCCCCCCCCCACTCAGAGTTTTTACCTCTTGTTGTGACTTAGGTCCCCAGCGGAGTTCCATCTTCTGATAGAAGATTTTTTTCCTTCATGTAGCATTTGATTCTGAGCAGTATTGATGATGTTCCCTGTAGGATTGTCTCCCATTTGATATGGTGTTGACTTAAAATCCCCCGCAGTGTTGACTTGTTGCTTTGAAAAGTATATATATATCCTTCGGCTTGAGATGTGGATCTTCAACAAATCTTTCTTATCTTCAGAATATTGGTTGATATTCTCAATAGTGCTTTCGTCCCCACGAAGTTGCCAATCTGTATCTTTCTCCTCTCCCAGAGAGTTTGAGTTTTAAGCAAGATCTTTGTTATTCTTGGCTTATCCCCTAGCAGTATTATCTACCCCTCTTTTGAGAGTTGAGTTTAAGTTGGATTTGTTCTGATCCTTTTTTATTTCCACGGATATATATATGTATGTATGTATATATATATATATATATATATATATATATATATATATATATATATATATATATATATATATATATATATATATATATATATATAATATATATATATATATATATATATATATATATATATATATATATATATATATATATATATATATATATATATATATATATATATATATATACTTTTTGTCTCCTCAGAGCGCTGAGTTTTAAGCAGTTTTCGGTCGAATGCATGTTCTCCATATCTTCCCCAACCAGAGTTAAGCTTTCATTTTGAAATGTTATATCCTCAGTCTCCCTTAAGCTATGGTTGTGTGCCATCCCCGAGAATTGAATCTAGTTTGCATCTAGGATTTTATATCCTCGATAACTTATTTTCATCCCTAGCAGGTTCTCCAGTTGGTGTTCCCATCTTTTTTAGAATAGCTGAGTATCTAGTTGTGATGATTCAGGTCTTCAATGTTTGTATCCTTTGTGCTCATTTGTCAGCAGAATCATATACATACTCATGCATAACATATCATCAGATATTTCATTGTGCATTTTCTCATATTGACCCTTTTTTTGATCCCCTGCGTCGGTGATATCATTTCTCCATGCATATTTGGTGTGTCTGTCCTCCTTCAATATAGAGTGTCAGCCCCTTAATCAGAAATAATTTTATCCTTTCTCCTCCCTACTGAGTTATTTCCTCGTGGATAATTGTTATTTTTGTTTCCACCCCAGTTTATTATCTGGATGAAACTACTCCCCTTGAGTTATATCCTCATTAGGTTGAGTCTTGTTTGACAGTTTCTTTCTACTTCTTACCTTGATAAATCTTTTGGTCCCCGAGAGTTTATTACCCAGTAACCGGTAATATCCTTCTTGATGGTTGAGTACTTTACCTGTGATTTACCCCAGTAACCGGTAAAAGGTAATTTACTTCTTTGATTTCCCGAGTGGATTAGTTTTTTTTGTTTCCCCAACAAGTTTATCCTTGATATGTTCATCTTAACCGGTGATGGATATTCTTCCTGTTTGGTCTTCTACCCAGTAAAAAGGTAGTTGTAAATGCTTCTTTCCCCAGAGAGTTCATCCTTGATATGTTCACTTTAACCGGTGACAGATTTTCTCTTTTTATGGTATTCTACCCGGTAAAAAGATAGTTGTAATTCTTATTTACGCTATTCTTCCCAATAAATGGTAGATATAAATCCTATTCTCCCCTCTGATTTTATCCTTGATATGTTCATCTTAACCGGTGATGGATATTCTTCCCTTTGAGTTTATCCTTGATATGTTCACTTTAACCGGTGACAAATACTCTCTCTTTGGTCTTCAACCAAGTAAAAAGGTAGTTGTAAATCCTATTTTTTATGGCAGTTTATCCTTGATATGTTCACTTTAACCAGTGACAGATATTCTTCCCTTTGAGTTTATCCTTGATATGTTCACCTTAACCGATGACAGATATTCTCTTTTCGGTCTTCTACCTAGTTACCGATAGATGTAAACCCTATTTCTTTGTGAATTTATCCTTGATATGTTTACCTTAATCGGTAACGGATATTCTCCCCGATAGTCTATCCTTGATATGTTCATTTTAACCGGTGACGGATATTCTTCCTTTGGTCTTCTACCCAGTAAAAAGGTAGTTGTAAATCCTATTTCGTTTCTTTTTCCCTAGTAGGTTATTCTTACCCAGTAACCGGTAATGAATATTCCTCCTCTTCCTTAGAGAGTCATTCTTGATATGTTTACCCTAACCGATAACGGATGTCCCTCTGTCCCAATATATGATCTCCCTACCTAGTGATCAGTGGTAGATGATATATCTCTTTTACTCCTGTGGTAAAGTTTTTTCTTCTCCGGTTGAGTTGTGGGTTCGTATTTCTTTGTGAAATCAAATTTACTTTTTTGTAAGTATTTCAACTTTGTCCTAATCTACTCTCTTCCCCCGCGGATGTCTTGTGTTGTGTTGGTGTTACCCCAATACATGCAGGCTTCCTTTTTCCTCAAACCGAGTCTTTCCATTAATTTATTTTCATGGAAATCCCCTCGTGTCTCCAACAGTTTTTGCTGTAGCTTGGCCTACTCATACTTTTATCCCCAAAGTCTTTGTCTCCCTAGTGAATTTTCCTTGTGGTATGCATTATGCTCCTGCGGACTTTCGGTCTCTCCGGATTGTTTTCCTTTGTGACAATATATTCCCCACAAAGATTATTTTTGCATTCATATCATATGCATCATGAGGTCTCTTAGGGACCAAAATTTGTTTCTTGATGTTGTTATTTAAATCCATTCTACCAAGTTGACACGAAGATTTTAACCTTCACATCCTCTGCTAGAATGTCCTTAAATAGGGGCAGCTGTAAGACCCCAATTTTGACCCTAAGATCCCTCATGTTATCTCATCATTTGCATTGGCTTTGGGATCACACCTTGGTATCCTCATTACCCCTCATTCATTGGGTTTGTATTGGGAGAGATCACCAAGCACTTTTGATTGTATCATACTTTGTTTTTCTTTGTTTACTAACCAAAATACCAAAAATATGTCTAGTATAGTTTCATTTCTTTTGTAGGTAGTGTGTGCATCCACCTGTGCCTTATCAAGCTCATATCTAGGGCTTGAGACCCTTAGTGCAAGAGATCAATCAAGGAAAGGTTCACATTGGTTCTAAGTATCATATATGGATCCACATGTTCTTTAATTGTTATTTTGATCAAGAATTCATCAAGATTTTGAAGCTTGTTTGCCTTGGAAACCCTAATTCATCTGGGTATCTTGTGTGACTTCCTCAACAAGTTTCTTCAACAATTGGTCAAAGATCTCAGGGTATATTTCATTATACTTCATCTCGAGAATATATTATTCTCCATGTGCCCCAAGGAGCAAAATAACTTCAAGTTTTCAAGTTAGTTCAAAGAGGTTGACCAGAGAGAGCCAACTGGTCAAATCTAGGGTTTCCTAGACCCCATCTCCTACAATTTTTGTCATATGAAAATGATCCCAAGCAAAAAGTTACTCTTTATGACATTCCAAACAACTTTCATGTTGACATCAAAATCTAATGTTTCCTGGAAAATCATTTTTTATGGTGAAAGATTATAGGTCATTTTGTCTGTGCCCTAGATAGAAGGTTAACTTATAAGGACCATAACTTGCTCAATGTTTATGATATGAAGGCCATCCAAAGTTTCATGATCAATTTCGAGATGTCTTATCCAACTTTTCTTCTTTGAGAAATGTCAAATTCTACTTTCAAGGGCATGTACCAAAAGGAAACATTATAGGTCATTTTGGGCCATCATCATTGAACAAGAAATTTTCCTTAACTTCTAAAATCCATAACTCCCTCATGAAAGATTCAAATGGTTTCAAATTTGTGTCCAAATTTAATAATAATGAAAGAGCTACAACTTTTAAAAAGGAACCATTTTCATTTGAAGCTCATAGCAAAAGTTATTCAAGGTGGAAAAAATGGTCATTTGACTTTTAACTTTAAAAATTTTCAACTATGTTTGATTCTTCCAACTTCCACCTCACAATTCATCATTATCCAAGCTCCAAATGAAAAAATGTTTCAACATCAAATTTGTTTCCGTTCATGTTAGCTTTCTAAAGAGTCCAAGATCATGGTATTTGGAGTATTTTTGAGTGACTTGCGCATGGGTGTAATGCATGGCCCTAATTGGAAAGTTTCATGATCATTTTTCATTTCACTGATGCATGGTTTCATGTTATTGTTTCAGGATCATTAGCACAAAAATTTGGACTTGTTTACATCATTTCACAGGCCTTGTGCACGTCCATGCAAGCATGCAACCTCACATTGCTATTTTTGGCATTTGTTTGAAAGTGTGTGAAAAGCAATTGAATTGGATATAAATACATTGCCCTTTTACTCATAATAAGGATCTCTTCGCCCCAAGTTTGATCCTGTAACTCTCTATGAGAGAATTCTTTACCTTGAATTAATTTTTAATGATAGCAAATTGTGTGATCATCATCCAAATGTTGGTTGTGCATTGCATTACATGATACATGTGTGTTTATTATGTTTTTCATCCCACTATATTGTTGCATAACTGTACATATAAACCTACATTGATATTTCCCTTTAAATATCAATTAAAATGCATTTTATGTCAGTAAGCATCGATACATAAAGCCTCTGCATCGATACATGCAGCATGAAATAAATCACAAAACCTTTCTGTTCAGTATGCATCGATGCATACGAGCCATGCATCAATACATGGAAGACAAAATACTCTATGCATCGATACACACGATCCCTGCATCGATACATGACAAATTGAAATAGCCTGTGTATCAATACATACGCACCAGGCATCGATACATACTAGTGTAATAAGCACTTGCATCGATACACACGACTTTTGCATCGATACATGAATAATAAATTTCACCAAAATTTACATTACTTACAGTATGCATCGATGCACACTATCATGTATCAATACATAAAGCTGTTTTGTGGTATAACAGTAACTGTTTTTGCAGCATATAAAAGACAGGTTACAACAGCAGTGCAAAATCACGAATTCATTGAGGGAAAACAATTGAACACAGATCAAAAAGCAGTGTTGGAGCAATTGTTTGTGAGCAATTAGAAACCTGAAAGAGACTTCATCTTCTTCATCTTCTCAATCACTTTTCTTCAAGAACATTTACACATAACCATTCTTGTTCTTTGGATTAAAGAAGCATCGAGATAACGTTCAGTGGTACGATCAAGGATCTAGCTGTGGTTTGCAGTGGAACGATCGAGGATCTAGCTGAGTCGAAGATTGAAGGGGGTTTCTAGGAAAAACCTACTGGTTTGTCCTTCAAGAACTGGAGTGTTCTTGAGGGTTTGGGAGTCACATTTGCAGAACATATTCAGCCGCAGCGTTGCGTTTGGAGATCGGGGGATTTCGCAAGCAGGTCGTGGAACCGGTGAATTGTTTGCAACTTTGTGCAGGAAAATCTTGATCGTGCTCAGATCAAGTGAAGGTTTATACAAGAAGAGGTTCTTAGAGTTTAGAATTCTGTCTTTGTATCAAAACCTTGTATCAACGGATTCGGCAATAATTGATAATCAAAGTTCTCAATTTCATTTGAAATTGAGAGGGAGACGTACCCACACGCGAGGACGACGTGGGGAACTTCCTTACCAAATCTCTGCGTATCGTATTCTTACCTTACTCCTCTTTACGTTTTTCAAACTGTTTTCACAATATCAGTTAGTGTGTGGTGATTGCTTCTTGTTCAAGACAGTAGTGGCAAGAAAACTTTAATCAAACTCCATTGCTGTTGATTAACGATCACACACACACACCAACTGTTTGATAAAACGGTTAGCTAGATTTTATTCATTGGAAATAGAATTTAAGGATAAGCGCATTCAATTTGTTAGAATTCTGGTGTGAATTGCTTCTGTCATTCTCATTAAAATCCAGCAATTATACTTGTGTGTCCAGCTTTCTAGTAGCGGTTCAGAATAGACGGAAGTCGATTCGGGACTGATTTTTCCGCCAATTTTGAAAACTCTGATAAAACGTTAAATCCGTTAAGATTGAAAGAGGTGATCTATTCACCCCCCTCTCGATCACTAGCCACACCGTCTAACAAGTGGTATCAGAGCGCCGGTTCGCTGGTGCTCTGTGGCTGCCTGTAACAGTATGGATTCTGAACCAAAGGGGGCGTATAATAGAGCGCCTATTTTCAACGGTGAAAATTATGGCTACTGGAAAGACTGCATGCGAGTTCATATAAATTCTGTGGATAGGTTAGTATGGGCTGCCATTGAAAACGGTCCGTTTCAAATCACTATGACAAATGCGGCTGGCGCCATAGTACCTAAACCAGAAGATGATTGGAATGAGAAAGATGAGAAAAAGTGGTCGTGTGATTGGAGAGCTAGAAACATGTTAATTTCAGCACTTGGTGTTGATGAGTATTATCGAGTATCCCATTGCACGACAGCTAAAGAAATGTGGGACGCTTTAGAAGTTGCCCACGAGGGTACTACTAAAGTAAAACAGTCCCGCATTAACACACTCAATCAAGAGTTTGAGCTCTTTCGCATGAAACAAGGAGAATCCATCTCCGACATGCAAAAGAGATTCACCCATCTAACTAACCGATTGAATGCTCTTGGAAAACCTATTTCCAATGAAATTGCTACTAATAAAATTCTCAGGTGTCTTAGCAGGGAGTGGCAACCTAAAGTTACAGCAATCAAGGAAGCCAACGATCTTACAAGACTTACGATTACAACATTGTTTGGAAAGCTGGAAGAACATCAGCAAGCTTTGGAAAGTCTTGAAAAATATGAGAATAAAAGTAAGAAGGAAAAGGAGAAGAAAAGAGACAAAGAGGGAGAGAAGAAGCCAATAGCTCTTGTGGCCTCTAGCTCTAAGTCCTCACGAAAAGAGCAAAGCGACAATGATTCAAGTAGTGACAAAGACTCGGATGATGAGGAAATGGGACTGTTTGTAAGGAGATATAATAGATTCATTCGAAAGAATGGAGTCAAGCATTCCGACAAAAATCTCATGAAGTTTCGAAGACAATCCATAAATTCGAAACAAGAAGAAAACAAGAAGAGTAGAGGAAGAGGATCATGTTTTAATTGTGGTAAATCCGGACACTATAAAACGGACTGCCCTATGAAGTATAAGGACCAAAGAAAAGATTCACCAAAAGGGTACAGCAAACAAAGAAGAGCGTATATTGCATGGGAAAGTGATAGTGATTCATCAAGCACACAAAGCTCAAGTGATGGTGATGCAGCTGCAAATCTGTGCCTTATGGCTCACACTAAAAATCTGTCCTACCACAAGAAGAAAAACAATGACAAAAAGGTAAAACAAGCCTATTACAATAATTTCTCCTCCATGTCTTTTTCGGAACTAAAAATAGCTTTTGAAAAACTGCATAACGAAGCTGTAGATGCTTTTAAAAGACTATCTTCCGACAAACATATTTTCTCTTTTTTGGAAGGTAAAGTAAACAAAGCTGAAATTGACTTAGAAGCATTGAAAACTAGTATTGCAGAAAATTCAAAAACTATTGACATTGACGGATGTAGTAGAGTTAGGTATTGTGACGCTTGTTATGTTTGGCAAAAAGAGGTAAACACTCTTAAGGTCAAATTAGAGAAAGCGCTACAACCTAAAATTACTTATGCCGTTGACCCCAAGTTGTTTAAGAAGTCATTGAATCCTCCATATGCAAAATACTCTTTTATTCTAAAGGATTCAATGAACAAGAAACAACAAACACATCATCATGGTTTATGTCATTATTGTTGTCGTGCTGGCCATACCATTGAGAAATGCAAATTTAGGAGATTTCTAGTCCCTAAAGGTATTTATCAATGGAAGCTAAAAGGCAACCATGTTAACACTTACCCTCTTGGACCCAATGAAAATTGGGGACCAACTTCTCTCTTTTGATGTTGTAGGATGAGTGCCTTGCCTCCGTAGATAGAAGGTGGTTTCTTGACAGCGGCTGCTCAAGGCACATGACCGGTGACATATCGCTTTTTATAGACTTCAAGGCGAAGAAAAAGGGATATGTTACTTATGGAGACAACAACAAAGGAGCTATACTCGGCAAAGGTAGTGTAGGTAATCCCTCCACCACTACTATTTCAAATGTCCATTTAGTTGAGGGACTTAAACACAATTTGTTAAGCATAAGTCAACTATGCGACATGGGCTATAAAGTTTCGTTTACAAAAACTTGCTGCATAATTGAACATGCTGAACAAAACATTGTGTTTAAGGGTGTAAGAGTAAACAATATCTATATGCTTGACTTGTTTGATGTACCGTTAACAAATACTAAATGTCTAGTCACCTTGAATGATGATTCTTGGCTTTGGCATAGACGTTTAGCTCATGTTAACTTCGATTTGCTAAACAAGGTTGTATCTAAGGATCTAGTAGTCGGTCTACCAAAAATAAAATTTTCAAAAGACCACCTATGTGACGCGTGCCAAATGGGAAAGCAAACAAGGGTGTCTTTTAAATCTAAAAATGTAATTTCAACTTCACGACCCCTTGAGCTTCTCCATATGGACCTCTTTGGACCTTCTAGGACAAAGAGCCTAGGTGGAAATTACTATGGCTTTGTAATAGTTGATGACTACTCTAGATTCACTTGGACTATATTCCTTCATAGCAAAGATGAAACTTTTTCTGCTTTTAAAAATTTTGCAAATCTGTCCCAAAACAAAATGAATTCCAAAATAGTTACAATTCGTAGCGATCATGGTGGTGAGTTTCAAAATTATCACTTTGAGAAGTTTTGTGACAAGTATGGCATTGAGCATAACTTTTCAGCCCCTCGCACTCCACAACAAAATGGCGTTGTGGAGCGTAAAAATCGTGTTTTAGAGGAGTTGGCAAGAACAATGCTTAATGAGGGTGGATTACCAAAATACTTTTGGGCTGATGCTGTTAGCACAGCCTGTTATGTTCTAAACAGAATCTTAATTCGCCCTATTTTGAACAAAACTCCTTATGAACTTTTGAAAGGAAGAAAACCAAACTTGTCACATCTTCACGTATTCGGTTGTAAATGTTTTGTTTTGAATAACGGTAAGGAAAACATTGGGAAGTTTGATGCAAAAGCGGATGAAGGTATTTTTCTTGGTTACTCAATGTCAAGTAAAGCATATAGAGTGTATAATAAGCGTTTACTTACTGTTGAAGAGTCGGTTCATGTTTCTTTTGATGAGTCTTATCCAAAAATTGTCGGAAAAGGTATTTCTTTTGATGACGCAGGTGTATCTACTGAAGACATACTCAAGGAAGCTGTTGAGGAAACTGATCAGTCCAAAACAGCTGCCCATGAGAAGGAGGAAGATACAAGTCATGAAGAAATTGAGGAAGAAAAGACAGCTGAAGTGAATGATCTTCCAACAGCTTGGAGATCCTCAAAAGACCATCCCATCGACAACATTTTGGGAGACATTTCAAAGGGAGTAATGACCCGGTCTAAGATAAGTAACTTTTGTTCTCACTTCGCGTTTGTTTCACAAGTAGAACCTAAAAATGCCAAAGAGGCCTTGATTGATGAATTTTGGCTAATGGCCATGCAAGAAGAGCTTAATCAATTTAAAAGAAATGACGTTTGGGAACTTGTCCCTCGTCCGCGAGATCATCATATCATAGGCACTAAGTGGGTTTTTAGAAACAAGCTTGATGAAAACGGAGTGATTACTAGGAACAAGGCACGCTTAGTAGCACAAGGATATAACCAAGAGGAGGGCATAGACTATGAGGAAACTTATGCTCCAGTTGCTCGCCTCGAAGCTATACGTCTTTTGCTTGCCTATGCGTGTTCTAAGGATTTTAAGCTTTACCAAATGGACGTAAAGAGTGCCTTTCTTAATGGTGTCTTAAATAAAGAAGTATATGTTTCACAACCTCCCGGTTTTGAAAATGCTGAAAATCCAGATCATGTTTACAAATTAAAACGAGCTTTGTATGGTCTTAAACAAGCCCCTCGGGTTTGGTATGAAAGGCTTAGCAAATTCCTAATTGATCATGGATATTCAAGAGGTAAAGTGGACAATACACTCTTTATTAAACACAAAGGGAAGCACATTCTTTTAGTTCAAGTTTATGTCGACGATATCATATTTGGTTCAACTAACATACACTTGGTCGAAGAATTTTCTAAGGTTATGCAGGGTGAATTTGAGATGAGTCTAATGGGGGAGCTGAACTACTTCCTAGGACTGCAAATAAAGCAACTTGATGAGGGTACAGCAGTATGTCAAACAAAATACTGCAGAGAACTACTCAAGCGCTTTGGAATGAATGACTCAAAATCGATTGACACCCCAATGCCTACCAACGGAAATCTGGACAAGGATGAGCATGGTAAGTGTGTAGATGTCAAAAGGTTCAGAGGTATGATTGGATCTCTCTTGTATCTTTCTGCTTCTAGACCTGACATCATGTTTAGTGTTTGTATGTGTGCACGCTATCAATCAAATCCTAAGGAATCGCACCTTAAAACGGTAAAGCGCATATTTAGATACCTTCACGGAACACCTAAATATGGGCTTTGGTATTCCAAAGGAAGTGATTGTAGCTTAGTAGGGTACTCCGATTCTGATTTTGCTGGCTGCAAATCAGATAGGAAGAGCACAAGTGGTACATGTCACCTGTTTTCAAACTCCTTGGTCAGTTGGCATAGCAAAAAGCAAGTTTCTGTGGCTTTGTCAACTGCAGAGGCAGAATACGTTGCAGCCGGTAGTTGTTGCGCTCAGATTTTATGGCTGAAGCAGCAACTACAAGACTTCAACATTCAACTCAAACGTATTCCTATCAAATGTGACAACACTAGTGCAATAAACCTTACTAAAAACCCTGTTTTACACTCACGCACTAAACACATAGAGATTAGACATCATTTCCTTCGTGACCATGTTGAAAAAGAAGACGTTGTCTTTGAGCACGTCGATTCCAAAAATCAGCTCGCTGATATTTTCACTAAACCATTGGCAACGGAACCTTTCTTCAACATTCGTCGCGAATTGGGAATCTTAGATCTTTCTCAATTGATGTCATAAGCATGTTATCTCTTAATTATATTATGCCTCACCATGGTTAATAAGAGCTGTTTTAGATGTCAATTATCCATCACACGAGTTCTCCAACAGAGGTAATATCAATCCTTTCTACAATTTTCTTATTGCTAAGTGATTGTGTATGTTACATCAAATGTTCTTACTCTAGTTGATACAAAATTTGACTGCATATACTCCTGTCCATATTGTGTGCACACTAACAATTTGACTTCTGAATCTCTGTTGAGCATAATCATCATAACAGTGCATAATGCATATTCATACTCCATTAAAATTCATAAAAAAAAAAAAAAAAACTGGTTCAGCATCAGTATGCATCGACATAAACGAAGCCTGCATCGATCCATATATTCTAAAATTCAATTTTTTCAAAAACTGCTTCAGGATGTATCGATGCATCCATCGCATGTATCGATACACAGGGCAATTGTAAACACTTGGCATCGACGCATCCATCGCATGTATCGATACACATGACAATTTTGAATACTTGGCATCGACGCATGACTATCTGCATCGATACATACTGATGCTATCTGAATTAAATGCATTTCTTTCTCTCTCATGCATCGACACATCAGCCAATCATATCACTTCCTATCTCATTACTTCATCTCATCTACCCTCAAAAACCCCAAAACCAGTGGCTAACCCTAATCCTCCTCATCTTCACTCTCTCTCACAAACTTGGTAAAACCCTAAATCTCACATCACCATGCCTCCACGCACTATTCCAGCCAGAGCCAAAGGAAAAGGAAAGGGAAAGGAAGCAGCCGGTACTTCTCAGCAACCACCAGATGTTCCTTCAAATGCCTTAGACATTCTTCATCCTGCCATTGCTGCTGAATTTGAGGAATCCTTCAAGGCCAGGTTGGTAATGAAACCTCATATCTTTGATAAAACAGATGCCGTTCATCTGCACCTAAATGAAGTAGTTGAACTCTTACATGCACAAAGACTTGGGTCCTTTCTATCTACAAAAGATGAGTATCATGAGGATTTCATCCGGGCCTTTTATGCTGGTTTACAAATTGGTAGAGGCTATATGTTCCGGTGTTCTATCGGAGTCAAAACATATACCTTTGAAGCCTCTGATTGGGAAACGGTATTTCAAATGCCGTCTCCGTCGATGGTTTTCAAGTGCTGGCATGACCTGCATTTTGATCCTGAATTTGACATACAGGACTTTACAACTTCTATCCTAAAGATTGATAGACCGTTGAGTGAGGACGAACACGTCACGTCAGGTATGATTAAGCAAACTCCGCGTATTCTTCACTGGATTATCACACATATTCTGCGTCCAACAAACAGCGGACACTCTCGGTTGGATAGGCCTAGCATACATCTTCTCTACATTCTGCAAAATAAGGTTCTCCTAAATTGGGCGAACTACTTTGTAAAACGTCTATTCTTTGTGCGAGATAGCTCCAAGAATGTGGCTTTAGGTTATGCCTCTCAGATAATGAAAATTCTTAAGTTTTGGAAAGTTGCAATACCTATTGTGCCTCTCCTATCTCCATCTGCAGCTCAAGAGTTTGACTCTGCCACTCTATCGCATATGGGATATCGGTGGGACAAGGACCGCAAATGCTTCTATTTCTTCGAAAGAAAATCCAAAACCAGAATTTACAATTTTGACGTGCCTTCGGAACGCATCCATCTTGCTGAAGATCAGCCTGATGAAGAGATGCAGGATGCGGCTGAAACAGATGCACCACAAGCTGAAGCCAATACTGGCTGGGGTGAGTGGGTGCCACGAAGGTGGTCTCCTACCAACTACGTACCTGAACCTACAGCCCCTCCATTCTCCGGTGGTACTTCAGCCCCAACACCAAATGCGGACATTGCTCATATGCTTCAACAGATGGAAATTGTCAACAAAGAACGCCATGAAGAAGCACGGTACTGGCATGTTCAACAATCTGAATGGCACAACGAGCATCGGGACTGGCATGATGAGCATACACGGATGTATCACAATCAACACGCTTGGCACCAAGACTTAGTTAAATGGCATCAAGTTTTCTACAACGAAATGTCCGGCTTTATGGATGACTGCCGTGAAAATCCTGGGATTATGGACAGTTTTAGAAGCATTGAAGTTCAGAACCGATTTAGGCAATACTCCTTCATGGGCCAAAATCCGGACACAATGCCTCCTCCTCCGCCTCCGCCAAGCTACCGAGATCCTGACAAACATGATGAGGAGTCCTGTGGTGGCAACAATCCAAATTAACCCACCTGCATTTCATCTCATTTCATCTCATATTGCTCCAGTTTTTCTTTTGTTAAACACTATGGTTTAGCTTATGTAACTCTTAAACTCGTTCGTATCTTTAAAACGCTTTTCCAATTCTGTTTATCTCTATTGTTATTGCCCTTATTCTTCATTCTTTGTGAATGATTCTTTACTTTGATGCTTCATTCTTTGTGATTGATAGCCTGTTATCCATTGTTTGCCATGTCTTGCTACACTATGCTACCTTGATAAATTTGTCTCTTCCTCTTTTTGATGTTGACAAAGGGGGAGAAACTGCAGATATGCACAAACTCAGGGGGAGTATCACACATCTTGCCAAGAATTTGCCATCATCAAAAAGGGGGAGTTTGTGAGAGAATTCTTTACCTTGAATTAATTTTTAATGATAGCAAATTGTGTGATCATCATCCAAATGTTGGTTGTGCATTGCATTACATGATACATGTGTGTTTATTATGTTTTTCATCCCACTATATTGTTGCATAACTGTACATATAAACCTACATTGATATTTCCCTTTAAATATCAATTAAAATGCATTTTATGTCAGTAAGCATCGATACATAAAGCCTCTGCATCGATACATGCAGCATGAAATAAATCACAAAACCTTTCTGTTCAGTATGCATCGATGCATACGAGCCATGCATCAATACATGGAAGACAAAATACTCTATGCATCGATACACACGATCCCTGCATCGATACATGACAAATTGAAATAGCCTGTGTATCAATACATACGCACCAGGCATCGATACATACTAGTGTAATAAGCACTTGCATCGATACACACGACTTTTGCATCGATACATGAATAATAAATTTCACCAAAATTTACATTACTTACAGTATGCATCGATGCACACTATCATGTATCAATACATAAAGCTGTTTTGTGGTATAACAGTAACTGTTTTTGCAGCATATAAAAGACAGGTTACAACAGCAGTGCAAAATCACGAATTCATTGAGGGAAAACAATTGAACACAGATCAAAAAGCAGTGTTGGAGCAATTGTTTGTGAGCAATTAGAAACCTGAAAGAGACTTCATCTTCTTCATCTTCTCAATCACTTTTCTTCAAGAACATTTACACATAACCATTCTTGTTCTTTGGATTAAAGAAGCATCGAGATAACGTTCAGTGGTACGATCAAGGATCTAGCTGTGGTTTGCAATGGAACGATCGAGGATCTAGCTGAGTCGAAGATTGAAGGGGGTTTCTAGGAAAAACCTACTGGTTTGTCCTTCAAGAACTGGAGTGTTCTTGAGGGTTTGGGAGTCACATTTGCAGAACATATTCAGCCGCAGCGTTGCGTTTGGAGATCGGGGGATTTCGCAAGCAGGTCGTGGAACCGGTGAATTGTTTGCAACTTTGTGCAGGAAAATCTTGATCGTGCTCAGATCAAGTGAAGGTTTATACAAGAAGAGGTTCTTAGAGTTTAGAATTCTGTCTTTGTATCAAAACCTTGTATCAACGGATTCGGCAATAATTGATAATCAAAGTTCTCAATTTCATTTGAAATTGAGAGGGAGACGTACCCACACGCGAGGACGACGTGGGGAACTTCCTTACCAAATCTCTGCGTATCGTATTCTTACCTTACTCCTCTTTACGTTTTTCAAACTGTTTTCACAATATCAGTTAGTGTGTGGTGATTGCTTCTTGTTCAAGACAGCAGTGGCAAGAAAACTTTAATCAAACTCCATTGCTGTTCATTAACGATCACACACACACCAACTGTTTGATAAAACGGTTAGCTAGATTTTATTCATTGGAAATAGAATTTAAGGATAAGCGCATTCAATTTGTTAGAATTCTGGTGTGAATTGCTTCTGTCATTCTCATTAAAATCCAGCAATTATACTTGTGTGTCCAGCTTTCTAGTAGCGGTTCAGAATAGATGGAAGTCGATTCGAGACTGATTTTTCCGCCAATTTTGAAAACTCTGATAAAACGTTAAATCCGTTAAGATTGAAAGAGGTGATCTATTCACCCCCCCTCTCGATCACTAGCCACACCGTCTAACACTCTCCCACCCTCCATTGATAGGATAACCTTGAAGATTTCATTTGAAATCGAGCTTCAATTCCATTTCTATTTTGGAATTGAAACTCCAAAGGTCCAAGACATTTGATCATCCATTTCACTTCCTGCAAGTTGGTAGAAGCAAGCTAAGCCAAATTGGAAGAGAGATCGAGCTCAATTGCATCAAACCGAATGTGATTTTTCAGAATTTTCTCTTCTTCGATTCTCCCTCAGTTCTCCATTATTCTACTTGATCTTTAGTTGTATGAAGACCTACCAATGTAGGCAACAAGATTGAGTTACTTTGAGGATGAATCGAAGCAACTCAATTCATACTCCTCAATTTTTAATTCCACATATCTCTCTATATAGTGAGAATTGGAAAATTTTGAGGGCAGATTCGAGTTCCTGGCATTTTTCTCTTCAAATTAGTGTATGCATCTTTAATTTTCATGAACTTTGGTGGTGGATCAGTCCGGCGAGGTCCACCGGAGAAGATGACCGGATCCCTAGCTCTGATGATATGTTGACGTGTTTCTATCCATCTGATCTTGCTCTAGAGTTTTAATCATGACCTTTGGTTTGTTTGACTCAGTTTGCCATGCATTGACTGAAGCGCATCATCACAAACCCTTAGCGCGTGGCCATCAGATCTGCTTCCTCAATTAATGAGGGAGATCTGATGGCCCATGTTTTTTCCATTTATTTTATTATTCTGATTTTTTTATTACTCATATTTTGTTTAATTCATATTAAATCCATTTTTATCCAAAAAATATGGGATTTTCACCAAAAATCTTTAAATATTTTCCTCTTCCATATTTTGAATTAAAATCATCTTTTGAATTAATTTTTATATTTTTTGTGAATTAAATTTTTTTTGAATTTTTTTTTAAATATTTTTAAATACTTCTGACTTTCTAAAAATTCTCAAATTTTTTGTCTAAGGTCCTTTGACCTTGCTTGACCTAGGATAAACACCTTGCCCATTTATTTGGTGATTTGAAGGGATTTGAGGTTTTGTCCTTTTTAAAATGAACTTTATTCCATTTTTAATTGTTTAATTGTTAAAAAATATTGTTGAGCCATTTGATTGACTTTGGGATGCTTGACTTTCTGTTTGGCCTTGATCATGGTTGATTTGAACTTCCATTTGATCAAAACTGTTGGATTAAGGGGTTGATGAAATGTACATTTCATCCCTCAAAATGAATGGATAGTATTGATCAAATGAAATTCCTCCTATGATCAATTTGGGTTCCCATTTCCATTTCCCTCTTCATCTTCATCCCTCTTCTTCCCCAATTTATTCATTGACCAATGAATTCTCAAATGTCAAATGCTAGTTGATTCATCAATGACCTTGTGTCAGATGAATCAACATGAGGTTGATTGAGATAGTTCCATCCCACGTTATTTTTGTGTGTAATATGTTTTAGGAGCTTGGTTCTTTGTACCATGTCTCTAACATACATTAACACCAATATCTTTATTGCTCGGTCTTAGGTAGTTATGACTTCTACATAAGTCCAATTACGATTGCTTAACATAGAGCTAAATATGTCCCAAAAGGCATATCATTCTTGTAAGTGAGATTGTAAGTCTCCCATTCTTCATGGAATTGTGTGAAGACTTGACGTTTTTTCCATTCATGAGAGGTGGTGGCATACTTGTTGATTTATCCAACATGGAGCCCTTCTCATGGATTATGTCTTGGTTCATATCTTCATACTTGTGAATGGATGATTAAGTGTTCTCCAAGGAATAACTTAAACAAATTGAACTCTTCACTAACCTTTGACTAACTCTTTATTAACATTGTTTTACCTTCAAGTCATTTACTTAATGCATTTAAATTTTAGTACCTTTATCATCCATTGCCATTTACATTTACTTGGCCAATGCCACTATTTGAGACTGAGTTATCCTTGATTGTGCCTTTCATCTGATGAAAACCTTGAATGCCATTGGTTCATATGTTATTTTGTCTCCGTGCTTAAGCTGTTATTTTGATCTTGTTGTTTATATCTGATGATTGTTTCTATGAGTTTGCCACAAGGAATATATCATCTGATACATTTTGAAGACATTGAAGACTACTTGCTATTGAATTATTTGCTTGTATGTTATGGATATCTTTATTTAATGCCTTGGTCTTCATATTGATTGCTTGGATATTACTTATGCTTGTTGCTTGCTTAAAAGTCCAAAGGAAATGAGTTTCTATATGATATTCTTGTCTTGTGGATTGCTTCCCATTGGTCAGATCTTTTCAAGTTTTAACTTTTAATTTTTGTCTAGGGTAGTTCCTTTATCTCCTCCCACTTCTTTAATTTCAAAATCTCTCCCTCATTTCAAAACCTTTTTTGTTTGTGTTTTCAACTTAGACTTGTTTTAGTAAGTAGAAACTTTGACCTTATGCCATTGAATTTTCAAAACTTTTTCTTAAATCAAACTTGTAAATAAACTTAACCATATTGACTTTAATTTCATAAGACATAAAGAACTAAAAATCTCATTCAAGTCTTAGGCCTTTTGTGCCCTCTTTCTTTTAAACTTTTGATAAAACTAACTCACCATCATCTTTGAAATTTTTACCACGAACTACGGGGTTTTGATCCCTCATTTTTATGTTGGTACGTAGGCATAAGACCGAAGGTCTTGTCAAACACAAAATATAATTAATGAATTATTTTTCTCATCCCCTCACTTTTTTTATCAAACATCTTTTCAGCTAAAACACTTGCACACAAAAGAGGGCTCCCTAGGAGTACCTAGGACACTTTGGGTGCTAATACCTTCCCTTTGTGTAACCAACCCCCTTACCTGTAATCTCTGACATTTTATTAGTTTTGATTTGAAAACTTCTTATCTTTGGGCTTGTTCATACTTTTTTCCCTTTTCCTTTGGAAACAATAAAAGCGCGGTGGTGACTTTGGTTTTATCGATGTCGAGTTAATCAATAGCTCGATGACCATGAATTTACCACTACAATAATAACACTCATTCACTCAAAGAACAATCGAAATGGCCCACGTTGAGTATAACGGATATGATGGGGTGTTTATACCTTTCCCTTGCATAACTGACTTCCTTACCCTTTTCTCTTCCCCTTGGGTTTTATCGATATTTTTACTTTCCTTCAGGAATAAATAAAGTTTAGTGATGACTCTATTATATCTTTGAGCGTGCAATGTGCTCAGGTATTTTTTGCAGCACGACAATTACCATCTATCTCTTTTTGATCTTGTCAAAGGGGGGAAAGTTGTAATATGAGTCTATATTTTTTATGTATTTTATGAGGTTTTGTGTGAGCAATGTTTCAGGGGCAGTACAAGTATTTGTTTGCTTTGGCTCAAATTTGACTCAATTCCAAGTGAAGTTTTGCCAAGCATAAAAAAAGGGGAGACTGAAGTTGCATGTCTCTAATACATTAAGGGAAAACCCCAATATAGTTTTGTTGCTTGTCTCTTAAGATTTTGTTTCATTATTATTGTTTATTGGGTTTCTCTTCAATTGTACATATTTGGATTAAGTTTTGAATCCATTCATTTTAGCATGCATAATTCAAGTGTTTGTAACTGAGTATGATAATTATGTTTTAAGCCAATTTGTTGAGGTAATGGAACAAGATCCATATTTTATATTAGTTCAAGTTATGTGGGAAGTGGAATCTCAAACTATTTTGAAAAACTTGATAAAAATTAAGATTTCATGTGTGATATTTAAATCAAATCAAACTGAGGAGAACATGAAGGATTTTTGTATTTGTGACTCGAATCACAACTTTCACTTGATTTGAATCATGCAACACTATGACTCGAATCACAAGTTCCACATGATTCAAATCACATAGCTCTTGTTAGCGTCTTCCCAAATTGATCTGAATCACCACTTACACATGGCTCGAATCACATCGTTTCTCACATTTTCCTATTTGGTGTTGTCCAATTTTATTCAAATCACAATTTCTACATGACCCGAATCATGAACTTTAATGTCTCGAACCAGAGTTATAACCTGACTCGCATCACAGAAAAATGAGTCACTTCTTTTATGTTGATCTTGTCCCACTCTATTTGTTCACTTGAATCAAATCAACAAATGTTCTTCACTCAAATCAAAGAACCTTTTTTTCATCTATTTTTGTTCTTAATCTCCAACAAATATAAATATTTTCTCACCTCACATTTTTCATATAACGAGCATAACATATGTAACTAACAACTTCTATCTTTGAAAACTCAAAGCACTTCCAAACAAAAAAAATTCATCTTCAACCTCGTGTTTTGTTAATTGTTTAATGGATTCAAATATTTATTGAGAACATTTATGATTGTTGTGGATGACTTGTCTTGGAACTAACATTTCTTTGAAGAATGTGTAAAGATTTTATGGAGGTTCAAGATTGTAGTACTTGTGACTAGTGGTGATAAATTCCAGTGAAAAGAAGGAGGTTCTTCTCTCCAAGATGACCATGGTAGTGCTGTGTCGAAGCCTATAGACAAGGTAGGAGTCCTTCTCAATCTTAGGACAATTCATCGCTCAAGAAATCAGTGGGATCATAGAGGGGATTTCCACATACGAAGGCTTGGAGCACATTGGTGAAGCTGGAAGATTCAAGAAGCAAGAATCGAGTAAATATTTCACAAATAATTTTCCATCAAGGTTGTATACAAGTCAAGATCAAGATAAGATATTTGTTTTTCTCCGCATTATTGTGGATTTTGTGATTGTATGAACTAGTCTAATATTTGTCAAAACATAATGGAAGAATAAGTTTCAATGGGAAACCATTGGAGAGAGGAGTAAGCTCCTATGAGGACGGTGGATCCAAACCACTATACATCCCGATGTACTCTCTCTCTCTCTCTCTCTCTCTCTCTCTCTCTCTCTCTATATATATATATATATATATATATATATATATATATATATATATATATATATATATATATATATATATATATATATATATATATCGTGAAACTTTTCAATTTATCATTTCAATATAGTTTGTAACTTTTTGTTATTTTCTTTGAACAATCTAAGGATAATTGTGAGTTGCAGTATAATTGTGTTGTGATTCCTTCCAATATAAGCATAACACCTCTATTTTTGCAAATCTCTTTCCACATTGCAAACTCTAGAAATATTTTTGAAAACCTTGAGATTTTTTTTTTTGAAATTCAGATAAATTTTTAAAGGGTCTATTTATCCCCTCTAAACCGTTTCTCTACTCCATATTCGCACCCAACACTGCAAGGTAGGGGCATTATTTCCAATGAATAATATGTCATATAAAAATAATATCATGAAGATGATCATGATACCACTAACCTTCTTGTAGACACATGGGTCATCTTCATTTTTAATGAATCCATATTGTTTTACTGTTTTATCAAAACAAATGTTCCACCTTCTAGAAGCTTGCTTCAAGCTATAGATTGATTGATGTAACTTGCATATATTTTGGGCTTCTTATGGTACGTAAAATCCTTTAGATTTTACCATGTACACATCCTCAAGAAGATTCCCATTAAGGAATGAAATATTGATATTCATCTACCATATTTCATAGTCATGATATGCAGCGAGATAGCAAGAAAAATCTAAACAGATTTGAGCATTGCAACTAGTGAAAAGGTTTCATCATAGTTTACACCATGAATTTTTATTATATCCCTTAGCAACTAGTCTTGTCTTATAGGTATGTACCTTACCATCCATTTAAGTCTTATTTTTAAAGACCCACTCACATCATATAGGATTAAATTTTATAAGAGGATCTACAAAGGTCTAAACTTATTTTGTGTACACAAAATTTGTTTCCGATTTCATGTCTTCTAGCCACTTCTCAGAGTCAGGACCAATGATGGCCTCTTGGTAGATCACAAGCTTATCTTGACCCATGAGTAATATATTACCTTTATCAGTTACGATATAACCATATCTCTCAGGTTGGTGAAGTATTTTATTTTACCTACATTTGTCATGTTCTACATGGGCAGGTTGCTCTTCAACAACCTCTTGTGTTTCATTCTCTTGTTCCTTTATAGGTATTTAACTAATTTATAATTCTTGAATTTATACAATATCTACTTTCCTCCCACTGTTTCCTTTGGAAATGAAATCCTTTTCTCGGAAGCATTTATTAGATTAGGGCTCAAGTGTAGTTGAAATTTGTTTTCTTCACATAAACTTCGCAACCCCAAATATTTATGAAAGACATATGTTGTTTCTTACCACTCCATATCTCATATGATGTGTTATTAACTATTTTGAATGGAAAATAGTTAAGTGTGTAAGCTGATGTCAATAGAGCATGTTCCCAAAAGGAGTTTGGAAGATCAACATGACTCATCATGGATTGAACCATGTCTAACAATGTTTGGTTTCTTTCTCTCATATACACCACTCCATTATGGTGTTCCATGAGGATTTATTAATGATATAATCTCACACTCTTTAAGATGGTCATCAAACTCTAAACTTAAATACTCACCACCTCGAACTGATCGAAGGGTTTTAATATTCTTGCCTAGTTGGGTTTATATGTCATTTTTGAACTCCTTGAACTTTTCAAATGATTTAGATATGTGTTTCATTAAATACACATAACCATATCTACTATAATTGTCAGTAAATGTGATGAAATAATAAAAACCTCCTTTTGTTGGTATGTTTAATGGTCCACATACATCACTATGTATGATGGACAAAAGATCACTTGACCTTTAACCTTTACCTGTAAATAGGGACTTTGTCATCTTCCAAGTAAACCAGATCTGCATGTTTCATATGATTCACAGTCAAAAGATTCCAAGAGTCCATTTTTATGAAATTTGGAAATGTGTTTCTCATTTATGTGGTCTAAGCCATAATGCCAAAGGTAAGTTGGATTTAACTCTTTAGGTTTAATCCTTTTAGTATTAATGTTATAAATTGACATTTCAAAATCAAGGACAGACAATTCATTATTCATTTGTGAAATTTCCATACTCTCATGTTGCTTTAGCAATTCATAGTTTATGGTATCCAAATCTAAAATTCTACGTCAAGGGAGCTTCTTTTTTAGAGCCAAATCCAAAATTCCATATAAGGGAACTTCTTTTTTCATTTTCTCTCACATTTGCGCTCTAATTTTCATTTCCCCTATTTCGCTTTATCTTATGAGCCCTTAACCGCCTGTTACTTTGTCTCCAAAAAAGGTTACTTACAACCAATAAAATCAAAAAAGCCTTTAAAGGTTTTGTTTGGGGAGACAATAGGAGTGTAAAGTCTTATTGTTTGCCTCCATTTCTGAAGTATATCATATGGTGTGCAACAACAAATGAACAAACATGAAACACAAGCTTACATGTTTTGGAGGGTGAGTTTCTCATAAAGTCTGTGTTTTCTAGTTAGAAGTTTTTATTAGATCTTAGTTTGCTCATTTTCTTATTTTTGTAGAGGTTTTTCTAATGTGTTTAATTTTATCTATGTTACTTTGAGAAGAGCTTTGAATTTTTATGATTTGTTTTCGAAGGTAGCACTGTGAATAACTTAATTAATTTCAATGAAGGTATGCTCCTTTTATGAGTTTGGTTCATCTGGTAAGTAAAATAATTTTCTATAAATCTATTTTGTATCAATAAATTACATAAACTATATTTGGTGTAGGTACTAGTGTATTTTATGTGCAAACTACATGAAAATTCTAGTGTATCTTCCACTTTGACCTTCAATATCATCTAAGGTATGGCTACTACCAAGCAGAAATGCTTAATCAATCTCTATCATTACATATGATTGTATGAATGAATGATTGTGAAAACCCATAATAACATGACTAACATTCACATATATTTACACTTATCTTCTTTATTGTAGGTATGTTATCCCAAAATTTTAAGATGATAGGTGTGTGAGTTCTCTCTACACTACTCACACTTGTTATTCTCAATAGTTCTCATCAAGTGTAAGTCTATCCACAATGGGGGTCAACACGAAAACTCATTTTTTTTTACTTTGGAAATTTTCTTTATGAGAAATATACCTTTGTGAGAGACACATCACATACTCATCTAAAACCTTAAAGTGATGAGTGTATTCTCTTATTTATAATTGCTCAAATCTCTACATTTCTAATAAATGTGGAACTTTCTCACACTATTCACACTTATTATTCTCAATAGTGCTTAAACTTGCAAATTATGCGGACAATATTTTAAAATGATTGGTTTTAGACTCCTTGCTGCTTGAATATGATTCTTTTTAATGTATTTCTAATCCATTTTGAGGTTTGGGCATGACGTGATTTATTCGTAACTACCTTCTCTTTGATTTAATGTATTGACTGATTTGTTCATATATAATAAAGTAAAATATAATTTTTTTTCCATAAGTAATAGTTAATCATACTTTTGGAACATGCCAAACTCCACCGACACAAATTAATACTCAATTAAGTTTAAAGCTACTTTGCTCGTAGGTACAAGACCAAAACCTCATCCATCACATATATGATTTTCTTTTGGAAGATATGAACTTGCATGGGACAATGCCAAACCATCTCCATAAATACTATGATTTAAAAATATAATTAAGGAAAATTTGGTAGTAAAGTCATACACTTGATTTGCATTTATGTCATAAAGTTTAATAGGTTTGGGAATTGTGACTCAACCAATGCCATAAGCCTTATCTGGGTTAGAGGGTACCCAGAAGCCGAATAAAATTGTCAAAATCTTCAACAGTGGCATCAACATCAAGTTCTGGGCTTTTTATAATCGTGACTAAACATAGGGTAATCAAAAGATACAAAGTGAACGTGTGCAAGAGGAACTATCAGAAAGAGAAAAAATGTTCCCCTTGTATAGCAGAATATAGTACTCCATATTTATTTACTATTCTTTATTTGTCATTCATCTAACTTCCTTTCCTATGTATATTATGTATTTTAATTGTCACATAGTATATGTCTAGATTCTGTACACCCACAATTGTTGTTGACGTATACTATGTAGGAGGGATCATAATAATGCTCAACGGTGTTATATCTTGTTATGCATACCAATAGTGTTGATTTAGTATAAAAATTAAAATATAAGTTTTTTACTTAAATATTTGTTGTTATTAATAGAATATTAAGATGCTCCCACCTATACAATTGTCGTTATTTTAAACTTTTTATTTTTTTTTAATATTATGGTGGTTAAAATTGATGTTATTTATGATTAAAAAACCCGACATTTTAAACATAATATGTCACGATTACAAAAAACCACCATTTTTTTAAAAGGTAAACAAGTATAAAAGAAAGTCAAACTTTAGTTGTTACCTCGAAAGAAGTGACCTCAATAGATTACACAAATAAAAGCTATCGGAAAGACACTACAAAAACATCAGGACAATGATCGGCAGTAAGTGTTTACGGAGACTAGTAACAACTGCATATAAGCGAAGAAATAATTCTTAGACCTCAAAAGTGGTAGAAAAAAGAAGGGAAAAGTTACCCTTCAACCCCTTAAATATATTCCAAATACAATTGTCGCGCGATCAATGTTTGATGCTATCGAAAAGGACAATCGTGCCACCAAACATCGGGATCTTGCCTCAATATATTGAAACACTCAATTATCCTAGAAAGGAAGATCATCATCATTGTCTAACATGGAACCACATGTCAAATTTATCCTATGAAACTTTGCAGTTACGCGAAGAGCATTAAGTGTACACATTTTTCAATGTGATTAAATTCATCTCAAAATCTTTCTACTTCCTTCTATGGAAGAACAATTTAAAAATCCAATGGATAATCAATGGTAGTCTAAACCACACAAAACTCGGCTTCGTCAAATAATAACAAAAGGGGATTTTCTCATTGCATCTCTAGAAGCACCCAAATCACAACAAAATTCGCTATTCTGAAATCCACCCAATTTTGATCAAAATATGGCCCGGAGATGCATCTCTTATATGTTGGGTGTATCTGGAGATGCATCCCTGAAATGTCCCGTGAAGTCCTTTTACATGTATTGGAAGCATGGTGATTGCAAGGGGGATTACTTTGGAGATGCATCTCTGGAAATCCCCCTGAATGGTTTCAAAACAACATCATTGTCCCAACATTATAATTTTTTTGAGGCCAAGTTATATTAATGTAAAATCAAAGAAATCGCAGTAAAATCAAGTTTAATTAAATGTAAATTAAAGTAAAAAATAATACATCAAAACATAAACTACTGAGTATATTGAACCCACTGCATTCTCCTCCTCCGACTGTACTGCACGACATTTCATAACTTGGCAACCATGTTGTAAGACCCCAATTTTGTCCCTAAGATCCCTCATGGCATCATATCATATCATATCATTGCCTCAAGGATCATTGTGCACCTTGCCTTCTTTCCCTGTGGGTGGGATATCCTTTGAGAGTGGTTCTTGATCACCAAGCATGTTTTGCATATGTGTATCATTGCTTTTCATTTGTTTACTAACCAAAAGTACAAAAATATTGTCATTTAACCTTGTTACTTGCAGATGAAGCAACACTAGGTCAAACTAGTCAAAGGCATCCATTGAGCAATAGATGGTGGTCATTCTTGAGAATTTGGGCACCATGATCATTCATAAGAGCTCATATGAACCATGACATCATTTTGAATCAAGATCTCAGGTGGTAGAGGCTTGAATTTCATCTGAGCATAGCTAGGTCAGCTGAAACCCTAGAAAAGTCAACACAAGTCAACTGTGCATTCAATCATGGATTTGAAGGTGGGAGATGGTTAGAAAGGCCTCATTCATTTCCATACAAGTCTCATTTGACATTTCAAATATCAACAATGGGGAATTTGAGGTCAGATGAAAAGTTTCCAAAAATAGTAAGTGACCTGTAATTTGGAATTGCCAAAAATGGAAAGGTCTTCTCCTCAAGATTACATCATCAAGAAAGCTTCAAATGAAATTTTGTCCAACATGAAAGTTTAAGATCTTGCTCTCACCTTTCCAAAAAGTCCAGGAACATGAATTTCTCATGTGTGGTTAAGAAATTATGGATCAAACATGGCCAAGCAAATTTGAACTTCAAGCTTGCATAACTTTTGAACCAAAAGGCCAATTGGAGTGGTTCTTTTTGGAACATTTCCATCTTGATATGCTCTATCCAAATCATGCATTACATTTCATCAATTCTCATCACAAAAATATTGGCATTTTCACTTGAATCTCATTTGAATTTTGGAGGGAAAGTAGCAATTTGAAAAATAGGCATTGTTTTCACTTCTAACCAATTACATTTGCTTCAAAACAGATTTTTAAGTGCATTCCAAGTGAAATTCGTGCACTGTAGCATTGCCATGCATGCATAAGGGGTGAACTTGCCATTTTGCATAAACACTCTCATTTCCCTAATTCACTTAGCATTTGATTAGAGCTTAAGCTAAACATGATTAACAGTTGATATATAAAGCTAATCCTAACAGAAAATCATAACCACACTTCACAAATTCCAGATCTGAAAATTCTCTCTCAACTTTCCCTCAACTTTTTCATCGATTTTCTTCATATCCTTTGCATTGTTCTTGTTCTGTTCATCATCTACAAGCAATATTGAAGATTGTTGAAGCAAGATCTTGAAGAATTCATCAAGAATTATGGATTGTTGAAGCTTATGCATATCCATGGCAGTTGAGATTTCTGGACAAAGCAAGCACGATTGAGCTGTTCTTCATCATCCATTCATCTATCCAAGCATTGTAGAGCATCTGTTTCAGCTTGCCAAGGCCTGAATTGCACGATTTCACTTCTGTTGCATCTTGAAGGTCAGTTTTCGATGCTCTTAATTCATAAAATTGATGTATGATTCTGGTAGATCTTTGAACATAGGTCACACTGAGCTTTAGATCTTGGAATTTCGTTGAGTAATGAATTAGTTGTGATGATTTGAAGTTTGATAGATGAAACTTGTTGTGCTCGATTTGTTTGATACAGTTAGAATTAGATTAAATTAATACTGGATTGATGATGTATGTTAGAAGACGAATCCATTGATATGTGTTTGGTGAATTTCTGTGATGATTTGTTCTTGATGATGAAGAACACGATGAACAATGGATGAATGTTAGGGTTTTAGTTTTCCAGATTCATTTTGATCTTGCCTGGCCGTGTTTGCATGTAAATTCTTGTTTCTGCTCATGTACTGGTACACTTGGCACTCACGTGGCTCATTGATTGGCTGGGAGCGCTTTTCAGCGCCAACTAAGCATAAGTGAAACGGTGTGTTTCACTTATGAGTGCGCCACATTTAAATCCTTGCACGGTTCGATTCTGGTTGTAGACAAATTCACATAATTGCCTTGCATTATTTTCCTCTTGTATGCATCCATGTTCATGCTACTTCATCATGCATTTTTAATTTTTCTCTTCACTAAAAAATCCATAACTCCATGAATAATCATCCAATTAACATGAGATTTTTTGCACTTTAATCCTCATGATGTCTACTATTTTTTGATGATTTTTCCAGAATTTGTGCTCGGTTGGAATTTTAATTTGCCTAGGGTTTGTTCATGCATATGCTATCTTGTACATTGCTTTCCATTTTGGTTGTGAAATAATGATGGTTGACCCAATGAATGTGAAAATTGATATGCTTAAACTAGACATCTTTAGGGACCTTTTGGTGTTGAGTTTGCATTTTTCTCATTTCTGGATGTGGAGTTATGATCTGATTAATGTAGGTGTGACAATGTGTGTCACACCTTGGCTTGCTTGATTTGTTGATTTTATTTACCATGCCAAATAAATGCCAATTGATCTGAATTTTTGCATGATGCTCCTTCTGGATGTTAAGTTTGCTCATGAAGTTTTGTGGAATTGTTGGATCCATTTCTGATTTGTTTGGGATTTTTATTTCTGGATTGTCATGTTTGAACTTTTGATGAGTGTTGAACTTCAATGATTTGGGAAATGCTTATGCCTTGTCATATGAGCTTGAAATTTTACACATGTTTTCTAGATACATTGAAGTTTATTGTGGCTTTGGTTTGAGTCATTTATCACTTGTCATCTCTGTTTTAGGATTGCCTTAAGTTGATGTATCAATTTGTGCCTCCTTTGAGCTTGTTTGTGCTTACCATGACTTGATGAATTTATGTGCCATGCTCATACTTGTCCAAATGCCTTGATTTTTGGTGTGTTGATTATTTGATGTGTGCTGTTTATCCATGATTTTTCTTGAGATTTATTGAATCATTTTTGAGTTGATGTGGATTGGTTCATTCTATTTGCTTCAATGAGCTTTCAATTTGCATACTTTGCCTTATTTGATTTATGAAATGAATTTGATTGATGCTATTGACATGAGACCTTTTGGATGTTGTTCTTAATTGTTTGAGCTTGATTCTTGTCAATTTTCATGTTCTGTTTTGGATTATTTCTCCTTCTTTGACCCTAGGCCTTGTCCTAGTGGTTTGCTTCTCATGTTTGAGCTTGTTTTTCAGGTTAAGAAGTACATGGCCATAAGGGGATTAATTCACATTGCTTGAGTTGGTTTATTTGATTGATATTGACTAACCTTGACTTGTTTTGTAGGATGCTTTTAGCTCATTTGAGTTGAGCTTGTGCCTTGCATATTGTAGCCTTGCTTGTTTGATTGTATATTGTCTGTTGACTGTTGGATTATCTGTTTGACTTTTTGAGTTGTATACTGATTGAGTTGGATTGTTTTCAGGTACATTAGTTGCTTAAGTTCATTTTGAACTTGCTTTTGCTTGGTTGCTTAACCAATTAGGTATACTTTCTCTTCTTCATGTAGTCTGGAAGACCTGGCTTGTTATGTGGCCAGGCACCTGTCTGAAGTCCTCCTTAAGAGGCAATGCTTGTGATTGTTTACTCTTTGTGCCAAGCACGAAAAGTCCTCATATGAGGCAATTGGTAGATAAAAGAGATGTGTAGTCCATCTCCTACTATTCTGTGTGTCATCCCTTTGCTCACATTACATGTTGATGCATTGTGGATCTTAACCCAAGATCTATAGAGTCATTCACTTGTGGAGAGAGTTCCAACTTTCTGAACTCCCACACCTTCTGATATTCAAAGCTCTCCCTGACCAGGGATAAGAGCTATGAGGCACACCCCCTCATATCCTTTTCATCTGCTTCACCTTAACTCTCAATGTTAAGGTTAAGAGCACCACTTACCCCATTCCAGTTGACTGTAAAGTCTAACCCTTGCTTGAGCCTAATTGCTTGTATATAGTGTGTGCTAACTGAATCATTGATTGCTTATTGGTTCATCTGTACATGTTTGCTTGTTTGCCTTTGTGCATTTATCATCATTAATTGTTCATTATTGCATGATCATCATTTCTTTGTGATACATCTTTGTTTGTCCATTGAGGAATCAACTGTAAGTCCATTCATTGGCCATTGTCCCTATGATTTGGAAGGGATGGAGTGTAAGACCATTTCATTGGCCACTTATGTCCTCTTTGCTTAGTGCTTCTGTTTGTTTGTTGTATGTGAGGATTCAATTGTAAGTCCATGTTGTTGGCATTTGTATTCCTATGATCATCCTTTGGATATTAGAGTAAGTCCAGATAGATTGGCATCTGATATCCATGTTTTGTTTTGCTTTGGGGAGATTGGAGTAAGCCCATATAT